>NC_135343.1:42115424-42734566 GCF_023851605.1 Tamandua tetradactyla | reverse complement strand
GGCATATTGTTATTAAGATATATATGATTTTTCACAGTTACACCAAAATGTACATACATAACTGTCTTTCAGAGTTTGTAAGAATGCTTTCATTGATATAAAATTTGACAGTTAAAAAAAAGTATTATGTGATCATATCTGTTTCTCTTTAGACACTACATCTATGGAGGTTTGAAACCTCTTTTTCTTTTAAAGGCCTAGTTAGTGAGAGAACTTTGCTTTTTGGAATTGAGATATGCATAAATTTAGTACTAATAAAAAATATATAAATGGACAGGATGTTATCTCATCATGATTTTAAATTTTCAGTTTCTCTTTTTTTTTTTGCTTAAAGCTAATATTTCTTGCTCATTGTCTAATAAGATGTTTATGTATTGCTGGTTTGAATTGAATTAAAGGCATGTAGAAGATGATGTCAATGTTTATGTTACCATATTTGGATTTTTTCCTTTTAAAAAATTTCATGGAGAATTTTTTGATGGAAGATTTGTGATTCTTATGTAAAAACTCTTGAGGTTTTTCTTTCTTGGTTGTATTGATATTGTCAGCACTGTAATTTATAGATAATTGAAACCTGAATTTTCTCCATGTGGTAATTAAAATATATGTAAGATATTTGTGCTTGGGTTTCCATCCATCCTGTGGCTGAATAAATAACCAGGCACCCTCATCAGGAGTTTTCAGATTTTTGGAACAGTGTCCAGACAGATGGCTTTGATTAGGGATTGGAATCCCAGAACCCTTTTATTCCCAACACATCATGAAACAGGAGTTTAAGTATGGATATGTGGTATATGAGTCATACACTGAATGGGTGCTATTTAGTTTAGTTTTTTTTTTCCCCTGAAATGCACAGCTTTTACTTTAAAAAAATATTCGCAAATATACATACACGCATGCTGAACAATCCCAACCTTCTCCTATCCCCCTTTTAATTCAAACCATGATAAAAGTTCTGATTTCTGCAGAATTTCCAAAATTAAAAGGAAAAAAAAATAAAAAGCTTCTCACGCTGTAGGAAATCCAGGACTTATACATTTCGGATTATACTGATTTAGTTTTTCTAAAATATTTTTTGGATTTTGAGCTGCCATGGAAAATAGTGGATTGTTTTGTTTTCTAATTCTTTTCTTCATGAGAACTTAACGTTTTTCTGTTTTATTAAGATTTTCATACATGTAGCAAAGTTAAAAGAATTTTACGTCAACACCCATATGTGTGCTACCTAGACTCTGTTATTAGCTTTTTGATTTTCAGCTATGTTGATATATAATTTTCATAACATAATATTCACCAATTTTAAGGTTTAGTTTCAGTAGATTTAGTTGACCATGTAACTATTACCACAATTTGATGATAATTTTGGTTTTAGAACACATCAGTCACCTGATAAAGTTCTTTTGTGTCCTTTGTAGTCAATCCCCATCTCCAAAGCCCAGTTCAGGCAACTACTGTTTTTTTCTCACTGTATTTTGTCATTTCTCTAAATTTCTTATAAATGAAGGTATAATATATAGTCTTTGGTGTCTGGCTTCTTTTGTTTAACATGAAATTCATGAGACTCATTCATGTTGTTATTTGTATCCATTTTTCTTTGCTATTTTACAGTCTTTTTATTTTAGACTTTTAATTTTGAAGTAACTACAAATTTATGGAAAGATTAATGGGAACTTACGGGAAATTACACAGATAATACAGAGAAGTCCCATGTCTTCTTCATCTAGTACCCCAGTGGTTACATCTCGCATAACTATAGAAGATATCAAAACCAAGAAACTGACTTTGACACAGTGCATGTGCATAGTTCTCTGTCATTTTGTCTCATGTAGATTCCTGTAATCACCACCACAAACAAGATATGACTTCTGTTACCACAAATCTGGTTAGTGTGAAGTGTAGAAAGGTCACCTTCCTTTACATTTCCCCATTTGCAGTGTGCTGTGTTTATCTTTATACATTGAGATTCACATCAGACAGTGTTAAACTTTTTGCTTTGGCTGTCATGCATAACTTTGAAAAACTCAAAAAGAGAAGGAAAGTACTTACCCATATTTTTGTTCTTTCTGTTGTTTTTTCTTCCTTCTTGGTTATTTAAGATTCCTTCCTTTATTATTATTTTCTTTTCAGGAACTTGCTTGGACCATTCTTTTAGGGTATATCTGCTAATGATGACTCTCTTAATCTGAGAGTGTTATTATTTCCCCTTCATTTGTGAAGGCTAATTTCATCTAATATGGAATTCAGGGTTGACGTTACTTTTCTTTCATTACTTGAAAAAATACATCACTTTCTGGCCCATGTGGTTTCTGCTAAGAAATCTGTTGTCTTTGAATTGTTTTTCCTCTTATATAAACTATTATTTTTTTTTCCAAAAATCTTGTTTTCAAAGTCTTTTAGTAATCTTTTCAAGGTGTTAACTTTAGTTTTTTTTTCGTTTGATTAAATGAGACAAAAGAGTTTTGTCTTGGGAAAGTGCTTATAGTGTTAATTAGGAGTAAGTTATAAAATTTTATCTGCTAGTAATTGATTTGATTTACAATATAAAGAAAGAAAAAAGAGAAACAGTTGTGACTATGAGAAAGTAGTCACAAATCTTACTAATAGTATTGGGGGTTATTATTCTTTATGTTTATTTTCTAAAGTAAACTTGTATTTTTAACCAAATTTTAAGGAAAAAAAGTGGTAGTGAGGAATGGGCAATATGCAAAGGTGAAAAAAATCAACCAGTTAAAAAAAATTTACCAAAATCATTACAAATACCCTAAGGACAGCCCTTCAAGACTTTTCTTTTTTTTTTCTTTTCTTTTTAAATCTTCTAAACTGTATTTGGAACTGAAAAAATCTTCTTAGACACAAGGCATGGAGCACAGAGGCTGTTTCCACCATTACGTTTTACATTAATTGTATAGAACAAAATCAGCAACAAGTGATTTTTGGTGCTAGAATGGTTAATTCCTTATCTATTCAGCTGTATCCAAACTCTGCCCGCCATATGGCATTAGATTACTGATTTACAGTTGACAGGTCCTTACTTTTTGGTTTATATTTAAAACTTACTTTGGTTAAGTACATGCACATTTATTCTCTACTCACCTTCCTTTGGTATGCTTCCTTTCTTTCTGGGAGGTATTAGGGATTTCATAAGCATCCAGTGTATTATAAGGTGTTTTCTTTTTTGTTCTGTCTGGTTAAATAAAGTGTAAGTCATGTGTCCTATAGTCAGAAGTGGAGAACAATGGTAGATTTCCCAATTACTGGTTCCAAGTACTGTTAACTAATGCTTGTTTTAAAAGACAGATAGTGTATATTATAAAACCAATGGGGATTTTTTGTTTGCATCTTTTTTTAAATTTAGAATTCTAAGTTCTTAAAATGCGATTCTCTTACATTTTTGTGGTGTTTTAGGCTTACACCAGCCAGTTTGTATCTCTTGTGATGTTTGCCCTTATGATGTGTGATGACAGGATCTCCATGCAAGAAAGACGCAAAGAGATCATGCTTGGATTGAAACGGCTGCCTGGTACAAATATATTCACGTGTTATACTTTTGTTGTCTAAGGGAGTGGGTCATGGATGTAATTATTTCTTTTCTTTGACACTCTGGCTTGTAGCTCTTTAGTTAATAATATCTTTCTACTCTTGCTCCTGTGTATTAAAAAAAAATCTCATATGGGTATCACAGACTAGAAATACTGGCCTTTGGTTGCTATAAGTATATTATTAGTGTTACTGTTATTATTATGTTCAGTTTATTGTTCTTTTTTCATAGATTTTGCTTATACTATTTCTTAACAGATTTGATTAAGGAAGTACTGAGCATGGATGATGAAATTCAAAAACTGGCAACAGAACTTTATCATCAGAAATCAGTCTTGATAATGGGACGTGGCTATCATTATGCTACTTGTCTTGAAGGGGCACTTGTAAGTTTTCTCACATGTAATTAACTTCAGTCTACTATGGGCGTGGCATATAGTAATACTTTTAAATTGAATGAATGACATAAGAGGAACTTTTAAAAGTATTTATGTAGTCTGATTTGTGTACCTTGAAAAAATGTAACAAAGTACTGAATTTGAAAGTGAAAACCAAGGAGAGTATGTTTTTAGCATGAGTACTTCTAAGTAACTTAGGTTAATTTGTTGCCCAAATATGAATAAAATAGTTTAAGTTCTCTAGATGTGAAATTCAATTGCAGTTAAATATGAAGCAAGTAGAAGTTATAAAGAAATATGTTCATAATGATTTAAAATCTTCAAAAGTCCTTGTGGATTTTTGGAACTTCAAATTACTTAACTTGTTGGTATTAGAGAAATAATGACCTATTAACCTGTTAGCTATAATTACAGATTAGCGGTCCTGTAATACTTTTGGTTAAATAGATTGTGACTTAAGAGATCACATGCCTTGTTTAATACTTAAAGATGGAATTTTGGTAAATGGACTGAAGATTAATCAGGTTCTTTCCTATTAGAAAATCAAAGAAATCACCTACATGCACTCTGAAGGCATTCTTGCTGGTGAGTTGAAGCACGGGCCTCTGGCTTTGGTGGATAAGCTGATGCCTGTCATCATGATCATCATGAGAGATCACACTTATGCCAAGTGTCAGAATGCTCTTCAGCAGGTGGTTGCTCGGCAGGTGAGGCACAATGTGGGGATCTAAGAATTGGGTAACTATAGCTTGTTAGAATTTTACGAAATGTAAAGTTAGAGAGCAGTGCCAGTTAGGTGGCTTATAAAACGTGTTCATACTCATGTTATTTGCTTTGGGATACAAACTTTGAGGTTTATGTGTGGGGGAGTCTAAAATACTTAGAAGTGTTTTTTTGTTGTTGTTTGTTTTTTTTTAGAAGTTGTAGGTTTGTAGAAAAATCATGCAGAAAATACAGAATTCTCATATATACTGCACCCCCCCATAGTTTTCCCTATTATTAACATTTTGCATTGGTGTGGCACTTTTGTTACAACTAATGAAACAATATTATTGTTATTATTAGGTTATGACTGTAGCTCATAGTTTACATTTGCGTTTACTGTGTGTGTTGTTGAGTCCTATGTTCGTTTTTTTATTTTCATTCTAGTAACATTCATTAATTAGCTCTGGTAGAGTTGTGGATTTCTCAGGATTTTCTGTGTGTAGAATCATGTCATTTACAAATAGGGAAATTTTTTCTTTTTCCTTTACAATTTGGGTATATTTTATTTCTTTTTCTTGCTTAATTTTTCTGGCTAGAACTTCCAGTACAGTGTTGAATAACAGCGGTGACTGTGGGCATCCTGGTCTTTGTCCTCATGTTAGAGGGAAAGCTTTAGTCTTTCACCACTGAGTGTAAAGTTAGCTGTAGAGTTTTTTATATATTCCCTTTATCAGGTGAGCAGGTTTCTTTTTATTCCTAGTTTTCTAAGTGCATTTGTCGAGGAGTGCTAGATTTTGTCAAATGCCTTTTCTTCCCCAGTTGAGATGATGATGTGTTTTTTTCCTTCATTCAATTAATGTGATGTATTAAATCAATTGATTTTCTTATGTTGAACCACCCTCGCAAAATAAATCCCACTAGATCATGGTCTATAATTCTTCTTTTTTTTTTCCATGTATACATATTTTAAAAATATTATTATTGAGAAATCGTCACGCACATACATTCCATACATGGTGTTTAATCATTCGCTCACAATATCATCACATGTTGTGTTCATCACCATGATCATTTTTTAGAACATTTGCATCACTTCAGAAAAAGAAAAAGAAAAAACTCATACATACCATGCACCTTTCCCCTCCCTCTCCATAACCACTAGTATTTCCATCTACCCAATTTATTTTACCCATTGTCCCCCCTATTTATTTATTTTTATCCATAAATTTTTTACTCATCTGTCCATATCTTGGATAAAATGAGCATCAGGCACAAGGTTTTCACAATCGCACAGTTACATTCTAAACGTTGTATCTTTCAACAATTATTGACAAGAATCAAGACTACTGGAATACAGCTCAACAGTTTTAAGTACTTCCCTCCAGCCACTCCAATACACCATAAACTAAAAAGGAATATCCATATGATGCATCAGAATCACCTCCGGGATAACCTCTTGATTCTGTTTGAAATCTCTCAGCCACTGACACTTTATTTTGTCTTATTTCTCTCTTCCCTGTTTTGGTCAAGAAGCCTTTTTCGATCTTTTGATGTGTCCTGGCTCATCCCATGATTTCTATCCCACATTGCCAGGAAGATTTTTACCCCTGGGAGTCATGTCCCGCGTAGGGGGTACGGCAGTGAGTTCACCTGCTGAGTTTTCTTAAAGAGAGAGGCCACATCTGAGCATCAAAAGAGATTCTCTGGGGGTGACTCTTAGGCCTAATTATAAGGCTTAGCCTATCCTTTTCAGGAGTAAGTTTCATAGGGGTGAACTCCAAGATCGAGGCTCAGCCTATTGATTTGGCTGTCCACACTGCTTGTAAGAATATCAGAAATTCTCTAAATGGGGAAATTGAATATTTCCTTCTTTCTCTTCAGTCTCCCAAAGGGACTTGGTAAATGCTTTTTTTTTTTCACATGGGCAGGCACCAGGAATTGAACCCGGGTCCTTGGGCATGGCAGGCAAGCACTCTTACCTGCTGAGCCACCGTGGCCTGCCCTTTTTTTTTTTTTTTTTTTTTTTTTAGTAAATGTTTTTTTATTCACTGCCTAAATTACTCTGGGATATATTGGGGCAGCACATTAACCTGGACAAACCAACAAAATCTCAGGTCCATTCAAGATTCCATGTACTTTTGGTGTTATAACTGACCATACAAGTTAAATTAGGAAATTGACTACCCGAAATATAAATTTTGTACCAAATAAATATCTCTCCCTTTAGTCTCACACAGAAGTTGGAGTTTTAAAATATGGATGATATCATCCTTTACCCTGTCCAGATCAGCTTCATTCATAACTGTACTTGAAGTCTGATCACATTTTCCACCTTATTTTTAAACAGTTCTTGTATAGGGTACTGCTGACTTTCATAGCTTCAGAGCTCTGAATCTGAGTCACATGTGTCACGTAAATATCCGAAGTTTCTGGGAACTTGAATATATGTGACTGCTTTAAAAGTTTATAATCTAGGACTCTTTACAATAGGCCCCAACCTGATAACCCATTATCTCCACTATCACTGAGTTTTTATATTCTAGTTAGTCCATATAATTGAGGCATGATAATATTTGTCTTTTTGTTCCTGATATTTCATTCAACATACAGTTCTTAAGATTCATTCACCTAGTTGCATGCCTCACAACATCATTCCTTCCAGGGGCTACTAGTTCATTGTATGTATGCACCATAGTTCCCCCTTCCATTCCTGTTGTCGTACCCTTAGGCCACCTCCATCCAATTTGAACCAGGAGCACTGCCTCCATAAACACCAGTGTGCAAGTGTCCATCCCATTCCCCACACTCTCTGTTCCCCAGGTATATACTGAAGTAGGGTTTCAGGATCATATGGCAACCCCATCCCTAACTTCCTGTGGAACCACTACACTGCCCTCCAAGGGGCTGCACCTCTCAGTTTCCCTACTGATAGCGAATAGGTACATCTCTTTCTCTGCATTTTCTCTAGCACTTCTCTCTCTCTGTTTTTTTTTTTTGTATGTTTGTTTGTTTTTTTGTATACTGTATAGTGTGGTCACATTTCATTATTTTTCTGTGTGAAATATTATTGCAGAATCATTTGTTGAATTTTTTTGTTTCTTTGTTTGTTTTGCTTTTTGGGGGAGTTCATGGACTGTGAATTGAACACGCATGTCCTTCATGGCAGGCAAGAATTCTACCACTGAGCTGCCCTTGCACCCCCCTCTCTCTGTTCATTTTTAAAGTTTTATTCACACATCATACAATCCAACCTAAGTATATAGACATGCCTTTGCCACCATTATCTAGCTGAAGGCATTTCCTGTTCTTTCACAAAGAATCCGTACCCCTTTCCATGCCCCCTGCCTGTTGACATTTAGTTTTGGCATTGTATAATTCTTTTACTGTATTGCTGGGATTCATTTACCTGTATTTTGTTGAGGATTTTTGTATCCATATTCATAAGCTATTGATTGTAATTTTCTTTCTTTGTGTCATCTGGCATTGGTATTAGATTGATACTGCCTTATAGAATGAGTTGAGAAGTGTTCCCTCCTTCCATTTCTGATTTTAGTTATTTCTGTCCTTTAGTTCTTATTCCATTTTTCTTTGGGAGAAAAAAAAGCTAAAGGTTTGCTGTTTTTACTACCTTTTCAATCAACTAACTTTTCATTTCATTCATTCTTTCTGTTGTTTTTTATTCTCTATTTATCTCTGCTCTAATCTTTATTTCCTTCCTTCTGCTGGCTTTGGATATAGTTTGCTCTTCTTATTTTCGTCCTTCTGCTGTGAGGTTAGGACTCTGATTTGAGATCTTTATTCTTTTTTAATGTAAACTTTTAGAGCTATAAATTTTCCATCTGTACTACCTTTATTTATCCCATAAGTTTCTGCATGTTGTGATTTCTTTTTTGACCCATTGGTTATTTAAGAGTGTATTGTTTAATTTATAATTGTATTGTTAACTATAGCCCATGGTTTACAGTATGGTTCACAGTGTTGTGCAGTTCTATAGTTGGTTTGCTTTTTAAAAATGTTTATTCTATAACATATATACAACCTAAAATTTTCCCTTTCAACCACGTTCAGATATATAATTCAGTGTTGACGTCTTGATCTCCAAATCCTGTCCTTTTTAAATGAGCACATCCTGCTCTCTTTTATTTTATTTATTTTTTGAGGGGGAGATGCATGGTCTGGGAATCGCGTGGCAGATGAGAATTCTACCACAGAACTGCCCTTGCACCACCTTTTTTTTTTTCAGGCACCAGGAATCGAACCCCGGTGTCCGGCATGGCAAACAAGAATTCTGCCACTGAGCCGCTGTCACACTGCCCATCACTCTCTTTTAATTTAATGTTCTTAAATGCATATTCAGGAGAAACCTACCATTTAGACTTCACATTAATATTTACAGGTGCTATGCTCAACTGAGTATCTTCAGATCCTTTGTCTTTATATCTAAATTCCCTCCAAATATTATTCCCTTGTACAAGATTTTGTTAGGAAGGCACAACATAGTGGCTACAAACATGAGTTCTGAAGGCAGACAGACCTGGATTCAAGTATTAATACTTGAATTTATTAGTTGCATGAATTTTTAAAATTACTGAGTCCAACTAAGCCTCCATTCCCTCAACCATAAGACCCCCTGCCTTGCCTCTGAGGACTGTGAGTGTAACCAAGTCTGTGACACTGAAGCCACATATGGATCAAGTAGTGCAGAAGTTACACATCCACGGCTGTGGTTCTGCTTTTTGTTGCCAGTTTTTCTAATGTGTGTTTTTGTGGGGAATTTTCTTTCCCAGGGGCGCCCTGTGGTGATTTGTGATAAGGAAGATACTGAGACCATTAAGAACACAAAAAGGACAATCAAGGTGCCCCATTCAGTGGACTGCCTGCAGGGCATTCTCAGTGTGATCCCCTTGCAGTTGCTGGCTTTCCATCTTGCTGTGCTGAGAGGCTATGATGTAAGTGATGGGCTACTGCTGAAATCTTGGCATGAGTATGCCTTTTTTTTTAACTCGGGCAGGCACTGGGAATCGAACCCAGGTCTCTAGGGATGGGTATGCCTTTCTACCCCGAGTACATCTTGATAGTTTTCCTCCCAGAGTTTTAATAATAGCATTTGAGAGGTCCATCAGATATATATATCTGTCACCTGAAATATTTGCCTGACCCAATTTGTAGGTTACATCATAACATCATCTTACCCATAGCTCATCTCCAAGATTGAGACTCTCCTTGGGAAATCTCCACCTGTTTTCTTCACAGGAAAGCCACTGTCATTTTGAGCTGGACAGTTCATTGTTTGGGACTGTTGTTCACATTGTAGGACATTTAGTATTCCTGGTCTCCCAGTCATTGTGACAACCAAAACATTCTGTTCTTACACATCTCCAGTGTTCACTGAGAAGGCTGCCACCTTTCTAGAGGACCACAGTAGCTGTTCCTATACTAAACTGGCTCCTTTAGAATTTTGCTTCCTGATTTCAGGTTTTTTTTTCAAGATGCATTGTGATGATGTTTTCTAATCTAATTATTTGTAGTGTTTATTAAAAATGGTTAATGAGCATAATGTTTTCTGTTTTTAGAAACATTATGACAACCCCCCTCTCTCTGCCCTACAAGTTGTATAATCTCATATCTTGCTCTTTTTTTTTTTTTTTTTTTGCAGGTTGATTTTCCACGGAATCTAGCCAAATCTGTAACTGTAGAGTAAAGAGCATCTGCAACTCTGGGCAGTTAAGCAACATGAGACACCTTTTGTATTTGAAATCTTGATTTAAAATATCACTCCTTTAAGCCTTTTTTAGTAAATTCTTATTTATATATCAGTTATGATTATTCCACTCAATTAGTGGTTTTTGTGAAAATTACCTCTTATATTTTTCCAGTAATTTGTGGGAAAGTTTGAATAATGAAATCTGCATTGGAATCTATATCAGAAGGAGATTTTATCTATCTTTTTCTTTTAAGAATGCCGGATATTGAATTTCTGGGCCCTCCAGTTCAATCTGAGAGGATTGCGTGCTTTTAAAATAATTGGCATTTGTTTTACCATGCTTCTGTCAGTCAGGCAAGTGAACGAGTAGTGCATTTAACTGGAATATCTAGAGCCAGTAGGAACGTATGCTAATACTTGGACAATTGAATTAAGATTTTGCTAAGCTGTTTATACAGAGAAGATGCTGTGATTTATTTGAAATGTGCTTCTGTTTTGTTTTTAAATCAAAACTGTAAAACTTAAAAATGGAAAACTCTTTGGTAGATTTCTATCTAAGTTAGATTAAACTTAGTTTCTCAGACTTGTCTGTTATAATCTGTAGGTTAAAGTAATTTAGGAAGCAATATATTATAGTAGTGCATTGGTTTTCTCTGACCCTTAACAGAATGTGTTTGCACAATTTTATAGCACAAACTTTAAATTTGATCTACTTTGGGCTACCAACAAAATGATTATAAATTTGAAGATAGGATGTGTAGGTGTTAAATGTCGTACTCCCTATTTTGCTTATCAATTAAAAGTGGTTGTTTATAGGTTATTCTACCTACAGGTTATCTCTCATTTTTTACATGACTGCTGAATGACATATTTTATCTTGTTCTTTGAAATTACAGCAGAGAGCTGCTTTCAATTGTATCAGATTAAATCAATACTGATAAATTGATGTTATACCTCTTCAATGTTGTCCGAAGGAAGAATTTCATGTAGTTTTACCTTTCCTTCACTGCTTCTTTACGTAAAACTAATACCTTAGTGCCAATTTGTAAGCTCTTTACAATTGTTTGGAAAATTTGTAATTCTTTTGACTAATCATTTACCTCTAAAAGAAAAGCTATATGCTGAGCTGCCCTCAGAAAAGCTATATGCTTTTTACTGATATTGGTGAAGGACTGCATCAAATTTAGTATTATTTTCTAGCCATTTGTTTGTTTGTATTTTCTGTGTTCCACCCCTGAAATATAGATAAGAATGAAGGTGGTATAGATAAAAAGATATTGAGGTGCCTTCAGCTGGTTAGTATCAGATATGGAAGTTGACAACCTAAAATATACTCTTAAGTAGTGAATTAGTTTGACACCGAAAAAGTTGTAATAATTTCTTCAGTGGAGCTTTTTTTTTTGCCCGATTTTAGAGGTTATAGGAGAGCCTTAGTTGTGTTTATGTTTTTCTTAAGTCCTTTCAAGTGTTTTCACTTTAAAATTGTGAAGGTGAGATATTTAGCACAGTTATTTAAGTAAATTCAGTCTTTGCCTTTCTTTTTTTGAATTACCTAATGAGATTGAGAGTTTTTATTAGCTGTTGTTTCTGCAAGAGAAGCATAAAATTCTGCTTATGTATTAGGGTTAGAGAAAGAATTGGCATAATTTAAGGTAATCTGGCAGGACTAGCATAGATGGAGAATAGAAACCCCCTTGTTTTTAAAAACAAAAATGTCACTATTTATATCATATATATAGCTATTATAGCTATATTTAGCTGCTTTAATTGTTTCTAAAACTGTTTTGTGTAAGCCTGGTTTTAGAATGCATATGAATGTCATTATTTCTTATGTTTGGTACGTTAGCATTTTACACACGATTTGTATAGGTTTGTAGCATTTAATTCAGAATTCTAAGTTAAAACTAATATGTGAAAGCAGTTAGTAGCTTGAATTTACAATAAGGTTTTTTGTTGTTGTTGTTTTCTTTTTTTCTTTAACATGGGCAGGCACCTGGAATCAAATCCAGGTCTCTGGGGCACACAAGAATTCTCCCACTGTGGCCCGCCCTGCTTGAATTTATATAATGTTTGTCTATCTCTCTGTCTGTCTATATTATAATAAATACACAGGATAAGTTCTAAACTGAATATCAAAAGCTGACATTAAGAACAAACAGAAGCTGACATTAATAACGGAAAGCAACATGATTTCTCCTCTCTCTTCCTTCTTCTTGCTCTCTACCCCATTTATTCTGAGCACAAAAAGATACTATAGGAGGCAAGCCACTGAGTAAGTGATCAAACCCAGTTAGAAACAATGTTATGTGTTTGCTTCAGCAGCACATATACTAAAACCCATGTAATTTAGGATAAGAAAATCTTACTTTTCAAGAAGGATATTCTATAAAAGACTCAGTAGGAAATAATAGTCCTCTTTTTTGTAGTATATTTGAAGTTTAAATTCACTCATATATAACTTAGAACTTTTTTAGGCAGGAGATCATGTCTGTAGCACCTAGCTCATGACTGAGTAAGTGATTATTACTTTGGAGTCAGCTTTTCTTTCTAATTGCCATGCTATAGGAATAAAAGAGAAAAATTAATGTTAACTTTTTAGTTTGTTAGAACTGTCCCAACAAGTATTAATTAATATCTACTATGGACAAGTCACTCTTCTAGAAATGGATAAATATGAGCAGAGTCCAGTTGTCCCCAGGTGGTCTCATTACTGGTGAAGACAAGGTTCGTTGGAAGGCACAGTGTGAGAGTGTAGAAACATTGAGTTGAGCTGGGTTGTTAAATGTTGTGAGTGAATTCGTCTACTTAAAAAATTGTAAAGTTTTGGGGTATATCATGTTCATAAGAGGTGAAAATGCACTTTGTAAAGTAAGCTAGTGTCCAAGGTATTAACGATCCATATTATCTGTGGTACTCTAAGGAACAGCCATTATTAATAGACAAAGATAAAAAACAATCAAGCATTAATACTACTCAGAGGGAACTGATGTGGTGATGTGCAGATGGGGTTATTGGTTGAGAGAGCTAAGACAGGTTTTCTTTCTTAGATTTCCTGGAAGGTTGTTCCTGAGATGGTACTTACTGTCTTCTGAAAACAGGTCTGTTGTCTTTAGTTAGTTCTGAGGATGGGAGGAAAGGGACTTTCTTTGGCTCCTTGCTAAGAGTCTTCTGACATTTATTTCTTTTACTCTTCAAAGAAGGAAAACTAACTGAAATATTCACTTTAACAAACATATTTGAAAAAGCCTTTTAGGTCATTTTTTTTTTTCTTTTTAAAAATTAGGTTATGCTATACTAATGAAAGAGAAAGATTAGTACTGATTATTTATGCTTCAACTTAACTGATTTTTCTAAAAAGCACAATGTCATTGAAAAGCAATTCATAACCCAGATTGAATTTATGAAGGCCAAAGAAATCAAAGGGAATGGTAAAGAAATATTTTAGACTTATGATAACCTACATATTCAGTAGATTTGTGTACAAGAATACTAGACAGAGTGTTTTACCTATGGAAACAGATTACTATTAGAATCTCTAGATTAGAGGTTTTAACACTTAAGCTGGATTTTTACCCACTATATTTGAGGGCTATTAATATTTCAGTATCTCCCTGGCTTGATGAATTTAATCATACATTCAGACCCATGACAATGACATCCAACAAAACTGATAATATTAGCTTCGTACCAATAATATCCAGGGTTAAAATAAAAAGCATAGTTAACCAGCAAGACTGTAACGTCATGCCATATTAACTTCTAAGTCTGTAATAGTATCAAAAGGTTAATGGAATATTCCATAAATAATGGCTAATGAAAGCAGCTTAGGACATTCTTGAATTACTTGTCTTACTGTACTAGTTCTCAGAATGAATATAGAAATGATCCTGTTGAATTTTAAATGTTCTGTAATTGAATGCATTTTTACTTCAATAAAACTTTTGGGTTTTGTTTAAGTTATACTTGTTGTAAGTTGGAAATTTTAGAATCTCCTTGCTTTGTTTCAGTTTTCTGTTCTTTGAAATGAATGTTTTAGTTTTCTGAGCCAATTACTTCTTTCTCATGTCTTCTTAAGTCCAGTGACTCTAAGCCTGAACTGTGAATAAACTACAAAAAACTTGCCAAGAATTACATTTTGAAACAATTTGCCAGTATTTGAAGTGAACCCATTTTTGCAGTAGTGATAAGAATTGTATGGATTAAGAATGCAACCCATGTTTAGTTAGTTGTGATAAACATTTCTGACACTAAAAATTCATTCATTACTGTTGCTTTTAAGAAGAAGGAATGATTGCATAAATAGTATTAAAAGTTGTGTCTCTCCACCCCAACTTCTCAGTTGTTTGTTTTAGAAAGGCACATTAGATAAAACAAAAGCTTTATACTTTCTGATATCATACTCCATAGATACTTTATTTTTTCATCTTAAAAATGTGTTTTTGCAGTATATCACTTGTTGCAAATTTCCAAGGTATAAAGTGTTCAAACACTTGGTTTGAATGAATTGATCATTGCAAAAGAAGGATATTTAAGGTTGGGTGAGCATGCCTTTCAAATCTAAAGTTACTGTAGTATCTGGCAATCTATTAATTTTAGAACAAAGATTCCCTTTACAGAATTCCTTTATAAACAGTAAGCTAGAATCTCTATCCCTAGTGCTTACAGCACTTGCTGTGTTTTTCAGGAGACAGAGTTATGCCAGGGTGGTTTGAATGAATAGATGTGCTGTTTTGCTTACCCTTAGAATTGAGCCCAACCTCTGGTCCTGCTTCCTGAGTGTTGCTTTGCAGCAAAACCTCGGATTACCACACCAGCCCTGATTATTTTCCCCACAAGCCACTTTTCTGACATAAAATTAAGCGTACTCCTAGAAAATAATTTTCTCTAAATTCTCCCAAACTGTAGGTCAGTAAGAATTTACTGAATATCTACTAAAGGGCAAGAAATAATTTCCTTGGAAATTGAGAGGCAACTTTTCATTGGAGTAGAATTTGGGGAAAAAAATAATTCTTTAACTTATTTTGGATGAGAGAAAGAAGTAAGGTTCATTTTTTCTCATTATTCTGAAGGTGAATTGCTTTTCCTCATTTTTAAGATGATATAGGAATTTTTATTAGTTTAACAAGCACCCAGAAACTATAAACTAATCTTATAATAATGTACAGAAAAAGTTTACCAGGTTATAGTTCACTTAACCAACTGACCCTTTTCCAGGAAGTATATATATATATTTATAGTAAGGATAAGTTCATGATTCTGTTTTAGTTAGCAAGTATGCAAGAAATAACTGCCAAGGTTGAAAAGGCACATCTGTGGACTTCTTATAAGCATGACTCATTGACTCAAATTCCAAGGTTTCAATTATGTTTTTTCTCATAGGGAACCTGGTATGTAGCCATATTTGCCTTTTAATGTTTCAAGAGATTTTGAGTATAATTAGTTCTGATATTGGGAGCAAAGTAGCCTTTTGGCTTATCTTAAGATTTCTCTGACATTATTTGTTATACTCTTAGGAGAAGGAAAATCAGCTAAAACGTTTGCTTTCATGACATATTTTTAAAAGCCCTTTGGATCAGTATAAAATATGAAATTAAAAAATGGAATTTTCGTTCCAGAAAACCTCTTTTGTTGCTCAGATATGGCCTCTCTCTCTTTCTGAGTCCAACTCTACAAGTAAAATCATTCCCCTTCCTGCTACGTGGGACATGACATCCAGGGATTAAAATCCTGGCAACATAGGACATGACCCCCAGGAACAAGCCTGGTCCTGGCACTGTGGGGATCAACAGTGCCTTCCTGACCAAAAGGGGGAAAAAAAAGAAATGTAACAAAAGAAGGTGTTATGGCTGAGAGAGACCATTCTGGAGGCTACTCTTATGCAAGCTTTACCTAGATGCTGCTAATTACTACAGTTTGCCAATCCCCAACCAAGACCATTCCTATTAACCCTAAAAAACACCTAGGGCTCTATCTGAGATTCTACAAAAGTTTCACATACTTACATTACTTTCCAGAAATGTATAACCTCCAGATGGGTTCCTAGACCAGGTAATATCCTGAAACCCAGAGGGGCCAGCCTCTCCAAGAATTTCAATTAGTTCCACCCCCCTGTCCCTTATTATCAACAGCCTTTTCCAACATGAAAAAGTTAGAATGGGCAGAGCCCAAATACCCCTAAAGGTTGGGAGAAGGATCAAAGGAGAAGGAGGAGTTATAACAGAGAAGATAGGATTTATGAGTATGGCTGCTGCATCACTATATTGATATTTCTTTAGTCTCCAGTGTCTTGGAGCAGCTAGAAGGTAAAACCTAAAATTGTCAAACAGTAACCAAACTCTGGAATCTGTTCTATAATGACTTGTTATAATGTACTTTGAAATTTATTGCTTATATATATATATTTCACAATAAGAAGTGGAGCTTATAAACAATTTTAGAAATGCTCTTTTGATAAAATTCTAATTCTTCCCTTCCCATTCATATATCAGTCTGCCTCTCTGTATGTGTATAAAATTGAAGACTATACTTATTAGGATGAAAGTAGTTGGTGTATTTTCATATGCTTTTGATTTCTGTAGAATTCTAAGTAATGTAGAAACATTCAATACTTAAAACACAAGAGCCACCAAATAAAGAACTCACAGATAAAAAAAAATTTAATAGCTATTGTATATCATATTGATTAGGATTTGATGTTGCCTCTCTCACTCAGCTTTGTATGTTTTGAAATGAAGATAAATATGATGAGGCGTTAAAAGAAAAATTGCCACAATTCCCAAAGTGTATAATTTAAGCAAATACACAATGAGAAGTCTAGATACATGTACTAAAGAGCAAATGAGGGAATCAGTATTGTGAACTGGGTATAGCCTCCTGGTACTTAACAATACATTCTTAATTTGTGAGAACCGAAGATTGGTATGTATTAACTTTAGATCGTATTTAGGCTGTTGAGGCCTAGATGTTTGATGATCATTGTAGTTTGTTTCTTCCAGCAGCCCCTTTTATGTTGACATTGTCTTCATCAGGAAAGCCAGGGTGGCATCAACCATTAGTGTTTTACTATGACAAGTTCAATGTGAGATGGAATCATGAGAAAGCTTGATCCATTGTCTTCAAATAGTGCTTCTAATGGGAGGGAAAAAAATCTGAGATGTAAAGTTTTCGTTTCTAGGCAAGAGAAATGATGTTGCATTAAATTCTAGTTTCTCTCTGTTAGACTTGAATGTGTCTGGCCAGTTTGATTAATGGGGGCTTTATGTGGTTGTTGTTTTCCCCCGTTGTACTTTGCATGTAGAGTTGTTTTGAAATATCAAAGCATATTTGTTCTAAATTTTGTTTTTGACTTTCTTAATTTTGTATTTATCCTTTGAATAAAATATAAATCCATATTGATTTTATTATTAATTTATTGTCACTGCTCCTATGGACAGGAACAGTGGAAATCTTTGTAGGATTTTTCTGGTTTTTAACTTGATCTGTGTGTTGTTAACAAAAGTTTTAAGCATTTATTTGTTTGAAAGAAACAAATTAATTTGAAACTTTATTTGTAGTCTTTTTGTATTGGCAATTGAAATGGGAATATATTCTGGCCTCTGAATACCATTAGTAACTGACACACCATTAAAAATTTATTTGCTTTGAATTATTTTCTCAGTAGAGATGGATTTGCATAAATTTACCACACTCCTGGTTTTTCCTGTGACAGAAGACATAGAAATGAGAGTCCCTGGGGTTCCCCAGAGAAAAGCTAGCTAACTGGTAGACAGACATCTTGTCTCTACAACTTGACCTTCCCAACAGAGTGATATTCCCAAGTTAATGATTCTCATCTCCTTTGAGCTTCATATGTGGAAACTAAGTAAGGACAACTCTGAAAATGTTGACAATCACTCTATAAGAAGATAGGTCTGATTTTTAATTTTATTATATTTTTAAAATTAAAGATACCACTGTGGTTTAGCTTGTGCTTAAATAGGATCCCTGAGAAGTTGGGTCATTATTTAAATGGACAATTGACTCACAAAATGTAATAGCCAATTTTTGCTTTTTCCACTCTTACCCTGTGTTGTCCAGTATATGGGGTACTCTAGGTACACAGATCATATGAGAAGTACCTGTGGACAAATGAGCTCCTTGAAACATATATTTCTTAGTGTCTAAGCACAATGACTTTGCTAAAGTAAGTGCTTAATAAAATACCTGCTGACATAAATTGTAATATACTGTAAATAGCATTTTTTTCTTATTTTTTCTTTCAGTGCCTTTACTTGCTAAGTCAGGAAATCAGATGTTAATACTGCCATTTCCATTAGGAAAGGATTTAATATGTGGAATTGAATTTACATTAGAACAAGGAAATGCAGTTCAGGGAGACCACTGAAATCTGAAAATGTAGGAATTACCTAGAAACTACTGCTGGTGATGTCAGCGGTCTGCAGCACCAGGGTGGGTGATGTTCAGAAAGATGTATGGAAGCTGTGGGTACATCTCACATTAGCCCGTTTGCAAGTGCCACTGGAGAATACTGAGTTCCTTCCCAAATCCTGTACACATGGCTGTTTCTATGAACTCTTAATTGGATCTCTGTAAACAAATATCCTGTAAAAGGGAGCACTTAGAAAGGTGAGGATAATATGGGATATTCAACAGACATTGTCTAGTGCAGTTCGCCCTTGTGAATACATAGTATCCATCCTCATCTTATACCTATATTTAAGTTTCCAAAGAAGGACAGAAAGAATATCATGATTCTGCTGAACCTGCTGCACCTGTCCCTGTTGAAATGAAGATGTACTCACCTCAAGAGGAGGGCATAAGAAATTCTGGAAGTTACTGTATCCATCTCTGTGTGATGTTTGGTCCCTTTCTTGCTTAATCACTATCTCCCTTTTATATCTACTTAGATTGTGAAGTTACCACTAACGCTTATGTAGCTTTGGGTAAAGTAATTGGAAGGTGGGGAGGGCAAAAGTTGATTAGTGTATTTTTGAATATATAAATGTGTACATATCAAAGCAAGGAAGAGAATATGCACTGCTACTAAGGCCCTCATTTGTACAACCAGTCATGAGTCCATAGTTAAATAAATAAATAAATATATATATGTACACATACATATAAATATATGTTTTCTTTTCCGTTACCCATTTTGTATTCCTTTTGCACTCAGCTAGCACCTAAGTGGTTTTAAACATTCATTCCCAGAAAAGGTGAAACACCACTGATCTGTTTTGGATTGCTGTAGTCAGTAACTTTTACTTGTATTTTTTGGTAGGCAAAGGAAACTCCTGTATATATATATTTTGCTTTCCATTAACACCTCTGATTTTTAGAACTGTTACTGAATTATAAATATATAGAAAGGTACACAAATCAAATTAAAAATTGAATTTTCACAAAATGGACACATTCATGAAATTAGCACTGCATCCAAACAGAAGGCCCCTTCCTTAAAGCTAATAACTACCCTGACTTCTAATATCATAAATTAGTTTTACTGTTTTTTTTTAACTTTATATAACCCTTCCATTTTCATCAGAAATGCTAGTTTCCAGACATATGTATTGCCTTCATTGTTTAGCAGCAACTTTACTTTTCAATTGATAACAGGTTCAGTCACTCCATTTTGTACAGCAACCCTCTTTTGCCTATTGATTCAGTGACATGAGAAGCCCAGGGTGGCCAGGTGGCTAGCAGTCTCACACTGCAGTTTTGTAGAACATCATATACTCCTTGATGGAGTCATTCCTCACTATTTTTATGTGTATTGCAATGTTTGCATTTGAGAGTCTTTCCCTCTTTTTTTTAACCAATATGGTAAAGATTTTATCATAAATATTAAAGTTCTTGGGCATTGTGCTTTACTAGTAATAGTTGCTTATCACACAGTGGCTTATATATCATTATTAGCCACTGTTCTTGGTGCTCGAGATGGCTCCTAAGGAGAAGCCCTTTGCATTCATTAGCCTAACTACTTTCTTTTTTTCATTTTTTATTAATTAAAAAAAAATTACAAGAACGAAACACAAACATTCCCAACACATACACTCCGCAATTCACAATATCATCACTTAGTTGCATATTCATCATCATGATCATTTCCAGAACATTTGTATCAATTCAGAAAAAGAAAAAGACAACAGAAAAATAAAAAACAGAAAAAAATTTTTACATACCATACCCCTTATCCCTCCCTTTCATTGATCACTAGCATTTCAAACTAAATTTATTTTAACATTTGTTCCCCCATTATTTATTTTTATGCCATATGTTTTATTTGTCTGTTGACAAGGTAGATAAAAGGAGCATCAGACACAAGGTTTTCACAATCACACAGTCACATTGTGAAAGCTATATCAGTATACAATCATCTTCAAGAAACATGGCTACTGGAACACAGCTCTACATTTTCAGGCAGTTCCCTCCAGCCTCTCCATTACATCTTGGTTAACAAGGTGATATCTACTTAATGCGTAGGAATAACCTCCAGGATAACCTCTCAACTCTGTTTGGAATCTCTCAGCCATTGACACTTTGTCTCATTTCACTCTTCCCCCTTTTGGTAGAGAAGGTTTTCTCAATCCCTTGATGCTGGGTCTCAGCTCATACTAGAGTTTTTCTCAATCCCTTGATGCTGAATCTCAGCTCATTCTGGGATTTCTGCCCCACGTTGCCAGGAAGGTCCGCACCCCTGGGAGTCATGTCCCATGTAGACAGGGGGAGGGTGGTGAGTCTGCTTGTTGTGTTGGCTGGAGAGAGAGGCCACATCTGAGCAACAAAAGAGGCTCTCTTGGGGGTGACTCTTAAGCCTAAATTTTAAGTAGACTTGACCTATCCTTTGTGGGGTAAAGTTTCATATGAACAAACCCCAAGACTGGGGGCTCAGCCTATAGCTTTGGTTGTCCACACTGCTTGTGAGAATATCAAGAATTCAACTTGGGGAAGTTGAATTTCTCCCCATTCTCACCATTCCCCAAAGGGGGCTTTGCAAATACTTTTCCACTCACTGATGGAATCACTCTGGGATTCATCAGGGCATCACCTGGACAAACCAACAAAATCTCATGTCCTATACAAAGTTCCATGTACTTAAGGTGTTCAACCAACTATCAACTAAGTTATATTAGGAGATGCACTAGTCAAAGTATAAATTTGTACCAAGTAAACATTATTTGCTTTAGTCTCACACGTAAGTTGAAATTTTAAAATATTAATTACTATCTGTTTTCAGCACACTGCAGTAATGACATTCATTTGTTCTTTCTCATGCAAAAACATTTTTTTAATTTGTACATTTAGTCACTATTATTATACACTCTAGGGATTCCTAGATTACACCATCTCAATCTTTATTGTCTGTCTTTCTTTGTGATTTCATTTATGCCCCAGCCCTCATCCTTCTATCATTCTCATATGCAACTTCATTCAGTGTTTTAACATAATTGTATTACAGTTAGGTAATATTGTGCTGTCGATTTCTGAGTTGTTGTTTTTTTTTTAATTTTGTAACATTTTTTGCTTTAGTCTCACACATAAGGTGACATGTTAAACTATTAATTACCATCTATTTTCAGCACCCTGCAATAATGACATTCCTTTGTTCTTCCTCGTGCAAAAACACTTTTTAAATTTGTACATTGTACATTTCACTATTATTATACACTCTAGGCATTCCTAGATCATACCATCTCAGTCTTTAACATCTATCTGTTTTTCTGATTTCATTTATGTCCCCAGCCCTCCTCCCTCTATCATTCTCACATGCAGCTTCATTCAGTGTTTTAACATAATTGTATTATAGTTAGGTAGTATTGTGCTGTCCATTTCTGAGTTTTTGTATTCAGTCCTGTTGCACGGTCTGTATCCCTTCAGCTCCAATTACCCAATATCTTACCCTATTTCTATCTCCTGATGGTCTCTGTTACCAATGAAATATTCCAAGTTTATTCACTAATGTCAGTTCATATCAGTGAGACCATACAGTATTTGTCCTTTTGCTTCTGACTAATCACACTCAGCATAATGTCCTTAAGGTCCATTCATGTTGTTACATACTTCATAACTTTATTCTGTCTTACAGCTGCATAATATTCCATCTTATGTAAATGCCACAGTTTGTTTAGCCAACCGTCTGTTGATGGACATTTTGACTGCTTCCATCTCTTGGTAATTGTAAATAATGCTGCTATAAACGTTGGTGTGTAAATGTCCATTTGTGTCCTTGCCCTCATGTCCTTTGAGTAGAGACAGCATATAGATGGGTACTGTTTTTTAATCCATTCTACCAGACTATGTCTTTTGATTGGAGAGTTTAATCCATTAACATTCAGTGTTATTACTGCATGGGTAGTACTTTCTTCTTCTATTTTACCTTCTGGATTATATATGTCATATCTAATTTTCCTTTTTACCTTTACTCATAGTCTTCCTTTCTACACTCTTCTCCACACCTCTCTCTTCTGTCTTTGTATCTGTCTCTAGTGCTCCCTTCAGTATTTCTTGCAGAGCTGGTCTCTTGGTCACAAATTCTCTCAGTGATTTTTTGTCTGAAAATGTTTAAATTTCTCCCTCATTTTTGAAGGGCAGTTGTGCTGGATATAGAATTCTTGGTTGGCAGTTTCTCTCTTTGAATAGTTTAAGTATATCATCCCACTGTCTTCTCGCCTCCATGGTTTCTGCTGGGAGATCTGCGCATAGTCTTATTGGGCTTCCCTTGTATGTGATGGATTGCTTTTCTCTTGCTGCTTTCAAGATTTTCTCTTTCTCTTTGACCTCTGACATTCTGATTAGTAAATGTCTTGGAGTATGTCTGTTTGGCTGTATTCTCTTTGGGTTACACTGCACTTCTTGGATCTGTAATTTTAAGTCTTTCATTAGAGTTGGGAAATTTTCAGTGATAATTTCCTCCATTAGTTTTTCTCCTCCTTTTCCCTTCTCTTCTCCTTCTGGGACACCCACAACACATATATTCATGCGCTTCGTATTGTCTTTCAATTCCCTGAGTCCCTGCTCATATTATTCCATTTTTTTCCCTATTATTTTCTTTTTCTTGCTGGATTTCAGATGCTCCATCCTCCAGTTCACTAATCCTATGTTCTGTCCCTCGAAATCTACCATTGTAGGTTTCCATTGTTTTTTTCATCTCTTCTACCTTGCCTTTCATTCCCATAAGTTCTGTGATTTGTTTTTCAGACTTTCAGTTTCTTCTTTTTGTTCTTTCCTTGCCTTCTTTATATCCTTCCTCAATTCATTGATTTGTTTTTTGATGAGGTTTTCCATGTCTGTTCGTACATTCTGAATTAATTGTTTCAGCTCCTGTATGTCATTTGAATTTCTGGTTTGTTCCTTTGACTGGGCCATATCTTCAGTTTTCCTAGTGTGATTTGTTATTTTTTGCTGGTGTCTAGGCATTTAATTACCTTAATTAGTTTATTCTGGAGATTGCTTTCACTTCTTTTACGTACGGTTTTCTTGCTAGATGAATTTGTTGTCTCTCTGTTCTTTGACATTCAGTTCAGTTTTGTCTGAACCTCTAGCTTAAGTTTTGTTTAACACAGGAGAATTTTTCAGTTCTTGTTTTCTTGTTTCTTGCCCTGCTTGTATGGTGCCTTTCCCCCCCCACCCTTAGGAGGGTCTACTTAGATATTATAGACTGCAGCTGGATTTTTCGAGACCAAACTGGCCTCCTATCAGGAGGAAAGACTCACCTGTGTTGGTTTTTCCTGAGGGTGAGCCCCAGCAGGTTGAAAGACTTTCCTGTGAAGTCTCTGGACTCTGTTTTTCTTATCCTCCCCTGTAGGTGGTGCTTGTCTGCCTGCAGGTCCCACCAGCATAAGATGATGCAGCATCTTTAACCTTGGCAGACTCTCCCTGCCGGGGGTGTGGTGGAAACAGAGGAGAGGTTGTAGGCTGGTTTTAATGGCTTCAAATTACCAAGCCCTGGTGTCTGAATTCCTTGAGGGAGGGATTCCACCTGAATTGGGCTTCATCCCTCCCCTGGGGAAGGCACAGGCTCCAGACAAGTCTCCAAAAGAGCTCACTTCTGCCTATGCCTGGGGCAGTTGCAGCCTGAGAAGTCCTACCGCTGTATCCAAAAGCAGTCAAGCCTTTGTAGAAACACAGCCAGAAAAACCTCTGTTTCTTTCTTTTTTTCCCCCCTTTTTCCATCAGCCGTGCCCCTTGGTGCTGGGGCAAAAATGAGCAACCTCCGCTTTGACCAGGTTCACCTAAGCTGGGGGCCTATTTTTAGTAAGAATTTGTTAATTAATTCCACAATTGGCATTTGATTGTGCTCAGTCCCTGCTGCTGGTAAAGTCTCTTTCCTTTTCCCTCTGGGAAGCGGCCTGTGGGGGAGGGGTGCTGGCGCTGCAGCTTTGGGAACTCACGGTTCTGTGGGGGCTTGCAGCTGGTCCAGCTGGTTCAGTCTGGGGTATGCTGTGTGTCTGGTCACTGACGTGGCCCCAGGAGCTGTTCTGTACTGTTTCTGGTAATTTAGTAGTTTTTCTGGAGGATGAACTAAAATGCGCATGTTGTTAAGCCACCATCTTGACCCGGAATTACTACTTTCTTTTTTTTTTTTTTAGTAGCTGGGAGGGAGTATAATGATATTTCCTCCTGTTCTCTCCTGATTTGGTAATGTTGTTAACCCTCAGAGATCACAGCTTTCCACCCAAGAAGGCCCACACTGAGCTAGCTACCATCGCTGCAGTCCCTGCACAAGAAAACATACAGCCAAACATTCTTTTCAGCAGGCTGGGTTGACTGTTTTCCCATTTATTGTCTCTTAACTTGGATATCAACATATTATTATACGTTAACAAGATAGACTTTTATTTTTAAATTTTATTTATTTTTTATTAGAGATTTATAGGTTTACAGAAAAATAATGGAGAAAGTACAGGGTTCCCCTACACCTCTCTCCCCCCCCCCACACACAGTTTTCCCTTTTATTAACACTTTCCACTAGTGCTAACCAAGAACATTGAGCAATAGCTGCATGAAATGGGAGGCCTTAAGTCATAAAAAATGAAAAGTTCATGTAAAAAGTAAAAGAAAAGTAACATATAGATACACATCAATTAACATCAACCAAGTCACATTTGCCTCAAAAATAAACATTGATTTTTCAAGAGACCATAAACTTAGGATGCCTGTGAATTTTGAAACCTGCCTAGTTTTATTGACTGTATCTCAATGGCCAATTAGTTTAATGTTAAATGAAATTAGTTTCAACAGGATATTGTTCAGGAAAGTTAGCTTAGGGCTTTCATTTTTAAAAGTTCCTTCTAAAGGCCCTCTGCTGTCCTGGCCCTTGATCTGCCAAACAAGATAGACTTTTAAGTCAATAAGCATTACTAAAGATAAAGGTTATTACTATATAATGATGAAAGATTTATTTCAGCAAGATGCCACAGTTGTAATTTGTTTACATATGAAAGCATGTATTTAAAATGTACAAATTAAAAATTGATGAAACTAAGGGGTGAAATGGGCAAATTCATCATTGTAGTGGTGTGGAGCTGTATATATCCCAGAAAAACACATTCTTAAATCTAATCCATTTCTGTGGGTGTAAATCCATTGTAAGTAGGACCTTTTGATGAGGCTATTTCAGTTAAGATGTGACTCACCTCCTTCAGGATGGGTACTAATCCTCTTACTGGATTCTTTTATGAATGGAATGAATACAGAAAGAAAGCAAGCCACAGGAGGAAGCAGAAAGTAGCAAAACCTGAAAGGGAAGCAAGAGACCAGCAGACACTAATGTGTCTTGCTTTGTGCAGAGCTGCCAGAGATTGCTGAAAGCCAGTTTTGGGGAAGAAAATATCACCTTGATGAGACCTTGATTTAGATATTTTCTCAGCCTCAAAACTGTAAGCTAATTAATTCCCATTTCTAACCCAAACCATTTCATGGTACTGGGTTTGCACAGCTTAGGGTGATTAAACAATCAACATAGGAGAAGATTCTGTATATCGTTTAGCAATTGATGAGGCATGCAAAAAATCAGAACGATAAAAGATTTGAACAAGGCGATTATTAGCTTGCATTGGGAATACATTAGGGAACATATTAGTCCATAAAGCAGGTAATTAAATGTGAATGTCAAACTTAAAACTTTAAGAAGAAACTATAGCATAATATCTTTATGATCGCAGGGTAAGGAAGGTAATTATTTTTTAAATAATACATGAAGTGTGTCATAAACAGATGGATGAAGTTGATTACATTAAAATTAAGGACTTTTGTTAATCAAAAGACCCTATATAAAAAAAAGGCAGTTTCACTCCCATCTCACCCACCCAATCTGGTGGTGCCTTTTTTATAGCATGAGAAGAGAGATAGGACTAAACCAAATGAAGGAGAACTTAGAGGTGGAGAGGAAAACAAAGTCTCGCAGTGTTGAACTCCTTCATCAACTACACCAGAAACCAAGTCTAGGTGGATTATTCATTCATTCAGAAATATTTATCAAGCACTTCTATATACCATCCTCTGTGCTAAAGCCAGAGTTACAATGCAGTCCTTGCTCTCAAAATGCTTTTCCCACATGGAAAAAGGCAGTGGCCATTCAGTGTAATGTGTGCTGTCACAAGGGCACAACAGAGCTGCATTGGATTCTCCTAGGACACAAATCTAATTCAAAGAAATGGCATCCATCTGTCCTAAGAGAAGAAGTGTTTGAAATATTTGGCTGGATTTTTCCTGTGGTCAGTTACATGTAGATTCACTGATGATTGTAAATAGCACTGGCACTCATACGGGTGAGCCATCCTAGCCTCTGACCTCTTGGCTCTTTAACCTGTCCTGGATAAGGACTTTTCTTCTCCAGGTTGCCCTCTTCCATAGCTTGATTTTGGTCTAAACTTCTGTAACTGCAATAAAATTTGAATATTCCACTCTCAAAAAAAAAAAAAAGATACAAATTAGGAGAAGTCATTTGCCACACATAAACAAATTAAGGATTGGTATTCAGAATGTATAAAGAATTCCTAAAAGTTTAACAACAAAAAGACAGCTTGATGAAAGAAAGCCATGAATATGCATTTCAAGAAGAGAAAGTGTGAATGACCTAAGAACCTATGATGAGTTCTCAATATATCTAATTACTAATTAGAAAAATTCAAATTAAAGCCACACAACATTATTTTATTCCCTGATATTTGCAAAAATAAAAAGCCTGGCAATCTCAAGTATTATTAGAAATGTGCAGCTTTTAAAATACTTACACTCTGTATATAGGAGTGTAAATTGCCATACAACTTTGGAAAAATGACTTGGCATTTTCTGGTAAGGCAGATACACAAGCAAGAAGTGGCTAGGTCATTTCACTACTGGTTGTATAACCTAGAGAAACTCTGGGATAGGATAACAGTATACATACCAACAACATTAATGGCTGCTTTTTCATATTTTGAAATAGCAAGAAGTGAGATAAAACGTGCTTCTACAAAAAATTGGAATATGCATATAGTAGAGTATGAAATAGCATTGAAAATGGATGAACTACAGCTACATGCATCAACATAGATGGATTACACAAAAATAATGAACAAAAACTGTGGAAGAATACATACAGTATAATTTCATTAGATAATGTTCAAAGACATGCACAATTAAATTATATTCATTATCAAATCATCAATATGTGGTAAAACTATATAGAAAATGTGGAGCCAGGTGATGGAGGAAGAGGCAATCAAGAAGGTATAGTTTCAAAGATACTGGTATGTTTCTACAAACTAGGTTTAGAAGCAGTGATGAATTGAAGGAAAGAGAGTATTAGAAAAAAGTACATCTACATGGCTGTATAACCTTGGATCTTAAGTATGTCAAGCTGCCCCAACTTTAAAGGTATACCTGAAATGAATTATGTGGGGTAACTCGTAATGCCCTTCAGCTATTAACCAGTCAATAAACTTTGATAATGGTGATAAGGCAACTAGGTTTCTCTGATTCAGTTACATGGGTTATTTACACTATACATTATTGAGACTAAAGAATTAACTATGGTTCTTTATTTCAGTCTTTAAAGAAGAAAAAAATGTGATAGGTATTTTTAGGTCTTGCTTTTTTTTTTTTTTTTAGCTTTTTAATTTTGAAACAATTTCAAACTTACAGGACAGTTACAAAAATAATACAGATCCCATACACAGAACTCCATGATAGCCCTGTCCCCACCAGATACCTAGATTCACCAGTTTTAATGTTTTACCTTTGCCATTTCATCCAGCCAGCCAGCCAGCCACCCATTTTCTGAATACTCGAGTGTAGGTCACATACATCATGCTTCTTGAACACTTAATACTGCCATGGACATTTCCTGAGAAAAGGATATTCAATTATGTAACCACCTTAAATGCTGAAATCAAGTTCAAGAAATTTAATATCAATGTAAAGCTTACAGTCTATGTTACAATTTTTTTGTATGTCCCAATAATGCCTCCACGCAGGATCATGTGTTGCGCTTAATGGTCATTGTCTCTTTTTAGTTGCTCTCTTTTTTCGAAAATTGTGGAAATATATATACAACATAAACTTTCCCATCTCAGCCATTCCCAGGCACACCATTCAGGGGGATTAATCACAATACCACGGTCCCCTCACACTTTCCATTGCTAAAACTTTCCCATATCCCTAAACAGAAACCCTACACCCATTGTGCATTAACTCCCCATTCCCCCACCCCCATGCCTGGAAACCTGTACTCTAATTTCTGTCTCTATGAGCTTGCATGTTCTCTGATATTTTCTTTGTAGTTACTGTGGGGCTTAAATTTAACATCTTAAATCTATATCAATCTCCTTTGCTTTTATACCAACTTAATTTCAATAATATACCCAAACCATGTCCTATACTCCTCTGTCACCCTACGTTTATGTAGTTATTGTCACAATCACAAGTTTATACATTACGAATCCAAAGCTAATTTATTATTGTATTTTATGCATTTGTGTTTTTGATCCTGTAGGAAGTAAAAAGTGCAGTTACAAACCAAAAATACAATAGTACTGTTGACTTTATTTTTAAATAAAAATCTGGCCTAATCTTTTTTCTTAATTTTTTTAATTAGAGGAGTTGTAGTTTTACAGAACAATCATGCATAGATTACAGGCTAATCTCCTTTTTAGGGGTCAATTCCTGGAACATTATGGTTCCCTGTGTAAAAGACAATATAGAAAAGAAAAGATGTTGGTAATATTTATTTTTTTTAATTGGATAATGGGTACATTGGGCATTTTTGTTATACTTATTTCCCCTTTGCCCACTTGCATTGGATCTCAAATGTGAAAATACAGGTCCCACCTCAGACCTAGTGAAGAAATGTTGAGAAGTGGGGCCTGGAAAATGTTCTTCCTGTCCATGTTCTTCCTTCCTTCCCTCCTTTCCTTTCCCCTCTCTCTTCTTCTTCTTCTTCTTCTTCTTTTTTTTTTTTTAAATATTTTTATTAAGATATCTTCATGCACATATAGTCCATCCTAAGTATACAACCAGTGGCTAACAATATCAAAACATAGTGTGTATTCAGCACCCTGATTATTTTTTGAACATTTACATCACTCCAGAAAAGGAAATAACAAGAAAAAAGAAAAACCCATACATCTCATACCCCTTACCCCTCCCTTTCATTGACCACTAGTATTGCAATCTAACCAATTTTTTTTTTACTCCTTGTCCCTCCACCTATTATTTGTTTATTTTTTTGTCCTTATTTTTTTTACTCATCTGTCCATATCCTAGATAGAGGAAGCATCAGCCACTAGGATTTAACAATCACATGGTCACTTTGCAAAAGCTATAGAATTATACAATTGTCTTAAAAAGTCAAAGCTACTGTACCCTCTAGCCACTTCAGCCACTCCAATACACCACAAAGTAAAAAGGGATATCTATATAATGCATAAGAAAAACCTTCAGGATAACCTCTTGACTGTTTGAAATCTCTCAAAACTGAGATTTTATTTTGTTTCATTTCTCTCTTCCCTCTTTTGGTCAAGGAGACTTTCTCAATTCCATGAGGCTGGGTCCCAGCTCCTCCCTAGGAGTCATGTCCCACATTTCCAGAAGATTTAGACCCCTGGGAGTTGTGTCCCACGTAGTGGGCAGGGCAGTGAGTTCACCTGCCAAGTTGCCTTAGAGACAGGCCACATCTGAGCAACAAAAGAGGTTCTCTGAGGATGACTCTTAGGCATAATTATAAGCAGGCTTAGCTGCTGCTGCTGCTTCTTTTTTTGTGTGAAAAATAACATATATATACAAAAAAGCAATAAATTCCAAAGCACAGCACAACAAGTAGTTGTAGAACAGATTTCAGAGTTTGGTATGGGTTATAATTCCAAAATTTTAGGTTTTTACTCCTAGCTGCTCTAAGACACTGGAGACTAAAAGAAATATCAATATAATGATTCAGCAATCATACCTCTTCTTATTTTTAAATTTCTATTATGATACTATCATACTTTTGTAGAAGAATGCATAAAACTGTTTAAAGAATAATTATGAATTGTAACTAGGTCAAGAAATAGAATTAGGCAAGCACCCGGAGGCCCCCAAGATGCTGCTCCCTGTTCACATACCTGTCTTTACCTGTAAAGGTGTGGGTTATTATTTCCTTGACTTTCTTTAGTTTTACCACCTATTTATTCATGTCCTACAGTTCATGTCCTACATTCAGGTCCTACAGTTTATATTTGCCAATTTTTGAATTTTGTAAAAGTGGAAGTGTGCTTTTATTATTTTTACTCATTTCTTTAACTCTTCAGTATGAGAATTATATTGCTGCATAAGATTTTTTTTTTGGTGGGGGGAGATGCACGGGCCAGGAAACGAAGTTGTGTTAGATTTTAGTTTTTTAGTTTGCATTGATGTGTGGTATTTTCTTCTGTGAATATACCGTAATTTATTTATTCATTATGCTCTTATTAATAGTGCTTCTCCAGACTTCTTATACTAAATTTTTCCTCCACTATCAAGCTCTTTTGTGCCTTTATACTTAAAATTCATCTCTTGGAGAGAGCACATATGGTTGGGTCTTGCTTTTTAAAATTTATTCTGGACAATATCTGTTTTTTTTTTAATTTATTAATTTAAAAAAATTAAGAACAAACAAAAACATTAACATATAATTCCGTTCTATATATATATTCAGTAATTCTCAATATCATCACATAGTTGCATATTCATCATTTCTTAGAACATTTGCATTAATTCAGAAAAAGAAATAAAAAGACAACAGAAAAAGAAATAAAATGACAACAGAAAAAGAAATAAAACACTGACAGAAAAAAAAGATTATACATACCATACCCCTTACCCCGCAGTTTCATTTATCACTATCATTTCAAACTAAATTTATTTTAACATTTGTTTCCCCATTCCTTATTTTTTAAAATTTATTAATTAAAAAAACTAACAAACCAAATAAAACATCAACATATATAATCAGTAATTCACAATATCACTTAGTTGCATATTCATCATTTCTTAGAACATTTGCATTACTTCAGAAAAAGAAATAAAAATTCAAAAGAAAAAGAAATAAAACGAACACAGGAAAGAAAAAAAAAGATTATACCTACCACACCCCTTACTCCTCGCTTTCATTGATCACTAACATTTCAAACTAAATTTACTTTAGCATTTGTTCCCCCTATTATTTTTATTCCATATGTTCTACTCGTTTGTTGACAAGATAGATAAAAGGAGCATCAGACACAAGGTTTTTACAATCACACAGTCACATTGTGAAAACTATATCATTATTCAATCATCCTCAAGAAACATGGCTACTGGAACACAGCTCTACATTTTCAGGCAGTTCCCTCCAGCCTCTCCATTACATCTTGAATAACAAGATGATATCTACTTAATGCATAAGAATAACCTCCAGAACAACCTCTCGACTCTGTTTGAAATCTCTCAGCCATTGCCACTTTGTCTCATTTCCCTCTTCCCCCTTTTGGTCAAGAAGGTTTTCTCAATCCTTTGATGCTAAATCTCAGCTCATTCTAGGGTTTTTCTCAGTCCCTTGATATTGGATCTCAGCTCATTCTAGGATTTCTGTCCCATGTTGCCAGGAAGGTCCACACCCCTGGGAGTCATGTCCCACGTAGACAGGGGGAGGGTGGTGAGATTGCTTGTTGTGTTGGCTGGAGAGAGAGGCCGCATCTGAGCAACAAAAGAGGCTCTCTTGGGGGTGACTCTTAGGCCTAAATTTTAAGTAGACTTGACCTATCCTGTGTGGGGTTAAGTTTCATATGAACAAACCCCAAGACCGGGGGCTCAGCCTATAGCTTTGGTTGCCCACATTGCTTGTGAGAATATCCAGAATTCAACTTGGGGAAGTTGCATTTCTCCCCATTCTCACCATTCCCTGAAGGGGGCTTTTCAAATACTTTTCCACTCACTGATCGAATCACTCTGGGATTCATTGGGGCATCACTCTGGACAAACCAACAAAATCTCATGTCCTACCTGAGATTCCATGTACTTATGGTATTTAATCAAACTGTCTACATAAGTTATATTAGGAAATGCACTAGTCAAAATATAAATTTTGTAGCAAATAAGCATTTTTTGCTTTAGTCTCACACATTAGGTGGCATTTTAAAAGATTAATTGCCATCTATTTTCAGCACCCTGCAATAATGACATTCCTTTGTTCTTCCTCATGCAAAAACATTTTTTAAATTTGTACATTATACATTTCACTATTATTATACACTCTAGGCATTCCTAGATCATACCATCTCAGTCTTTAACATCTATCTTTCTTTCTGATTTCACTTATGTCCCCAGCCCTCCTCCCTCTATCATTCTCACATGCAGCTTCATTCAGTGTTTTAACATAATTGTATTAAAGTTAGGTAGTATTGTGCTGTCCATTTCTGAGTTTTTGTATCCAGTCCTGTTGCACGGTCTGTATCCCTTCAGCTCCAATTACCCAATATCTTACCCTATTTCTATCTCCTGATGGTCTCTGTTACCAATGAAATATTCCAAGTTTATTCACTAATGTCAGTTCATATCAGTGAGACCATACAGTATTTGTCCTTTTGCTTCTGGCTAATCACACTCAGCATAATGTCCTTAAGGTCCATTCATGTTGTTACATACTTCATAACTTTATTCTGTCTTACAGCTGCATAATATTCCATCTTATGTAAATGCCACAGTTTGTTTAGCCAACCGTCTGTTGATGGACATTTTGACTGCTTCCATCTCTTGGTAATTGTAAATAATGCTGCTATAAACATTGGTGTGTAAATGTCCATTTGTGTCCTTGCCCTCATGTCCTTTGAGTAGAGACAGCATATAGATGGGTCCTGTTTTTTAATCCATTCTGCCAGACTATGTCTTTTGATTGGAGAGTTTAATCCATTAACATTCAGTGTTATTACTGCATGGGTAGTACTTTCTTCTTCTATTTTACCTTCTGGATTATATATGTCATATCTAATTTTCCTTTTTACCTTTACTCATAGTCTTCCTTTCAACACTCTTCTTCACACCTCTCTCTTCTGTCTTCGTATGTGTCTCTAGTGCTTCCTTCAGTATTTCTTGCAGAGCTGGTCTCTGGGTCACAAATTCTCTCAGTGATTTTTTGTCTGAAAATGTTTAAATTTCTCCCTCATTTTTGAAGGGCAGTTTTGCTGGATATAGAATTCTTGGTTGGCAGTTTCTCTCTTTGAATAGTTTAAATATATCATCCCACTGTCTTCTCGCCTCCATGGTTTCTGCTGAGAGATCTGCGCATAGTCTTATTGGGCTTCCCTTGTATGTGATGGATTGCTTTTCTCTTGCTGCTTTCAAGATTTTCTCTTTCTCTTTGACCTCTGACATTCTGATTAGTAAATGTCTTGGAGTATGTCTGTTTGGCTGTATTCTCTTTGGGTTACGCTGCACTTCTTGGATCTGTAATTTTAAGTCTTTCATAAGAGTTGGGAAATTTTCAGTGATAATTTCTTCCATTAGTTTTTCTTCCCCTTTTCGAAAACCTTTTCTTCTCCTTCGGGACACCCACAACACGTATATTTGTGCGCTTCATATTATCATCAATTCCCTGAGTCCCTGCTCATATTATTCCATTTTTTCCCCTATTATTTTCTTTTTCTTGTCTGATTTCAGATATTCCGTCCTCCAGTTCACTAATCCTATGTTCTGTCCCTCGAAATCTACCATTGTAGGTTTCCATTGTTTTTTTCATCTCTTCTACCTTGCCTTTCATTCCCATAAGTTCTGTGATTTGTTTTTTCAGACTTTCAGTTTCTTCTTTTGTTCATTCCTTGCCTTCTTCATATCCTCCCTCAATTCACTGATTTGTTTTTTGATGAGGTTTTCCATGTCTGTTCGTACATTCTGAATTAATTGTTTCAGCTCCTGTATGTCATTTGTATTGCTGGTTTGTTCCTTTGACTGGGCCATATCTTCAATTTTCCTGGTGTGATTTGTTATTTCTTGCTGGCGTCTTGACATTTAATTACCTTAATTAGTTTATTCTGGAGATTGCTTTCACTTCTTTTACCTAGGGATTTCTTACTGGATGACTTTGTTGTCTATCTGTTCTTTGACATTCAGTTCAGCTTTATCTAGACCTCTAGCTTAAGTTTTGTTTAACAAAGGAGAATTTTTCAGTTCTTGCTTTCTTGTTTCTTGCCCTGCTTGTATTGGTGCCTTCCCCCCCCCACAGACACACACACCCTTAGGAGGGTCTACATAGGTATTATAGACTCTAGCCGGGTTTTCTCAGATTAAAATGGCCTCCTATCAGGGGGAAGGAGTCACCTGCGTCAGTTTTCTCTGAGGGTGAGCCCCAGCAGGTTGAAAGACTTTCCTGTGAAGTGTCTGGACTCTGTTTTTCTTATCCTGTCCAGTACATGGCGCTTGTCTGCCTGCAGGTCCCACCAGCATAAGATGATGCGGTACCTTTAACTTTGGGAGACTCCCCCTACTGGGGGCGTGGTGGAGACAGAGGAGAGGTTGTAGGCTGGTTTTAATGGCTTCAAATTGCCAATCCCTTGGGTCTGAATTCCTTGGGGGAGAGATCCCACCTGAGTTGGACTTCACCCCTCCCCTGGGGAAGTCACAGGCGGGAGACAAGCCCTGAAAGTAGCCCGTTTCTGCCTATGCCTGGGGCAGTTGCAACCTGAGAAGTCCCACCGCTGAATCCAGAGGCAGCCAAACCTCCGTAGAAACACAGCCACAAAAACCTCCGTTTCCTCCCCTTTCCTCTTTTTCCATTAGCCCAATGAATGACCTCAGCCTTGACCAGGTTCACCTGAGCTGGGGACCTATTTTTAGTAGTCAGAATTTGTTAATTAATGCCACAATTGGTGTTTGGTTGGACTCAGCTCCTGCTGCTGTTAAAGTCTCTTTCCTTTCGCCTCTGGGAAACAGCCTGTCGGGGAGGGGCGCCGGCCACAGCTGTTTGGGGAACTCACGGTTCTGGGGAGGCTCACAGCTGGTCCAGCTGGTCCAGACTCGGGTACGCTGTATGTCTGGTCACTGACATGGCTCCGGGAGCTGTTCTGCACTGTTTCTGGTTATTTAGTAGTTGTTCTGGGGGATGAACCAAAACGCGCACATTGCTAAACTGCCATCTTGGCTACACCCCCCAATATCTGGTTTTTAATTGGAGTACTTAATCCAATTAAAATGTAATTATGATATGGTTGGATTTAGGTCTATCATTTTATTCATTATTTTTCATCTCCTCTATTTTTTTTTTTTCTTTTTCTGTTCTTGCTTTCTTGCCTTCTTGGGACTATTTGAATATATATTTTTAGAATTTCATTTTAATTTATCACTTGGATTTTTAGCTACACTTAACATTTTTTCAGTTATTTATTAACTTTTCACTATCCACTTAGAGATAAATTTATGCTAGTTGCTGTAAAATGTAGAAACCTATAGTCCAGTTATCCCTTTTTGCCATCCTTTATGGTATAATTGTCATGTTGTATATCCACATACATTATAAACTCACAGCACTAAATATAGTTTTTGCTTTAATAGTTATTTGCTTTAAGAAATAATCTTTAAAGATCAACATTCAAAAATCTGTAGCTTTTCTATACACTAGTAATGAACAAGCTGAGGTAGAAATCAAGAAACGAATCCCATTTACAATCGCAACTAAAAGAATAAAATACCTAGGAATAAATTTAACCAAAGAGACAAAAAACCTATATAAAGAAAACTACAAAAAACTGTTAAAAGAAATCACAGAAGACCTAAATAGATGGAAGGGCGTACCGTGTTCATGGATTGGAAGACTAAATATAGTTAAGATGTCAATCCTACCTAAATTGATTTACAGATTTAATGCAATACCAATCAAAATCCCAACAACATATTTTTCAGAAATAGAAAAACCAATAAGCAAATTTATCTGGAAGGGCAGGGTACCCCGAATTGCTAAAAACATCTTGAGGAAAAAAAACGAAGCTGGAGGTCTCGCGCTGCCTGACTTTAAGGCATATTATGAAGCCACAGTGGTCAAAACAGCATGGTATTGGCATAAAGATAGATATATCGACCAATGGAATCGAATAGAGTGCTCAGATATAGACCCTCTCATCTATGGACATTTGATCTTTGATAAGGCAGTCAAGCCAACTCACCTGGGACAGAACAGTCTCTTCAATAAATGGTGCCTAGAGAACTGGATATCCATATGCAAAAGAATGAAAGAAGACCCATCTCTCACACCCTATACAAAAGTTAACTCAAAATGGATCAAAGATCTAAACATTAGGTCTAAGACCATAAAACAGTTAGAGGAAAATGTTGGGAGATATCTTATGGATCTTACAACTGGAGGTGGTTTTATGGACCTTAAACCTAAAGCAAGAACACTGAAGAAGGAAATAAATAAATGGGAGCTTCTCAAAATTAAACACTTTTGTGCATCAGAGAACTTCATCAAGAAAGTAGAAAGACAGCCTACACAATGGGAGACAATATTTGGAAATGACATATCAGATAAGGGTCTAGTATCCAGAATTTATAAAGAGATTATTCAACTCAACAACAAAAAGACAGCCAACCCAATTACAAAATGGGAAAAAGACTTAAACAGACACCTACCAGAAGAAGAAATACGGATGGCCAAGAGGCACATGAAGAGATGCTCAATGTCCCTGGCCATTAGAGAAATGCAAATCAAAACCACAATGAGATATCATCTCACACCCACCAGAATGGCCATTATCAACAAAACAGAAAACGACAAGTGCTGGAGAGGATGCGGAGAAAGAGGCACACTTATTCACTGTTGGTGGGAATGTCAAAGGGTGCAACCACTGTGGAAGGCAGTTTGGCGGTTCCTCAAAAAGCTGAATATAGAATTGCCATACGACCCAGCAATACCATTGCTAGGTATCTACTCAAAGGACTTAAGGGCAAAGACACAAACGGACATTTGCACACCAATGTTTATAGCAGCGTTATTTACAATTGCAAAGAGATGGAAACAGCCAAAATCTCCATCAACAGAAGAGTGGCTAAACAAACTGTGGTATATACATACGATGGAATATTATGCAGCTTTAAGACAAGATAAACTTGTGAACCATGTAATAACATGGATGGACCTAGAGAATATTATGCTGAGTGAATCCAGCCAAAAACTAAAGGACAAATACTGTATGGTCCCACTGTTGTGAACGGACATTCGAGAATAAACTTGAAATATGTCATTGGTAACAGAGTTCAGCAGGAGTTAGAAACAGGGTAAGACAATGGGTAATTGAAGCTGAAGGCATACAGATTGTGCAACAGGACTAGATACAAAAACTCAAAAATGGACAGCACAATAATACCTAATTGTAAAGTAATCATGTTAAAATACTGAATGAAGCTGCATCTGAGCTATAGGGTTTTTTTTTGTTTTTGTTTGCTTGTTGGTTTGTTTGTTGTTGTTGTTTTTTACTATTACTACTACTTTTATTTCTTTTCTTTATATTAACATTTTATATCTTTTTCTGTTGTGTTGCTAGTTCCTCTAAACTGATGCAAATGTACTAAGAAACAATGATCATGCATCTATGTGATGATGTTAAGAATTACTGAGTACATATGTAGAATGGTATGATTTCTAAATGTTGTGTTAATTTCTTTTTTTTCTTTCCGTTAATAAAAAAAAAAAAAAAAAAAAAAAAAGAAATAATCTTTAACTTAACTCACATATTGACCATTATTTTATATTATTCCCTCCTGAAGATCCTGTTTTCATCTGGAATCATTCCTTTTCAACCTAAAATATTTCTTTCAGCAATACTGCACAGCTTTATTGAGATATAGTTCACATAGCATACAGTCACCCAAAGTGTGCAGTTCAGTGACTTTTAGTATGTTCACAGAAATCCCCAATTCAATATTAGGATATTTTCATCGCCCTCCAAAGAAATCCCGTACTCTTTAGCTATCACCCACAATCCCCCCTTCTCACCCCCCCAACCATAGATTGCTTGCTAATCTTTTGTTTCTGTAGAGCTGCCTATTCTGAACATTTCATATAAATGAACTCATACAATATGTGACCATTTAGGGCTGGCTTCTTTTACTTGCATAATATTTTTAAGGTTTTATTCCATGTTGTAGCATGTATTGGGTATTTCTTTTTTATAGCTGAGTTTTTAAAAAAAAAGACATAAAATGGCTATACTACATTGTATTTACCCATCAGTGGATGGACATTTGGGTTGTGTATGACTTGGGGCTATTATGAATGATTTTGCTCTGGGCATTTGTGGACAAGTTTTTGTGTAGACATGTTTTCGTTTCTCTTGGCTGTAATTTCTGAGTCATATGGTAAAACTGAGTTTAACTTTTTGAGGAACTGCCAGATTGTTGTCCTAAGTGGCTGCACCAGTTTTCATTCCTACCAGCAATATATGAGGGTTTCAATTTGTTGATATTCTTGTCAACTCTTGGTATTATCTATTTTTGTAAAATTTTTTTATTATATAACATATATACAAAGCAAAGAAAGAAAAAAGCAATAGTTTTCAAAGCACTCTTCAACAAGTAATTACAGCACAGATCCCAGAGTTTGTTATGGGCTACCATACCATCATCTCAGATTTTTCCTTCTAGCTGCTCCAGAATATAGGAGGCTAGAAGACATAACTATTTTTTTATCATCATGATTGACTTTTTTTTTCTTTTTTGTGAAAAACAATATATATACAAAAAAGCAATAAATTTCGAAGCACAGTCCCACAATTAATTGTAGAACAGATTTCAGAGTTTGGCATGGGTTACAATTCCACAATTTTAGGCATTTACTTCTAGCTACTCCAAGATACTGAAGACTAAAAGAGATATCAATATAATGATTCAGCAATCATATTCATTTGTTAAATCCTATCTTCTCTTTACCATCTTTGATCTTTCTATCCCTCACTTTAGAGGTATTTGAGTTATGACCATTCTAACTTTTTCATGTTGGAAGGGTCTGTCAATAATATGGGGTGTCTATGTGGGACATGACTCCCAGTGGACCTTCCTGGCAACATGGGACAGAAATCCTAGAATGAGCTGAGACTCAGCATCAAGGAATTGAGAAAAACTCTAGAATGAACAGAGACCCAGCATCAAGGGACTGAGAAAACCTTCTCTACCAAAAGGGGGAAGAATGAAATGAGACAAAATGTCAATGGTTGAGAGATTCCAAACAGAGTCGAGAGGTTATCCTGGAGGTTATTCTTACGCATTAAGCAGATATTACCTTGTTATCCAAGATGTAATGGAGAGGCTGGAGGGAACTGCCTGAAAATGTAGAGCTGTGTTCCAGTAGCCATGTTTCTTGATGACGATTTTATAATGATAGAGCTTTCACAATGTGACTGTGTGATTGTGAAAACCTTGTGTCTGATGCTCCTTTTATCTACCTTGTCAACAGATGAGTAGAACGTATGGAATAAAAATCAATAATAGGGGGAACAAATGTTAAAATAAATTTAGTTTGAAATGCTAGTGATCAATGAAAGGGAGGGTTACGGTATGTATAATTTTTTTCTGTTTTCGTTTTATTTTTCTGTTGTCTTTTTATTTTTTTTCTGAAATGATACAAATGTTCCAAGAAATGATCATGATGATGAATATGCAACTATGTGATGAAATTGTGAATTACTGATTATATATGTAGAACGGGATGAGCAAATGTTAAGAATGATTGCCTTTCTTTCTTGTAATTTTTTTTAAAATAAAAAAATAATATGGTGTAGGGAGATGGAACTATCTGATTTCTGGAGAGGCTGGGCCCTCTAGGTTTCAGGACTTATGTGATCCAGGGACCCATCTGGAGGTTGTAGGTTTCTGGAAAGTTACACTAGTACATGGAACCTTTGTGGAAATCTTATATATTGCCCTAGGTGTTCTTTAAAATTGGCTGGAATGGTCCTGTTTGAGGTTTGGCAGGTTATGATAAGTGGCAGTGCCTAACTGAAGCTTGTGTAAGAGTAACCTCCAGAGTAGCCTCCTCTTTCTTGACTCACTCTGCCACTGATACTTTATTAGTTATACTTCTTTTCCCCCTTTTGGTCAGGATAGAATTGTTGATCCCATGTTGCCAGGGCCAGATTCATCCGTGGGGGTCATCTCCCACACTACCAGGGAGACTTTCACCTCTGGAGGTCCTATCCCACGTAGGGCAATGATTTCACTTCCAGAGTTGGGCTTAGAGAGAGAGTGAGGCCACATCTGAGCAACAACAGAGGTCCTCCAGAAGTGACTCTTAGGCATACTTATAGGTACTCTAAACTTCACTGCTACCTACATAAACTTCACGTGAGTAAGCCTCATGATCAAGGGCTTAGGCCTATTGATTTGGGTGTCCCTAAAGTTTGACACAGTATCAGGAGATTCCCTGATGGTAAAGTTTAATAGTTTCATATTTTTTCTCCCATCCCTTAGGGAACTTTGCCAGTACTTTTTGATTATCTTCTAATACTCTGTCAGATGTACCCAGACATTACGTTAAGCTATACAAGATTAAAGGTCCTCTTTCTTATTCTAGGCTCCCATGTTTCATTTGTTCAAATGAGCTATACAGATAGGTTGAGTTAGATTATGTGCTATAGAAAATTTAGGTTTCAGACCAAATAAACCTTTCTTCCTTTGGTCTCAAAGCGTATGTGTAGTTCTAAAATATAGACAATGTCTTCCTTAACCCTGTGTTCTGAATTACTTTAACCCTGACCTGATTGGCCTCATTCTTATCTCTAAATACCAGTTTATATATATATAAAACAGCCTCTCAAAATCCAGAAATAATAATTACCATTATGGACTGAATATGTCTGCTATAAAAGCTTACAGTCTAGGCTCATGTTTTTGTATAAGCATTTTCTAAAGGATACTATACCATAATTGTTCTTTCAAGGCTTATTTTGCCTTGCCAAATGTCCCCATGTTCATTCACATCATTGCATGCCTCATGACTTCATTCCTTTTTGTAGCAGCATGATGTTTGATCATATGTATATACCATTTTTCGCCAATCTATTTCTCAGTCAGTGCAGCCTTCAGCCACCTGCGTTTATCAGGCATCATATATATTGCCCAAAGTCACAGTCCATCAACACTTCTGTTTGTTTTTAATTAAAGCCATCCTAGTATGTGTGAAATGGTATGTCATTGTGGTTTTGATTTGCATTTCCCTGATGACTAATGATATCAGATAACTTTTCATGTGTTTATTGGCCATTTGCAATCTTTGGTGAAATGTCTATTCAAATCTTCTACCAATCTTCATTAGGTTGTCTTTTTATGATTGAGTTGAGGGATTCTTTATATTTTCTAGTTACATGTCATATATGTGTGTATATATATGATTTGCACATTTTTTCTCCAGTTTAGTTGGGTTGTCCTGTAAAGCATGAAAGTTTTCAATTATGATAATGTCTAATATTTCAGTCTTTTGTTACTGGTGTTTTTGGTGCCATATCTAAGAAACTATTGTCTAATTTAAGGTCATGAAGATTTATACCTGTATTTTCTTCTAAGTTTTTTGTAGTTTTATCTCTTACATTTAAGTCTTTGATTCATTCTGAGTTAATTTTGGATATGGTGTGAATAAGTGCGAACTTCATTCTTTTGCATGTGGTACCCAGTTTTCCCAGTACTGTTTGTTGAAAAGACTATTTTTTCCCCATTAAATTGTCTTGCACCCTTGTCAAAAATCAATTGACTATAAATGTGAGAGTGATTTTTGAACTCTCAATTATATTTCATTTATATATATGTCTTCTATTCATTTTCTTGCAGTGGGAAAGGGTGTGTGAGCCGCGAATCAAACCTGGGTGTCCTGCATGGCAGTATAATTTTTTAGAAACATTTTTTCCTATTCATTTTTTTAAAAAATTTGTTAATTAAAAAAATTAAGAAAAAAAACATTAAGGTATCATTCTGTTCTACATATATAATCAGTAATTCTCAATATCATCACGTAGTTGCATATTCATCATTTCTTAGAACATTTGCATCAATTCAGAAAAAGAAATAAAAAGATAATCGAAAAAGAAATAAAACGATAACAGAAAAAAAAAAGATTATACATGCCATACCCCTTACCTCTCACTTTCATTTATCACTAGCATTTCAAACTAAATTTATTTTAACATTTGTTGCCCCTATTCCTTATTTTTATTCCATATGTTCTACTCATCTGTTGACATGGTAGATAAAAGGAGCATCAGACACAAGGTTTTCACAATCACACAGTCACATCTATTCATTTTTTAAAAGGTGCATTATGAATGTGACCACGGAGGCAGAGATTAATGTGGTCACAAACCAAGAAAGGCCGACAGTCATTAGATGCTGGAAGAGTCAGGAAACAGATTCCCCCCTCGAGCCTTAATAGAGTGTGCAGCCGTGTAGATATCTTAATTTCAGCTCAGTGATGTGGATTTCTGGACTCCAGAACTATGAGAGAATAAATTTCTGTTTTTTTATGCCAGTAAATTTATGCTAAGTTGTTATAGCAGCCATAGGAAACTAATACAGAGAGGTCTTATATATCTTTGATAGATCTGTTACTAATTATTTCATATTTTTTGTTACTATTATAAATGGTATCTTTTTTGAAATTACATTTTCTAGCTGCTGTAGAAATGTTTTTTGATATAGAAAATATAATTAAATTTTTATTATATTTATGTTGCAACTTTATTAAACTCATTTGTTATATCTAATGGATTATTCTATGTACACCATCATATTATCTGTGAATAATAACAGATTTCTTCCTTCCCTTTTAAGTGTACACATTTTTTTTAGTTGTCTTATTATGCTGGCTACGACATCCAGTACCATTTAAATAGGAATGGGAATGGCAAACTTCCTTGTGTTGTTTCTGGTCCCTGAGAGAATGCTTTTGGGGTTAAACCATTAAGTATTTTATTTGCTGTAGGGTTTTGTTCATATTCCTTATTGGGTTAAGGATGTTATTGTTGTTGTTGTTATTGTTTCTATATCTGGTTTGGTTAAGAGATTTTCGTTTTTTTTTTTAAATCCTATGTGGCTGTTGCGTTCCAGCAAAAGCTTTTTCTGCATCTATTGAGGTGATCATATTATTTTCCTCTTTTGATCTATTAATGAAGTGGCCTACCTTGCTTTCCTGGCCACGGGAGACAAGTGGGGTGTAAGCAATCTCCCTGTTAATGGGATGAATTGGTGCAGTGGATATGGGTGGAAATGAGGGAGGTGAGTTCCAGGAAGAGTCAGGAAGCTCTACCCTGGCTCCTGGCCACCTGCACACTCCACACCACTTGACACCTCCCACCTTGTCTCAAGGGGGTGCAAAGGACTCCAGAGGAGGGTCTGCTCCACCTGGTCTGGACCATTTGCGGGCTCCAGTTTAGACCTATTTTCACTCAGTCCAGAACTACTGAGGGCGTTGCTGAAAACCAAACCGTTGAAATGAGGTCTTTTTCTGAGAGAGAAATATGGAAGTTAAAAGATTGATATGGGCAGAAGCCATGGGAGTGTGGCTTGGCTGCTGCGGGGACACTGCCAACTTAGATGTCTGGGTCAAGTGACCAGTCTGGGAACGTTTACCACTGACCCTCTGCTAAAACACACATTTTTGCTCACATAGAATGGGACAACAAATAGGATAGAGATATAGAGAAGCCCATGCTCCTTTTAGTTCCAGTTGCCAGGAGTATGAGAGTAGTTTTCCCAATTGGAGGAGACTTTCCAAAAAGTAAAACCCCATGGGAAACTGTTTGTGAGGCTGTAATTGCCCTGAAGGTAGCAGACCCTTGGCTTTATGACCCTGCCAGCAATCAAAACCAAAGAGATGGTGCCATGAGAAAGACTTCACCAGCCACAGAAAAGGAATTCAAGCAGCCTCTAGAAGTGGGAACAGGCAAGGAAATGGATTCATTCCTATACTATCAAGAAAGGAACCCAGACTTGCTAATTTAGTCCAGTGAGACTCATTTCTTATGCTGACTCACAGAACTGTAAGATAATACGTGTTATTTATTTTTTTTAATACTTTTTAAATTGTGAAATATATATACAAAAAAGCAATGAATTTCCAAGTACATTTTAACAGGTAGTTATAGAACAGATTTTGAAGTTTGGTGTGGGTTGCAGATGCAGTTTTTTCATTTTTTCTTCTAGGTGCTCCAAGAGACTGGACACCAAAAGAAATATCAATATATTGATTCAGCAGTCATACTCATTTCTTAAATCCTATCTTCTCTGTAATGCTCCTATACTCCTCCTTGTCTTTTTTTTTTTTTGTGGAAAATAACATATATACAAAAAACAACAAATTTCAAAGTGCATTGCAACAATTAGTTGTAGAACAGATTTCAAAATTTGGTATGGGTTACAATTCCACAATTTTAGGTTTTTATTTATAGCTGCTCTAAGGTACTGGAGACTAAAATAAATATCAATAGAATATCAACACTCATACTCGTTTGTTAAACCCGAACTTCTCTGTATAACTCCACCATCACCTTTGATCTTTCTCTGTAGGGGTATTTGGGCTATGTCTGGTCTAATTTTTTCATGTTGGAAGAGACTATCAATAATATGGGATAGAGGGATAGAGGTAGTTGATGTTCTGGAAAGGCTGGCCCCTCTAGGTTTCAGGATTTATCTGGTCCAGGGACCCATCTGGAAGTTGTAGGTTTCTGGAAAGTTACCCTAGTGCATGGGACATTTGTAGAATCTTATATAATGCCCTAGGTATTGTTTAGGATTGGCAGGAATGGTTTTGATTGGGGTTTGGCAAGTTATGATAGGTGGCAATGTCTAACTGAAGCTTGCATAAGAATGACCTCTCAACTCTATTTGAACTCTCTCAGCCGCTGACACCTTTTCTGTTACACTTCTTTTTCCCCTTTTGGTCAGGATGGAATTGTTGATCCCACAGTGCCAAGGCCAGACTCATCCCTGGGAGTCATCTCCCACCTTGCCAGGGAGACTTTCACCCCTGGATGTCATGTCCTACATAGTGGAGAGGACAGTGATATCACCTGCAGAGTTGGGCTTAGAGAGAGAGAGGCCAGTTCTGAGCAACAGAAGAAATCTTCCGGAGGTAACTCTTAGACATACCTATAGGTGGGCTAAGCTTCTCTGTTACATACATAAGCTTCACAAGAGCAAGCTTCAAGATCAAGGGCTTGGCCTACTGATTTGGGTGTCCCTAATGTTTGACACGGTATCTGGGGTTTCCCCGGTGGTCAAGTTTAATAATTTTTTTTCCCATCCCTCAAGGGACTTTGCCAATACTTTTTTATTATCTGCCTAGTATACTCTGGGATATATCCAGGCATTATATTAAGCTATAGAGGATTAAAGGTGCTTATTCTTATTCTGGGCTCCCTATGTTTGGATTGCTTAAGCTATCCAGACAGGTTGAGTTAGATTATGTGCTACAGAAAATTTGGGTTCTGGACATAATAAATCTTTCTTCCTTTGGTCTCAAAGAGTTCGTGAAGTACTAAAATACAGGCAATGAATTACCTTAATCCCGACCTGTTTGGCTTCATTCTTATCTCTAAATACCAGGTTATACAAATATAAAATAGCCCTTCAAAATCCAGAAGTAATAGTTACCACTCCAGACTAAATGTGACTGCTGTAAGAGCTTACAATCTTGGCCTCATTTCTCTTATAAGTATTTTTTAAATGAGATCATACAATATTTGCTGTTTTGTTTCTGGCTTATTTTGCCTCACCAAATGTCCCACAGGTTCATTCACATAATTGCATGCCTCACAGCTTCATTCCTTTTTGTAGCAGCACAGTGTTCGATCATATGTATACACCATCATTCTTCACATATCTGTTATTTTAAGCCATGACATTTGTGGTAACATGTTACAGCAGTGGTAGGAAATTAATACATCTCATTCTACAAATGGGGAAATCAAGGCTGAGTATAATCAAATGACCTGCACAAGATGAGCTGATAAAGGGTGGAGCTGGATTTGAATCCAAGTCTCCATATCTTTAACTTTTATTTTTTGCATAGGTAGGCACCAGGAATCAAACCTGGGTCTCTGGCATGGCAGGTGGAAATTCTGCCACTAAGCCACCATCATACTGCCCCATATCTTTTAACTTTTAAGCTCAATGTTCTCATAACTGCCTTGTAGGCTCCCTCCACCCCATTGCCCACCCCGTCCAGCCTGTTTATTGGAACCATAGTGATCTTTCTGAAAGGTAAATCAAATTATATCATTGCCCTGATTAGAAATCTTTAATTTTATATTTCCCCTTGCCTAGATGATGGTGATATTGCAGTACTTCTAAGGCTTCTCATGGTCTGACATCTACTTACCTTTCCATATTCTCCTATCTCATACCAGCCCTATTCCAGCCAAGCTGACAACTTGCACCAGTTTCTCTCAAGTTCTGTGCCATTGCATATGTTGTTTTCTGCATCTAAATGATCTATCTCCCTACCTTGTTTGTGAGACACCCTTGCCAGGTTTGTGAAGCTTCTCTGTCCTCTTTGGCATTTGTACATTGCTGATCACACACTATTGAAATTAATTTCTTGTCTTACTCCTACTGGTGAGTGAACAAGTGAATTCCTACTGGGATGGGTCAAAAAGACTGACTTATTCATCTTTGTGATCCTTACATTTTTTTCACAGTGCATGGTTTTTAGTATATGCTCTCTCTCTCTCTATATATATATATATATTTAATTTATTTTTTTATTATCAAACCAAAATAACATATAAGCATGAATATTCTTAACATACAAACATTCCGTGCATGGTGTACAATCAATGGCTCACAATATCAAAACATCACCATGACCATTTTTTAGAACATTTGATTCACTCCAGAAAGAGATAAAAAGAAAAAAGAAAAAGCCCATACATACCTTACCCCTTACTCCTTCCTCTCATTGACCACTAGTATTTCCATCTACTCAATATATTTTAACCTTTGTTCCCCCTATTTTTTTCTATGCCCCTTGTTACTCCCTTACTCATTGTTCACTAGTATCAATCTACTCAATTTACTTTAACATTTCTTCCCCCTGTTATTTATTTTTTAATCTGTATTTTTTACTCATCTGCCAAAGTATATGCTCAATATATTTTTTTAGAATGAACAGAAGTCTTAGATATGGTATCAAATAGAATAAATATCTCTTTCCAAAGAGCAGAAATAGAAGAAGGAAGACATTGCCTCTAGGGATTCTTTCTTTAATCTGGACATTTGTATGGTTGACAGTGGCCTGATTTTTGTGATTAGTTGAGGAAGGATCAGCCCATCTTTCTGCCAAAGGAACTACCAATATGGCCAAGCACCATGTGCTGGTAGAATCATGTTGGTCGCATCTCGAGTACTTGGGAGAGGCTTGTGTGGGGTCCCCTGGGTTTAGCAGTTCTTGTCTGTCATTGTTCTATCTATCCAGGAGCCAAACCAAACTCTATCAACAAAATGGTCCTGGAAACAGAAGAGCACAAGGTTGTTTAAAGAACGTGGAGTGGCCCTTAATCAAAACATTCAGACTGAGCCTCTTAGCAAGCAATACCCCTTTTGGGGAAAGTTCAGCTCATCCTGTATACATTTAATCATTCATTAGATATTATTGCTGTCTACTCAGTGTTCATAACAGTGAACAAGAAAACAATGATTCCTGCCCTCATGAAGCTTTACCAGAAGCATTTAGGAAGGCCTACTAAGTCCAGGCCATACCCATTTCTCTGACTCTGCCTCTCTCAGCAGCTCTTTGGCATGTGCAATCTGTTATTGATAGCCTTCATAAACTTGCTGGTTCAACTTCTCCAGGTCAGTCTCCCAGGGGAGCATCTTAGAATTTACTCTGCTACTCATAACTTAAGCTGTCTTTTCTGAAAGATGTTTCCTCTGTAAACTCTTCCCAGTTAACTCACTCTTGTGCTGAGTTATATGGAGTCTACCTAAGGTAATAGAAGTAACACCGGACAAGCCTCTTTCCTCTGTAGGTTTACCAGTGTCCCATAGCTGACCTGCTACCAGAGCTCAGCAGTTTACCCCATAAGAAGACACCTAAGATCTTTGAGCACTTATGTGCCTCAGGCCCTGTACAAAACATATATACATATATGTACATCACAGTTGACATTCAGATGTTTGACTATGTAGGATGTGGGAATGAGGGTTAGAGAGAACACTTGGATGAGCCCAGCATCAGGCAGGGATGAGCAGGTATGTGGTGGAACTAATCACTGAGATAAAAACTCTGGGACAGAACAGGATTTAGGGAGAAGACAACAGCTTAGTTTGGGAAAGTTAATTTTGAGAGTCATGTGAATTGACTTCGTGAGTGGCTCAGTGGGCAGTTGGATATTCAGTCTCGGGAATTAGAAGAGAGATCTGGGCTTTGGATGTGATTGAAGCCCAGGATTGCCATAGGCAGCAAATAAACATACAGAATGCCCAATTAAATTTGAATTTCAGATAAACAAATAATTATGCAATACTTGACACATACTTATACTAAAAAATTATTCAGTGTTTATCTGAGATTCAAATTTAACTGAGTATCCTCTATTTTATCTGGCAACCCTATCTTGGAATTGTACATGCATATATAAGATGAGATTTCCCCAGAGAGTGTATCAAGTGAGAACTGGCTAAGGACAGAACCCTGGAGAAAACCAACACATTTTTAAGAAATGGTTTAAGAAACAGGAAGGAAAATGTTAAGGATGGGTTCAAGGTAGAAAATTTGTGGGTGAGGAAGAAGAGACACTTGAGGAGTTCCTGCCTGAAGGCCTCTGTTTCCTTTGGGAAGAGAGAGGGGAAGATCTAAAGGGGCATGAAATTTGAGGAGAAATGGAGATGTTGTACTCCTTGGGGAGGGGAGAGGAAGAAGTAATGGGCTCCTGGGATGGGGTGGAGCTGGAAAGAACAGGTTCAGAGGCCAGCCAGGACCAGCAGGACCAGCAGCCTTGTGCTTGCACCTCAGAGAAGCCAAATAGGAGGGGTGGGTCAGGGACTTCCCAGGTGTTTTGGTTTGCTAGCTGCCGGGATGCAATATACCAGAAATAAATGGCTTTTAAAAGGGGGGATTTAATAAGTGGCTAGTGTACAGTTCTAAGGCCGAGAAAATGTCCCAATTAAACAAGTCTATGGAAATGTCCAATCACAGGCATCCAGGGAAAGATACCTTGACTCAAGAAGGATGAAGTTCAGGGTTTCTCTCTCGAGTGAGAAAGCACATGGCGAACAAGGTCAGGGTATCTCTCTAGGCTGGAAGGGCATGTGGCAAACATGGCGTCATCTGCTAGCTTTCTCTCCTGGTTTCCTGTTTCATGAAGCTCCCCAGGAGGCGTTTTCCTTCTTCATTTCCAAAGGTCACTGGCTGGTAGACTCTCTGCTTCTTGTGGCTATGTCATTCTCTGCTCTCTCAGAAATCTCTCCTTTTCCAAAATCTTTTCTCTTTTATACGACTCCAGAAACTAATCAAGACCCACCCAAATGGGTGGAGACACACCTCCACCTAATCCAGTTTAACAACCACTTTTGATTAAATCACATCTCCAGGGAGATGATCTAATTACGGTTTCAAACATACAATACTGAATAGGGATTAGAAGAAATGGCTACTTTCAAACCAGCACACCAGGCCTTTCAGGGCTTCCAAGTCTGAGTGCCTTCTAGGGCTGACCTCTGCCAGGCTGTGGGATGGTCCATGGGCACACTTCCTTGAAGAGTGTTTTACTTCCCCAGAGCCTAGGGTTAGTTGTTTCCAGAGAGCCAAGAAGGCTGGAAAACTGCAAAATAGTCTAGAGTTGGGGAAGATCCTAGGACCCAGCTGTGAGACCGCCAAGAACCAAACCCATTGCTAGGTTCCAGGTCTCAGCAGGGCTAACCCCAAGCTGCTCCAGCCCAGGATTTCCCCAGGCAGGTCTGGGTGCTTTGTAAACACACGTGTCCTGTAATCTCAATGGGAAGTCAGTGATCTTAGATGCAGAAAGATCACTGTGAACATTTTAAGTTGGTAACTACCATGAGGGAAAGGTAGGAAATTTATTTACTTATTCAATAAATGTTTACTGAGAGCCTACCAAGTGCAGGTACTAGGGAGTCAACTATGACCAAACAAACAAAAATCCCTGCCTACATGGAATTTGTGTCTTAGGGGCAAGAGACAGATGTAACACCCACAAGAAAAGTGTATGGTAGATCTGTCTATGATATAAGCCATGAAGAAAAATACACAGGGGAAATGAGGCAGGGAGGGCATATGGGAGGTGGAGCTACTCTAGATAAAGTGGTCTGAGAAAAGCCTCACTGAGAAAACTTGGAGGAGGAGTGGTGACCTCAGTGGATATCTGGGGCACAAATCCTTCAGGCAGTGGGAACCAGCAAGCAGGATATGGCAGTCACCCAGGTGAGAGACAGCAGTGTTGTGGTTGCGTTGGAGGCACTGAGCAGTGCCCAGACACTAAATGAATCCAAGTGAGATGAACTGAGTTGAAAAAAGTAGAAAACATGGTGATTGTTGAATTCCCACCCCAGGAACTTTCCTAGAGATATCTTTTCTGCCACAGGCCAATGAGACAGCCATGAGTTTGGGCGAATTTCTGGATATTGGGTACAAAAGGAAAATGAAAGCTGTGTTGAGGTGCTGAGCAGAGACAAATCAGCTAAGATGGTAGTAGAGGTAGCAGTAAAAGCCTGATTTCCCCCCCTCCTTGATAAAGCTCTGTGAAAATAATTCTAGTGTGTGTCTGAAAGAGAAAATCCAAAATAAAAGCCTGAAGATGAAACCTAAAGAAACTCAGATATTGTGGGTAGATTTAATTATATACCTCTACAAAGACAGGTTTTTAGTCCTCACTCCTGTGGGTGTGAACCCTTTGTAAATAGGACCCTTTGAATTAGAATTATCAGTTAAGATATGGAGTCATTTGTGAATAGGATCTACCATAATCCTATTTAGGGAAGGCCAAATGGAGTAAAAGCAGGCCTAATCCCCTTGGCTGGGGGCCTTATTAAGAGAGGAAATTCTGAAGTAGCTCAAGGAGCCAGAAGCAGTAAGTCTGGAAACTGGAAGAGCAGACCCAAGGAGAGAGAGATTGCCATGTGACAGGAGCCAAGGAACCTCAGGGACTGAGGCCAGCCACTACCAGAATGCCACACACTTCTGGAAGAAAGCTTGGCCTTGCCAAGGCCTTGGCTTTAAACTTCCAGCCTTTGGGACCATGAGACAATACATGCTTATTGTGTAAGCCAACCCAGGATGTGTGTATCTGTCAGAGCAGCCTGGCAAACCAAAGCAGATTTCTATAAAAGCAAATTAGAGTCAGGTCTTGCAGTCAGGAGGTTTTGAAGAAAGGAATAAAATCTTCCCCTTCCTCACCTCAGCTTCTGCTTGCTTCCATCCCTGATCTATGACCTTGGCCCCTCTGCTAGGACAGTTAGGACATTATCTGTTCTCACGGTCGGGTGCAGAACTAGTGATGGAGGGTATCCTCTTCCTGGGTTCCTTCTGGAGCATGTGCAACCTCCCCCTCTACAGGAGGCCCCCTTATCCCACGCCATGGTGGGGCAGAGCCCTGGGAGATTGCTGGGGCTTTGGCAGGTGCTGCGATGTCTGAGAAGCATTCTTGCTGTGGGCCCGAGTTGGGCTTGAGCTTAGTTGGGGTTCATGTTTTAGAAAGGTGCTTGAACACTAGGAGTGGGAGAAAAATCGAGTGGCTTGATCCACCCCTTGCACACAGGGTAATGCCCAAAGGACCTGTTTGGTTTCATGGTGCTTTTAACTATCACATTTTATTTTTAATGCTGCTTTGGTATCCGTCTTACATTGGCTAAGAACTCGCCTCAACTCTGACCTGGTTAATAAACAGTTTTTGATCCCTAGGTCCTAAACTCCCCAGAGCTCAAACCCACAGCTGTGGCACCACCCACACCTCCCTACTCCCCCTACCCCCAAATGATAAGCTCATTATCCCCAATGCTCTGGGACCCCAGTCCCTTTCTCTTTTTTCTCCCACCTGCTTTAAACTAACCAGTCTTTGACTCCTACAGGATATCTACTGCGCTCCACCCCAGGACCACAGTAAAGGCACATGGGATGCTGGTTGAGCTCCCTCCCAGGGAACGTCCTTCCCATGTACCCCTCATGCTACCCCTCCTCCCCTCCCGGGGTCTGTGAGTAACAAACTCTCTTTTCTCATGTATTGTGGCCATGGTTTCTCATTGTGTTGCACCTGCCCTCCACCTGGACCCAAATTTAAAATCCAACTTAACTATCTAGAAACAGTACTTGTTCCAGCCCAGCACAACCCTAAGACTAAAGAACCCACAGAAGATTCCCCATGAGTTTAATTAGGGGCTTGAAGACAGGAAGATTTTCCCAGTGGTGATCAGTTGGGAGAGGGACATCTGCATCTGACCCAAAGCCGAGAGAGATAGAGAGGGAGAGGCGTGCCCGAGGAAAGGCTTATAAAGTTTAACAGTCTCGTGAGATTTGGTTACAGCAGAGTTTCAGCAGATGCTCCTGATTTGGTTATTTGGGGAGGGGAGTTTACATTCCTTAGCCTTTAACATCTGTCCCCGCCATGTAGGCGGCTGCCTGGCTCTCTCTAAATGGAGGAGGGGGCGGGCCTGGGCCCTGGGTTCTTACAGTGGTCCTCGTTGTCTCCCAGCTGGGGACGCTCTTACTCCCTCTCCACTCCCCGCGCTCCTTTTAGGTCTCAGGGCAGGAGCCCTCACATTTCAGTGTGCCTAAAGAGTTCATTAAAAAGAGCAGATTCCCAGTTAACAGAGATGATGATCAGATTGGTGGGGTTGGGGCCCAGGAATTTGCATTTTTTAACACTCACCAAAGACGATCTGGACATAGGTGGGCAGAGGTTAACATTTTAAGAAATGCTCTTTCTAGATCTCAAAGCCTCAAAGGGTCCATCATCAAACCTCAGACAAGAGTGTGTGTGGGAGCCACGGTTCTGTCTTCTTGGAGGGAAAATGTCCTTTAAAATGTTCGGTAATCATAAAATGTTCAGTAGTTATAAAGTGGCACTTCATAAACACACAACCAGCCTACTTAAGCCTACCGCTTGAACCTTCGGTAGGGAGAGAGCACTGTGTGTTCCTGTAGATCTGAACTGAGTGAAGTAATAAGTGCAAAAGTGCCTTGCATTTATAATACTTTGAAGAATAGTAACGATGTAAAAAGGCCTGGCTTATTGTTCAGCTTCTCTCTCTGCCTCTCAGTTGGTGCTGGAGCTAAATAGAGGCATTGTTTTCTTGAACTGGTGCTTGGATTGAAATGCCAGGATAAGCCAGTTTGCCTTTCTCTAAAAGTCATTTTATGGTTCCCACCTCCCTTGGGTTGAGTTGGACGTGTGAATTGAAGGCTCAGTTAGCATTGAAAAATAGGTAAGGAATTAGGTCCTGGGAGAGCTCTCAAACATTTACTACCAGAGGGAATGTCTATAAAATGACCTTTAATGATGTACCAAACCATGCACATGGAAGGTAAAACATATCAGAAATGTGACTAGGAGATTGGGAAATAGATAATTGAGAAAGAAGGCTTTATCACTTATTCTCTCATAAATTAAGAACTGCCCTCTGGGGACTCTAGAACCAATAGGCAAAACTATAGAAAGCCAAGTAAGAAAAAGGAAATTAAAACTGTGACCAAACTTAACAAGCAATTTAAACTTGATTCATTACAGCAGTGCTGTATCTCTGCAGATTTGAGTCAATGTCAGACTGTATTCCCCCCACATCTCCGAGACAGCATTTCAGGTAAATGCCATGCTTGATGCTCAGCCATAGATCTTGTGCTTTACTCACTTGAAAAATCATCAAGTTCTCAATTCCAGTTCATTTCACATTTTAAATTTATATTATTAATGCTGCAGTCTTTTTGAAAATTGGAAAGCAGAATGCAATATGGCAAATATTAAGAAGTGGGAAAAGCTATAGGAAAATAATCTGATGTCAATTTTCTTTTCTCTTGGAGTGGAGCAGTCCTTTCCCCCAGTGCTCAGACCCCTGCCTGTGACAGTGACGATAAGCTCCAGGATGTCCCTTCAGCTGCAATGAGGGTGGCTATCACTTGTCAGACGGATCAGGAATCCCTAGGGTGTGAGTGGGATCAGACAAGTATGCACATGTCTGAACTGGGGGGCTGGGTCCCCCAGAAGCCTCCTTGAGCAGCCTCCTAAGGGTTAGAGGAGCCAGACCCAATGAACTTCCCCACCAAGGGGCTGTCACTTGGACTCACTTTCTGGACTGGCCCCTAGGAGACACGGCTGGGTCCTTTGGAGAGCAGGGGCGTGTGAGTAAACTCCAAGATCCCCCACTGAAATTGTCACTGAGACAGTGAGCACAAGCAGTTCGATTTGGGTCGTCTTTTTTGAGTATTCCACAGAGGGAAGCGAGGGACTCTCCCCGCCTTCCCAGCATACGACGGAGGGTGCTGGCCTCTCCAGGCACCCCTGAAATGTTCAGGAGCTGTGTGAGCAGGTGGGAGAAAAACCCACAGCGAAGGGAACTTGGGTTGCTTTTGGTCATATGTGAATGTCATTTCACTGGCCTTGCAGGCTTGGGAGGCCCAGGGAAACTTGGGTTACATAAAAAAGGAAAAGCATACTGTAATTTGGCCAACAAACTGTGTCTTTGTGTGAAAGTGTGTGTGTGAGAAACGAGCTTTCGCTCAGAAACTTTGGCAGTGGTTTCAACTGGTTCCCCAGCACTTTTTAAATGATATTTTTTTCTGAGCCTGGAAACCAAGCAGGCAGGGCAGGTCATGGAATTCTGGCTGGAGATGTTTTTTAAAAAATGTAGGCGAGCAGTGAGAAAGAAGGCGGTGAACTTGGCTGTGAGGCCACCCCGGCTCCGTCACCATGGTGACGCGTCTACTGTTTATACAAACAAAGGGTTTTTCCTGACAAACATATTTCATATTTAATAATCCTCAATCCACAGGGGCCTCTTCTGTCTCTTTGTGTGTAGCTAATTCATGCCATTCAGAATTGGGTAGACTTTTATTTTTGTGTGCGGTGGTTTTCAGGCAGCGCCATCCTTAAAAATTAAGTGTTAAGTACTGATGAAGTGCAGGGAGAGAGGGGCTTTCATGCCTGAAGATTTAAGACTGGTTACCCTGCAGTGCGAAATGTGCAGTGGGCTTTTCACTGGTCCCAGCTGTGTGGGGCCCGTCTGTGCCGAGTGCTCCAAAGTTCATGCTCCACTTTTACTTCCATTCTCATGCCCCACAAAACCTGGGCTCAGCCTACCTGGTCCTTCTCGGCACCGCAGCTCTCCCACTTGGCTGTGCTGCTTGTGGCCGCCATCTGAGCTGTGGCCCTCCCGCCAGCCCACGTCCAGTCACTCGTGAAGTCCTAACAGCTCTTCTGCCGTAAGAGGTCTCACTTGGTCAGTTGAACTGCAGCACATAAGGGAATTTATGGGCTCATGTGCCTTGAAAGGCAGGGTGGGGTAGGATCTGAAATGGCACCCAGTGTGGTCACCCAAACCTCCACTGCACGGGTCTCTTTCCGTTCCCAAAGTGTATTTCATGGAAGAGGTCAACCCTGGTCTTGTTAGTGGTGGGCACTGCGAAGTCAGAGGATGGTGGGAAGGTGGCACTTGAGCACCAGTCAAGGCCAACAACCCTTGGATGAAAAGCTAGAATCAGCCCCCAGGCCTACCTTGTGTTGGGTCTGCTCGGGATCTGGAGAAGACAGGTAGGCCACTGCCCACCAGGAGAGTTCGGAGCCTGGGTGGAGGCTGGTTCTCCATTCCTGGCAGCGGGCACTACAGCGGCCAGGGAGAGTGGTGAGTGCGAGGTCTCACCTCTTTCCCCATTGCAGTTCTGGGATCCCAGAGTTACCATCTGGCTGAACCCCTCGCACCCCTCCTGAAGCTTTCTCTTCCTTATCCTGGGACAGAAGGGGCCCACTGACCCCACCTGAGTTGGTGAGCTATGGGATTTGCCTTGTGTTGGCAGGTGGCTGTCAAATACCTTCCTTGCAGTGATTAAGAGTAATTCCCACAGAAAAAAACAGCTCTCAGCATCCCTCTTCCTTTTCCTGATGGAAGCCTGGAAACATCGTTTCCCTGCAGATGACACGCTGGGCCTGGTTCACTGAGATGGAACCTTCTGTTTGTTGTTGACTCTCACCCTGGCCTGGTCTCCACTGTGGCAGTCTTGCACCCCGGGCCCTGCACACACCTCTGAACTCCTGCAGTAAAGGCTGAGAGGGTTGCTCCAGGAAGCAGCCCTTGGTTTCCTGTAATCCACTCTTCCCTCTTGATATTCTCTTGGTGCATGACTGACTGTTGGCACCCTGAGCACCACCCAGGATAAATTTCAGAGTATTAATTTCACTATAGAACACTTAGAATGAGGGAAGTGGGTGAATATTACAAAGATAAAATTTTATCCTTGAAATTGATGTGTGGGCGATGCGACGGTGGCTCAGTGGCAGAGTTCTCATCTGCCGTGCTGGAGACCCAGGTTCAATTCCCAGTGCCGGCCCGTGCAGAAAAAAAAAAAAAGATGAAATCGATGTGTGCAACAAAACAGCCAAATAGCATGTCATGGTGGATGGCTAATGTCCAAAATGAGAGAAACACAGCCAGAAAATTAATGTTTTGTTTTTACTTCTTGTTTTGAGATTAAATTTTTAACTGAAAGCTTCCAATTAAGGCCCTTGGTAAATGAAAGCATTTGAATGTACAATTATGCAATGTGGTACTTTACACCAGGAAGCCAGGATATTTTATTTTTTCAACAAATATTTTGAATGCCTATTATGTGGCAGACACTATTCCAGGGGTTGGGGAGACAGTGGTATTTAAAACAGACCCCCTAAAAATTCACATTCTTAGGGAGCTTATATTTTAGTGGACGAAACATTTTTCACTTTTCTAGCTTTCCCTGCATTTAATTTCTAGAAAAGCCACTGTGAAGTAAATCTTCTTAAAGTGAATTTTAGGATTTTCTTTGTGATCACGGAAGCCATTGTGGTTTAGGAGTTCAGGTAAAAGGTGTCACTAGTCCTAATAATGAATAACATGTGAACATAGGTCATGAAAGTAAGGCGGCAACTCCAGGCCGAGCTCTGCGCTGCCGCAACAAATGATCATTTTTATTCCAAAATGAAAATATCTTTACTAGTTATACAGATGTTTAGAGTAGTACATATTTGAAAATTCGAATTATATGACAGGAGTAAGTTCCATTGATTCTGGAAGCCTCTCTTCTCATTTGTGAAATGGGGGTAATTGTAAAGAGAGGCACAGGGTGGTTACTAAATAGTCAAAGTTGAGACTGAGCTGCCAAAACTATCCACAAAAAAGAAAGAGACCTGGATGGCTTAATTGTTTTCCCTTATCTATTTGAGTCCTGCTTTTATTTTTTACACTGGAATTTTTGAGAAAGAAGTTTTGGCATCAGATATTATGTGGATGTCCTATCTCAAATTTAGCAGTAGTCATGAGATAATTCAGTTGCATACACACCACCCCTCAATTTTTAGCTTTCTTCTCAAAATTTTTGATAGATGAGTTGTTTGAAATTAGGAAAAAGCCTCTTTACCCTCGCAAACCATAGGATAACTGGCAGCTACCAGGTCAGCCCATAAAAACTGGTTTTTTTTGTATTCTGTATGGCAGGGGCCACATTTCATTTTTTTTCCATGTGAATATCCCTTTATTGCAGCATCATTTTGTTTGTTTTGGGAGGTGCAGTTGAACTCGGGTCTCCTGCATGGCAGGCGAGAATTCTACCCCTAAACTACCCTTGCACCCCTAAACATCTAGTGTGCCCTAAGTTTTGTCTCTTATCCCTTACCTCCATTTATGGTATTGTTTGTTTAGCAAATTGTATTCGGAATTTGAAGACGGGAACCAGGGGACTATTGCAACCCCCTGCACCTTCGCATCCGAGGCAGGGGCTGGGAGGTGGTAGGGGAGAGGGGCCTAGGTCCCTGTTAACTCTCTAGACCAGAGACTGCAAACTGGTGGCCCCTGGACTGGCTTGGGAATGCAGGTGTGTTTTCTTTGGCCTGAACACTGCTGATACTCACTGTGTTAATAATAAAAATATTTGGATTAGTCGCCAATGTAGAGCCAAATAAATAGCTGGTTTAAATAAAAATCCAGATTTCTACATTCCTCCTTAAAATAGGAAACTCTGGAATCATTGGACCTGCATTCCTGCACGGTGAGACTCAGCCAGAGTTGGGTGACTTCCGGGTGTTAGTTACCGTTTGATTATGCTTGTGCTGCTGTTTGCCATAGAGTTGTGAATTAAAAAATAAAAAAGATAGAAAAAAGAAGAGTGAAGTGTTTTAGTGCTCATGCTGAGTTCCACTGCTCTTTTTTTGTGTTGCTTGATTAGATCCTGGAGGTGTCTGGGTTTCGTGAGCCGTGATTTAAGCTTTTCCTGTGTAAGAGATGTACTGTCCATCAGGTGGGCCGGGAAGAGGCAGCGAGGACCCAGCAGGTGCATTTGCAGCACCTTACTGGCCCTTGTCGTAGCTTCTGGGTGGGCCTCGGGGCCCATGGAAGAAGATGGCTGGACTGGACAGGTTAAAGCAACCGGAGCTCCCCTGGACCCCAGGAATGTTTGGATAGGAGCCCTGGCCCTCAGCAGCTCAGACGCAGAAAGCTGTCATTGGGCTGGAACATCCCAGCTTGGGGAACAATGGAGAGGCTAAATATTCAGCCCGGCAGGAACAGGGGTGTTGCTAAAGGTTCACAAAGTGTAAATGGTGGTGTGGGGCAACAGGAGATGGAGCCTGCTGGGTTCTGTGTAGAGGTCGGGAAATGGCTTTCTCTCCTGTTCGGTGCCACAGTGTGCACCTGGGCCTCCAGGCAGCTGTGCCTTGAGTCTCACAGGTTTTCTTTTATATTTATGTCCTCTTACATTAATGTCCTTACATTTATATTCCTATATTTCCTAATCGTAAAGGCTCCAACCCAGTCCAGGAGATAAAAGCCATCCTGCCCATCCACTACACGTGCTCATGGCTCCAAAGGGACCTGGATTCTGGCACATCCCACGTTGTCTATCTCCTGGTTTTTCTAAGAAGACTCAGTTCTTTAGAAATTCAGGGTCTGAGATAAGGAACATAAATGTGCTTTTCAGGCACCCCTTTCCCAGAACACGAGCAATCAGGAATCTCAGCAAGTTTGGCCAAAGCTCTTTGCAGTTTTCTCCCCGTCTCTCCACCCCACGAACTCTGGCCACACTCTCTAGATCTACCCAAAGCTCAGAGCAGCCCCTGAGGGTTTCTTCACCGTTGCTCTTTGGGGGCACTAGAACCAGCAGGGAGCACCGAGGGGCTATGTCCACCTGTAAGCACCACTTCTAGGGGGTCCCCAATGGATAAACTCCTCTAGTCCAAGGGTAACAAAAGTGTGTGAGGCACAAAGGGACAAATATTGTCTGATTCCACTTCTATAAAATATCTACAATAAGCAAATTCCTAAACACAGAAAGCAGATTAAAGGTTACCAGGGGCTCGGGGGAGGGACGGCGGAAAGTCGTTGCTTAATGGGGAGAGTTTCTGTTTCAGGTGATAGAAAAGTTTTAGTAATGGGTAGTGGTGATGGTTGTACAACACCGTAAAAGCAGTTAAAGCCACTGAATTGTACACTTAAAAATAGTTAACTTGGAAATGGGAATTTTCATGTTACATTTATGTTACAACAATTTTTTAAAAGTACACGGCGTCCATGTCCATGGCACCAGGACCCTGTGGTCCCAGACAGACCCTCATTGTGTCTCCTGGGCATTCCCAATAGCTGCAAGTCTCTAGGTCCACACGAGGCCACGTTCGCTTCATCCCAGAATCCTCCTCCGCCACCTGCCTGAATGACAGGCATTTCTGAAAGTCTGTGTTTGGGAACAAATCTATCTATATACTTTTCGAGGTCTGGGCTGGGTATCACCTGTTGTGCCCTCTCCTTGGGCCCATTCCTGGCTCCATGGGCTCTTCCCTGGTGCACCCCAAAACTGCAGCTCCTTGAGGTGTCTCAGGGCCCGGTGCATGGAGCTGGATGGGGCTGCAGTCACACTGTGATTTCCACTCTCCCGTCCTTTGTTCCACTGGTTGCTTTTCAAGCCCCTTCCCCCATGCACACTATAGGTTGTACCCTTCCTGGCTTCTGTGCTCACCACTTGCTAAGTTATCAGGTGACCATGGTGGCACAGAGACCTCCAGGGTCACAGAGCTGGCTGCTGACCACCAGGGCTGCACCCAGATGTCCTTGCTGTCTACTTTTCCCCCTTGCATTCAATTAACACTTTCTCTGTCAATAGTAATATATGGGAAATTGGAGGCGGTTTTATGGACCTTACACCTAAAGCAAGAGCATTGAAGAAAGAAATAAATAAATGGGAGCTCCTCAAAATTAAACACTTTTGTGCATCAAAGAACTTCATCAAGAGAGTAAAAAGACAGCCTACACAATGGGAGACAATATTTGGAAATGACATATCAGATAAAGGTCTAGTATCCAGAATTTATAAAGAGATTGTTCAACTCAACAACAAAAAGACAGCCAATCCAATTACAAAATGGGAAAAAGACTTGAACAGACACTTCTCAGAAGAGGAAATACAAATGGCCAAAAGGCACATGAAGAGATGCTCAATGTCCCTGGCCATTAGAAAAATGCAAATCAAAACCACAATGAGATATCATCTCACACCCACCAGAATGGCCATTATCAACAAAACAGAAAATGACAAGTGCTGGAGAGGATGGAGAAAGAGGCACACTTATCCACTGTTGGTGGGAATGCCAAATGGTGCAACCACTGTGGAAGGCAGTTTGGTGGTTCCTCAAAAAGCTGAATATAGAATTGCCATATGACCCAGCAATACCATTGCTAGGTATCTACTCAGAGGACTTAAGGGCAAAGACACAAACGGACATTTGCACACCAATGTTTATAGCAGCATTATTTACAATTGCAAAGAGATGGAAACAGCCAAAATGTCCATCAACAGACGAGTGGTATATACATACGATGGAATGTTATGCAGCTCTAAGACAGAATAAACTTATGAAGCATGTAATAACATGGATGGACCTAGAGAACATTACGCTGAGTGAGACTAGCCAAAAACTAAAGGACAAATACTGTATGGTCCCACTGATATGAACTGACATTAGTGAATAAACTTGGAATATGTCACTGGTAACAGAGACCATCAGGAGATAGAAATAGGGTAAGATAAGGGGTAATTGGAGCTGAAGGGATACAGACTGTGCAACAGGACTGGATACAAAAACTCAGAAATGGACAGCACAATACTACCTAATTGTAATGATGTTAAAACATTGAATGAAGCTGCATGTGAGGTATAGGTTTTTTTTTTCTCTCTATTATCGTTTTATTTCTTATTCTGTTGTCTTTTTATTTCTTTTTCTAAATCGATGCAAATGTACTAAGAAATGATGACTATGCAACTATGTGATGATATTAAGAATTACTGATTGTATATGTAGAATGGAATGATTTCTAAATGTTTTGTTAGTTAATTTTTAAATTAATAATAAAAAAAAGATTCCTATAAAGAAACTTCTGCAAACTATACTAATTTTAGTGAGCCCAAGGAGATGGCTGAACTGATGTGCTACTCCTAGCACAAGTTCATCAGCCACGCTCCAAAGTAAAATCAATGAGGATCTAATTAGATCTGACAAAGACAATCACATTGCTTTTGCTGAAGAAAAATTAGCACACCATTAGTTGTTTTTTTGTGTATGTGTGTGTGTGTGTGTGTTTGGTGTATGCGCTTTTTTTATAGCAAAAAAGTTTTCTGTACTGTTAATAAATATATTTAAATTGAAACATTAAAAAAATTAGTAATATATGGGAGAACTGTTTGGATAACATGTTGAAAACAAAACCAAACAACAAAACACCCTGTAATTACAGCAGAGATTTTAGGTTGGGAGTCTAAGTTGAGATGACCGGTGGGTAATTCTGACGGGGGCTATTTGCAAAGGGTCTGGGGAGGCTCATGGGAAGGGACTCGCCCTAAGGAAGAGGGAAAGTGTCGACAGGACCAGTTTTCTCTCAAGACAGCCCCCTGGTGTGGGAGGGGAAGGGCAGCTTCGAGGATGGCGACGCCGAAGGAGCACAGAGCCTCAGCTCAGCTACAGTGTTGAGGGCCTTTGACCAGGACCCCATTCGGGCTGGGAACTGGGAGTACTGGGCACAGAAGGGGCCAGCTCAGCAAGAGAAAAGGGAGCACGCCAGAGTAGCCCGAGACTGCGTCCCTGAGCACCGCTAAACTAACTGGGTGGAACTTGAGGGGTCTGCGCTGCCCACAACTCTACGGGTGGCGCCGAACCAGACGAATGCTCTTTTGCGCCGTTACTGTGACCCTCTTGTACCCACTCCCAGGGGCGTGATGGGGGTAGCAGAGGGCCACATAAATGGACAGAGCAGCCAATTTGCTCCAGACTGAAAACCTATCCCAGAAAACGGAGCGCCGAGGAGGCTGCGGCGCGGGCGGCGGCCGCGAGGGGGCAGTGCCGCCCTAGGCTGGGTCTCCACCTCCCGAGGGCCCGCGGGGGTCGGCGCCCGAGCCCGGCCAAGGCGAGGAGCGCGAGGCAGCCTGCACCCTGAATTCTCGCTTTCTCGGCCCGGCGCCCCACGCCTGAAGGGACGGGGCGTGGCCTGGCCGCGGAGGCCGGGGGCGTGGCGCGTCCAGAATCCAGCCGGTGCCGAAGCCAATCCACACCCCGGGGGCACTCGCGCCCGCGGCCGAGGCCTGCTCCCCGCCCCGCTCCGTCCACAGATACCCAGGGAGCAGCCCCCGGGCTTCGGGTACTCTTGCAGGTCCCGGGGCTCCAGCCGTCCTGGAGCTTCCGTCTCGCTTGGGCGGGAGGCGGGGGCACAGCCCGGCGTGGGCGGGGGGCTCCCGCGGGTGCTGCTCGCCGGCCCCGCCTCGACCTGTGCCCGGGGCTCCAGCCTGCCCCGCCGGGCCGGGATCTGCCGCGGGAAGGTGGGGCGAGGGCGGGCGGACCTTCAGCCTCGCAACCTCTTTAGGTTTCCGGCGCCCCCGGGCGTGGAGGAGAGAACCCGGAAAGGTGACCGAGGGACGCGAGCTGCGCAGGGGGCGCGGTTAGAGACAAAGGGGGCGGCGATGACAAGGACGAAAACCCGCAAGGCCACAATGATAGGGCGGGCACAGCATTTCTTTGGTCTACCTTCATCCCCCCACTTGCTCAGAAAATGTTCGGGAATGCTGCTCACACAGAGGAAGGCATTCACCGGCCAGGTGGGACCACCCCGCCTGTCCCCCAGCGTCGAGGGCGGGGTTCAACGGGCACCCCGCACCAAGCCTGAGCTGTTTGCCTTCCGTCTTTCAGGTTTCTCTTTTTGCCTCCTCAACTGGCTCTAGGAAATGGCTGTTTTCTGGGAGAGTGGGTTTCTTGTGTGAGGAGCAGCAGCTGGGAAGCCGGGTTCCTGGTTGATGACGACCACCCCTGCGGGGTGGGTTAAATTAGGTGCTGAATTTACATGCAAAACACCCTCCTACCGTTATGCAAAGCCTCTTGCCCTCTCTCATTCCCACTTTTTTTGGTAGATAAGGCCCATCTCGTGCCCACCATTTAAACCCCCCCTGGAAACTGCTTAGAGAAGAAAACTCTGGAAGCTGATGTAACTGCAGCCCCCAGCCAGAAGGCTGAGTGTCTAACATTTGATTGCAAACTGACTTTCAAGGTTTTATAGCTCAGGAGTTGGAAGTAAGAAAGTTAGCCTGGCTGTAAATATCCTTCTTACAATTTGTTCTCTCCCACCCCCTTTTTTTCTTTTTGACTTCTACCCCTTTTTGGCACAGAAATACAGTCGAGGTCAGCGAGGTTGGGATATTTCCCAGGCCTTGGCACATTAGGGGCAAGAAAAGAATGTTTCTGTCCCCAAGGTCAGTGATTCCTGGGCTGGGGTCTAAGGAGGGCATCTGGTCTCGAGGCTGCAGCCGAGACGAAGGTCCTAAGCCAGAGGTAAGGTGAGGGGGATTTTGTCTGGATTTGGAACTTGGATCCGGTTGTTCAAAGCAATTCTGAATTCCCTGGTGTCGAGGTAGCTTTGGAATCCTAGGTCCTCCTTAATGCCTGCTTCTTGCTTCCCGAGCCATGGCTGATGTCCAGCTTCAGTTTGTAGGGAAGGACTTGGAGGCAGTAGCTTGTCTGAGGGCTGGGCCTGGGAGCTGATCTGAAAGGACCTGGGGCAGGAGCAGGGGCCAGTGGTGCCAGCCACACCGGCCGGCAGGTCCACGTGGGTTGACGCCTGGCCCTGGTGTCCTGTCAGCACATGGCTGCTCCTGGCTTGCGAAAAGGGACCTGCTCTCCTTTCTGCAGTTTGACCCAGGGGCAGGCCGGAGGCCATCCTCAGGGAGCATCAGGGTGTCTCTGCCGAGTTGTGACTGGCATCTTTCTCCCCAGGGAAAGGGCTCTGTTTTCCCTCCTAGACTCAGGCCCCACAATTGGAGAGAAGGTAGAGGCTCGAATTCCTCGTGGGGACAGACTTCAATCAGGCCCCAGACGAAAGAGGAAATGCCTTTTCACCACAACTCATGATTCGGATCCTCTCGCCTGTTTCCTCTGCAGGATCTGCCTTTGCCGGGGACATTTGACAGTGGATTGTCCACCAAATTCAGGAGAGGGACAGCAGTCCCACCTTCGGGGCCGGCCCCGCTCTCTGGCCCTAGAGGGGCCACAGTTGCCACCACAGAGCAGCATCTGGGGTGACCCGTGCATGTGGGATGCTTAGAGTCCAGCCCAGCGCCTCTCCTCCGGCTCCGCTCAGCGTCAGGAGGGCTCAGACTGCCCGAGCGCGACCTTCAGGCTTCATCGTTCCCCGTGGGGTAACCCAGCATCCCGCAGGGATAACGTGTGCACATCTGCTTCGCTCAAGATAGTTTTCCCAGCAAAAGGAAGCCTGATGGAGGGGTGGATTTAAGTATCAACTCTTAAATTGCCTGGAGCTTTGAAGCATAGTTTCTCCAGAGTGAAAAAAATTCCCTAGGCTCTGGCTCTAGCTGGAACATTCCCTTACGTGACTTTCCTTGCTCATGCCTGTCTCCTGTTCTCCACACAAGCTGTTTTTAAAGCTCTCCATTCCTCTCCATTCCTCTCAAACCCCATCACCTGCCCCTCACATTCGGCAGCTGACCTGCTTTGAGTAGAAAATAGAAGCCAGCAGTTCCCACTCCCTCAGCTTCCCACCAACACACCTACACGTGTAGAAGTGGTGGCGCCAAACCCGTCCTCCTCTTCTCTTGTCATACTCGCTGCCTTGCCAAGCCTGGCCCTGCCGCCGCACCCCGCATCAGTGGTATGGCTGGTGGCATCTGAGCAGATTCTGACCTGCCCTTCTTGCTTCCTCACCTGCTCACTCTAAGGGAAGCCAGCAGCTCCGTCGTGAGCTCCCCGTGATGAGAAACCGAAGGTGCTTCCAGCCTCGGGACTGAATCCTGCCAACGGCCACGCCAGTGAGCTCGGCCAGGAATCTTCACTGCATTGAGTCTTCAGAGCAGGCTGCAGCCCCAGCAGACACCTGCGAGAGGGGCCAGAGCACCCAGCTGAGCCGGGCTCAGATTCCCGGGGCACGGGAAGTAAGCAATGACAGATGCTTGAACTTGTACACCCCTGTGTTTTTGAGTAGTTTATTATATTGCCATAGAGAACTTCTATACTGATTCTCAGGCTTGTCAGTTGTTCAGCCCTGAAAAGTTTTGGGAAAATTTGGGGAGTCGCATAAAGTTGTATACTATTACTATGCAATTTAGATCTTGAAAAAGACCGATCATTAGGTCTTTTTTTCTTTAGACTTGTTATTTTGACATAAGAAGGAACACTTTAACTTTTATGAAGGTATTGTTTACATCGAATACAATTCATCCATTTTAAGTTAAGTAATTGTAAGCAATCACACCACTACCTCCACACTCCACATGTCGAATGGATCCCTCAGCCGTAAAGGTTTCCTCACATCACTTTCCAGTGAACCCCTCTCCCCAACATGGGCCTCATACAACCTTTGATAATGCTTAAAAGAAAGAGCCTTTTAAAATAAAAAAGGTAGGAAGGATGCAATCTCAAAATAAAAGGCAACCTTGAAACAGAATACGTTTACATTTATAAACAAAATTCACTATCCTGGCTTACCTACCTTACTTAATAGACTATTGTTTTAGGCACCACTGTTCTGACTCCCATCTGTATTAGGTAGCCTAGGTTACTATAACAAAGAAGCTCTAATGTGGTGGCTTAAATAAGGTAGAAGCGTGTTTACTTTCTCACATCCTGGTCCAAAGGTAGAGGACTCCACTCTACAAGGTCAGCCAGAAACTGACCTCAAGGCCACTGCGTCAATTCTGTCAACCTCTGGAGCCGACGTCCCTCTCTGGGTCTGAAGCAGCTGCTGCAGTTTTCCAGCCAGCGGGAAAGGTGAGAAGATGTAACTGAGAAATCAGGTTTTAAGGGATGATTTTGATCACCGAGTCATTATATAGATATTCCTTTTTGCTTCCTGGTCTGTTGGAGTAGACAGAGGGAAATACATGAAATCTCTAAATTGTGATCCAGTTGCCTTGATCTCTGATAATGATGGTACAGCCCTTATCTTCTGCCCCTGTGATGGCAAAAACCTTGTGACTAACCTTCATTTGTAGCCAGTTACCCAGTTTTTCAACTTTGAGAGTCTTACAATCACTAAAGACAGCCCCAAATGTTTATTAACGAAGGGTCTTGGGTCAGCCCAGAGCTAACCCACCCCAGTCCAAAATTATCTTGATAACCGAGACTGTATCTACCCAAAATGGGCCTGCCTGACATGCAGAGTATGTCTATATACAGTGACTACAAGTCACCCAAACCTTGTTCTGCCATTTTCTTATACGTGTTTTGTGGCTAAGCATGTAATCAATCTGTGCATGCTCAATAATCAGATCACTCTAATCACATCATCTGGGGCCATGGTGCTCATTATCCTAAATCTGCCCATCTTTTCTCTAATAAAAAAAAGCTATCAGAATAGGGCGGGCCATGGTGGCTCAGCAGGCAGAGTTCTTGCCTGCCATGCCAAAAACCTGGGTTCGGTTCCTGGTGCCTGCCCATGCAAAAAAAAAAAAAAAAAAAACCAAAAAATCTATCAGAATTACTGGAGTTTGGAGAGAGGTTTTGGGCCCCTAGGCCATCTGCTCTTCTACTATGTGCCTAGTACTAAACAGTTTCTGTGTTTGAAACCCCCGTGTCTCAGGGATTGGTTATTGAGTGTATCGGACAAAAGAATCCAAAACCTTTGTCCAGTAACAGGCGTGTTCACAACAAGTGTTTGTAAGGAAATAACCTAGAGATTGCACTTTTCACTTCTACTGACGTATCCTTGGCTCAAAATAAGTCATTTGGCCAAACCTAAGTATAGGAGGCTGGGAAAAAGACTGGAGTTGGGTGATCAAATCTCAGGTTCAAAGCTAGGGGAATCTGTTACTAACAAAAAGAAGGAGATAGCAGTATGCTTTCTCTTCTAAATTGTCAGCCTCTGTGTCTCACCTGGTTCCTACCACTCAGCATTTCAAGTATTTCTCATCTTAGCAAACATCTTTGACTCCACATGCCACATTGTCCTTCTTAGCACCCCATCTCTTCCCCCTTGTCACCCCTTCCTTATGTCTATTTACTCTTCGATCCATGTCAATATGGTCCCCTCCCCCCAGTACCACTTTGGGACCAGTGGCCTCTTTTTTGTTGAATCCCATGACTACTTTCCATTGCTTCCCTTACTGGATGACTCAGATGCGTCACCTCTCTCTCCTTGAGTGCTCTCTTTCCTGTGTTCACTTCACATGATAAATCTCAACGTTTTCCATATAGTTGCTAAGCATTGAATGACTGCTGTACTGCCTCCAATGATCTCTTGGTATTTCCAAGAGTGATACTTTATTCTGTTCTCCTTTCACTCTACCCACTTCCCTGAGAAGATCCACTTCCATAAATCAGTTAGGAATGCATTTGGCTGCATGCAACAGAAACCTGACAAATAGTGGCCAAAGCAAGTCTAATTTTTTCTCTTGAAACAGGGAGTTGGGGACAGGCAGTCAGTCCGTGGCTGACTGAGTTCCTTCTATAAGTCTGGTTGCCATCCTTAGCATGTGGCTCTTTTCCCCCAAGATGCAAAGCAGGCTGCCACATCTTCAGGCTTTGTATCTACATTCCAGGCAAAAAGAAAGAGAAAGGCAAAAGGCATAAGCAAAAGACAGTTACTGACTATGTCTGCTCCATTTTATGAAAGGTATCTCAGGAGCCCCACCAAAAACCTTCCACTCACATTTCAGAACCACCCCAGCCATCCCTAGATAACAATGGTGATGTGGGAAGGAGTGGTTTAGCTGGACTCAATGCAGCCCTGAGCAAAACTGTGAGTGCTAAAAGAGAAAAGAGGAGAAGATAAACTTTCGGTGGTAAAACAGTGATGTGTGCCACGCATGACTTTAATTTTTGACAATGCGAAGATCTGTATTCCCATTTTTTTAAGTTCTCTCATGATCCCAAGAACCATTTATTCAAGTAATCACTGAACATCTTAATTTGGATATCTCACTTCTCACACTATGCGCTCAAAGCTGAACTCCTGGAGTCCCATAGTGGGCTCTAAGTTTGAGCTCTCTGTGGTCACGTTTGCAGGGCTGGTTACTGTCCTGCAAAGCATCACACCACACCACACCGGGAGCATCTGGAGAGAGCCCAGCCTCAGCCTCAGGCCCATGGGCACCCACTTCCTCCACAACCTTGGCCTGTACTTTGGGCCCAGATCTCTTCTTCCTCCAAAAACAGACCCCCCCCCCCCAAACAAAAAGAAAAAGAGCAACTCCTCCCCTCAGCTTTGGTAATTGGTGAAGGCCAGCCTGTCCATGTTGCCAGGCTGAGGACAAGGGCTTGGGATCTTCTTGTGCACACATCTCTGCCCTTTTCCAGAAGGCTGCCTGCCCAGGAGTCTCATCTGGGGAGTGGGGGGAGCCTTGTCAAGTCCTGCAGATCAGGGCTCAGCTGGGGCATGATGTTTCGCCAGCATCCATCTGAGCAGCAATCCTGCCCAAATCTATTGTTAAAAATGTTGAGTATTGCCCCAGCCTGGGACCATGGGTGCCCTCCCTCTGCACATTTGCAGACAGGAGGTCTGCTGGCTCCTCTGAGAAGAAAGATTTACTCCAAATGTCTGGTCGTATCTGCCTACACACAAAAAAGAGTTTGGCATAATGTATAAATATGTGCTTCACCTGGCACTTCAACACACACACAAAATTAAAGAAATTGTTAAGTTGAACAATCTGAAAACCTTGCAGTGAACTCACTGGGAGACATACTAATTACAGTGAGGATGGGAGAAGAGACTTGGATTCAGGAGGCATTTCTGCTCGAACCAGGTGGCCACCAGCTTAGGCACACATGATGCTTCGCCTGATTGGAGAGTGCATGTGTTATCTACTGCTGTGTAACAAACCACCCCCAAACCGAGGGGCTTACAGCCACAATATGTACTACCTCACAGTTCGTTGTTGGTCAGAGGACGCCCTTGGCTCATTGCCTCCTGGCGGGTGTCTCAGAACATGGCAGCTGGCTTCCTCAGAGTGAGCAGGTAAGAGGGGCTGGAGCGAGAGGCACATCCAGACGGAAGCCTCGGTCTTGTACGCCTGACCTTAGAAGTGACCTCCCACCGCTGTTACTGTTTCCTTTTAATGAGCAGCCCATCACCCAGGCTAAGACCTGAACACAGGGTCCTCGGGGCCACGATGGAAGCTGCCCACCAGAGCTTCTAGAATAACCACAAGGTTTTGTGTTGATCCTTGTTCTTCACAGATGAGGAAACTGAGGCTCAGGATCCTTCATCTCACAGCTAACTTTGATCAACCCATCTATCGACAGTCGGGGACAGAAAACTTGGCTGACGGCTCTGGTTCCATCTCCCTCCCTTTCTGTATAGCTATTCCCCCCACTAGTGTCTACTTCAGGGCTTTTAGGCTCAGAGGGCAAAGCTGGGGATGGGTCCGAAGGACCAGACTTTTTCCTTAGACTTTTAAGAAGGGAAGAGCAGAGTCTTCTCCAGGCTTGCCTTTCCTGTCCTTGGTCCGACTAGCTCACGGTGCTTTGACCTTGCTCTGTGGCTTGTTTACGCCGCTGGGCAGGGAGATGACTTAACCCATCCAGGCTCCTAAGCCACATGGAGCCCTGGCAGGGCTGATTTCAAAGTGAATCATCAGTCAAAATAAGCCATAACCAGTGTAATGCACAGAAATCCAGGCCTGTGGGGGGAGACTGTCTTCCCCACAGACACATCGCAACAAAACCAACCCCCCGCTTGTGCCCTCGTCCTTCCAGGGGCCCCTTTGGGAACCTCCCTGACGCCTCCCGCCTGCACAGCACTTTTCTTTTCCCCTCTGACTTTGTAGGGCAGGTAATGTCGGTGCCACCCAGTTTAACCCTGGTGACAGCCTGCCTCCTGCGGTTCTTTATTTCCACCCTGTGGGCCTCACGCCCTGCCTCCAATAAGCCGTAAACTTATCCAGGAGTGAACTGTTGTCTAATTCCTTCAGATCTGCCCTGCCCAGCCCAAGGTGGAGCTCATCGATAACTGAGGGTAGAGGCCCCATCGGGTCTTATATTTTGATTCTCACCACCCCTAACCCCTCAAGCCCTTTGCACAGTGCCTGACGCACGTGGGCTTTCCCTAGACAAATGTACATTTGATGTTAGTGCCTACGGCGTTTGCACATAAGGAACCTGCCACAGAGGAGGCTGATGTGAACCTGCCGCGGAGGAGGGCTTGGCCTCTCCCTGCAGGCAGAAACAGTGTGGACGGACTTGGCCTCCCCCTGCAGGCAGGAACAGTGTGGACGGACTCATTTGCACCCACATTTCCCGCACATCATTGCCTGTGTCACTTTCAGTTCACCAAGCTGCTAGCACTGCCCTGGCATCTTGCTCGGACTCGCTGTCCACGGGGTGGCAGGGGCTGAGCCGGCCACATGTGCTCTGGCAGCTGGCCTGGCCCCCGGCCCCCTGGGCTGCCCTGGGGGGTGCTGGCAGCCTGTGATGCTGAGACCAGAGAAGTCCCCACACCGGGAAGGACATCTGGAGCCTTTCTGGGCAGGCAGCCCCTCCCCCACTGCTCCTGACCATTGGAAAGGGCCGTTGTTTTTCTGCTTTAAAGGCAGTAGAAGGCAACACGAAGGAGCTTGGACCTTGCTCGGGAACCTCCCTCAACAGGCACAGCCGAGCCCCGGGCAAGGGGGACTCAGGACATGGCGAGGGTGGGGTGGGCATTCCCGGGGGGCAGTGGAGTTGGTGTCTTGCAGGGATCTGACTGTTTATTCTCTGCTCAGCTCTGCAGCTCCGTTGTCAAAGAACAGGGCATAAAATGTCCCAGTGCCCCAGGACATTTAGCCACTGGGAACAGGCAAGCGAGAGCGTGTGATCTTTCTAAAGGCAGTTCTCCTGCCTGCAGTTGATTCTGGAAGGGTGGGAGGGAGGGGGAGAGGGAGCAGCGCCCCCAGGTTCTCCTGCAAGCAGCACTCCCTCAGCACCCGCGCGGTGCTCCGGGCTCTGGGGCCAGAGACACAAAAACGCAAAGTCTCAATGGTAGGTCCCGGCCTGCTGGTGTCCCCGCACCATGAAGGGAGATGGGCAGTGTGGCCGATGCCCTGCCCCGGTGCTCAGAGGTCAAGGGTCCCCTCTGGGTGAAGGCACCAGGGAAAGCTGGAGGAGGCGATGCTTCAGCACAGTCCTAAGAGACAAGGAGGAATGAGTTCCCTGGAGAGGAGGCGTGGTGAGCAGGGAGGCCCAGAGGAAAGAAACTGCACAGTGCATTCAGGGGTGCAGCGGGAGTTTGGCCAGCTGGGGAGAAAAGGGTGAGAGCACCACAGTAAGAGCAGCGGGGAGCCACTGAAGGAGCCCAGGAAAGAACCTGAGGATTGGAACAATCACTTTTTTACTTATTATTATTTTTTGCATGGGCAGGCACCAGGAATCAAACCCAGGTCTGCAGCTTGGCAGGCGAGAACTCTGCCAATGAGCCACCGCGGCCCACCCTGGAATAATCATCGAGTGACCACTCTGACTGCTGTGGCAGGTGGGCTGGAGGGGGCCGGGATTGGGTGGGCAGGCCAGGGAGAAGGCTCTGAGTCATCCAGGTGAGTGGCAACGGAGAGCAGGAGGCCATCCAGGAAACACCCGGGGAAAGCGGCTGCTGTATGTGCATGAGAGTGTGTTTATGTACTCGTGTGTGTATGTGTGTGTGTTCACGGGTATGTGTGTGCATGTGTGTGTGCACATGTGAGCGCATGTGTGTGCTGTAGGGCTGTGGGAGGGTAGGGTGAAGAGGAGCTGGGGAACCAACATCTACTGAATTTGGTGTTTCCTTTATTTTATATTTTAATTTGTGTAACCTGAAGCTCAGACATGTTGAAAAAAAAACTTCTATTTCCTCAATCATTGAATATTTGAGGGCTGTTGATTTTGGAGGGCCTAATTTACATATTTTGCCTTAATTAATGCTTACACAAATATTTTAAAGAAGTTCCCTTTACCTCCGTTTTTTATGGACGAGGGAACTGAGGCCCCGAGAGCTAAGGTCCTGCAAGGTTGAGCTGGGTGTCATATGTCCTATGCGGTGTTTGTGCCAATGTCACCTTGGCTACTTATTTTGAATATTCAGAATTCTTTCTCTCCCTCTTTTTTTTTAACACAGAGAAAGTAATCTAGGTGGCTGTCAGGTCTCTTGGGGATGTGGATAAGAAGGACAGAGGGCGGTAGTAGGCACTTCATGGAACAATAACGAGCCACCCAGTGAAATCTATGAGCAGACCGTCCTCCACAAGGCAGCTTCTTCCAGGATGAAATCCAAAGCAGTGGATGGGAGAGAGTGGAGGATTCTTCAGGATTCTTGTTCTCTGCAATTCACTTTGTGCTATTTTAACATTAAGCCTCTAAGTTCGGGGCATGTTAACACTTACGGTGTTAAATGGAAAGGAGGAATGGTTATTATAGCACTATAAACTAGCACTTCTAAATGCTACTGTGTAAGTGAACCACGTGGGTGAAAAAGCAGACTTTAAGTCGGTAGGTCTGGGCGGGGCCTGGGACTCTGCATTCCTCACAAGCTCCCAAGAGATGTCTGTGCTTCAGGTTTGGGGCCAGACGAAAAGAGCAAGACTGTAAGGAAATGAGACAGTCAAACGTGACTGCTGCTATAGAGAGTGGAGCGCAGGCAAGGGGCTGGGGAGATGGGAAGAGAGTGAGTGTGTTCGGGATGTGCTAAGTTTGAGATATACCTAGTTCTTCCGTGGGAAAACACGTGGCCATGAGCAGTGGGGAGAGGGCTCCGTGAGAGGGCAGAGTGAGGCTGCAGCTTGGCTCATCACCTTCTGGGAGGCTGTAGTGGGAGCCTTGGGGGAAATGAAACTGCTAAAGGAGTGTGTGTGTGTGTGTGTGTGTGTGTGTGTGTGTGCGTGCGCGCGCATGTGCGTGTGTGTGTGCGTGTGTGTGTGTGTGTGCGTGTGTGTGCGTGAAGAGAAAAAAGAAGAGGGTCTAGGACACATTTGAGGTGTTTGTGGAAGAAGAGAGACCAGTGAAGGGACTGACAAAGCATGGGTAGGAGACAAGCGGGACAGTTCTTACTCTTAATTCATGTCCCTGGGAAACTGAACCTGTTGTAAGTAAGACCTTTTCGAAGATGTTATTTTTAGGTAAGGGGTGGCCAACTGAACCAGGGCAGGTCTTCCCCTGGGCCACTGGAGGTCCGACAGGAGAGCCTGGAAGTCATGGATCCCAGAAAGGGCAGGGCCACATGACGGGAGCAGAGCTACAATCCAAGGAAATCCAAGGATTGCCAGCAGCCAGCACCAGAACACGACAGATTTTGGGGAGAAAGCAAGCCTTGCTGATCTTGATTTTGGAATTCTAGCCTCAAAAACATGAGCCAGTAAATTCCTGTTACTTAAGCCGCCCCACTGTGCAGTGCTTGCCGAGCAGCCTGGCAAACTAAAAGGGCAAGTGAAAGGAGAGTCTGGAGGAGGAGCCGTGGGGAGCTTTCTTTGCCCCCCATCCTCCACTCCCTGCCCTCCTGCCTGAACTCTGTGCCCTGGGAGAAGCTGTAATGGTTGCAGCAATGGATTCTCTTGCCTTCAGGATTCCAGTATGGAGCACTTGGTTCAGGCCAATAGGGAGCACTAGCAGGAACTGAGAGGGAAGGAGGGGGTGAGTTGGAGAGTGCATTTCCCTGATTCCCGCCCCCCAGAGAAGGCCACAACTCCCCAGAGGGGCCCTCTCCACAGAGCTCTCCCTCTGGCCCTGGTGCTCTGTCTCTGTTTCTGGCCCTGATATACTGCACCATTCCTTGTTGCTTTTCCCAAACCAGCCTACATCCCCATAAATAGTCCCTTTATTGACCTCCTCTCAGTGGCCCGGCTTGTATGTGCCATCTGTATTGTGTTTGGACCGTGACCGGTAGAGAGGGAATGGTTAGCAATGCTCAATGCTGTAAGAGGAGGCCTGGAAACAGAACATCAGGTTTTGCAATGGAGAGCTCTCCTTGTTTCCATAGAGAAATTTCCAAAATATGATGGGCATATTGAATTGAAGGATGAATGTTGAGGAAGCATGGACTATGCCTTCAAAAAGTTTGGCTGTGAGAATATGAGACTGGGAGAAGTGGGACAGTAGCCAGAGAGAAGACTGGGACTGAGGAAGGGGTTTTAGGATAGGAGACCCTGGAACACATTTATAGGCAAAGACGAAGGCACCATCAGAGCGAGAGGGATCGAAGATGCACAAGAGGGAGTGGGTACTGGGTGGCAAGATCCCAGAGGTCCAAGATGGAAGACCTAGTAGTTTAGTAAAGGAAGAGGCATGTTTCCTTTGTGGCAGAGAGAAGGAAGGGAAGGCCAGGTGATGAAATGGAGTTTGCAGAGGAGTGAGGGGCATTGACAGATCTCCCCTTGGGTGTTTTGATCTTCTCAGGGCTAGAAGTGGCAGATCATAGAAATGTTTTAGGTAGGTTAAGAAGTTTAGAGAACGCTGCTATGAGGAAGGAAATCAGAAACATCTAGGGAGAAATGAAAGGCAGGGTAGCAACCAGGAAGTCTTGTCCACGTTGCATGGTCTCTAATCTTTCCCACCATGAGGGCCACTGTTGGTGCTTTTTTGTTCTTGCTTCTTTAGTGCATAAATCTACTGCGGCTAAATGCATTGTAATCGTGTGGCCTCTTGCCTTTGTGGAGTAATTGCTTGTCTTCTGAGATTTCCCCTCCTCGCTGTTCCAGTGTGGTACCTGGGTGCAGGGAAAAGCCCAGGAATTCTCCCGTGGTTTGCGTGCAGGCTCCAGCTGACCTCAGGCTGAAGATGCAGCCCCCCTTATCAGGCCACTGGACATTTGTCTCAGTTCACCATGGCACAACTCTAGCCTGGCCTGGAATTATAGATCCAGTCCCAACTCCATTTTATCCTCAGTTCCTCTCTTTTGAGATTGATAATCTGATTGATTCAGCCCAACCTATGGATGGTTTTTCTCCTTGGCCAGGTTTCCACTCATATTTCAATCAACTCTGGCCAGAGAATGGAGGTATGTGGTACAAATGTGGGTACCTAGACCCATCCTTCAGCAGAAATTATGGACGGTATTCAACAACTTTGTAGAAGAGAGTATTTGTGAGATTAGCACCCATGAAATTGTTAAGTGCATTGGGTTTTGGACTGACATGAATGAAATTGTTTCAAGAAAATTCCTTTGATTATTTTGCTGGTATGCCAAAAGCTACCAAAGGATAAATATGGAATTTGCTGACGACTCCCCCAAGACATCTCACCATGATGTGGAACTCGCCAAGAGGAAATAAGTGAGTTTCCTCATAGTTCCCAATTCCTTTGTGACCCCAGCAGAAAAGTATAACTGGTGGGACATGTGAAGTCAGAGGCTGAACTGGCCAAAATACAACCCGGGCACATTAATCACAAATTTATGCCTGGACTGCCATGCCCATACGCAGAGAGCCTGAGGTCGCGGGCACAGAGAAGAAGCTCAGTCCCATTCTTCTAAGGCTCCGTGGTGAGGATTGGAAAGAACTTAGGACTTGGAGTGGAAAGCTGCCACTTGGAATGTTTTTATGGCGTTTGCCTCTCTCCTGGACTTCAAAGGTCTGGGCTCTGCCTTCCATGATTCTCTTTTTCCTTAGATATTTGCTGATTTTCCTCTTGACTTCCCAGACCAATCCTGTTTGAAAGCAACATTTTCAAATGTTGTCTGAGTTTTCAGCTGTGACATTTCAGCCTGCTGGCTGATGAAAGTATGTGTTCCCTCCATAAAGGACCAAGCTATTTTTCCTTAAAAAATAGAAACAAAACCCGGGAAGCCTCTTCCCCAAAGCAGCAATAACAGCCACAACACAATAACAACCCCCCAGCTTATCGGTTTCTCAAGGAGAGGATCCATCGCTGAATATCTTCAAGTCCCACATGCCACATGCATTTCTTAAAGAATCCAGACTTAACGCTCCTCAAGGACCTTGCAAAGATGATCTCATGCCCTGGAATTGGCAGACAAGCAGCATTCCAACTCTACTCCAGTACAAGAGCAGAAAGATGGTTGTTAAGCAGAAATTGTCCGGTCAGACAGGCCCAGTCCCTTTCCCCCCAAAAGATTCTGGCCAAATTCTGGGGATGCTTTCCTTAGGTAGGGTTTACCCAAGCCCCCACAGGCATCTGATTCTAGCTATCAGAGATTTTAAGCTTCATTGGCTCTGGGATCCTCTGCAGTGAAAGAGAGGATTTGGGAAGAGCAGACTAATGTGATGCCCTCCTACCACAAACACATTGAAATGCTGGAGAAAATGAAAGCAAATTAGTCCTGTTGCTGGAACTGAAGAGGGAATGGAAAACAGAGCTGGCAGCAGTGAGCGGGTGCCACGGAGAGCCTGGGCTGTGGGTGGGTCTGTCTGTACTGTGCTTAGGCTGAGGTTGGGGCCACTGATAGGAGAGGTAAGGCCTCGGGCCAGGGCCATGTGGGGGCATAAACAAGAAAGCAAAAAAGCTGGGAAAATTGCAGGGCTGCTGAGGAAGACTAGAAAAAAAAAAATCCACCCACTGAATCTAGGAGATGCCAAGGAAACTGCCTCTGCTATAACTCTGGATGGAAAAGTAAGTCTTTTGTGAGAACGTGGACATGCCAAGGCTAGATGCTTTGAGAGGCTTTGGAGACTGAATTTATGCTGTCTCTGAGTTGTGGACATCCTAAATTGAGAAAGTCATATGAAAAGTGGTCCCGGTTGTTGTTACTGCTAGGACACATGCAGAAGCAGATGGGAAATCATTCCGGAGGGATACTGCCACACTTAGGTCACAGGAGATTTCCATGAAAAATCAAGCCCAACTGAAGATAAGCTCTCAGTAAAAAATTACAAAATACCTGATGGAAAGATTCATGATGAATGAGAGTTAGCAGACAACAAGCAGGAGAGTCGGCAACCCCAAACTCGAGATCATGGAAAAACAATCTGAGAGAGACCATGAAAAATAGGGATTTTAAATGATTAAAGACTAGTAAAAAGAAAAAATAGAAGCCGTATTTAAAGAATAATACATTATGAAAAAGAATGAGAGTAAAACTGGCAATTAAACATGTTTGTGTTCATATTCAAAAAGTATTTTAGAAAGAGACCCACATCTGTGCTTGCATATTTTGTACCTACTGAAGCTTAGTATGGTTTACACATCCTTATATACCAGCTAGCATGAAGGTTATCACAAGGAAAAGAGAAGGCAGATACCAAATTAGGTTGTCTAGAACACTGTATTAGTCAGGGTTCTGCAGAGAAACAGAACCAATAGGAGAGATCTGTAAATATAAGATTTATAAAAGTATCTCACACAAGTGTGGGAATGTAAGAGTCCCAAATCCATAGGGCAGGCTGCGAGGCTGGCAACTCCAATGAAGGGTCTTGACCAACTCCGCAGGAGGGGCTGGCTGGCTGAAGAAGCAGTGCCAATTCTCTCTTCTCCCTTAAAAGTCTTTACCGGATCGGCTCAAACCCAAACTGATTGGATTATCTCATTTGTGGGAAATGCGCCCTTAGTTGATCATGGACATAACCAGCCACAGCTGTAATCAATTGATGATTTAATAAGCCAGACTTCTGGTTTATCAACCAGCCAGGGAATATCCTTGCGATAATGGTCAAGCCAGTGCTTGCCTGACCAGACAACTGGGCACCATCACCTGGCCAAGTTGACATCTGAAGCCAGCCATCACAGGAACCAAAATAATCTTTCTGTATAATGACTTGATAATAGAAGGACTTGGAAGACTGGACCAGTAGGGTTTCTGGATGAACAACCCCCTTTGATCATACAGTGGGAAATCGTTGATAATTGAATAGGGGATCTGGGTGGCGTTATGAGAGGGAAAAAGGAATTTAAAAACTTTGTGTAAGTGTGTAAATTTAGGTGCACATGTTGGAGAACTTCTTGGGAACTGGACATGCCTGAGTATCAGCCACCATCAGTGTAATGAATCTTTGTTAGCTTTACCTTTCTCACCTGCCTGTCCTCCACCCAGGTACTGCCGCAGAGAAGGTGGATCCACCCTCTTATAAATACCTGTAAGCTGAGTTGGGATTGTGTTTATAGAAAAGGAAAAACACAAAGGAAGAAAAGAAAACTATTATTATTTGAGAATATAATGGCCAAATGAGGATACACAAATTTCTCAATTGTATATCAATTTATATTCAATAAAAATATTAGATAAGAGAGTTTAACAAAGTTGCTAGAAACAAGATCAATATACAAAATCATTAGTCATGAAATTGAGAAAATTGAGTTAAAATGCTATTTACAATAACAACAGAAACAACAAAAAGTGAGCTACCTAGAAATAAATATAATAAATAAGTACAAGATATTTACAAAGAGAAATCAAAGCAATTTATCTAGACATAAATCAAGATGTGAGAAATTAGAAACAACATGCTATGTTCATGGATAGAATGACTTAATATCATAAAAGATGTCCACCTTTGTCCAGATTAAAGTAAAGCTTATTCAATTCCAATAGTAATTCCCAAGAAAGCTTTTCAACTTTCAAACTTGACAAAATGGGTAGAGAATTCATATGAAAAAAGAAAAGGCCAAAAATATATAAAAAATTAAATAATGATGATACATCTGCCCTACCAAATTAAAAAAATTAATATAGAACTTTATTAATTTAAACAGTGTGATATTAGCATGGAGATAGAGAAATCAATTAATGGAACAGAACAGAGAGCCTAGGAACAGACCTGCGTATATGTGGAATTTGGTTTATGGCAGAAGTAATATTACAAAGAAGTACAGAAAGGATAGACTATTAAATAAATTGATCTGGAACCATAAAATCTATGGAAAAAGATAAAATAGGATCCCTACCTCACTGCATACACACACACACAATTCCAGTTGGATTAAAATCTAAGTGAAGAATGTAAAAATTTTAAATGTTAGGAGAAAATATAGAAAACATAAATAACTTCAGGGAAGAAAAACTACTTTCAATCAAGACAAAATAGGCAACATGTTAAAGAGGAAAGTTTGATGAATTTGACTATAAGAAAAGGAAAAACTCAAATTCAACAGAAAAACACCATAAACAAAATTAAAAGACAAGCCACATATGAGGAAAAGATTTTTATGACATATACAGCTAATAAAGTATTAGTGTGTGGAATAAATAAAACTCTTGAAAATTAATAATGAGGATACAGGCATTCCAATAGAAAAATGAGAGCAAACTATGTTCTGGCAGTTTGTAGAAATAAAAACTCCCAAAACAAGGCAATGTAAATTCACGCACCAATTTCTAGGACAATTTAACAGTATCTATTACTGCTGAAGAGGTCAAGCCCTGACTCGAGCAGTTTTACCTCCAGGTGTGTATTCTAGAGAAACTTTTGTGCTTATGTTCAAGGAAGTTCATCACAGACCTTCTGAAATAGTGTAAATATGGGTTCAACCTAATTGCCCATAAATAGGAGAATAAATGATCAAATGACATGCATAAGTGAAAATGAATGGACTAAATCTTCGTGTGTCAAAAATTGATAATCTCAAGACATTACTGGTGAAAGTTTTAAAATGACTTTACAATGAGATAGCATTAATTATTTTTTTCCCAAACTGTTGGTTATGATCCATCTGTAGGTTGTGAAATCAATTTATTGGGTCACTGCCAGCATTGTAAAATACAGTTAGAATAGAAAGAAAACATCAGAGCGTGCTGCAGTTAGTAAAAGATTTCACGAACATTCTGTTTCAGATCACAAAAATGTGTGTATATGTATGTTCATATACACATACGTACACATGTGTGTAACTGTGTGTACTGGGTTAAAACGTAACTGTATTTCTTACTTTGGGTGTGGCAGAAAACTTTTCAAGGCTGATATTTACACAAATTAAGAATGTTGCTTATAGATCCAAAAATAAGTATGGAAATGATAAACAGCAGATTTAGAATAGTGGTTACTTGTGGAGTGGGAGAGAGGAGGAAGAGATGGGGTCCAGGTTTAAGGTTTTAGCTCTGTGTTGATATATTACCAAATATATCTGAAAAAATTACAAATAATGTTAGCATTTGTTATATCTAGCATGGGCGTGGGTGTCCGTTGTAGTATTATTTGTATTTTCCCATGTTTGAAATATTTCGCAATTAAACATTTTATTAAAATTGAACAAATCAAATTGAAATAAAACTGAAAAGGATGGAGATGTGGGGGGTGGGGACAGCAGCGCAGAGGGCTCCGTGAAGCTTGCAGCTCACAGGCGGGCGCGGCCCGGCCCTTTCTGGAGAGCTGGTGCACTCATGTCACTTGCTGGACAGCAGTGTGAAAGGCAAACCTTCCTGCTGTCTGGGCTCTGGTCGCTGCCTTCGCGTCGCGGCCCACTTTCTCTGATGGGTACTTTATCTGGATTTTACTGACGCATAGTTTTCTGGATGCAGGCTCTTTGTTGATTATCCTCGGCACAAATTCAGCTCTTCAGCTGAGTTTTGTCTTTTTGCTTTGTTATGGTTTCCTCTGCTGAACATAATTTTAAAATTTTTAATTGAGTCAATTTTATTAATCTTTTCCTTTATTGTTTGCTCCTTTTGGGTCTGTTGAGAACCCTCAAGTCCTGTTCAGCGGAGGAGTTTATCTCTGACTAAAAGCTAGCAGCTTATTTTAGTGGTTTTAGTTTATGTCTCTAGAAGAGTCTTTTCTAGGCCCTGCTCTAGTCTCATCTTGGATGGGTGGAGGCCTGAGGAGCCTCTGGGCCTGCCAGACCATTTCATCCCAGGGCGCAGCCGTCTCGACCGTGGCTCATCTTGATCCTCTGAAAGAATCACCCTGATCTAATTCATGGCTGGGATTTTTACCACAGACCATTTGAAATTCTTTTCTGGAATAGAGTTAGATGAGAATAATGAGTAGAAAATAGGGGTGGTTGGTATAGATTTTGGAGCCGGACAGAATGGGCTTTGAAATCCCATTCCAGTCACTAATGTTTTTTTTTAACTTTTTTTTTTTTTTTAACATGGGCAGGCACCGGGAATCGAACCCGGGTCCTTGGGCGTGGCAGGCAAGCACTCTTACCCACTGAGCCACCGTGGCCCACCCTTTTTTTTTTTTAACTTTTTAAATTGCATAACATATATACATAACAAAGAGTGAAAAAAGTAATAGCTTTTAAAGCACTCTTCAACAAGTAGTTACAGGACAGATCCCAGAGTTTGTCATGGACATCTCAGGTTTTTCCTTCCAGCTGCTCCAGAATATAGGAGGCTAGAAGGAATATTTTTTTATCATCACAATCGCCAGTCACTAGTTTTGAGCCATGGCTTACTTACCTATAAAGTGGGGAGAATGATACCTACATTGAAGACTTTGTGATGAATATAGATGCATTATCCTGGTCACAGAGCACTCATAATAAAGGATGCCGGCTTTCTTTGTAGGGTTCGTCAGAGCTGAACGTTTTACATGGATTATCTCACCTGACCCTTATGACATTCCTGTGAAGCTAAGTTAACCATGTTCATGAAGAGCTTAAGGGAAAGGTGGTGCTGGGATCAGATCCCAGCTCAGCTACGTATAAGCTCCTGGGTTTTGGTTTTCTCATCTGGAAAGTTATAGTAATCGTATATATATCAAACTTTGTTGTGAAGCTTAAAAGTTGACATATAGAAAGAGGGCTTAGAATATTAGCACAAAGCAAGTGGGCAGTAAGGTGTTAGTTCTTATTATACCACTACCATGAGTCAGATGAAGAAACTGAAGCTCAGAGAGGTGGAGCGACTTTCCTAAGGTTGCATAGCCAATGAGTGGCAGAGTCAGGCCTTCAAACTAGATGTGGTTGATTCTAAAACTCCTGCATTATGCGTCTTTGTTACCTAAAGAGGTCGGAAAAGTGAAATTCGTATTTCAAAGCTTCATTCAGAAGAAGAGGCTCACCTTGGCATAATTATGTACAAAGAATGTTTTGACAAGTGTATCTAATGCTTCAGTTGCAGTTGTGCATTGCATATGGTTTTTCTTATTTCCAGGTGACATATTTACCTAAATAAAAATCGGTGTCAATGAATGAAATGAAGTAGATAAAAGGAAAAATGAGCTGCAAATCAGTGCATCATTTGATTTAATCTCTTTGTTTTCCTATCGCTTATTTATTGCATCATATCAGTTATGTTCCATTTCCCATCTCACTATTTTCTCCACTTAGTCTAGCTGATAGCTGAAACCCACATCTCCTTACCAGGGATGCCCTCCTACTAAGGTTTCCAACTGTCTGTTTATCTTTTTCTCCCTATCAAAACTTTCTGTCCTGAATTTTACTATTTCACAAATGTAGAATGATGTTGCAGTTACCATGGAGAGTTGACAAATACCACTAAAATGATTATGATTTAGAAATAATGTTCTCCTGCTGCTTTAATCTGATGAATGGTTATTAAATGATGTTTTCTGACATAGCATTGGGTTTGGCCATCGTACTTTGGCACAATTCTTGTTATCCTCCTTTTACTTTTGCCAGCACGCTATACCTTGGACCTACTGGAAAGACAGAAATCTAATCGAAAGGAAAGTCATTGAAACAATAAGTAAAATGATTTGTTTTATGATTTTTTCCTCCATGTCCAGCGTGGTTAGTTTCTTGTGAAATATCATGTTTTTACTCCTGTGCCCTATTATCACTAAAATTAACACAAAAATCACAAAAATGAAACAAAACAAAGCAAACTTAGTGTCCTCTGCCCCATTCTTATAATCCCGCTCTCCCTCGGGTGTCCTGGTTAAAAAGACACTGATCAGATAAGCTTCATGGGGCCACATGGGCTGCATCCCCAGTGGGTTCCTTAAGAACGCACTTCCAAGGGTAGAATTCCCAGTTTGGGGGCAGATCTGGGCGGGGTTTACACTTTAGAATAAACAAAAAAAAAGGGCCATGACTGAGCAGACCTGGTCAAGGTTTGGGGGCTGAGGACATTTCCGTCTCCTCTACCCCAAGTGCAGGGCCTCAAATTCCCCCCAGGTTCTGCAGTGGTTCCTCCCCTCTCTCCAGCAAGCTCACCCAGCAGGGGCCCTACCCGGGAAAGTCACGGGTGTCCCCCTGGGGAAGCCCCTCCACACGAGGCAACACATTTTGGGGGCCACAAAGAGAGGTCTTGCTATGCCTTTGGATGCCGTCAGGCTCCAAGGAATTAGAACTGTTTTTCCTTTTTTCCAATGTGGTTCCTCACGCAGCTAATTCTCACTGGCTATGCTGAGGCGGGGATTCTTTGGGATTCTGGAAGGAAATTTCCTCAAATTTTCCATTCGTCTCTTCCCAGAGACATTTTGCTGGCAGAGTCATGGCCACTTGTCCCAGCAGCCAGATGAGAAACAGAGCTGGAGGCCGAGGCGGGAGCAGTGCTTATGTGGCCAGAGCTGTGCCTTGGCATTTTGAAAAGTCAGTCCAATTTGGGGTCACTTTTCTGAAAAGTGAAGGCAAATGCAAAACTTAAAAAAAAAAAAAAAAAGGACCTAGTTCCAAGAAGAGTGGAAGCTGCAGTTTGGGGAGAGAAGATTCTGGCTGAGAAGACAGATGCCACATCTCTCCTTCCTTCTGGGATTTGACGGGCACCTCCTGGCCTCGCCGTCCCCGGCCTCACCCTCTGATGGTGGACAGGAGTGCACCATCCAAGAATCTGACCGTCATATTCTTGCCTTTGACCTCACCTGAGACTGACCAGCCCCCATGTGTCCTAAGGGAGCTCCGAAAACTGCGTTGTTATAGGGACAGCTCCATCTCCCATCGGCAGACACGCCTCCAGCAGGTGACACGGCCCAGGCTGCAGGACGTTCGGTTTTACTGTCGCTTCTCGGCCAGGTCTGCTGTGACGCCGAGAGAACAGAGATTCCTCAGCTCTGCAGGGTGCTTTAAAGTTCCGAAGGTCTTTTTACAAACATCGTCTCCAATTTAATTTCCCACATTCCTTCAGGTTCGTGTTTACGGAGTTGATACAACTCTTGAAGATAACCATAAAACTAAAACAATACGTGTACATGAATAAAAAATAAAAGGCAGAGAGGTCACAGAAAGTTGACAATGAAAAGCTGCCCGTGCCTCATGCCACTGCCACCCACTCCAGCTTCTGCTTCCTAGAGAAAACCACCTTATTGTCTTTTTTGTTTAACTTTTTAATTGTATAATATAAAATAGATACAAAGCAAAGAAAGGAAAAAACAGTAGTTTTCTTTTCTTTTTTTTTTTTTTTGCATAGACAAGCACTGGGAACCGAACCTGGGTCTCCCACATGGGAGGCAAAGACTCTGCTGGCTGAGCCACCGCAGCTCACCCAGAGAAAAGGCAATAGTTTGCAAAGCACTCTTCAACAAGTTACAGGACAGATCCCAGAGTTTGTCATGGGCTACCATACCATCATCTCAGGTTTTTCCTTCTAGCTGCTCCAGAACATGGTAGGCTAGAAAGGTTAAATATTTTTTATCATCATAATTGACTTTTTTTTGAAAAATATAGGAAAAAGCCATAAATATCAAAGCACAGAGCAACAATTAGTTGTGGAACAGAAATCAGAGTTTGGTATGGGTTACAATTCCACAGTTTCAGGTTTTTACTTCTAGCTGCTCTAAGATACCGGAGACTAAAAGAAATATCAATATAATGATTCAGTAATCATACTCGTTTTGTCTTTATAAGTATAGGTTTTTTTTCTTTTCTTTTTTTCGCATGGACAGGCACCAGAAATTGAACCCGTGTCTTCAGCGTGGCAGGCAAGAACTCTGCCACTGGGCCACCATTGCCCGCCCTGTATAGTTTTTATTTTGTAATGGTTTAAAGAATGAAATCATTCTACAAGTCTCATTATTAAAACAGCAGTGGAAAGTTTCTATTTGGGAGGATGCAAATGTTCTAAAATTAGATCATGGTGTTGTACATTTTAAATGGATGGATTTTATGGTATGAAGATATATCCCAGTAAAACTATTATAAAAAGTGAAGATGTAAAAAATACCTCCAATTGGAAGCAGCGTCTTGGCCACCATCCCTGCCACTTTCTCATTTCTCAGAGGCCACTGCTTTCAATCAGTGTGATATTTCCCTCCATATCTCTAAGTAATATGCTTACAATGCCACTTCTTGATTGTTCAGTTTTAGGCATCCAGTATTGATTCTCAATAACAAAAGATGAGGCTTTAACTTTCATACCACTTGCCTCCACTCCCAACATACTGTGTGCCTATTTCCTGAGAGGGACTGGATTGTGTACCCGTGTGGACTTGTCATTGGAAGGATTGTAAATAAGATCCCTTCCAGATGGTACTTCAGTTAAGGTGTGGCCACACTGAATCAGGTTGGGCTTCCATCTGGGTTCCTGCCATCCTTTATAGGCAGAGAGAAAGTCAGGCAGAGAGATGTCACAGGAAGCACAGAACCCGGAAGAGAAGGAGAAGACGCTGCCATGTGCATTGCCATTTGGTGGAGAAGCCAAAGAACCCCGAAGATTTGCCAGCTTGCCAGAAGGTACAGACCCCAGGAGAAAGCAAGCCTTCCAGCTTCTGAAACCATGAGTGGGTTGTTAGGCCAACCCATTGCATGGTATTTGTTTTAGCAGCCAGGAAACTAAAATTTTCCATCCCCTCCATCCTTCCAGAATAGTGTTAACTTGATGAGTTCAGTATTCTGTTTACAGTTTACATTACTTTGAGGATGAAAATACCACCACTGGTAGCTACCCAGGTGTATGCCATGGAGGAGGGCATCTGAGGGGTTAATTGATTCTTAATTTGTCACACTCTTATCTTAAAAAAATTGTACTGTGATAACATACACATATATAAAACATAAAAATGGCCAGTTGAACACTTTTTAAGTGTGCAATGCAGTGGCATTAATTACATTTGCAATATTATGCAACCATCATCATTGTCCATTACCAAACCTTTTCATCACTCCAAAGAGAAACTCTTTCCTCATCCTTCCTCCCTCTAGGCTCTGATAAACTCTAATCTACTTTTTGTCTCTATGAATTTAAATATTTGAATTATTTCATCAGTGAGATCATACAACATTTGTCCACTGTACCCGGCTTATTTTACTTAACATAATGTCTTTAAGGTTCACCCATGTTGTCATGTGCTATCAGAACTTCATTCCTTTTTATGGTTGAATACTATTCCATTGTAAGTACATACCATGTTGTTTATACATTCATTGGTTGATGGACACTTGGGTACCTGACATGACCAATTCCCGAATCTTTTGTGATGTCCATAGTATAAATCATGTTTCATCAAGGCTTTTTCTTCCTGTCTCTGAATTAACCAATGTCTTATGTTTCGTATTGGTATTTTTCTTTCATACCGTAGGCGTCCTGTGATGGTTTGGAGCTGCATATACACAGGAGAACCATGTTCTTAAAATTAATCCATTCCTCGGCCGGAGCCCCTCCCTTCCCCCTTCCTGGGCCAGCTGGGAGATTTAGATCGGCAGTCCCTCAAGCAGCGGTGGCCGGCACCCCACCCCCCGTCACGCGCGGCTTCCTGGGCCGGCTGGGAGATTTGGATCAACACTCCCCCAAGCTGCAGCAGCGGGCGCCCTCCCCCACAGTGAGAGTCTTCCACAGCATCTTTTACTGGTGGGACCCGCAGACAGTCGAGCACCACATACTGGGCAGGATAAGAAAAACAAAGCCCAGAGACTTCACAGGAAAGACTTTCAACCTGCTGGGTCCCACACCCAGGGAAATCTGATTAAATGCCCAGATGCCAGCAAAAGATAACAGCTCACACCAGGAAAATTGAAGATATGGCCCAGTCAAAGGAACAAACCAATAGCTCAAATGAGATACAGGAGCTGAGACAACTAATTCTGAATATATGAACAGAAATGGAAAACCTCTTCAAAAACCAAATCAATAAATTGAGGGAGGACATGAAGAAGGCATGGGCTGAACAAAAAGAAGAAATGGAAAGTCTGAAAAAACAAATCACAGAACTTATGAGATTGAAGGACAAAGTAGAAAAGATGGAAAAAACAATGGAAACCTACAATGATAGATTTAAAGAGACAGAGGCTAGAATTAGTGAACTGGAGGATGGAACATCTGAATTCCAAAAAGAAACAGAAACTATAGGGAAAAGAATGGAAAAATTTGAGCAGGGGATCAGGGAATTGAATGATAATATGAAGCGCAAAAATATACATGTTGTGGGTGTTCCAGAAGGAGAAGAGAAGGGAAAAGGAGGAGAAAAACTAATGGAAGAAATTATCACTGAAAATTTCCCAACTCTTATGAAAGACCTAAAATTACAGATCCAAGAAGTGCAGCGCACCCCAAAGAGAATAGACCCAAATAGGCGTTCTCCAAGACATTTACTAATCATAATGTCAGAGGTCAAAGAGAAAGAGAGGATCTTGATGAACAAGCTGAGGGGGAAATCAAGAAACGAATCCCATTTACAATTGCACCTAAAGAATAAAATACTTAGGAATAAATTTAACTAAAGAGACAAAAGACCTATACAAAGAAAACTACAAAAAACTGTTAAAAGAAATCACAGAAGACCTAAATAGATGGAAGGGCATACTGTGTTCATGGATTGGAAGACTAAATATAGTTAAGATGTCAATCCTACCTAAATTGATTTACAGATTCAATGCAATACCAATCAAAATCCCAACAACTTATTTTCAGAAATAGAAAAACCAATAAGCAAATTTATCTGGAAGGGCAGGGTGCCCCGAATTGCTAAAAGTGTCTTGAGGAAAAAAAATAAAGATGGAGGTCTCACGCTGTCGGACTTTAAGGCATATTATGAAGCCACAGTGGTCAAAACAGCATGGTATTGGCATAAAGATAGATATATCGACCAATGGAATCGAATAGAGTGCTCAGATATAGACCTTCTCATCTATGGACATTTGATTTTTGATAAGGCAGTCAAGCCAACTCACCTGGGACAGAACAGTCTCTTCAATAAATGGTGCCTAGAGAACTGGATATCCATATGCAAAAGAATGAAAGAAGACCCATCTCTCACACCCTACACAAAAGTTAACTCAAAATGGATCAAAGATCTAAACATTAGGTCTAAGACCATAAAACAGTTAGAGGAAAATGTAGGGAGATATCTTATGAAACTTACAATTGGAGGCGGTTTTATGGACCTTACACCTAAAGCAAGAGCACTGAAGAAAGAAATAAATAAATGGGAGCTCCTCAAAATTAAACACTTTTGTGCATCAAAGAACTTCATCAAGAAAGTAGAAAGACAACCTACACAATGGGAGACAATATTTGGAAACGACATATCGGATAAAGGTCTAGTATCCAGAATTTATAAAGAGATTGTTCAACTCAACAACAAAAAGACAGCCAATCCAATTACAAAATGGGAAAAAGACTTGAACAGACGCCTCTCAGAAGAGGAAATACAAATGGCCAAAAGACACATGAAGAAATGCTCAATGTCCCTGGCCATTAGAGAAATGCAAATCAAAACCACAATGAGATATCATCTCACACCCACCAGAATGGCCATTATCAACAAAACAAAAAATGACAAGTGCTGGAGAGGATGCGGAGAAAGAGACACACATCCACTGTTGGTGGGAATGTCAAATGGTGCAACCACTGTGGAAGGCAGTTTGGCGGTTCCTCAAAAAGCTGAATATAGAATTGCCATACGACCCAGCAATACCATTGCTAGGTATCTACTCAAAGAACTTAAGGGCAAAGACACAAACGGACATTTGCACATCAATGTTTATAGCAGCATTATTTACAATTGCAAAGAGATGGAAACAGCCATAATGTCCATCAACAGACGAGTGGCTAAACAAACTGTGGTATATACATACGATGGAATATTATGCAGCTTTAAGACAGAATAAACTTATGAAGCATGTAATAACATGGATGGACCTAGAGAACATTATGCTGAGTGAGTCTAGCCAAAAACTAAAGGACAAATACTGTATGGTCCCACTGATGTGAACCGACATTAGAGAATAAACTTGGAATATGTCATTGGTAACAGAGACCATCAGGAGTTAGAAACAGGGTAAGACAATGGGTAATTGGAGCTGAAGGGTTACAGACTGTGCAACAGAACTAGATACAAAAACTCAAAAATGGACAGCACAATACTATCTAATTGTAATGTAATTATGTTAAAACACTGAATGAAGCTGCATCTGAGCTATAGTTTTTTTTGTTTGTGTTTTTTGTTTTTTTTCTTTTTTTATATATATTTTTATTTTTTTCTCTATATTATCATTCTATATCTTTTTCTGTTGTTTTGCTAGTTTTTCCTAATTCGATGCAAATGTACTAAGAAGTGATGATCACACATCTATGTGATGATATTAAGAATTACTGATTGCATATGTAGAATGGAATGATTTCTAAATGTTGTGTTAGTTAATTTTTTTTTAATTAATTAAAAAAAAATTAATCCATTCCTGTGAGTGTGGATCCATTGTAAGTAGGACATTTGGATGAGGCTACTTCAGTTAAGGTGTGACCCACCTCAACCAGAATGGGTCCTAATCTTCTTACTTTAAAAGAGAATGTAAATTCAGACAAAGAGGGGAAGGCCACCAAAGCAAGAAGTTGAATCAAGGAAACCTGGAAGAGACCAGTAGATGCTGCATGTGCCTTGCCATGTGATAGAGGAGCCAAGGATTGCCAGCAATTGCTCTTTGGGAAGAAAGCATTGCCTTGATGATGGCTTAAAAAAAATACATATATATATGTATATTTTAAATATTTTTATTGAGCTATCTTCATGCACCACACAGTCCATTCAAAGTATGTAATCAATGGCTTACAATATCATCACATAGTTGTCTATTCATTACCATGAGCATTTTTAGAACATTAACATCACTCCAGAAAAAGAAATAAAGGGAAAAAAGGAAAATCCCGTACATCCCATGCCCCTTCCCCCTCCCTCTCATTGACTATCTAATTTTTTTATTCCTTATCTCACCTACCCATTATTTATTTATTTTTCTGTCTTTATTTTTTGCTAATCTGTCCATAGTCTAAATAGAGGGAGTGTTAGCCACAAGGTTTTCACAATCACATGGTCATATTGTATAGCTATATAGTTATATAATCATCTTTAAGAATCAAGGCTACTGGAATAAAGTTCCACAGTTTTAGGTACTTCCTTCTAGCCACCCCATTACACCATAAACTAAAAAAGGGATATGTATATAATTGATGATGTCTTGATTTGGACATTTTTTGGCCTCGGAACTATTAGCTAATTAATTCCCATTGTTCATGCTGAAACATTTTGTAGTATTTGCTTTAAGCAGCCTAAGAAAGTAAAAAACTTTTTCTTTCATGCGAGAACCTCTGGTTCGATTTCCGGACCATGCCCCACTCCCCCATCCCCCCACCCCCAAAAAAAAGGCTAAGGAGTTTTTAGTTGTTTTGTTATGTTTAACAGTGAAGCTGTTGAAAAACATGATTGAGAGGTTTCCATGTAGGGCCAGAGCTTGTCAGCCTAAGGACAAGCACAGGAAGCTGTACCTTACCAAGGAGACTCTGAATGCCCCACACTAACTGCCCTAGTTATCTCCATTTGTCCATTTTTAAAAGGGAAGAGCCCGCTGCTTTGCTTATTTGGGGAGGGCCAGTGTTTTCAGAGAATACCAGGCTGATAGGTATATGCATATGGTGGAAGCAGGGAGGTCAGCTGGGGGACAATTGCTTTTCACCCAGGTTTTCAATTAATCTCCTTGTTTTCAGCCCCTGCTCTCCCTCCCACTCACTAACACCTGGCATTTCTGAGTTCTAACCCTAAGCCTACCCCTAACAGAGATCTCCCGCGTTGGCTGCAGCACTCTCCTTGAGTCCTCTAAATTACAGCAACCTCCACTCTGCTTCATCCTTTGCCAGCTCCTTGTGTGTTGTGTTCTGTCTTTCAGAAATTTATTGAAATCTATTGTCCGCTGACGGCTACTTCCGCACTCTCTGTTGTGATGGGTTTATTCATATTTTTATTGTCATTTTAATGGGTCTTGCAGCAGAGTGATGATCAGCAGTTGAAATCTTGAATTAGAAACTCTAGGTAAATTTCAGTGGTTGTAGTGAGAAGACCTTGGGTACACGGATCTGGGCTCTAGTTACAGAATTCAATGTATTTTTGTGCTCTCCATTCCTTCCAGCTGTGGAATTGCTGTTATGTGGAAGCCTGGAGAAGCACAGAGAGGAATGGTCTCAACAATTCTTCTTTCTGAGGTCCACTTTCCTCATTTTTAAGTCATTTATGTGGTTGACATCTACCATGTATATGGCTTTGTGCTAAGTGCTGGAGAAACAAAGAGGAATAAATCACAGTCCCACCTTGTCAGTTAGTTGGAATGGGGATTGGGTAGAGACCAATGAATAAGATGTTCTGGTTAGTGCTACAATAAATACATGACCATAGAGGAGAGTAAAGTCAGGGAAGATGTCACAGAGCAGGTGATATTTAAGTTTAAGGAAGAATTCTGCAAATTGTCCAAAGGAGAAAAGGCATTCCAGGTAGGCACGCTAGCATGTATGTAAATATGGAGTCCTGACAGAACATGGCGCTTTCAGGAAACATTCATTAATTTCATAAAACTGGACAGAGCATAGGCTGCTTGTGAAGAAATAGTGAGAGATGAGACTGAAAAGGTAATAATGGCAGATAACATGTCTCATGTGCAATTACTATTTATCTTTACAGATGAGGAAACTGAGGTGCAAACTTACTTGACTTTGAGAGCCCTCAGTTACTAACAGGGGGAGCTGGGATTTGATCCCTGGTCGTTTGGCTCCAGAGTTCATTCATTTTGTTCAGGAATTAGATGAACAAGGCTTTTGCTAAGGAATTTGGGCTTGTTCCTGCAAGCAGGTTTTAAGGTAGAGGTGTGACATGTTGTGTTTTAAAGACGTAACTCCAGAGCCACCATTTGGAAGCATGTTGGACCAGAGTCAGGGAGCTCAGACAGCACGTTAGAAGTCAACTGCACTTTATGTCAGACAGTAGATGACTGCCTCTGAACTTAGAAGTGAAAATGGGGCTGCAAAGGGGAAGGCCATTATGAGAGCTATTTCTGAGGCAGAATTAATGGAACTTAGAGCTTGATCGGATGTAGGAGTGAGGAAAAGTGTGGTCAGTGCCGGGTGGCCAGATCACTGGCTATTTGTGTGCCAAATTTGTGTGCTATATATACAAGATGAGCATGCTTGGGTAGACTGGAGAGGGGAGAAAAAGCTCATGAGTCAGCATCAAACATGGTGAGATTGAGGTGACTGTACAGTAGCTAGGTAGTCATGTCCAAGAGGCATTGAAAAGATGGGTCTGGAAAGGAGAAGAGACATCTGGGTTCTACGTATAGATTTAGGAGTCACTGAGTCACAAGAAAAATTGATATCATAGGACTGGATATAAGAGAGCTTATGGTATGAAAAGAGAGTCAAAGGAAGAGCCCTGGTGTTGGGGGTTGGGTCATGCCCCAACAAAGCCATGCTCAAGTTTTAATCTGCATTTCTTTTGGTGTGGACCCATTTGTAAATAGGACCTTTGGAGATATTATCATTAGCTAAGGTGTGGACTCATTTGTTTATTGGATCTTCAAAGGTCCTTCAAAGATGAGGCCAAGTTGAATCAAGGTGGGCCTTAAATCATACAGCTTATAAGCAAGAAAAATTTGGACACCATCAGTCAGCAGAAACCAGAAGTTAGTGGAAACCAGAGGGGCAGACACAGGGAGCAAGAACTGGCCCTGTGACAGAGGATTGTCAGATTACTACAGGCTCTGGGAGAAAGCAAGCATGGCCAATACCTTGATGTTGGACCTCCAGCCTCCAAAACCATGAAACAATAAACTCCCATTGTTTAAGCCAACTCACCGTGTTGTATTTGTCATAGCAGCCCCTGCAAACTGAGACACCTGGGAAGCAGCTGTATTCATAGGGTTGTGCCCAGCAAGTTGCTTTATGACATCCTTGAAGAGGGCTGGAAGGGTCTTAGTGGTGGGGGCAGTTTGGAGGATTCCAGTACTGCCCTGTGGTGTATGAAAAGGTCCCTCAGGGAAGAGCTAGGTTTCTGAAGGGCAGGAGGAGGTGGCCAGTGGTGAGGTAGTGACTGAGAGAGGAGTTTGTTGAGAAATGAGGACTCTAGGGGGAACAGAGGGAAAGGTTGCAGGGAAGGTAGAATGTAGGAGAAATATGGATGTGGAGAGAGAATGCTTGACTGGGTGAGTGACCAAGGGCACCATAGCAGGTGGATGAGGGAGAGCAGGAGCTATTACCAACTGGCCTCTCTTCTCTCAGCCATTTCCATTCTCTGGTCTGCTCAGGCAGGTTGCCCGTTCCACATATGTGCATGACCCATACAGCTTTGCAGGGTTGAATCTGGGTTCCTGAAGTGCTAATGTGAAAGAACCACCATTAATGTTTACATCTACATATTTTGCTTACTCTGACCCGAGGACAGATGTAGAAACAGTGGCCTGACCAGTCAAAGCAAGCAGAGAGGCTTACAAATCCAAACCTTCCTGATATTTTAACTGGAACATCAAGACTCAGCCCCATTTCTTCGATCTTTTCTAGTCCAAAGGAAAGTAAGCCATCCCTGGCCATACATTTTAGAGCAGAGCATGTCAACTGAATGCCACATGTCTTTACCAGCTGGTCAGGACCACCATATGCCCTCGTGTCCTGGTCACACCCTGAGTCCTCCTCCCCATGGGCTGACTTCACTCAGGTGTCTTGATTAGTTTCTTTGCATATGGTGCTCCACTCAGAAACTTCTCACAACAACGATCTAGAAAGTATTTTAGTGCTGTTTGCACTAGGGTCACATAAATACTAAGTGGGAGAAGTGACATTTATTTCATTAATTTTATCTAGTTATGAAATATTTCTAACAGACAGAAAGATTCAGAGAATAACATAACTGAAATATTCCATACCCACTGACAGTTTGATAAGACACTATCATTAAGCCATCCTTGCACCAGATTTTTAAAAGGAAATGGAATATTGATATTCAACATACGCAATTGAAGTTCTCCTTATCTCCCTTCCTGATGCCTTTTCCTCCCTCTCTCTCTAGAGTTAACCAGTATTTGGAATTGGAGTTTACTATGATCAGGCAAGTGTTTATGTTTTTGTTATCTATACCGTATGAAAAGCAATCAACAGTAATATTTTGCATGCTTTTAAATGTTGCATTGATAGGAGCATACTCTACATTTCTTTTTTTTTATGGGTTCTTTTTGAACATATCAAGATACCGTTTGGGGACTGTAGATGATGTTGACTTCAGCTTGCCTTAGGCAGTCAGCGTTTGTTGACTCTGCCATGAAGTGATCACAGGCTCGGTGAATTCAAAGTCTTGTGATTCTCTCCCAGTCCTGACAACTCAAAGCTCTGACTCCTTCACTCCTAATTTGGGTGTTTAGGTCAATTCCCTCACTTCCTTGGGTAATATTACAGGCTTTATTATTGGGAGTTTGTCTTGGTCAAGGCTTATTCTTGCCAAACCATTCCTTATAATGAATGAAACATGAGCAATATTTTCCACAGTGAGGAGGTGGGGTGAAGGGTGGAGGTGGGAGGGAAATGTGGATCAACCACAAAGTCGGAGGACAGAGGAGTATCAGGATCTCCTCGGCTGTGTCTGCAATTCCAAGACTCTTCCGACTCCTTTTTTTTGTTTTTTTTTATGAGTCTTTCCTATTTGGCATGAAGAATGCTCCCTGTATTAAATACAACAGGAAGTGGCATGTTTGGGTTTTACTGAGGGTTATTTCTTGTGTTTTGCCTGCTATTTTCCATGAGTAAAATAACTTGAATTCATAAATCACAGGTATCTTGATTATGGAGTTGTTCTCCAGCTTTTAAAGCAGGGCTCTCTAATAGAATTTTCTCTGATGATGAAATATTCCACGTCTGCAACTGTCCGGGACAATAACCTTTAGCCACTAACCATAGATGGCTATTGAGTACTTGGAATGAGGTGAGGGTGATTGAGAAACGGGATTTTACATTTTATTTAACTTTATATTATTTAACTTTGAATTGTCACTTGTGGCTTGTGACTACTACATACGACGGGATGGTTCTAGAGGATTTATATCATATGTGTTGGAGTTTCAATGAAACTTAATCTATCAGATGAGCTCACATGAAATTGCAACTTGTTCATTTGCTTTTTCATTCTTCAAATCTGAAGGCAATATAAGAAACTGGGCAGCTTGAACGGCTACCCTTGCTTGGTATACTCTACTCTGCTTCTCCAAGAGTTTCTGTTAAGCTGTTGTTTATAGTCAACTCATCCTTGTGATTTTGTGGGATGGAGTAGTAAGGATGCAGCTTTCTGCACCCTCAGTTGTCTCCTTCACTGCATAGCGCCTCTGGTCTGTGGCGTGGTCCCCCAGACCCACTCGTTCTGATCCTTTCAACTTGTATTATCCTTAGCCTCCCTTTGCTCTAGCACAGCCTCATTCTGGGCGATGTGTGCTGAGTGGAAATAGGAATCTTTCCAGGTCTTAATTCCAACCCTGGTTCTGGAGTCTGTCTGAATCAGCTTTCACTTCTTTAAAAATTTTAATTTTGAAATAATTTTAAACTTGAAGAAATGTTCCAAATAATATAATAGTACAAAGAATCCCAGAGTTGTGTTTCATGCAGATTTTGCCTCAGTCTCTCTGTCTGTCTCAGTGCTTACAGCATGCTAGTGTAAGGAGGAGTTTTTCTCTCTTCTCCACTTTATATCTATCTCTCTATATCATCGATTTATTCATGGATTCTTATGTCTTTCCATAGGTTATCATCTATTACTATGATTATCTATTATTTTTGTATGCTGTATGTCGGCACCACATTTCATTATTTTTCCATGTGACCATCCTGTTATTGCAGCACCATTTGTTGATTTTTTTTCCCTTTTTTTTGGAAGTTCATGGGCCAGGAATTGAACCGGGGTTTCCTGCATGGCAGGCAAGAATTCTACCACTGAACTACCTTTGCACCCATCATTATGTATTTTGTAGCTAAAAATTTCCTAGGTGTGGTCATTGGGCATGCCTTCATTCTGGTTGCTTTGCCATTTTGACATATTTTTTTGATGAACTTTCTTACTTTCTGGTGCAGTAAGATATTCCAGTCTCATCTTGTTATTTTTGCATCTCAGCCCTTCAAGGACCAGCTTTCATTGTTGGCATGTATTGGTACAGAAGACAAACCCAAAATACAGAGTTGGGCCCCTAGGGCAAATTAGTCAGTATCTGAGTGAACTAGAAAAATATGGTACCATACGTATTGGGATAGCAATGTCATATGGTTTAAAGGAGACAGATTCTCTAGAAAATTCTTAACCATAATCTGGCAATCATGCCAGTTTGTAACAAATTTAAACTACCTGCATATTCTAAATACCTTCAGATCAGAATTTATTTAAAAATGATTCTGGGTTGGTAATGGTCCCAAGTATTTGGAAGAAGCAAATATAAATTCTCTCTGGAGAAATACAATCACAAAACAAACCTCAAAGTTTTCCCTGGATAACTTTCTGAAGAATATGGACTGAGAGTAAAAAATCACAAAGCATTTAAGGAAACAAAACACTATGAGCAAAAGCCAGCAGGAACAGCAGATAGCAGGTGCAGGCTGGCAAGGTTTTTAGATATGGGGGTTGCCAAGCAGAAAAATAAGTTAAGCATGTTTTGTTTTATTTAAAGAAAAAAAAAGAGGTGATTAGGATTTTAAAATATAGTGATTATAAAAGATAAACAAGGATACTTGAAAAACAACCAAATAAGGTTTTTAGAAAAGACAAATATGGACTACAAATGAAAAAATTCAAAGGGTAGTTTAAGCAACATATTAGTTTTAGGGGCTAATTCATGAACAGGAAGAAAGATCTGAAACAATTATCCAGAATGCAGAATATAGAGACAAAGAGCTAGAAAATATAAAAGATGGGTTAAGAAACATAGAAGCCTTGGAGAGAAGATGTAATGTATGTCTCAGTGGAACTCCAGAAGGAAAGCAGAGAGAACTGAGGAGAGGCAATATTTTAAGCGATAATAAAGAAGAATTTTTCAGAAATGATGAAACTTCAGTTTCAGAATCCCTAGTGAATTTATGGAAATATAAATTTTTCCTTAGACAGATAGTAGTAAAACTGAAAAAGAGCAAAGATTATGGAAAGGTCTTAAAACTAATCAGTGAGAAAAGGCAAAGCAATACAAAAGAATTATAGCAACTTCCGTATAGCGACAAATGTATCCAGAAGACAGTGAAATAATATCTTCAACATTTTGAGATAAGATAATTATTGACTTAGAATTGTAACCACATTGAAATTATCAAGAAAGAGAGAAAAACAAAAATGAAGAGTTTAAAATCCATAGGCTCACAGTAAATGAAATTCCAAAGATGTATTTAGAGTAGAACAAAATTATTTCTGATGGAAAGTCCAGTACAAGGAGGAGTAATGAGTGAATACATTGTTAAATATGTGGGTACAGCTAAGGAAAAAAAAAGATTGGATAAAAGAACAGTTCATGTTTAATTTGTATATAAAATGTAGCAATAAAATATTGAACAGAAATAGCATATGAATTTGGAGGAGGGTGATCAGAGTTAAAATAATTTAGGTATTGTATGTAAGTATATGTATAACAAGGAACTTTAAATATTGTTAAACATGAACCTTAACCATTGTAAGAACTACTGAGTGAATAAAAATGAGGTGTATGATTTCATTACTAACAGAGGGTGAAATAACCAAGTAAATCCATCCAATAAAATCAAGAAATAAGGGAAAAAGAAACATTAAAAAGTGGGAGAAATTAAAAAAACATGAAATAATATAGTGGAAATAAATTCAAATTTATCAATGAGAAAAAGAAATGTAAAACTAAATGTTCCAAGGCGGGCCGTGGTGGCTCAGCAGGCAGAGTTCTCGCTGGATACCGGGGTTCCATTCCCAGTGCCTGCCCATGCAGAAAAAACAAAAAACAAAAACCCCCCTAAATGTTCCAGTAGCTTATCAGTCTGGACAATAAATAGAATTGAGTTCTATGATGTTTATAAGAAGCAGAAATAAAAGATTGAAAGTAAAAGGATGGGAAAAAATTATCAAAAGATAACCAAAAGAAAGCTAGTGTACCTATAATAAAATCATATCAAATTGGGCAATAAGCATTACTAAGGATAAAGATGATTGTTATACTAAGATAAAGGTTCGATTTATCAGGAAGTTATAACATTTTATAATTTGAATGTGCCTAAATAAGCTTCCAAATATATAAAATAAAAGCTGATAGAACTGCAAGGGGAACAAGTCAAAAAAATCATCATAGGGAAAGATTTTAACACATCTTTCTCAGTGACTGATAGAACTTGCAGTTATTTAAATCAGTAAACATATAAAATATTTGAATAGTAAAATTAATATGTTTTATCTCATGGACATGTACAGAACATTACCTCTCCAGGATTGAAAAATACTATTTTTTTCCCAGTGTACTCAGAAAATTTGCAAAATCTGCTATACGTCAAGTCCTCAATCAAATCTCAATAAATTTCAAGAATTCTTGTCATAGAGTAGCATTCCATTAGGCCACAATGCAGAAAAGAACAAGGTAGATAACAATAAGATGAAAAGAAAAACCAGTTTAATTGGAAATTAAAAGTTTCTTTTAAATAACTCATAGGCTACATAAAATCTTCATGGAAATTAGGAAATGTTTAGAAAAGAAGAAAGATTAAAAATTAATGAGCTAAGCAATCATTCAGCTTTAAAAAAGTTAGAATACACAGAAGAATATACATCCAATAAAAGCAGAAGAAAGCAAATATTCACATAGTAAAATTTATAAAAGTAGAAAAGAAACATACATTAGAAGAAGCAAAAGCCAAAAATTGTCTATTTTTGAAAAGGCTAATAAATTGATAACCCGTTACTGAGACTGATCAAGAATAAAAAGGGAAGGCATAAAAATGGAAATTATATTAGAAAGAGAAAGTGGAACATGAATCCTACAGATGCTGAAGAAATTAAACAGATGCTGAAAAGATTGAACAGAGGATATTATGAATAACTTTATGTCAATAAATTTGAAAACCTAAATGAAACGGAAAAGTTACTGAAAATATATAATTTACCAAAGCTGACTCAAGAAGAAATAAAATACCTGTTTTGTCTTATAAAGATTAAAGAACTTGAATCAATATAAGTAAAATAGCAGCTGTAGATTGGTTTGTCAGGGATTTCTACCAAATATTCAAAGAAAAACTAGTTCCAGTACTGCAGAACCCTTCCAACTAGTAGAGAAAAAAAAACCCAACTTATTTTATGAGTCCAACAAAACTTTGATACCAGAACTGGGAAAGGAATGTTACATGCTAGTCTCACTCAGGAAAAAAAATGCTAAAAAACCCTAAATAAATTAGTAAATAGTTTAATCTAATAATGTTTGAAAAAGATAATACATTGAGATGATAAAAGATTGATTTCAAATGCAACATTTGTTTAACAATAGAAAATTGATTAATATAATTCACTCCCTTTATTAGATAAAAGGAGCAAACCATGTGATTAACTTGCTGGAAAAAGTATTGGGTAAAATTTACCATCTAAAATTCTACAATGAATATCATACTTATTGGCAAAATATTGAAAGAATTTTTTTAAAAACCTCAGGAACAGGACAGGGCCATCTAGGGCTCCTTTGCTTTCACAATTTTACAGGAATTCCAACCAGCACAGTAAGACAAAGTAAAGAAAGGATAGGTATGGGGACTACCAAGGAAAGACATTGCCTTTAGTTATTGCAGATGATACTTTAAGATTGCCTCTGTAAATTCCGGGATTCGCCAGGGCACAGCATCATGGGCTTGAGAAAACCTTTTTGATCAAATGGGAGAAGTGAGAAATGAGACAAAATAAAATTTCAGTGGCTGAGAAATTTCAAGCAGAGTCTAGAGGTTATCCTGGAGATTATTCTTATGCATTACATGGATATCCTTTTCAAGTTTATGGTGTACTGGAGTGGCTGGAGGGACACTGTGTTTCAATAGCCTTGATTCTTGAAGATCACTGTGTAACTCTATAGGTTTTACAATGTGACTGTGTGATTGTGAAAATGTGTATAATGCTCCTTTTATCCAGAGTATGGATAGATGAGTAAGAAAATAAGGATTAAAAAAAATAAATATTGGGGGGATAAGGGGTAAAATAAATTGGGTAGATTGAAATACTAGTGGTCAGTGAGAGAGGGGAGTAAAGGGTATGGGATATATGAGTTTTTTCTTTTTATTTATTTTTCCAAATTGATGCAAATGTTCTAAAACTATGATCATGGTGATGAATATACAACTATGTGATGATATTGTGAGCCATTGATTGTCCATCATGTATGGACTGTTTGTATGTGAAGATTTGTCAATACAATTATTTAAAAAAAATTGCCTCTGTAAAAAATCCAAAAAGAATCCACAGATGAACTATTAACTCTTATAAGAGAATTTAGGCAGGTTGCCAGGTAGAAAATGACTATGAAAAAGTAGTTTACATTTTTACATACTGGCAACAAAAGGTCAGAATGTAACAAAATAGCACCATTTACAACAGCAACAAAAATTAATTTGAAAATATCTAGGTATAAGTTAAAAAAAAAGCACTGAGGAAGAAATTTAACAAAAGAAAGATGTTTTTAAAAAAGATGTTTTTATGGAGATTTATATTATTTTATTGGAAGATATTAAAGACCTAAGTGAATGAGGAGAAATAGTCTGTTAATAGGTAGGAAGATTAAAAAAGTACAAATGTGATTTCCCTAAATTTAATCTTCAGTCCACGTATTAAATGCAATTAAAATCCCAACAGTTTCCTTTTTTTTGAATTTGACAAGCCAATTCTAAAGTTACTGTAGCAGAAGAAAGGGTCAAGGATATAAAAATTAATTTTGAAGAACAGTGGGTGGATGAAAAATTGCTGAAAACTATAAAATTACATTTATTCAAATAGTGCAGGGATGGATAAATAGTCTTGCCTAATTGAGTAGAGAGCCAAGAAACAAGGTCTGTGGAAACTTGATTTCTCTCTTCAGTGAATAGAGCTAAGACTCTTGGTTATGTATATGAAAAAAAATGAAATTGAATCCCTACTGTGCACTATTCATAAGAAATCCTTTCTAGGTGGATTAAAGACTCAGTATGAGATGCAGAATTATAAGACTTTTAGAAGAAAATATAGAAAAATAGCTTTAAACTATCAGGGTAGGAAATAACTTTCCCATTTGGGAAGCCGCTGGTACTCTCTCAACCATTGGGGACTCCCTTGATTTTGATGCTTGCCCTTAGGAAGATTGTTTCTGTGGGGGAGAAGCCAAGAATGCCTATGATGAGGCCTCAGAGTTGCTTTCGGGAAGCCTCTCTCTTGCTCAGATGTGACCTCTCTCTCTCTAGACCCAACTCTGCAAGGAAAGTCATAGCTGTTCCTGTTCGGTGGGACATGACATTCAGGGATGAAAGTCTCCCCAGCAGCATGGGGCATGACTCCAGGGGAGGAATCTGGCCCTAGCACCGTGGGCTCATCAGTGCCTTCCAGACCAAGAGTGGAGGGGGGGAAGAGGTATAATCAAATAAATAAGGCATCAGTGCCTGAGAGAGATCAAATGGAGTTGAGAGGCTATTCTGGAGGCTACTCTTATGCAACTAAAGTTAAATAATGCTACCTGCCATGGTTTGCTGAACCCCAACTGACATCACTCCTATTGACTCTTGAGAATGCTTAAGGACTTGAACTGAGACTCTATAAAGTTTCAGGCCCTAAGTTTGCTTTCCTGGAACTTATAACTCCTAGAGGGTTCTTAGGTCAGATAAATCCAGCAGGTCAGATAAATCCTGAAACCCAGGAGAGATTTACACCCCTGGGAGTCATGTTCCACGTAGGGGGGAGGGCAGTGAGTTCACCTGCCAAGTTGGCTTAGAGAGAGAGGCAACATCTTAACAACAACAGAAGTTCTTTGGGGGTGACTCTTAGGCATAATTATAAGTAGGCTTAGCTTCTCTTTTGCAGGAATAAGTTTCATAGGGGTGACTGCCAAGATTGAGGGCTCAACTTATTGATTTGGTTGTCCCCATTGCTAGCGATAATATTAGGAATTCCCCTGGAGGGAATTCCTTTCTCTTCAGTCCCCCAAGGAATTTTGCAAATATTCTTTTATTCTCTGCCAGATTACTCTGGGATGTGTCAGGGCATCACACTAACCTGCACAAACCAATAAGAGATAAATCAGTTTTTAATAGAGAGGAATTAAAACCTCTGATTATGATCCTAGGTTTGTCAATTTCTCCTTACAATTTGACATGTTTTTGCTCTCTATATTTTAAGTATATGATATTAGATAAATTACAAGTCTATTACAGCTTCTCTATCTCCTTTGTCTGTGGTTCCTCTCATATTTATCAGTTAGGAATCAGTGAAGGAAATGGGAACCATTCCAGGTATTTTGAATACAAAGGGCTATAACACAGGAAATTAGATGCTTTAAAGTTGCTGGAACTGCTGAAGAAGTTGGTTATAGGCATCTTCAAGAATGATTCTGTGAGGGACACAGAACTGACCCAACAGGGAACTTACCCATCTGAGGCCACTGTCTTAGCTGTGCTAAGATCAAGAAGCCACCATTGCTTCAGCAATTGCCTCTCAAGACCCATGAAGCTGGAGAATGGACACAGGAACGCTCCTGAAACAGAGCCTCTCATTGCTACACCTCTGCTTGCCAGTGAAAAGAATGAATGAGTTTGCAGGAAAATGGCCTCTGCCTGACTACCGTCTTTTAACTCCAATTGGTATAACTTGATATGTGACCTAATTTGCATGCAGGACCCTAGGCTCAAGGGATACTGGGAAATTCTGTCTTCAGCTTTCCCAGGGTTCTAAGTGGAAACAGGATGGACTGGAGGTTGCAATGAAGCAGTCCGTCTTTATCTTTAGCCCCCTGCACTCCCTTTTCTTGCCTTTTTAGGTTGCATTTTCTATATTCCTTTTCTTTTCTCTCTGCCGGTTTAGAAATTGTGATGGTAAATTTCATATGTCAACTTGGTTGGATTATGGTATACAGTTGATTGACCAAACATGGGCCTGCTTACTACTACAAGGGTATTTTTTTTTATTAATTAAAAAAAATTAACTAACACAACATTTAGAAATCATTCCATTCTACATATGCAATCAGTAATTCTTAATATCATCACATAGATGTATGATCATCATTTCTTAGTACATATGCATCGATTTAGAAAAAGAAATAGCAAGACAACAGAAAAAGAAATAAAATGATAATATAGAGAAAAAATAAAAATAAAAATAAAAAATACAAAAATATATAAGAAAAAAAAACAACTATAGCTCAGATGCAGCTTCATTCAGTGTTTTAACATAATTACATTACAATTACAGTGTCCATTTTTTTTTCTTTTTTTTAGAAATCATACCATTCTACATATGCAATCAGTAATTCTTAACATCATCACATAGATGCATGATCATCGTTTCTTAGTACATTTGCATCGGTTTAGAAGAACTAGAAATATAACCGAAAAAGATATAGAATGTTAATATAGAGAAAAAATAAAAGTAATAATAGTAAGAACAAAACAAAACAAAGCAAAACAAAACAAAAACCTATAGCTCGGATGCAGCTTCATTCAGTGTTTTAACATGATTACTTTACAATTAGGTATTATTGTGCTGTCCCTTTTTGAGTTTTTGTATCTAGTCCTGTTGCACAGTCTGTATCCCATCAGCTCCAATTACCCATTATCTTACCCTGTTTCTAACTCCTGCTGAACTCTGTTACCAGTGACATATTCCAAGTTTATTCTCGAGTGTCGATTCACATCATTGGGACCATACAGTATTTGTCTTTTAGTTTTTGGCTAGACTCACTCAGCATAATGTTCTCTAGGTCCATCCATGTTATTACATGCTTCATAAGTTTATCCTGCCTTAAAGCTGCATAATATTCCATCGTATGTATATACCACAGTTGGTTTAGCCACTCGTCTGTTGATGGACATTTTGGCTGTTTCCATCTCTTTGCAATTGTAAATAACGCTGCTATAAACATTGGTGTGCAAATGTCCGTTTGAGTTTTTGCCCTTAATTCCTTTGAGTAGATTCCCAGCAATGGTATTGCTGGGTCGTATGGCAATTCTATATTCAGCTTTTTGAGGAACCACCAAACTGCCTTCCACAGTGGTTGCACCATTTGACATTCCCACCAACAGTGGATAAGTGTGCCTCTTTCTCCATCCTCTCCAGCACTTGTCATTTTCTGTTTTGTTGATAATGGCCATTCTGGTGGGTGTGAGATGATATCTCATTGTGATTTTGATTTGCATTTCTCTAATGGCCAGGGACATTGAGCATCTCTTCATGTGCCTTTTGGCCATTTGTATTTCCTCCTCTGAGAGGTGTCTATTCAAGTCTTTTTCCCATTTTGTAACTGGGTTGGCTGTCTTTTTGTTGTTGAGTTGAACAATCTCTTTATAAATTCTGGATACTAGACCTTTATCTGATGTCATTTCCAAATATTATCTCCCATTGTGTAGGCTGTCTTTCTACTTTCTTGATAAAGTTCTTTGATGCACAAAAGTGTTTAATTTTGAGGAGTTCCCATTTATTTATTTCCTTCTTCAGTGCTCTTGCTTTAGGTTTAAGGTCCATAAAACCGCCTCCAATTGTAAGATTCATAAGATATCTCCCTACATTTTCCTCTAACTGTTTTATGGTCTTAGACCTAATGTTTAGATCTTTGATCCATTTTGAGTTAACTTTTGTATAGGGTGTGAGATACGGGTCCTCTTTCATTCTTTTGCATATGGATATCCAGTTCTCTAGGCACCATTTATTGAAGAGACTGTTCTGTCCCAGGTGAGTTGGCTTGACTGCCTTATCAAAGATCAAATGTCCATAGATGAGAGGGTCTATATCTGAGCACTCTATTAGATTCCATTGGTCGATATATCTATCTTTATGCCAATACCATGCTGTTTTGACCACTGTGGCTTCATAATATGCCTTAAAGTCAGGCAGTGCAAGACCTCCAGCTTCGTTTTTTTTCCTCAAGATGTTTTTAGCAATTCGGGGCACCCTGCCCTTCCAGATAAATTTGCTTATTGGTTTTTCTATTTCTGAAAATAAGTTGTTAGGATTTTGATTGGTATTGCATTGAATCTGTAAATCAATTTAGGTAGGATTGACATCTTAACTATATTTAGTCTTCCAGTCCATGAACACGGTATGCCCTTCCATCTATTTAGGTCTTCTGTGATTTCTTTTAGCAGTTTTTTGTAGTTTTCTTTATATAGGTTTTTGGTCTCTTTAGTTAAATTTATTCCTAGGTATTTTATTCTTTTAGTTGCAATTGTAAATGGGATTCGTTTCTTGATTTCCCCCTCTGCTTGTTCATTGCTAGTGTATAGAAATGCTACAGATTTTTGAATGTTGATCTTGTAACCTGCTACTTTGCTGTACTCATTTATTAGCTCTAGTAGTTTTGTTGTGGATTTTTCCGGGTTTTCGACGTATAGTATCATATTGTCTGCAAACAGTGATAGTTTTACTTCTTCCTTTCCTATTTTGATGCCTTGTATTTCTTTTTCTTGTCTAATTGCTCTGGCTAGAACCTCCAACACAATGTTGAATAATAGTGGTGATAGTGGACATCCTTGTCTTGTTCCTGATCTTAGGGGGAAAGTTTTCAGTTTTTCCCCATTGAGGATGATATTAGCTGTGGGTTTTTCATATATTCCCTCTATCATTTTAAGGAAGTTCCCTTGTATTCCTATCCTTTGAAGTGTTTTCAACAGGAAAGGATGTTGAATCTTGTCAAATGCCTTCTCTGCATCAATTGAGATGATCATGTGATTTTTCTGCTTTGATTTGTTGATATGGTGTATTACATTAATTGATTTTCTTATGTTGAACCATCCTTGCATACCTGGGATGAATCCTACTTGGTCATGATGTATAATTCTTTTAATGTGTTGTTGGATATGATTTGCTAGAATTTTATTGAGGATTTTTGCATCTATATTCATTAGAGAGATTGGCCTGTAGTTTTCTTTTTTTGTAATATCTTTGCCTGGTTTTGGTATGAGGGTGATGTTGGCTTCATAGAATGAATTAGGTAGTTTTCCCTCCGCTTCGATTTTTTTGAAGAGTTTGAGGAGAGTTGGTAATAATTCTTTCTGGAATGTTTGATAGAATTCAGATGTGAAGCTGTCTGGCCCTGGATTTTTTTTTTTAGGAAGCTTTTGAATGACTGATTCAATTTCTTTACTTGTGATTGGTTTGTTGAGGTCATCTATGTCTTCTTGAGTCAAAGTTGGTTGTTCATGTCTTTCCAGGAACCCGTCCATTTCATCTAAATTGTTTTATTTATTAGCGTAAAGTTGTTCATAGTATCCTGTTATTACCTCCTTTATTTCTGTGAGGTCAGTAGTTATGTCTCTTCTTCCATTTCTGATCTTATTTATTTGCATCCTCTCTCTTCTTCTTTTTGTCAATCTTGCTAAGGGCCCATCAATCTTATTGATTTTCTCATAGAACCAACTTCTGGCCTTATTGATTTTCTCTGTTGTTTTCATGTTTTCAATTTCATTTATTTGTGCTCTAATCTTTGTTATTTCTTTCCTTTTGCTTGCTTTGGGATTAGTTTGCTGTTCTTTCTCCAGTTCTTCCAAATGGATAGTTAATTCCTGCATTTTTGCCTTTTCTTCTTTTCTGATATAGGCATTTAGGGCAATAAATTTCCCTCTTAGCACTGTCTTTGCTGCGTCCCATAAGTTTTGATATGTTGTGTTTTCATTTTCATTCGCCTCGAGGTATTTGCTAATTTCTCTAGCAATTTCTTCTTTGACCCACTCGTTGTTTAGGAGTGTGTTGTTGAGCCTCCACATATTTGTGAATTTTCTGGCACTCCACCTATTATTGATTTCCAACTTCATTCCTTTATGATCCGAGAAAGTGTTGTGTATGATTTCAATCTTTTTAAATTTGTTAAGACTTGTTTGTGGCCCAGCATATGGTCTATTTTTGAGAATGGTCCATGAGCACTTGAGAAAAAGGTATATCCTGCTGTTGTGGGATGTAATGTCCTATAAATGTCTGTTAAGTCTAGCTCCTTTATAGTAATATTCAGATTCTCTATTTCTTTATTGATCCTCTGTCTAGATGTTCTGTCCATTGATGAGAGTGGAGAATTGAAGTCTCCAACTATTATGGTATATGAGTCTATTTCCCTTTTCAGTGTTTGCAGTGTATTCCTCATGTATTTTGGGGCATTCTGGTTCGGGGCGTAAATATTTATGATTGTTATGTCTTCTTGTTTAATTGTTCCTTTTATTAGTATATAGTGTCCTTCTTTGTCTCTTTTAACTGCTTTACATTTGAAGTCTAACTTATTGGATATTAGTATAGCCACTCCTGCTATTTTCTGGTTGTTATTTGCATGAAATATCTTTTCCCAAGCTTTCACTTTCAACCTATGTTTATCTTAGGGTCTAAGATGTGTTTCCTCTAGACAGCATATAGAAGGATCCTGTTTTTTAATCCATTCTGCCAATCTATGTCTTTTGATTGGGGAATTCAGTCCATTGACATTTAGTGTTATTACTGTTTGGATAATATTTTCCTCTACCATTTTGCCTTTTGTATTATATATATCATATCTGATTTTCCTTCTTTCTACACTCTTCTCCATATCTCTCTCTTCTGTCTTTTTGTATCTGACTCTAGTGCTCCCTTTAGTATTTCTTGCAGAGCTGGTCTCTTGGTCACAAATTCTCTCAGTGACTTTTTGTCTGAGAATGTTTTAATTTCTCCCTCATTTTTGAAGGATAATTTTGCTGGATATAGGAGTCTTGGTTGGCAGTTTTCCTCTTTTAGTAATTTAAATATATCATCCCACTGTCTTCTAGCTTCCATGGTTTCTGCTGAGAAATCTACACATAGTCTTATTGGGTTTCCCTTGTATGTGATGGATTGTTTTTCTCTTGCTGCTTTCAAGATCCTCTCTTTCTCTTTGACCTCTGACATTCTAACTAGTAAGTGTCTTGGAGAATGCCTATTTGGGTCTAATCTCTTTGGGGTGCGCTGCACTTCTTGGATCTGTAATTTTAGGTCTTTCATAAGAGTTGGGAAATTTTCAGTGATAATTTCTTCCATTAGTTTTTCTCCTCCTTTTCCCTTCTCTTCTCCTTCTGGGACACCCACAACACGTATATTTGTGCGGTTCATATTGTCCTTGAGTTCCCTGATACCCTGTTCAAATTTTTCCATTCTTTTCCCGATAGTTTCTGTTTCTTTTTGGAATTCAGATGTTCCATCCTCCAAATCACTAATTCTATCTTCTGTCTCTTTAAATCTATCATTGTAGGTATCCATTGTTTTTTCCATCTTTTCTACTTTATCCTTCACTTCCATAAGTTCTGTGATTTGTTTTTTCAGTTTTTCTATTTCTTCTTTATGTTCAGCCCATGTCCTCTTCATGTCCTCCCTCAATTTATCGATTTCATTTTTGAAGAGGTTTTCCATTTCTGTTCGCATATTCAGCATTAGTTGTCTCAGCTCTTGTATCTCATTTGAACTATTGGTTTGTTCCTTTGACTGGTCCATATTCTCAATCTTCTGAGCGTGGACAGTTATCTTCTGCTGCTGGCGTCTGGGCATTTAGTCAGATTTCCCTGGGTGTCGGACCCAACAAGGTTATAAGATTTTTCTGTGAAATCTCTGGGTTCTGTTTTTCTTATCCTGCCCAGTAGGTGGCGCTCGTGGCACACGTTTGTCTGCGGGTCCCACCAGTAAAAGGTGCTGTGGGTCCTTTAACTTTGGAAAACTCTCGCCGTGGGGGAGGTTCGCCAGCCGAAGCGGCTTGGAAGAGTGCTAGCCGGCCCGGGGTCCGAACGTGGGGAGGGTTGCTGGCCGCCGCAGCCCGGGAAAGCGCCCGTCCGAATTTCCTAGTTGGCCCAGGGCGCCAAGCTTGGCGGGAGGGCGCCAGCCGCAGCAGCCCGCCCGGGAGAGTGCACGTTCCCGGGGAGTCACGGGTTTGGAAGGGCGCCCCCCCCCGTCGCCGTTCTCCACGGCCTGGGGATTTCCGATCCAATTCTCTCAGTTGGTCCGGGGGACCGCGCGTGGTGTGGGCGGCAGCCACCGCGGTTTGAGGGGACCGCCTGTCCAATTCTCCCAGCCGGCCCGGGGAGGGGGAAGGGAGTGACTCCGGCTGCTTGCCGCCCCGCCCGGTGAAGCCCGCGCCCCTCGGCGATCTCACCAGATTGGGTTCTCTCAGCCAGCCAGCCGTTCCAGGATGGGGTACGCTGTCTTTTTTATCTCTGTCGTGGTTTTGGGAACTGTTCTGTATCGTTTCTACTCCCCTTGTAGCTGTCCTGGAGGAGAAACTAAGATCCGCGCATCTTACTAAGCTGCCATCTTCTCCGGAAGTCTACAAGGGTATTTTGAGATGGAATTTGGATCTATAATCAATTGATTGCATGTATGATCAACAAAAGAGATTGCTCTCAGTATGTGGAGAGTCTCCTTGTCTAATCAGTTAGAAGTCAGAAAAGCCAGAAGTAAGGATTTCTGAGTTAGAAATGGAATTTTGATTCAACTTCAGCATTGATTTTTGCCAGAATTTCCAGTCAGCCAACCTCCCCTGGGGATTTGGAACTAGGGACTTCAGCTTTACCTTTATGGGAGATTCTACCTTGTGGCCCCCGCTATGGAGTTAGGACTTGCAGCCTCCACTGCTGAGTAGCCAATTCTTGTAACAATCCTTTTTATGCACTTGTATACACACACACTTTGCATACAAACTGTTGGTTCTATTTCTCTGGACAACTCTGACTAATACAGAAGCTATGAATTATATTTCTACTCTTTTGTGGGGTATATTAATATTTTTTAGGTAAGCTAAATTATTTAATACAACTAATGTTATTTTGTATTTCTCTCCTCTTTCTAACCAAGGTAAGTTCATTATTGTGCTTTAAGGATGCATTGAACGTTCCTTTTCTCAATGTTGTTATTGTTGTGAAGTTTTTTTCTCATATTTTTAAACACAAACGTTAGTTTTCTTATTTTATTTATTTATCTATTTATACAGTGAAATGGTACTTAATTTGTACTGTTAATACCATGTTGCTTTGCTCACTGGTGTTCCTGATTAACTGTGCTTTTGCTTTTCTTTCTACTGAAGTGCATCTTTTAGGACAATTGGGACAAGACAACAGACTGAGGATGGCTCTTCTAGCAGTCAAAAGCATTATTTTTTTAAAAAATATTTTTATTGAGAAATTTTCACACACACAGCCGATCTACAGTATACAATCAGTGGTTCACAATATCATCACATAGTTGTGTGTTCATCATCATGATCATTTTTAGAGCATTTGCATCACTCCAGAAATAAAAAGAAAAAACTCATACATCCCATACCTGTTTCTCCTCCCTCTCATTGACCATAAGTAGAGCAATCTACCCAATTTCTTTTTTATCCCTTATCCCCCTCTATTATTTAATTATTTTTTGTCCTTATTTTTTCATTCATCTATCCATACCCTGGGTAGAAGAAACACCAGACATGAGGTTTTCACAATCACACAGTCACATTGTAAAAGCTATATAGTTATACAATTATCTTCAAGAATCAAGACTACTCAAATACAGTTCAACAGTTTCAGGTACTTCCCTCCAGCCACTCCAATACACTATAAGCTAAAAATGGATATCTATGTAATGCGCAAGAATAACCTCCAGGATAATCTCTCAACTCTGTTTGAAATCCCTAAGCTACTGACATTTTATTTTGTTTCATTTCTCTCTTTCTCCTTTTGGTCAAGAAGGTTTTCTCAATCTCATGATGTCAGATCCTTGCTCATCCCAGGAGTCCTGTCCCACATTGCCGGGGAATTTACACCCTTGGGAGTCATGTCCCATGTGTTGGGGGGAGGGCAGTGAGTTTACCTGCTGAGTTGACTTAGAGAGAGAGGCCACATCTGAGAAACAAAAGAGGTTCTTTGGGGGTGATTCTTAGGGATAATTATAAGTAGGCTTAGCTTCTTCTTTGCAGGAATAAGTTTCATAGGGGCTAACTCCAAGATAGAGGGCTCAGGCTATTGATTTGGTTGTCCCCACTGCTAGTGAGAACATCAGGAATTCTCCAGAAGGGGAAGTTTAATATTTCCTCCTGTCTCTCCAGTCCCCCAAGGGGACTGTGGTAGTTAGATTCAGTTGTCAACTTGGCCAGGTGAAAGTGCCTAGTTTTGTTGCTGCAGACATGAGCCAATGGTGCGTGAATCTCATCTGTTGCTCATTACATCTGCAGTCGGCTAGGAGGCGTGACTGCTGCAGTGAATGATGTTTGAGTTAATTGGCTGGTGCTTAAATGAGAGAGCTCAACGTAGCACAGCCCAAGCAGCTTGGCATCCCTCATCTTGCACTCGCAGCTCAGCCCAGGCCTTTGGAGATGCAGAAAGGAATTACCCTGGGGAAAGTTGTTGGAACCCAGAGGCCTGGAGAGAAGGCCAGCAGAGATTACCCTGAGTCTTCCCACATAAGAAAGAACCTCAGATGAAAGTTAGCTGCCTTTCCTCTGAAGAACTAACAAAATAAATCCCCTTTTATTAAAAGCCAATCCATCTCTGGTGTGTTGGATTCTGGCAGCTAGCAAACTAGAACAGGGTCTTTGCAAATGCTTTTTTTATTCTCTGCCCAAATTACACTGGGATGTATCAGGGCAACACACTAACCTGTACAAACCAACAAGATCTCATGCCCTATTCAAAATTCCATGTAATTAAGATATTTGAACTGACCATACAAGTAAAATTAGATAATGTGCTACCCAAAAATAAATTTTGCACCAAATAAACATCTTTCCCTTTGGTCTCAGAAGTTCAGGTTTTAAAATATGGACCACATCATCCTTTACCTTGTATTATGATCTACTTTAGTCCTATCAGATCAGCTTCATTCATATCTTTAATCAAAGTCTGATCACTTTTTTCAACTTTGTCAAGCATTTCTAATGGATACACTTACCCTGTGGGCTTACTGTGAAGAATAAATGAAATAATGAATGTGAAAGAGTCTTGGAGAATTCCTGGCATATAGCTAGAGATCAACAAATGTCCATATGTTGGAGAGTGATTATATGCAGACAGTTGTTTATAATCTGTCCTATGTCTCACCCTCATGCATCCTTGGATTCCTTTGGTGGTACAAATTAAGCAATCCCCTTGTTGGTGGCCCATCTATTTTGCCCTTAGGAACCTGTGTTCTCTTAAGGGTCTCCACATCCTCCAGCGGGTTAGTTCCCATGGCTTTCATTCTGGCCTGGTGACAATGTACTGATATTACTTCTGATGGTTAAGTATCACCATGAGGTCTCTAATTGTTTGGGATCCTACCCTCCTCGCTGCTATCAGGGAGTCCATTTCTATAACAACATCTCTTGCCATCATCCCTAGCTTACAGATGACAGTCACCACAAAGCTTCTCAACAATGCTGCTGTCCTCCTACAAGTGTGTTCCTGATTCTTTTGGTAATGGGTGTATTCTGGGTCCTCCCACAAATATGGTCAGCCCATAGGTTTCTCATTTTAATAGTATAACTTTCGGGTATGCCTACCTCCCTGAGCTTTTTGATCCTGTCTATCTGCTACAGAATTCTAGCCTTTCTAATTCACTTGGCATATGATTTTTTCTAAACTTCCATCTTAGCATTGTGGTAGTACTATCTCCTGGGGTCCTTGCTGCAGTATTAAATTCTGTGTCTCAGCAGAGTGCTCCCACATTATAAACTCTCCAAATTTCATGTTCTGCCTTGACCCAGTACTCTTGGGATCTAGCCCCATACATTCTTCACTACTTTTGTTGGCTATGCCCTTTCACTCCTTTGGCATTCAGTCCCTTTCCCTTAGTAACACTTTGCTACTGTTGGGATTTGACCCATATTATTGACCTGGTTGCCATGATGGAAAGTGGGGGAGATCTCAAGTGATTCAAGCAGTGTCTGTTTGGCAACTGCCTCACTTGAGGTTTTAGCATGATCTTCAAGCCAGGAGAGGATGCCTTCTTCTAGCAAGGGGGAGAGGGGGCACTTCAGCAGCCCCAGGAATCAGGGTTCCACTCCTTCCTTATTAGGGCCCTGACTGACATAGGAGACTTGCTAGTATTGAGAATTCAACTTTGTCTGTAGCTCCACAACTTTTATAATTAAATCCCCAGCTGTATCTCCATTGTCTGCTTTCCACTTGTACGCGATTAGGGTTTCCTTAAATATTGCCAAGGAGACATTTTGGCTTTCATTTGTCTTCCTTGACTGATGACTAATCACCTTGAGTCTATAATCTTTCTTCAATGAATCTATAATGATTCTAGCAACAACCACCAAATTTCATACTCCTTATATTTACTCTTTCCTTCATACCTGAGTTCCAGAGATACCGTGTCAGCCTGTGCATCTCCTTCCACCACTATCCCATCCCAATGACCATCTGTGAGGATGTTAACAATTGCACTACCACAGCACCCCAAGGGATGTCCATATTCCAACTACACCAGTGATGGGGTCCTCATTGCCCGAGTGACCCAGCTACAAAATCCAATATTAGAGTCAGCTTCCTGGGACCATTTCTGGTCACAATTCTCTTAGATTCTGGAGACAGACAACAGTGTGGTGAGCTGGGTAGGGCACATTCTCAGAAAATGAGAATTAAAGAAGAAAGGATTGGGCAGAGGGATGAGCTAACTTGCAACACGGTTGCAACTGAGGCCTCAGCTGATCTTACAGGGAGCTCTGGAGCTGGCAGGGTTCTTCAGAGATGTCCAGAATAGAAATAAGAGAGCCAAACCTTTTAACTGTGCATCAGCTGATCTTTGGCAATGGGCTGCCCCTGGGAGGAGGCAAAACCTTGGCCAAAGCCTAGAGCATACCAGAGTGAGAAATGCATTTGAGAGCAATGCATTGCTCTCAACTGATACCCAGCAGCTTGGGATGGGTTTGTCAGCCTAGAAGAGGAGAACTCTGTAACGCACCACACTACAATACACCTTTTATAATATTAAGTGAAAAGCACAGCGTAGAAAATTGTATATATAATATGATGTAAATATGTTAAAATGAGCATACATAGAAAAATGAATGGAAGGAAATAAACTAATACATGAACAAAAAAAATCAAATCAATCAACTGACCAATCAAATAAAATAAGATGTTAAGTTTTGGAATAATGGATCATGTCATGGTTTGGGGATAATGGATGATATTTTTTCATTTTCTTTGTTTCCTCTCCTCTATCTTATAAACCCACAAAAACTTTAAAATAGTTTATTGAAAAAATAAAATCATTCTACTGGTTCTTCTCCATGACAGTTCAAATCTGTATGCGCAACATTTTCTGTAATCTACTGGGGGCAACAACATTAGCAGAGGCTGGGACTGAATTGACCAGAGGTCACCCTCAGCAAGCAGAGGAGAGATCTCCCTATCATGGGTGAATAATGCCCTTTCAGGCAGTTGTGAAATTTTAGAACATTAATCTACAAATAAAGAGCTGCTTTGTGGATGCATCAACTGGAATCACGATAGCCTAACTCCTGGTTCTGTTCTCCATGGCATACCATTGAGTCTTACTCTACACATTCATCTCATGTCAGGGTATCTGGTCCTGTGACAGGACATTCGATAAACAAATGAGGAAATTTGGAGCTGATTCTTCAGATAACTGCCAGCACTGGCGTGTTTTCCTTCTGGCACTTACCCCTTAGTCCTGGCATCTCCTCTTTATTTTCCTCCCAGGCTAATTTCATTAAAGGACTCGACCTCAACTGACATGGAATGTGGAAGAATGCATATGCATTGAAAAGCAATCCACTGAGCTGACAAAGTTAATGAATTTTTCAGAGGAATTCATTCAATACCAACCAGCGAGAGTTTACACTTTGAATATTTGTTCAAAGGCAATGGGAAAATGTGAACTTGTTTATTGCCGCTGGTTCCTGAAGGAAAACTTTGCCTCAGATATAGCTTCCATTTCTACTGCTGATTTGCTTAAACCTTTGGAGATATTGAGAGTCTTTACCTGTATGTTTTGTCACTCATCTAATATTGATTGATGACCACATGACAGGCACCATATGCATGGAATTGGAATAGGAAAGTCTACCCTAATACCTGAGTGAGGGTTAGAGGGACTCAAAGAAGGCACTCTTACCTGCCCTTCCGTTCCTCTCTCCTCCCTGGGGAACAATAAATGCCTCATAGGCCAGATTATAGGAACCATACATTCAAGGCAGCATCCTTAATGGACACAATTAGTGATAATTAGAAGCAAGAAAACTTATCTTGCATCCTCTTTTCTTTTATCCATCTGGAATTTATTTCTCTATGTACTGGAAATGAGTTCACCTTTGATAGCCATTTCTTACAGAATTAGTCTTGGGAAATGCCACCATTATCATAAACTGAACTTCCATATACTTATAGATCCATTTCTGAAAATTGTTCTATTACCATATATTGATTATATTTGTGCATTTTCTTTTCTAATTGAAATTTAGATTTAGTGCTTGAAATTTCATGAAACTTATTAGGATTTTTATTGGCACTGATTCGAATTATAGTAATTAATGTCTTTTCAATATCAACTCTTCCCATACAGGACTATAGTACAGCTCTCCCTTTATTAAAAGTTTTTCACAAAAGTTTTATGATTTTCTTCATACAGGTTTTGCACATTTTTTGTTAGATTTGTTTCTGGTTAATTTCTGTTATGAATGGGGACATTTTTTCCTTTTTTCTAATTGGCCACTGCTGGTATAGAAAGGTTCCTGGCCATCTCACTGGACTGTTTTATTCTAATAATTTTAAGTTGATTTTCATGGAATTTTAAGTAGTCACTTATATGGTCTGCAAATAATGACAATATGTTTTTTCCGGGTATTTATAATTACTTTTTTTCTTTTGCTTGTTTTACTGTGTTGGCCAGGATCAATGATGAATGGTAACGGTAATGGTGCGAATCTTTTTTCTTGTTCTTGATTTTAAAGGAAATACTTCTGCTATTTCAACATTAAGTATAATGTTTTCTGTAGGTGGTGGATACCTTTTATCAGGTTAAGGAAGGTTCTCTCCCATTCCTAATTTACCAAAAATGTCAAAACAGTTTTTTTTTGAATTAATGACACCAGGACATAGAGTTCAACAGGATCCTTTCTTGTTTTTACTAATGGCTTGAGATTAAATAGATGTGATAATGACTTTTATGAATCTAATAGAAGCAGATGTTGAAAAACATGTAAAAATGCTGAACTACACATTAAAATGCTACGAGAACAAAGTCCCGATAAGTAACTTGTGGAGTAGCCAGGGTCACTGGGGGCAGATGTTTGCTTCGGAAGCTTTGATGGTACAAAGGAAAATGTCAAGTGTAAGGAAGTGGAATGAAATTCTCTTGGAGCTCTGCAGGTCTTACTTCTCATAGTGATGAGCTCTTTGGACCAGATAAAAATGGAAATGAGTCTGAAAGTTTGTTCAGCTTTATTGGAACACACGAAGGAAAACCACTGAAACTTTATATGTAAAGCATTGGTCATGGCCAGAGGTGCTGGTTACACCCAATTCTGCATAGAGTGGAGAAGGCAATTGTGGTAGTTGAATTCAATTGTCAACTTGGCCAGGTGAAGGCACCTAGTTCTGTTGCTGTGAACTTGAGCCAATGGTACATGAACCTCATCTGTTGCTGATTACATCTGCAGTCGGCTAGGAGGTGGGCCTGCTGCAATGAATGACGTTTGACTTAATTGGCTGGTGCTTAAATGAGAGAGCTCAACGTAGCATAGCCTAAGCAGCTCGACATTCCTCATCTCAGCACTTGCAGCTCAGTCCAAGCCTTTGGAGGTTCAGAAAGGAATCACCCCAGGGAAAGTTGTCGGAACCCAGAGGCCTGGAGAGAAGGCCAGCAGAGACCATCCTGTGCCTTCCCACGTAAGAAAGAACCTCAGTGGAAAGTTAGCTGCCTTTCCTCTGAAGAACTAACAAAATAAATCCCCTTTTATTAAAAGCCAATCCGTCTCTGGTGTGTTGCATTCTGGCAGCTAGCAAACTAGAACAGCAATCTAGGATATGCCGTTGAAAAGGATTATTTGCAGCAAATATTTACATGCCTGTTTGAAGCAGGAAAGAAAAGTTTCCTTCCTGGGGAGATGACTGCAGCCCATATGACTCCGCTTAGGGATGGGTTTACTCATCCGAGGCTTGAGGTCTACCATCTTCACCATCACCCGGAATGAAAGGAATTTGCCAGGGTCCATTGGACTTTTTCTTGGCTCAGCCCCATTAGCTGCCAGTAATGTTCTCAGTAAAGGTGCCAACATGACTCTTAATGGCCACCAGAGGTATTGGACCATTGGCTCTGAGTTACAACCTAGCAACTTTATCACCATGCCTGATGCCCTTAGCCAGGAGGTCCATTTAGCTGAACTCACCTCTCAGTCCTAGTTTCTCTGCGTCATCATTAATTCCAGGTGTTCAATTCCCAGAAGGTACACAGTCTGGGTTGCCACCTTTCCCTGCCTCGCCTCTTGCCTGGAATGGCACCACTCACCTTCCTGTCTTTGTCTCATTGCCTTTCCAGGGGGCCACAGTCTTCCCTTCCACCTGCTGGAGCTGCCTTCTGAACCCTGTGGCTGCTTCTGAATAAGATGCCCTTGTCTCAGGCCCATTGTTGATGACACTCAGTGGATCCACCCAGTCAAGGAGAAGCCCATTTCTGCAGTTCTGGATGAATTGGAGTGTTTCAGCATCACCTATGAACCATTCTCTGGAATCATGTGAAATATTATTTTCACAAGGGCTCAGCTGGGAATGCAGACCATCATTACTTTCAAACTGGTCTTTCACAGTCTTTGTAGGAGTCCTGTACATTGTTTTAAAGGCAAAACCAAGCAAAAAGACATGGGCTTTGTATCCTGCAGAGTTGGAGTGGAACTCACAGAGAAGGCAATGTGAGAAAGTGCTTGTATTTTAAAAAAAGTGTGAAGATGGAGGGCCGCCCAGCCTTCTGTGTTTTCTCTGGGGGTGTGTATCTTTGGAAGGGCCTAGCGATTGGGGGGTCTCCTGTCTTATGACTTCCCCAGAGGGAAATGAAATGTCTTATGCACTCTTAGCACACATACCCTGCACTTCTTGGACTTTTTAAACCTCTTATAAGAATGCAAATCGCTTCACTACCCAAAGGAAAGTGTCATGTTTCTGAGTCGCATCCCTTTAATGTTTATAAGAAACTTCTTATAATTTTCTTATAAATGTGCACAATTAATCGGACATCTTTTAGCAGTTTTTTACGAGTTCTCAAGTGATTCAGGTAAAAATTTGCTGCTGCTGTTGCTTTATAAGTGCACTCTGAAATGGCATTTAAAAGTAAATAAAGAGAAAAAAATAGGGGGAACAAAGGTTAAAATCTATTGAGTAGATGGAACTACTAGTGGTCAATGAGAGGGAGGGGTAAGGAGTATGGTATGTGTGAGTTTTTCTTTTTCTTTTTTTAATTTCTTTTCCTGGAGTGATGCAAGTGTTCTAAAAAATGATCATGGTGATGAGTATACAACTAAGTGATGATACTGTGAGCCACTGATTGTATACCATGCACGGGAATGTTTGTATGTTAAGACTGTTCATGTTTGTATGTTGTTTTGGGTTTGATAATACAAAATAAATAAATAAAGTAGATAAAGAAGATGTTGCAGTTTTGAATCCAAAAAATTAAAATAACCTGTCCCGACTTTAGTAGGGAAGGAGGAATCTATATAACTTAGTGAGTATTTGAATGTTGAGGGGAAAAGGGGAGGAGAGGATCAAACATGACACCAAGTAGAATTATATTTTAGGGCTTCTAATTTGTTCTTTTGATAGTTTTGGAGCGGGAGAGGCTCAGGGATTCAGCGACCACACCACTGACGACTGCATCATAATCAAAGCCAGCTGCTTCGTTTAGGCCCACTTTATGGCATATACCAAGTGTGTAGCAATTGTGACATAAATCTTGTTTACAGTGTAATTTAGATGGACAAGGTGTTATTCCATTTGTTTTATACTTAAGTGAGACTCCAGAGAGAAGAAGATTTATATGAAGACAGAAAATTGGATTTAGTGATGGACAATCCCTAAATCTCAAGCTCACGTTCATGGCAACGGCTGATAAATTATGTTGTTCCTGTCACTAATGCTTCCTTTGTTAAATCAATGCAATCCACTGTAGCTCTGCTCAGAGTATTTGAATTGATTTCATGAGAAAGTTGACTGGTAATGCCAGTAATATGTAGGATTTAAAAATTCTTCCTGCCATAGAGAAAACATTTCTTCCTCTTCTACTTTCCTGGTTTTAATGGTGACAGTTAAATCAAATACAGCTTGAATTTATTTTGATGTGAGGAGTGAGGTAGGGCTTTTCTTTTTCCTTCCAAATTGCTAGCTGGCTTGTCTCAAAACCACTTATTAATAAAGTTATAACTTTAAAAGGTTGCTTGTGTCCAAAATGCCATTAAAAGTGAATACTAATGAATATTTAGAAAAATTGTGACATGTTTTTCTGTTTGCAGATGGGTTTCAGTCCAGTTAAGATGGGTTCAAGTCTTAATGAGGCCTTGTAAAGGAAGAAATTCAGAAACTAGTAAGAGACACTCTTTTACCCATAAAAAATAAATTTAAATGGAGGAACTGAATTGCAAGTGCTAAGGAAGATAAGTGGTCGTTATCATGCGAAATACAATAAAATGCAGAAATAATAAAAATATTGAAAAGTATATTGAGGGGTGTGAAGGTAGTTCAGTGCTAGAGTTCTTGCCAGCCATGTGGGAGACCCGGGTTCAATTCCTGGCCAATGCACATCCCCAAAACAAACAAACAAGCAAAACAAACAAAGGGAAAAACAACAAAAATTCAACAAATGGTGCTGCAATAATGGGATACTCACATGGAAAAATGAATGAAATGTGACTCCCACCATAGAGCATAAAAAAAAGTATATAGAAACAAGGGCCTTTGCTGCAGCCATGTCTGTGATACTGACTGCTTTCTGAGCAGCTGCAAATCTCTGCACTCCCTGCTGTAAGTAAAATCAATAAGAGTCAAGTTTTGGTTTTAGGCAAACCTAATCCTAACTGATACAGTGATTTTTTTCCCCTTGTACTTTTTTTTTGTCTTCCCTTTCCATTTTACTTTTTCATTTATCATGGATTAGTTTTTTTAAAATTGAGGTGAAACTCACTCATATAACATAAAATCCAGTTTTAAGGTGGTCAATTCAGTGGCATTTAGCAAGTTCATGATGTTGTGCAACCACTACCTTTATCTAGTTCCAAAACATTTCCATCCCTCCAAAATAAACTCCAAATCCATTAATCAGTTATTCCCCATTCTCCTCTCTCCCCAGCACCTGACAACTGTCAATCTACTTTTTGTTTCTATGGACTTACCCATTCCGAATGCTTCATTTTTATGGTATCAGACAATACGCGATCCTTTGTGGCTGGCTTCTTTCACTTAGCATAATGTTTCCCAGGTTCTTCCACAGTGTAGCATGGATCAGAACTTCTTTCATTTTATGGCTGAATAATATTTCATTGTGTCGATGTATCACAATTTGTCCATTCATTTGTTGATGGGCATTTTGGTTTTCATCTTTTGGTTATTGTGAATAATGCTGCTATGAACATGTGTGTACAAGGATTTCTTTAAGTCTCTGCTTTGAATTCTTTGGGGTCTATACCTAGGAGTGGAGTTGCTGGGTCATGCAGTAATTCTATGTTTAACTTTTTTGAGGGACTGCCAAACTGTTTTCCACAGTGGCTGCACAATTTTACATTTCCACCACCCTCGTAAATACTTATTTTCTGATTACAACCATCCTTGTGGGTGTGGAGTATCTCACAGTGCATTTTTTTTTGCATGGGCAGGCACTGGAAATCAAACCCAGGTCTCTGGCATGGCAGGCGAGAACTCTGCCACTGAGCCACTGTATCACCGCCTCTCACTGTGGTTTTGATTTTCTTTTCCCTAAAGACTATTGATGTTCAGCATCTTTTCATGTGCTTGTTGGTAGCATGGATTACTTTTATAATTTGAAAACTATTGCTAGACATAAAGAATATATTGAATGTAGGACAATTAAAGAAGCAATGCCAATAAATAATTAAGCAGAGAGCATAAAATAATTTGAGAAAGGCCATTGCAGAACAAGGCTAATTTTTTTTTATTACAATAAGAAGGTTATGCATTCAGAAAATCTGCATGTTATGTCCTAAACAAAATACAAATACCCAGTAAAAAAGTTGATTTTAGAAATTTATTATTTTTTTAAAAAAAGCAACTTCCAGGGTTTTTCATTGTACAGGTTTAGCCCGATCTCCTATAGCATGGTACAGTGATAACTGATTTTTATAATAATGGCTTAGAGGCATTGAAGACCCGTAAGTGTCTTCTGAATTATCACAGAAAGAAAAAAGATTTAGAAGAGTTTAATGTTATGTGTATTTAAAAATCATATCTAATTCTTTTAAGTTGGTTATCCAAGAATGATAATATAGTAGAGCTCAGATAACTAGAAAAGGCAATTGACTAGAACACCCTATTCCCACCCGGTGTGCATTAACAGGAGTTTTTACTGCATATATCTTTATATAGTTTGCAAATGCATTCAACCCATTTTGCACAACATTAATTTTTTATTGAGTTGGCACCAGGCTGAAACTGTTGAACATTGCCTCATAATTTTTTTTTCTAGTTCTTTGATGGATTTTCCTCCATCTGACATAGTGCTTGGATTTGAGTGTAAATGAGACTTCAAGTTCATCTCTGCCCACTCTAGTGATATTTATAATGAGGTTAGCTATGGTCAGATATCCAAAATTGTTGATTAATTAATGCACCAACTCTGTTCTTTACATTGATAAAGAAAGCCCTTGTGTCTCAGCAGCATGTGTATCAAGCTCCAGGACAGAAACTATTTGTGAGCTGGTGGTCACAGAGGACCCCAGAACTCAAGGTTCTGGTTAATGCTGTGCAAACAAGGGTCTCGTCATCTCAGTAACTATTTGTACATTTAGAAAAGCAATACAGTCATGGAGAAAACCAACAAGCACAGCTTGGGAGAATAACCTGCCATGAAATATCACTGGCTTTATAATAATTTACTACAACTGTTCTTTTTATTCACACTGGATAGGAAATGCTTCCATCTAACACATGGAATATGAATATATACAACACAAATTTGGCTTTTATTAAAAAAAAAACTTCATGAGGGCAATAACATGGGGGTTGAAAAAATAATTTTGTGCAGTTTCCTGAACACAATCATGTATCTTCTACCTTTTACAGGGAATGGCATGAGTACTAATAGATTTTATAAACCACTTAAAGAATTCTCCTGCCTGTAATAGCCTCCTACTAATATACTGCCTTGTTCATACAGTGTATAAAGCTTCCCTTTCTTGAATGTAATTCTGAATTATTAGGGATGACATGAGTTTTAAGGACAAACCCTGCTAATCCTCTATAAAATCATAGTATATTTGCAGTTCCCTATTTCATACAAACACTTCACCAAAACAGCATCTTGGAAACTGCACAGGGCACCTGATTGAGATGTTGGAGACCCTGCATTTTGCATTTTCACCTGATGCCCACCATCTGGTTGCATGGCCATGGCCAGCATCTTGGTTTGAAATTTCTAGTGGTAGCAGAGAGTCATGCTGCAATGGTCGGGGGTATACTGTTTTGTACTGCCAGCAGTCAAAACAGTTGTGATGGGCTCAAAGTCTCTGTGCTGTGAGCCTGGGAACCCATTCTCTCTGGAATGATTTTTTTGGGGCCCAACAATATCAACTGGCCAAGACAGTTTGGCCCCTGCTTCATAAGGGATTATACTAAAGAAGAAGCCTAGTATTCTGAAGATAAACAATGCGGTGGGTGGTGTGGGATGGGATAGAGCTGGGGCGGGGAAGGAGGTCGCTTGCATAAATCCTGAAAACCATATCTGATTTAGTTCCATGAGAAGGCCAGGAGATTCTCTGGTAGGTGTGGGGAGAAGGGCTGGGTCTGAGGTACACTTGGAGGAGTCTGGTGCTGGCACTGCAGGTTCTGTCCCCATGGTCCCTACTAAGGCACTCTGCCCCTGACTATACCTTTTATGTTCCTGGGTTTGCCCATTTCCCATGCAATCCATTCTTTTGCTTTCTAAGCAGGGGTGGCAAATAGGGCTCATCTCTTTCTCAATTCTGACTGATGGGTGATGGCTCTCTGGAGTTAGGATTTGAAAGAGATTGTGAAGAAGTATTTGGGTTCAGTGGGAAAGGGCACTGTGATTGATAAGCAATGTCTGCCATGGGTACAAGAAGTGGTCTCAGCAGAACACAAGCCAAGCCCTCACGTCCCCGTCCTAAGTAAGGTGAGAAGATGATGATGGTTGAGGGGTTCTTGAGGTGTCTTTGAAGACCATAACCCAGAGCACTAAATTCATATCAAATTTACATTCTCCTTTCTTCCAGGAAAGATTTAAGAATTTGAGGGGTGACTGGGATAGGGATTTTAGGTCCCATGGAAAGCTAGAGAAGATAATTCTGAACAGGCTTGTGTAGGAGACCCTTCACAATGCTTCTGTTTCCATCTCTGGGTGATAGGGCCCCACGTTTAGAAAGTAACTATAAGGTTCTTGATCATTACAGACCCAGAGATGCTTGAAGAGATTGCGTGTCCCTAGACATGGAAGGTATTTCAGGCACAGCACCTCTGTGTTACACATGGGTGTTTTTCACCTTGATTAACAGCCAGGTTTATTTGTGAGTATGCCGGAAGGCCAAGGAGAGAGACTTGCAGCCACATACTCATGCCCTTTACTGTGCTCGTCAAAGCACCTGGGGATAATTTCCTTATTCTATCAGGACCATTGCCTCTCAGCTCTACTTAGAAGTGGCTGGTGCACAACTTTACCAAGACAGGAAGAAAAAAAATCAGTGAGCTCATGCAGTAGGTGCCAATGGTGCCATTTGGGGAAGATGAACTCATGTTCGTCTCTGGAAAACAGCATCCATCACTTCTTTGTATCTCACGTGATTTGAACATAAGCCAAATGTTGATTTTTAATATGAATCATTAACAGGCTGCTCTTCGACAATGCCATGATCTGTTGATTTAGGGGACCCAGTCTGGCCCAAGCCAGCCACCTCCAGCTGCTGATGGCGGGTGGGTTTTAGAAACTGTCTGTTGCTCCCGTCAATATGCCCCTTGTCAATGCACACAGCTGATTTCACTTACACATCAACATGTCAACATACCTTTTCCCATCAGTCAACAAAGCTCTCTTCCTCACGTGGAAACTGGGAGAATTTGAAAGGAAAATAGACACATATTTCTACTCATCTGCAAATCCCAGGAGAACATCCTTTAGGTAGTATACCTGGCTGATGCTTCTTGCCCCAATGGGGACCCCAACTTTTCCAATGTAGGCAAAGGGTTCCAATGCTGTAGATAAAGGGCTTCCACCTTCATGGGTGGGGACTCCTTGGTTCCTAGGCCAAGGGTCCAAGGTTGAGTGAAGGAGGAGGAATGGAGGAGAGAGGGCCAGGAGATTCAGAAACCCAGCAAGGTTATTTTTTATCCAACTCTGTGTTTCACCCTCAGAAAAGTGATTTTCTTACTAGTCTGCAGGAGACATAATTCCATTTAGAGCATTGTGGTAGTTTCACTGTGTCTGGAACCTTCTAGAGGTGACAAACAGCTGGCTATAAATGTGACTGTAGTTGCCTCATCATTTGTTTTCAGGCAAATCGAAGTTTCTAGTTCTTTCCGCTGGTCCCGATGGCTGGTGTACTGGCATTACAAACCAGTTTTTTAGTGTGTGAACGTCAGTGGGCCTTATTGCCACTCATTCCAAAGTGGAAGCCTTAATGGAAAGACTTGTTCTAACGCCATGGGGGAGCCTCCTCCCCAGGATTTCTGAGAAAGCCAGAAAGTGAACTGCGGATTCTAGACAGAAGGCCTGGGGGGAGGGCGGGAAGGGGGTGGTGCCCGGTTGGGGGGTGGAGCCTGGGGCGGAGGAGGGAGGGAGGAAGGTGGGGATGGAATTGGAGGGGTGGGGGTGCTGGGGGGCGGGGGAGGGCAGTGGGGGGCAGGGGTTGGGGGAGTGTAGATGGGGGCCGGGGGCGGCGAGGAGGTGTGGTAAGCGTTGTTGAGGGGGTACTTGGCAGGCGGGCTGTGCTTGACTCGAGTGAAGTTGATGCAGCGTCCCTGGAAGAGAAGAGAGAGAAATGTGAGCACTCGCTTGTGTCTGCAAACCAGGGCGAGTGGGAGCGTGGCGGGTGGCCGGAAGGAAGTATTAGAAAGCAGACACGCTGTTTATGACAGTGTTAAACTGGATACGATAGAACGTGACAACAAATAGGCTCTCGGTTTCCTTTCCCTGGGCTTACAGCGTGGCAAGACTACCTGTTAAAATTCATTTTCCTGATGTCTTTGTCTGCAGGGGGAGGGAGAGAAGGTCACTGACCTTAACTGGACACACAGGGTCAAACAGTGCACAGAGCTCAGCGACAGCCTTGGGAGCCCACGCGTTATTGCTAATGATTACTACTTGCTACATTTTTCATTGAGAAGGAAATTGAGAAAGGTTATCACAACAAGGAAGACGTGGGGCTGGTGATTTGAGCTCAAAATAGATGCGAGAGCCCCTACTCTTTCTGACACACTATATTGCCTTGGGAAGAGGAGCCCCCAAATCCTATAAATAAAAGAAATTCATTTCAACTCGCTTTAACTACATCCCTGGGAGGCAGTAAAGGGTTAACCACATGTGCTTCTCCTAAACTGTGATTCAAGGGAGCAGAATTAAGCTCCTATCTGAGCTGTCACGGTTGAGGTGGCTCAGGCTGCCCGCGCTGCCCGCCTCACCCGCTGGCGCCGGAGAGTGAACTAGGGAGGCAGCTCTCCTCCCTGGTCCGACACAGCTTCTCCCTTCAAGGCCCTGCTTTCTTCAAAGCCCTGTCACAATTTATCCTGCCCCTGCTGCGGATGGGGAGACCCTCTTCCCCCGGATGCTGCGCCGCCTGTCCACTTACTCGTAGGTTCTTCAGAAACACGACCTGGAGAACTTCCGCCCCTCAGCAAGGTGTTTTCCCTGAATTCTCTTCTTCCCTGCCCTTCCTGGGCAGTGGCCTCTGGGACGTCTTCAGGACCCTCTTGAAAGCTCAGAATCCCATGCCTGAGGAAGCCAGCCTCTCTCCCCTGCGCATCTCCTCTGTGTTCCCCAGTCATATGCACTCTCCACACCCCCAGAGTGGGCACCCCAAGTCTCAAGAGGCCTCAGCAGGAGCCTTCCGTCCAGCACAGGCTCTGAAAGGGAGAGGAGCAGAGGGTTCCCCACTCATGACGCCCTCCTGGTGTCAGCTCCTTTGCCTTCTCCCAGGAAGACCCTCCCTCACCCGCCTCCCTACTAGCTTTCCATGCCTGTGGGGGCATTGCATTGTTCTCTCTAGTGTGTGTCCTAGATGCCTCTGAGGAGGTGAGGAGGGGACACACCTTCCCTTTCCCCCTTTCCTATTCCTTGTAACCCCATTACCTGGAGTCAGCCCGCTATACTCGGGCTGGGTGTGGGGTTTTCCTGGCATCGCCCTCTAGAAGGCGTCCAACCTGGATGGGGTATGTCCAGAGGGGCCGGAGTTTCCCTTTCTAGACCTTTTGGTGATGGGCCTTTAGGGGAATGGAGAGCGGAGGGTGTGGGATTTAAGGAACAATTCCTTCTAGGGCGAGAGGGAGACAGGAGAAAGCTGTTTGAGACTTGGCTCCGGACGACAGCGCGGGGGGACGCGGATGCATGCCTGTGGGACACGGTGGGGACTGAGCAAAACCTCTCCTCTGTGCACAGGCCCACTCATCCCTCAAGTCATAAACCAAGCCCCCTTCCCTCCAGACCGTTTTCCCTGATGGCTCCAGCCTCCATTTGTCCTCTGCCTCCTTCCCTGGATTCTTTCCACTCACGGTCCCCACCACGCGCTGAGGTGCGCACCCTTCTATCTGTAGCGCCCTGACTCCCCGATGAGAGGAGGAGCTCCTGGAAGGCACCAGCCTGGTTTCGTCCACACCCCGGGGCCTCGTGCGGGTGCTCTGCACAGCGGGGAGACTTGCCGTCAAACCGAGTTATTTGAGGCCCCTTGGGAAACTGTCAGACCCCTTTGACAACATCAGCAACACAGTGAAAATTCAATTATGAGACACGGCATTAGCCGGAGAGAATCTTGTCCGGGGAGGGCCACACTTAACTGGAACGAAGTATGTTCAGGAATTGCAATGCCCCGTTTAGATGCCAGCATCCCATTCTCTGTGGGCTTGGACTTCATGAGGCTAAATCAGGATGCACCCATGCAAGGTTCTAACTGGGGACCTCCCTGCAGATATAAGTCCCCATCCTCTCACTGCTGACTCCCAACTACCAGAGCACGCGCAACAAGCTTTCGCGCATGAAGTCGATTTTTTAACCCAGTACTTTAAATCCCTGGCTGTCCAAGCAGCCCCTTTTCAACTAGCTTTATTAAATCTAAACCTTGATTTCAGTTTATTTATGACTCTGGAGAAAGCTCTATTCTTCAAGATGTTAAAGTCCTAATGATTACCATCTGTGATAAATTCCAACAATGAACAACTCAGCGGCGGGATTTACTGTGCTACATACTCTGCTCCTGGTTCCTAGACTTAGCCAGTCTGACTGAGGGGCTCAGGAGATTCACTTCCTTTGAAGATGAAGGGAAATCATGATCCTGGGAAGGATAACCTACTGCTTGGGGTGGGTTCACATGTGCCTTCAGATTTCCTTTGGAGCTGACCACCCCACTGCTGTCTCCTTCCTTTTGGGGGGTCAGTGGGGTGGGGGAAGAGAGGAGGCTAATTAATCCAGGGAACCATTTACTTATATCATGACTCAAATTATTTTTTTTTTACCAGAGATGATTTGGTCAAGACTTACTTCTGTTTTTATCCCAGATTAAGTTCCCCAAATGTTTTCAAAAAGATGTGAAAGGACCCCTAGGGATAAGAGATGATCTCTGTCAACTGCCAGCTGAAGATGGAGTGAAAGGGGTGGATGAAGGCTGGGGGCACAGTGGGGGTGGGAATGAGGCTAAAGAAAAGCCCCTCAGGTCATTTCCACTGCAGGGTGGGGGAGAGGCAAGAAGCCCCACTTCCTAAGGTCCAAACAACCCAGGGGGATACCCACGAGCCACCTGCTCCGGACCACTGGGGGCTCATTACAGACCCCCGAGGACATCAGAGCCGAGCACAAAAGCCCAGAGTTCTCCTTAAGCAGCCTCAGAGGCATGGGAAAGCCCAGAACCCCTGCCATGTCCCTGCTGTGTGCCCCTGGGGTGGGGACAATGGTCTCCCCCTTAGCCCTTACAGTCAGTACAAGGACTGAGCTAATCGATCTTCGTGCAGGACTTGGAGCAGTGCCCGGCACATCGTGGTTGGTACATGAAGCTGAGTCCAGCTCTGCCCCTCTGTAAATGGGGAAAAGGTCCGAGAATGACCTTGTCTAGGGTAGAAAGGTGAGTGGCAGGTTTTCCAACTCCTAATTCAGTGCCTTCCGAATGGGCTGTAGACAAGAGTGTCTACACCACATGCTTGGCTTCGCTGTGTCTACTCCCGATGCCTGGTTTCTCTACATCTACACCCTACACACCCTATCCCTGGCTTCTCTATGCCTATATCTTATGCCTGGCTTCTCTATAGCTACACCCTACACACCCGACACCTGGCTTCTCTACATCTACATCCTATGCCTGGCTTCTCTGCATCTACACCCTATGCCTGGCTTTTCTAATAAAACCGATACACAGGAAACAAATGTAAGTTTGGGCATCTGAGCAGAGCAGCTCCCGGAGCTTGCCCTTTTGTGTGCCATGTTGGCCTCATGGTTGGCCTTAGCTCCTACTGTAGCTTATGTTTCTTAAAGCACCTCCACAGCCTGCTTTGCACACAGCGTTGACGGATGATCCATTCACCGTACTTATCTTCCTGATAAAAGGTGTAGGCCATGCACAAATGAATCCCTGGGGTCATGTACAGTAAGAAATCATTAGGCCTTCAGAAGAGGGGTGTGGCTGCAGACAAAGTTCATAAAACCTGAGCCAGAGGAGCCAACACACACTGTAACATTTAGATCATATAATTGGCCTAAGGATCAGTTTACACGACATCATTTTTTTCGCTTGCTAGGGGATAATAGAAAGGCCAGATGTTCTCAATATAATAAGTGCCAGCGAACCCAAGCCAGTGTTTGGTTAAGGGGTTGCTAAGACGACTGGCGCTCTCACTTCATACGCTGGTCTTTGTAATCCAGTTTAATTCTCCACAGTATTGTTTTTGGGTGGTTTGATTCAGATCCATGATTTGCTTTGACCTCAGTTTACCTCGGCTTTCTCATTTCCAAAGCATGAATGCCAATTATTTTCACACATTAACAAAATATGGTGGCTAAATTCTAAGGAAGTGCCACAGTATCTCTTGCTAAGTCGTGGCTGAGCAGGTTGCTTTTAGGCTCTAAAATGCCATTTTGTATTTGCTTAATTTAATGGTGTTGGGAGGATTATTAAAAATGTCTAGGTATGTCATCTTCGTTTCTTAACATAACCCTGTGAGCTAAATATTATCTTCATTGTACAGAAAGGAAACTGAAGCCTCAGAACTATTTCAATAACTTGCCCAAGATTAAATAGCCAATAAGAGGTAAAAATGCCATTAAAACATAGCTCTGCTTATTTCAGGAACTCATCCTCTTTTCACTATATCATCCCAAACATAGATTATAAGTAAAAATTATTTCTAGAAGGACTTACAGACAGTATCACACAATGTAGCACTTGGCCATAATCCATCTCCCACACATCTGTCAAGAGATTTTTCTAGGACATAAATATAGTCAATTCATCCTCTGAATCAAAATTCTTCAATACCTCCCTGTCACTTTAAAAATAAAATCCAAATGCCTAGCATGGCCTATGCAGCCCTTGTGTTCAGGCCTTTGCTTATATTTTTCTATTAATTTCCTACTTTTTTATTGCAGGATGTTCAGACTGCCATATTATAAGCTCTCCAAAAATATTTGTTCAATGGAAGAATATCATATGTCACCTGGTATCTTCTTTGACTATTTCTCAGTACAGGTATTGCTCCCCAACTTGCTGATAAGTGCCTCTGAGGCAGCACTTAGTTCTTCTCCTCCAGAGATCTTTACGGCAGCACTGGGTTCAAGGAAGCACTAAACAGATAATGCTCATGCCCCTTAGTGTCTCAAAGGCAGAGCCAGACTTCTTAGAAGGCCTAGTTTTCCATGCAAGTTTAATTTCTCAGAGAAGAGTCCATTAATGTGACTGCATGCTCTCTTTGGACATCTTCTAGGCTCTTGGAGGAGGTACTGAGAACCCTTTGTGCTCTCTTGGCATCCACATTTGAAATGTTAACAGGCTACCTTTAAAAATAAAATACTTTTTTTTTTGCTGCCTTTGATTGATTTATCAAAGGAAATTGCCCCTGAATAAAACTCTTTACTTAAATAAGGGGTGGTGGCATGCTCTCAGATGATCCCGGAGCCATCAGAATGAAAGCTCTTGGTGACCAGTTTCCGGCTATGAAAGGCAGATGGTCAGGAAGATGGTGGAGTAGGACTGAGGTCTGTGTAGGGTAAGGCTGGGAGGCAGAGTTCTGTGTTCAGTTCTGCCACTCACGCACTCACTGTCGAACCTTGAGCAAGTCACTTTCTCTCCACGGGCCTACCTCAACTGTAAAATAAAGTTGTTGTGCTATCTAGATGACATCTAAGGGCCTTTCAGCCCTAATATTTTATGATTTAATCAAAATTCAAGTTGCTTTGGAAACCATTACTGGATTCTTTAATCTTAGTTCTTTTGGAGTAACCAGTGTGCACAGCTTTTCATTCTACTGAATTTGGCTAACTTTTTTGTATTACATATTTTCCAGTAGGTCTTTAGATTTTTTTACATTAATAAATTGAAAATCCAAAATTGGGTGTTCTGTTCTTCTGTCACCACGGTAAGGATTTGAGCTTGCCATTGCATTCTGAATTTGGGTTTGTGGGATGGCAGGGGAGATGTGAAAAGAGGGTGGGCTGATAGTGTGCAAGAGGCTTGCCAGGGGTGAGCTCATTTGTGCTGAGTATTATAAAACATCTGTTTGGGTATCAGCACGCTCAGTTGAGAGGGAGCTGGCCTTCAGTGATGGTTAAAAATATGCCATGGCTCCCACAGATTAAACCAAATAGTTTCCTATGAACAGAGGTCATCTAAGGAAATGGGATTTCACAGGAAGAATACTAAAATAATCAAATGGAAAAAGTATAAGTCAGGTTTCTTTGGACAAATACCTTTTTCTGTCTGGCCTAGTTTTCCCAACGATTGTCCCGTTTGGAGGACTCTAGGTATTTCTCAAGTTACAAATGGATTGGGTTTCCAAAGATTGCTTTAAGTCATTTTTTAAAAAATTATTAGTGTAGTTCCTGACTTCAATCACTCGTGTAAATGGGGGTTGATTCCCAGCTAGACCACAAAAATTCACTTATTGTAGAAGACAGTTGACGTAATTCTGCTCAAGTTGATGCTCTAGTAATGAATTAGACACAGGAACAATGGCTGGAGGGCCCAACAGGATGATGTAACTGCCTTAAAACCCCTTCTATGATTCTCTTCATTTGTGCCCTTACTCATTGACAAACGGTTATTGAGTACTGTTTAATATACTGGACACCTTGTTAGGAACTGTAGATACAGTGTTGACTGACCCAAAACAGTCTTTTCCCTCGTGATGCATTTAATCTAGAGGGGGGAGGTGGATGGTAATCGAAGGATTCCACAAACAGCTAGGTTCGTGCTCTGTGACCCTGGTCTTGGCCATAGTTGATTGGACCAGAGGTGGGCACCTAACCTGAACTATGCCAACCATATTCTCCTGGGAATTTGGAATTATGTCTGAGTGACAGGCAGTCAGTCAGCTGGAAACAGTCTCTTGAGTGGAAAGAAGTGTGACCAGTAACTATCGGATCACTATCTTCTGCCACAGCCAGGAAAAAGCAGAGGAAGTGGTGTGCAAGGACGAGGAGGTACACATGCACGGGGGAAGCAGAGGTGATGACAGGGAATTGCCTGGGTTCTTGATGGTTATCCTGTCCTCCATCCATCGTCGGGAGGCACAGCTGCCCTAGAGTTCCACGAGAGAGGCTTTTGTACCCCTCCAGCAACCCCTCCCCACAACTCTTACATGAGCTAGCTAGCGTTGATTTCTTCTTACTTGTGTCAAAGGAGTCTTAGCTTAACCATTTGCTCCACCCATATACATAAACACACAACTGGCCAACCCCTACCATCGTCCAGGGCGCTGGTCTGCTAAGCCTCTCTATGAATGTCAAGTTGGTCCCGCAGCCCTCTCTCTGGTCTCCGTAACAACCTGTGCAAACTTCCTGCACCACCCTGAATCAGTGGGGGTTAAGAGCTTGGCCTCTTTATTTGGTCCACCTGGAATTAAATCCCTGCTCTGTAACTTATATCTCTCTGTGCTTCATTTCTTCACCTGTAAGACTGAGCTAATTAAGTCTCTTAAGATGATTTTGAGAATAAAATGTGATTACTTTGGAAAATTCAGTTCACGGCAAGCACTTAATAAATGTTAGTAGTTACAGTTATAGCAATAAATGAGCATATTATGTATCTCTCTATATGTCTATATATTTCTACTGTGGGCAACGTGAGGATATGGATTGGACTTACTCGTGTGTGTCCACAAAGATGCTTACTGTTTCTTGAAATTAATCGAATGGTAACGGGCTGGGGACAAATAATGGGTTTTGAGGAAAAACAGAGCACAGAAAGCAGTCTGAAGCACTGACTGGGAAAGTCTGTGAAGCCCGAATTCCTCCTCTAAATGATAAAGATAATAATTCCTCCCTTGAAGAGTTGTTGTGAAGATCAAAAGGGATAAAAAACCACTCAGAAAAATGTAAAGCTTTTATGGCAATATTTCCCAAAATATGTTTTGGAGAATACTCATAGCCTGAGATAAGGTCTTGTGGTCAAACTTGTTTGAGAAACACTGGGTTAAAACCCAAGTAAACAGTTTCTTCATCCCAGGACTTCTCAGAATCTAATTTTCCATAAGCTAATGGGAGTTATAAATTTCCAAGGTGGAACTTTTATTATTTTTAAAAAATCACTGAGCATTTAATGAAATGAGTGATCTTTGGAAAACGCTTCCCTCTCCATTAGTAGTGGGTACTGTCCTTAAGGATAGGAGGTAATGGGGGAAAGGAATGGTACCATGATTTCCAGGCCTGTGAAATGTGCTCCAGTTTGCTCCATCCAGACAGAAATCACCGTTGAAGAAACCTCCCAGCAGTGGTGGTGGCTACAGACCAGTGCCGCAGTTCCCAAGCAGATTGTTGAGCCTTGAGAAAGGGCCACCATCAAAGAGGTTTTGGAAATGCTGCATTCCATTTTCCACCTACATCTCAGGCCAGCACGTCTGCTGTGTTTCCTTCCTCACTGCTGCTTGGGCCTCGGCCGGTTATCACTGGGTCTCCACTCCCCTAACCTGGCCTTGGTGAAGACGCAGGAGCCCTACTCATTGCTCAGCTCAAGGGCCCCTCCTCCTGTTCCTTACTCTGCTTCATTCTCCAGGCACTTATGGCGCCTTCTTCCTGGCTCTCCTGATGCTGCCCTTCCGTTCCTCACACAGTCTGGGGCAATCTCTCTCACTTCTGTGGGCTGAGCCACCACCTCCACGTGGATGACTCCCAAAGCTCCTTCTCCAGCTCATGGCTCCTGGGCTTCAGACGCCATCCCCAACTGCCCATGGGGGGTCTCTGCTGACAAGCCCCACGGGCACCTCAACTCCCTCGCAACCAAGCCCATCATCTCCCCACCCTGAAATCTCTCTCTCTCTCTCTCTCTTTTTTTGTATTTTCTATCCTGGCCCTATGGTACTACTGACTTCAAAGTCACCTGAGTCAGCAGTCTGGGTTTCCACCTTTGCTTTGCCTTTCATGTCCAGTCTGTTACTAAGTTCCGATTCGACTTCTGAGCTTTCATACCCATTCACTCCTCCCCTCTCCCTGTCACTCATCTTCTACAGGTTCTATAGATGTCTACAGTCCTGAGCCACCAGGTGAGTGGGTTTCCTGCCTTCAGCCATTCCCTTTTCCATTGATATTTTGGTCTCCATATAAATTTCATATATGCATATATAACACATACATATATATGTATGTACATTTATACACATTATTACACACAGACACACATTATATACATATATGCATAGACAGGCACAGACGCAATCATGTCATCTTCCTGCTTAAACCCTTTGATGTCTCCCCACTTTCAGTGGGATAATGTGCAAGTTCCTCAGCTCGAACTGGCCCCTTCTTCCCTTTGCCTACATCTCTGCTACCCATTTCCTTTTCTTTCTTTGGACTTTATACTTGAGCTTGCTTCATTATTTAAAATGAAACCACCACTCTCTGGCTTTTCTTTTGGCAGCATTAATTTCATAAACCCAATTCTATGGCTGACAGAATATCTCAGAGACACCCGCCTTACTTCCTTCCCCTTCCCCAAAGCTACAGCCGACAGCAGAGAGAAGGGTGTGTCGTGAATGATGATGCCAATATCTTTCACGGTTCCCCTTTCTCCATTAAACTTGTCCTGCCTGTAGATCTCATACGCTAGCCTGCTGCATATGTGCTGTTCATGGAAAAGGACCTGAGGCCAATTCTTTCAGTTATTTGACTCATTTTGCTGATCCACATGCTGGCACACTCTTCATAATAACCTCTTTGGATGCCAAAGCTGAGGGCAAGATGAAAGCATGAAGGAAATATTTGGTAACATAAGGAAACTAGAAAAATGAAGGAAAGGCTAGAAATAAAAAATGACACATCTTTAGTGAGCACGTGTAAGCGTAGGGATTGTTAAGAATTACTACTAAGACAATGTTTATTACAATTAAAAAGCCCTTTTTTCCATCTGATTGCAAAAGTTCTAAGTGTTCTGTTTGGAAATTTGTAATATTTATAAAGGAAGAAGGAAGAAGAGGAGAAGAAGTTTAAATTATAACCCTCTGAGAGAGTTAACATTTTGGCTTATCGTTTTAGATCACAGACACACACACACCGAGACATATGTCGATGTATATATTTACAAAAATGGCATCATCCTGTGAAATGTTTTTTTCTCTTAATAATATGCTGTGATCCTTTCCCCCCACCATTAATTGTCTTTTTTTCTATATTATTTTGCATGAAAACACTGAATGTACTTATTAAATTCTTCATTGTTAGTCATTGAGTCCATCTGAGTTCCTCTATTATAAAAACTGCAGTGATAAAACCACTCATACATAAACATTCTCAATTTTATCGGTAGTTTTAAGAAAAATTTTTTTGAGGTGGAATTGCTGTGTCCAAACATATACACAATTAGTACTTCTTAAAAATAATACATTGTCAAACTGTCATCTAGAATAAGTTACATCCAGTTATAATCACAACACCATTTTACGAGAATTTCTGAATCCCTATACTTTCGTTTGGGGGGTGCATGGTCTGGGAATTGAACCTGGGTCCCCTGCATGGATGGTGGGCATTCTACCACTGAACCACCCATGCACCTGTATCCTTATAATTTTAATTACAGAATTTTATAATTAAAAGTGCCAATTTAATTGTCAGAAGGAATTGTATTATTGTTTCAATGTATACTTTTTGTCACTTATGAGATGGAATAGTTTTTTTACATGTATGTATGGATATTAGTCCTTTGTATTTCATCTCTGATGATCTGCTTGGCCACTTTCCTACTGAGGCTTTGCTTTTTTCTTATTGATTTGTAAGAGCTCTTTATACAGTAATGATGATATCTTGGTTATGCAGTCTACCAAATATTTTTTTCTTTTGTTTGTGATTTGTCTTTTAATTTTGTTCGTGGTGTTTTTTAAGTAGAGGAGTCAAACGTTTTCAAGTGGATGGCCAGTTATATTAATGTCAAGTCTATCTTTCACGTGCATTAGAAAGACCTTTGTTATTCTTTTATCCCTAGATATTTTACAGTTTTATTTTTCTGTGTTTGTAGAATGTAGACTCAAGAGCCACATTACCAGACCTCAAAATCTGGTTTTGCAACTTGCTGTGTGATCTTTTTTTTTAAAATGCAATTTTATTGAGATGCATTCACATACCATATAAACATCCAAAGTGCACAACCAATGGTTCACATTATCATTGTAGTTGTGCATTCATCACCACAATCAATTTTTGAACATTTTCATTATTCCAAAAAATACACATCAGAAAAAAAATAAAATAAAAATGAAAGGAACACTAAAACATCCTGTCCCCCTTATTTCTCCTATTATTTATTTTGTCCTTATTTTTTCACTCATCTGTCCATACACTGCATAAAGTATCTTACTGTGTGATCTTTGAACAAATTAATTAAGTTCTTTGTGCTTGTTTCTATAAAATGGAGTTAATAGTTGTTCTTATCTCATGGGATTGTTCTGAAGATTAAGTAAAATTATACATGTAAAAAAATTTTGAACAGTGTCTGACATAAGTGCTCAACAAATGTTAGCTAGTATTATCTGGAATGTATTTTGGTATAAGATGTGAAGCATAAGTTCAAGTTTATTTCATTTTTTTTTCTTAAATAGTTAACCAACTGTGTCAATACCATTTGTTAAATAATCTGTTATCTTACAACTGATTTAATACCACCCTTATCATATGGTAAAATTCTCATTAGTTCATTCATTTGTTTCCAGGATCTCTGTTGTATTTCTCTGGTATGACCATCTATATCTGCAGCAGCAGAGTTTCAATTATTGTAATTTCACAATAAATTTTAATGTTTGTATTATAAGTAAACCTTTATTATTTTTCCATTTTCAAATTTGCAATATTCTCATCTGTTCATTTTTCAAGAGGAACATTAGAGTGACTTTAATTATTTAGAATAACTTAATTCATGAATTTAGTTGGGGAGAACTGATTTTTATCATGTTATGTCTTTTCATCAAGAAATAAGACATTCAAGGAAAGATTTGTAGTTTTCTTTTTTTTTTTTTAAAGGAAAGACAGAGAGAAGGAAGGAAGGATAGAAGGAAGGAAGGAAGGAAGAAAGGGAAACATTTTTAAACATTTTCTTGTTTTTATTGTATTCTGTTTCTCCGTTTTTTGTTACATGGGCTGGGGCCGGGAATCGAACCGAGGTCCTCCGGCATAGCAGGCAAGCACTTTGCCCGCTGAGCCACCGCGGCCCGCCCTGTAGTTTTCTTTATAAGGTCCTCTTACTTTAAAAAGCTCATTCCTATATTTTAAAAAATTGTTGCTATTATTAAGTTTAACTGTTCTTTATTTCAGTATACTAGTTTTAGTATGCCTATCTGGATATTTCCCTTATAGTTTTAAAGTTAACATAATTTTGTCTTTTCATTTCTAGTACTCATTTCTTTTTCATTGCTCATTGCATAGGCCAGAATGTGTAAAATACTGTTAATAACAGCAGTGGTGTCAAGTTTTATTTTAGTGTTTCATGAGAATGCCTCAAGTCTTTTACAAACAAAGTTGTTTTGAGATAGCTATTCTTATTTGTCTTAAAAATCTTTCAGAAAAACTGGAGAACTTTGCTCTGATCAAGATGGCGAAGTGAGATGCTTCAGGGCTCCATCCCTCTGCAGAGGTTTTGAATAAACAAGAATGGAAGAAACATTTTTCTCAAAGCTCCAGTGAGCAGTTAAAGGGTTGCAGTAACAGGGAAATTGTAAAATCAAGGAAAAGCCTACTTAAAAGCTATAGATTCTTGTGATGCACATACAGGGAGATTATATGTCTGGTCCAATCTGTCTGGTGGTGGCCTGAGGGACTTGCTATCTCAGAACTTGCCCTGTGTGTAGAAGGCAGCTCACAGAGCTCTGATACTGAATTCTCTGAGAGAGCATACAAGTGGCTACCTGGGGCAAGGGACTGCTGGCTGTAGGACATACGGTACAGTACCCAAGACCCTGAGTACATTTGGAAGAGGGGATATTTGCATATGTGTAAATGGGAGAGTTTCCAGGAACAAACATGCAAACCCCAAACAAGACAAATGTACAGAAAGGACCAAAGATCCCCAATGCTTTGGTTCAGAGCTATTTTCTAAACTATTGTATGGATGAGCCCTGAAGGAGAGCACTTGTACAGGTCATTCTGCAAAGACTGAGAAAGGTGTTTTCCTTTTGCCTTCTTTTATTTATTTATTCTTTGTTAGCTCCTAGTAGTCAAGGAAAGTTCTACAATAATGGTAGCTGGATACAACCTAAGCAACAGACACTTCAGAGTCTAAATTCTTGTGATGGCACATTAAAATATCAAAATGCCCAGGTTTCAGAGGTCCTGCCTGCCATGCAGAGACCCAGGTTCGATTCCTGGTGCCTGCCCATGGAAAAAAAAAAAAAGCAAAATGTCCAGGTTTCAACGAAAGATTACAAAATAAACAAAGAAACAGGAAACGGTGGTCCAGGCAAAGGATATCGAAACATTAGAAACTATCAATGAAGAGGATTAGATTTAGGTAGGACATTTCATTTGAAAAATGGTCCTAAATATGTTCAAAGGGCTAAAGGGAAACAAGGACAAAGAATTAAAAGAAATCAGGAAAGTGACAGATGAACACAAAGATGGAAATTATGAAAAGGAGCCAAATAGAGCTGAAGACCACAGTAACAGAAATTAAAAATTACCTAGAGGGGTTCAACAGCAGATTGGAGCTGGTAGAAGAAAAAAATCAGTGAACTTGTAAGATAATTGAAATCATCCAGTCTTAGGAGCAGAAAGAACAATGAATGAAGAAAAGTGAACAAAGCCTGAGAAAACCGTGGGGCACAATCAATCATATCAATACATGTACTGTGGGAGTTCAAGAAGGAGAAGAAAGAGAGAAAGGTACAGAGAGAATATTCAAAGAAATAATGGCTGAATATTTTTCAAGTGTAATGAAAGATATATATATCTTGACTATGTATATATAGTCAAGATGTTCAATGAACACTAAACAGGATAAACCAAAATAAACTCACACCAAGCTATGCTGTAATAACACTGTTGAATGCTAAAAATAAGGAGAGAATTCTGAAAGTTACACAAGAGAAGTATCATGTCGGTTACAAGGGAGCCACAGTGAGATTAAGTACCAATTTATCACCAGAAATTATGGAGGCATAAAGGTTTTGGGTAATAAAAATAAATATGTCTATACTTAGAGTGATAAAAGCAAAAAACTACCAACAAAGAATTCTATATCTAACAAAATTGTGGTTCAAAAATGAGGTGGGTACAACTCAACAATAAAAGGATAAGCAGCCCAATCATAAAATGGGCAACAGATATGAACAGACATTTATCCCAAGAGGAAGTACAAATGGCTAAAAAGCATATAGAAAGGTGTTCATCTTCATTAACAATATGAGAAATGAAAATCAAAACCACAATGAAATATCATCTCACACTTGTAAGAACAACCACTATTAAAGAAACAGGAAACTACAAATGTGGAAGAAGATGTGGTGAAATAGGAACACTTATTCACTGCTGTCAGGAATGCAAAATGGTACAGCTGTTGTGGAAAATAGTTTGGCAGTTCTCAGTAAACTAAATATTGAGTTGCCCAATGACCTGCCAGTTCCACTACTTGATATACATCCAGAAGATCTAAAAGCAGGAACATGAATAGACACTTGCACGGATGTTCGTAGTGACATTGTTCACAATTGCCAAAAGATAGAAACAATCCAGGAGTCCATCAGCAGATGAATGGATAAACAAAATGTGGTGTATACGTACAATGAAATACTATGCAGCAGTAAGAATAAATGAGGTCCTGAAATATGTGACAACATGGTCAAATCTTGAAGGACAAAATGCTGAGTGAAATAAGTAAGACACAAAAGGACACATATTGTATGATTTCACTAATATGAAACTAGAATATGTAAACTCAGAGTCTTAAAATGTACAATACCAGATACCTAGAAAAGAAGTTCGGGAACCTATTATGTTCAGAATGTATAATGAGGTTGAACTTAAAATGTTTGGAAATAGATATGGGGTGAGGGTAGCTTGTTATTGGGGATATAAGGGATAGTGCTGTATTGTAGGTGAATTTGCTTGAAAAGGGTTGTTTAAAGTCATAAATGTGACCAATTAACACTACAAATTTAGATAAGCTCTCGCATGAACTAGTACAAATATATGACACTGGTACAAAGAGTTAATAACAGATGGTACGTGGGGAAAAATACCTGTTGCAAGCTACAGACTACAGTTAAACAGTAATACCTTAAAATTCTTTCATCAACAGTAACTGGTGAACCACATGATTAGAAGGGATCAATAATAGGGGGAGATAGGGGATATGGAGTGTTTTGTGTTTTTTGTGTGTGTCAATCTGATAATTTTGTTTCTGGAGCAGCGAATATGGTCTAAAATTGAGTGTGATGATTGTAAAATTAAGTGATGATTCTGTGAAATATTGACTGTGTACTTAGGATGGAATATATGATAAGGGAACACATCTCAGTATTATCTGCAAAAAAAAAAAAAAAAAAAAAAGAAAAGAAGAAGGGATTAAGACATTCCCAGATAGGCAAAGCTGAGGGAGTTCATTTCCACTAGACCACACCTTTAAGAAGTTCTAAAGGGGGTTCTGCAGGTTGAAAGTTAAGGACACTAGACAATTGACTGAAGGTATGTGAAGAAATAAAGATCTCTGGTAAAGATAAACATGTGTAACTAAAATAGGAGGACTCTTGCATTTTTGATTTCTAACTCCATTTGTTGCTTGCTACAGGATCTAATAGGCAAATTCATAAAACGTAATGACAAATCAATGGTTTTGGACTTACCCATGTATAAACTTGTAATTTGTAACAGGAATATAAAAAGGTGTGGGGGGGTGTAGAAGGGTATAGGAACATAGCTCATGCGTGTATTGATAATAAGTTGGTATCAAAGCAAATGAGATTGTTATAAATGTAGGGTGCGGCTCATGGTAACTGTAAAGAAAATACAGGAGAATATGCAAAACCCATAGAGGCAGAAAGTAGGCTACAGACTTACGAGGTTGGGGGAAAGGGAAATGGAAAATCAATGAAAAATGAGTGTAGGGTTTCTGTTTGGAGTAAATGGAAAGTTGTAGCAATGGATGATGAGGAAGGTAGGAAACACTGTGCATGTGATTAATCCCACTAAGAACAGTGTGCTTGGGAGGGGCTGGGATGGGAAGATTTATGTTGCATATATGTTTTCACAATGAAAAGAAAAAAAAAAAACCCACAGAGATAATGATAACTGAATGCAGTATGTGATACTGGATGAGGTCTAAGAACGGGGGAGAAAAGGTTCAAAAAGACATGACTGGGTTATAAGAGAAATTGGAATATAGAATGTAAGATTTATATCAATGTTACATTTCTTGAACTTGAGAAGTGCACTTAAGGTGGATACATAAGTGAATATCCTTGTTTATAGGAAATGCACATGGAAATATTATGTTTGAGGAGTATGACGTGTGGAACCTGTTCTCAGATCTTCAGAAGATAGATGATAGAGAGACAGATAGAAAGAAAGAGATAGAAGGAAGGAAGAGAGAAGGAATGAAGGAAGGAGGGAGGGAAAGGAGGATAAAGAAAGAAATGAAGAGAAAGAGATATGGCAAAAATGGAAAAATATTAAAATTAGGTGGATCTGGGTATGTGGAGGTGGGGTAGGCTGGAGTTCTATGTATAGGGTTTGTACTATTTTTCAACTGTCCTGTAAGTTTTAAATTATTTCAAAATGAAAAGTAAGAAAACAATTTTCAATTCTTAGTTTTTAACAAGTTTTAAGACAGTATTTAAAAAGTATCAAATATGCTTTATATGTCATTCGATGATCATATTTGTAGAAATTCTTATTCTTGCTAAGGAGGTAATTTCAAATTCCCAGTTAAAAAGTTTAGAAAAATCAATGTTATTATATTTATTAAGCATCTTTTTGGTGTCAATTAAGTCATACTGCTTTTCTATTTTGACCTACTGATGTCATAAATTTTATAAATATTCTATTCTAATAAACTATTCTTACGTTACTGAAATAAAAATGCCTTGCTCAAAGTATATTATTTTCTAATATAGTACTGGATCAATTTTTAATGCTTGATTTAGAATTTTTGCATCAAATTCATATGTGAGATTGGCCATTTTTCTTTTTTGTGTGTGCTATTTTTGTTATCAAGGTTACGTTAACGTCATAAAACAAATTGGGACGCTCTTCATCTCTTTATATGTTCTATATTTCAGAAATAGCATAAGAGGCATTTGTTCATTATAAGTACGAGAGAATGCTCTCAAAAAAATTTCTGGACAGGCTGTTTTCTTGGAGAGAGTTTCTTCGATGCCCTCTAAAATTATGCCATAGGTATTCCCTGAATACGTAGATTCTGTATTTCCTGAGTCCACTACACAATTTAAAAAAAAAATTTTTTTTTTAGGAATTCATACAATTCATTAAGACATCTAAAATATTTGCATAGATTTGTACTTTGTACATAGGAAATTCTTCAATTAAACAAATTTCCTTATGTGTAGTGGCCCCTTTCTGTCATTCCTAACATCGTACATATTTATAATTCTGACTTTTTACACGAGGCTTTCAAAGATTTGTCAATGATGTTGGTATTTTCAAAGAAACTATTTTAGATTGATTTCTCAATTCTACTTTTTGTGCTTTGCTTTTGTTAATTTCTTGTTTCTGCCTTTTACTGTCTGTTCTTTCTAAGCTTAACTAAATGATTATCTTATCTTTTTTTGTTTAGTAGTGAAAGATTTTAAGGATATGAATTTTCTAAATCCCATAAGTTTTTACTGTTCTGCTCCAATTTTCATTATTTTCTAGAATGCCAGATTGCTATTTTGATTTCCCCTTGGATCCAAAAGTAATTTACAAGAGTGCTTTAATAATTCCAACATTTAAAAAAATGTTTAACCTCATATTGTTGATGGCTTGTGTATGTGTGTGTGTGTGTGTGTGTGTGTGTGTGTGTGTGCTGTGTGATGAGAAAATGTGGTTTGTAAAAAATACATATTTTTTCTTTTTCAAGATTTTCTTTGTGGTCTCAGTTATAGTTAGGTTTACAAATCTTAAAAATAATGTGACTTCTGTATTTGAGTAGTGGACTGTTTGGTAAGGGTCAGCACGTCATTTTTATTTAGTTAGTTTATATAACATTTTCTTTTTTTTTCGTGTGCTTAATTATTGAAGTCTAAGGATGATATGGGTTTATTAACATTTTCCCCAAATATTTCAAACAATTATATTTGCTCAAATTTTACTTTCCTGCTTTAGTCACTGGGCTGCCCAAGAGGAGGAGGAAGAGGGCACAGTCAAAATAATGTGGGTAGAGAGAATAACTCCTGTTCCAAAGAATTCTCCCTTCCTGTTTGTGGTGGTGGAAGCTCGTTGGTGAAGATGACTGCCGTGGATTCTGCCCTCCTCTGTGCATGTACCGATTCCCACTGTGAGGATGTGTCTACTCCTTCCTCCCCTTGAATCTGGGTTGGTTTGTGATAGTTTTGAATAACGGAATAAGGTCGAAGTGATGATGGGCCCGTCTTGAGCCTGACTTTAAGAGGACTGGTAGTTTCCGCTCCCCGTTTTGGGTGTGAAAGGTCCAGTCTTCTCTGTGGAGAGACTGAGGGGACAGACATGTGAGGAGGAAGCCATCCTGGATGGTGTGCTCATCTGAAAGGATTTGTATACCCTAGAAAAGACGTGTTTTAATCCTAATCCCATTTTGTAAAGATAGTTGTTTCTTCCAATCCCTAGTCAATACAGTATGTTGGAAACTTTTATTAGATTATCTCAATGGAGATGCGACTCAATCAAGTGTAGGTATTTAACTTGATTAGGTGGAGATGTGTCTCCACCCATTCCAGGTGGGTCTTGATTACTTTGCTGGAATCCTTTCAAAGAGGAAGCATTTTTGGAGAGAATGCCTTTTGAGAACAATGAGAAGGCCACAGCAGAGCCGAGCAGAGCCACGAGGCCGAGAGAATCACAGAGTCCACCAGCCCATGACCTTTGGAGATTCGGAGATAGCAGGGACTGCCACAGAACCACAAAGCAGAGAGCCCACCAGCCAGCAGCTTTTGGAGATGGAGAAGGAAAATGCCTCCCAGGATGCTGAAGAGGAAGCTAGCTGACGACGCCATGTTCGCCATGTACCTTTCCAGATGAGAGAAACCCTGACCATGTTTGCTACATGCCTTTCTGCTTGAGAGAGAAACCCTGAACTTCATTGGCCTTCTTGAATCAAGGTATCTTTCCCTGGATGTTTTAGATTGGATAGTTCTATAGACTTTCCCTGGATGTTTTAGATTGGATAGTTCTATAGACTTGCTTTAATAGGAACATTTCCACAGCCCCAAAACTGTTAGCTTGCAACTTACTGAATCCCCTTTTTGAAAAGCCATTCTGTTTCTGGATACTGCACTCTGGCAGCTGGCAAACCAGAACAGAGGTCTTGCCTGGCCAAGCTTAAGATGACTCCAGTCCTGGCCCTCTCTGCAGCCTTGTGAGGGCTCGCAAGTGAGAGCTATCCAGCTGAGCCCAGTCACCCCACAGAACTGCTGGTGAATATAGCACATTGTCATTTTAAGCCAGTATGTTTTGGAGTGGCTTGTTATAGAACAATACTGGAACAGGTAGTGACTCATCTCTTTGCCTAGTAGGGTCATTCACAGTTTGTGGAAGCCAAGTACAGGAATTGCTACTGGTTTCCCCTTTCCTTGGACTCCATAACTTGGGATCCTTCCCAAAGGTGCTGATAAAGATACTGATCTGACCTTTACTTATTGCCGGATGGGCTAGAAGTTCACATATCAGAATCCAAGGCCCCCAGCAGAAAGATAAGATCACTGGATGAAAGAAAGATTCAACTTCAAGGGTAACTATCATAAATTCCCCTTTCTGTTCTGTTTTGATTGCCCCACACTTTTTGTTATGCAATATAAGCTGTTATGGTGATAAGAAAGGGCTGAATTGAGAGAGGATTGGGAAAATGTTGCAATATTGAAAGGGTTTAGCCTATTTACAAACTTGTCCAAGCTTACTCCTGTGAGTGGATTGTGACATCCCATCACCTACTTCTATGCGGCCAGTGGGTAGTTCAAGGTTGAAAAGTCTCCCCGATTCTGTAGTCAAGTTAAACATGTATACTCAAATGCCATGTTGACTGAAAGTCTTTAAAGATATTTTAATAAATACTTTGACAGAGAGAAAGTACAGTAAGATAACGTAGTCTTGCCAAATGGGAATGGATGAAGTTTGTCCTAAGGTTATACAAAAATCTGGAAAGTGCCCATTCTAAGCAATGCCTTTGAGATGGCAGGGCATGAGTTAGCAACTACAGATCATGACTAATCATACAAGTGAACGAAGTAGTAAGTCCACGTAGAGAAGGGCTCACTCTGATGTTCCCCAAGGAAGGCCAGCATACCATTGCAGCCAAGAAAGATGAAAACACACTGGGTGATGCTGGGATTGTTTCACAAGTGAAACCTTTGGTTCAAAGCTCAAATCTCCTCTTTAAACCTCACCATTACGCAAAACCATGGCATATTATGCCTGAACCTTTGTAGTCCTGACAAATCTGAAAAGCAAAGCAAAGCAAAACGGGACAAAAACAAATAGGGCTGGGGAGAAGAGATGCAGGAAAAATGGCCAAGAGGCCAAAGCATTATCACTGGGGTCTGGTTTGAAGAAATCCGGATTTTCTGGCATAACAAGACAAAGACTTAGGCAGAGAGACCATGGGTAGAACACCTCAGGAATGAGTTAGTTTAGAGGTAGAATAAGTTGAAAACATTTGTCATGCAAGAGGAAGTTCACGTTGAATGCTCTGACCACAGCATCAGGGCTCTGCCCTCAAAGTCGTTTTCTACATCTGCTTTTCTAAAATCTTTGGTGCTGACCACCCTCTTCTCTATCAGCAGCATCAAGTCCAAAATGTATGCTCCAGGGCCTCTGCCAACCGGTGCAACAATAACTTCTGCGAAGAACCTGGTTTTAATAGACATTTTGGATGGGTGTCAGTAATAATGTTGCTTTAATGCACTTTTCTAAGATTTAAATAAACACTGTGGTATAGTCATGCTGAGTGAGTGAAAGTTCGACCCAGGATGAACTAATTTTATTCTGCCTTCCTTCTCTCCCTTTCTGTCCTCCCCAGTTAACAGTCTTGAGACTATTTTTCCTGTCCTCATCCATGTCCCCAGTTAAATGACTCTAACCCCTTACAACTATCATCAGTGTAGTCTTTCTATTTATTATTTTATTTATGTTGAGGTATTTGCCTTGAGAAACTGGTGCCAGAAGGTAAATTGACTGTGATTGAGGGGCCAACAGCATTATTTAGTTTGGATGCAAACATGTAAAATTATGAAATTACTTATTCATCTGGGGCATAGATCCAACCTCTTCCTCCTCTACATACATGGGCTCGTGGATGAAGCTTTACTTTTTCCTTTTGTGCGTCATGAAGAGTGCCATCTTCAGGGTGATATCTTTTCGTATATCTTGTAACTACCAAAGTGCCTTCCCCAAAGTGGAGGGATATTAATGAAAACACGACAAAAGCACCATTTGCTTCTGTGATTTCTATATTGTTCCACATGAGTGGTGTCCTAGAGGGGTATCTCTCTCACATTTCAGGGTTCTATCTTATGACCCTGTTCCACAACCCAAGCTCCCTGAGCATATGTGCTCATTTGATGGACCAGTTGCTTGTTAAAAAGTGAAAAGTTCTGTGCTAATCACATCAACCACTCGCTGAGTGCTCATACTCTGCTAGGCTTGGTCCTAGTTGTTTTATATATATTATCTCATTTCATCCTCATAACTGCACTGTTGGTTAATCTGATTATCTTGATTCAGAAATACTGAAACATTGGCTCAGGCAGGCTAAAGAATTTGCTCAAGGCATTGCAGCAAGAAAGTGATTGAACCGAGATTAGAATCCTGGTCTGTTTAACTCTAAATTCTATACTCTTTGTGTTGAACTCCACGTACTTTTAGATTGGAATAAATCTAGGGCAGAATGGATCAAGAAGCACAGCCGCTTTGCCTAGTTGGTCACAGGTAATTTGTGGCCAATAAATACATTTGAGAATTTGTTTTGGGTCCCAACACTTCTGTCCATCCATTGTCTTTCGGTGGTTCCATTTCTTCCTTCCTCAGAATTTCGGTGTCCTGTGTATTCCCATTCCTTCTTCCAATCAAAACTTGCTTGTCCTATGTGCCTGTTCCTTTCAGTCCTTCTCTGGGTTTTCAAAGTGATAAAACTCTAATCCATGATCTGAGTCAATTATCATGGTTTCTTCCTTAATATACTCTTTCTTTCCATGGACTCAAATTTATACCATGACAGAAATCAATAACTGTTTCCTATGTCCATATTCAGTTTCATCCTTCAGCAGCAGAACCCTTGAGTTTCACTGGACACAGGACCAACTAATAGTGATTACACTTCCCAGTGTACGATGCATAAATTGGTTCAAGAGGCAGGAAATGATGCCAAGAGTCTAACCCCATATGGTGCATGAATCTGCAGCTCAGCGTGGCCTCCCTTGCACTGATGTGTGGCCGTGTAACCTACCTTCTGGCTTGGTGGATATGTGCACACGTGATGTGTACAAAGTCTGGGTCTACGCAGATGAAGGCCACACTCTAGGGACGGTGGAAAACAGGATGGAAGGAGCCTGGGCCCAGATGGCCTGGAACCCCCATGTTGACCCAGGTTAGCCCATCCCCAGACAGGGTGAGTGGGAGAATGTTCTAGCCCCTTTAAATCTGTATTATTTTGGGCTTTTAATTGATCAGCTAAAACTCTAACTTAAATAGCATAACTCCTAAAGGGGTGATGGTGGTGCAGGACAGGCATCTGTGATGATCTACTTCATGCAGGCTGTGTTTTGGGGTGCGACAATTTCAAGCATGCAATTGGTTACCCTCTGCAGCTTTTTGCAGGCTACTTCCAGCCCTGCTGGCTCTGGGGTGCCTCCTGGGTGTTTCTTGAACTCATCCACTTGTCAGATAAGGGCTGCTGTGATCCTGCCAGAGAGCCTCTCAAACTGAAGCCAAAGGAAGACAGTAAGCGGAGAAAGTCCTGAAATCTTATGGCTGATGTTGGTGAATGCCAGAGAAATGGAAAATTTACAGCACTTGCAATCTGGGATTTACTTAGGAGTTCAAATCATCAATTTAAGTTGTCCAACCTCAAAATTGTTTTCAGACCTCTGCTGGGCCCCAATACCCTTCCTAGTTACGAGACCATGTAGAAATGCCTGAAATTAGATCAGGAATCAGTATTAAATAGCCTCGTTTCCATGGTGTAGGAAACACTTCACTAACTGAGGATGCACTAATTAAGTTTTTGTGATAATTCTCTCCATGCTGGGCTGAGCTTAAGTTTTGTATGCTCTGGGAAGAAAGAGTTTTTTAAACTGATAATATATAGTGAGACTGGAGGAGCAAGCTCTAAGAGAGAAAAAAAATTAAGTCCTTTTGGAAAGTTTTTGGGGATAAACTATAGTAAATCCTTGAGGGTTTTCAGGAACTTAGTTGTAAACAAAAGACGCTGCTGTTAATTACTGATGCATTTTGTTGGACTCAGCAGAGACCTCCACTCGGCAGGACTGTGAGTGGCATGGCCTGCCTCATCTTCCTCCATTTAAATGGACCCTTCTAGTTGCATGAGCCATTCCTGGAACAGCAAAAAGTTGCCCCTGACTTCAGAATTCTTCACAGCCTCCTTCTCTCACCAGGATATGTTTCTGCTCCTGGCTTTCAGCATTTCTTCCTTCTGGGCTGCTGTTTTGGTGCCCCGGCTCACCCGCTGCTATGGAACTAGTTTTGGCCTTTATCTCCTCTCTGACTTCCCGACTGCCCCATGTCCCTCTCTGATTGACTGGCCCTTCTCCAGCCCCTTGGACAGTCGAGGAGCACTGGAGCATAGCAGATGATGACATCTACCTGGTAGGAATAAGGCTACCTTGGAACAATTTACTCTACAAATCGGGCTTTTTGTTAATTTGCTTTGTGTTCCTCTCTCTCATACTTTGGCTCAAATCTAACTCATCAAGGTTACCCTATGTAACTTATGTTGCTGGTTTGGCACCAGTAGTTTTGGAAGAGATAATTTGCTATCTGTAAAAAAGCTTCTTCCTGCTCACCTGAGTTGGAGAGAATGCCTGAGCTATAAGTCACTGAGTATCCCTGTTCCTGGGCCTCTAAGATGCTGCTTTATCTATGTTACCCAGTTCCTAACTTCTAAGGAGTCTGAGGAAGACAAGTTTTCCAAGGGGCTCTGGTCCACATCAGAAATGAGCAGAAGGCAGCCATCCTCTTCATCCAGTTAGTCCAGGTGGACTTCTCTCCTGCCTCTTAACTGGCCCCTTTCCAGTCCACCCACATGTGCGTTTAAACATCACAGGACCACACCACAGCCCTGCTCAAGTTCTCTCCATCTTCCGAGGCCTCAGGGGCTGAAATCTGAAATACTGACATGGGCTATGAGGCCCTGTATCAGCAACCTCATCTCCTGCTGCCCCCTTTCTCCCCACCCTCCAACTGTGCACCTCTTTTGAAATTCATGGTCTTCCTTGTTTTAGAATTTTTTACATTTATTCTACCTGGAATGTATTTTCACCCAAATTCTGCTTGGCTAAATTCTACTCACCCCTTATGTCTCAGCTTAAAGTCCCTTTGAGCTGAGATCGTTTCTCTGACCACATCCAATCTCCATTCCCCCACTGGGAATCTCTTTCATGGTTTCCTGCACATCTTTTAAACAGTCCTTGAAATTATTCATCTATGTAATTAGTGTCTCTCTCTCTACCACTACACTTACTGCAAGCTCTTGGTTCACCACCATATTCTCTTTACCACTTGGCACATGGTAGGGCTGCCAAAGGTATTTGCGAAAGAAAGGAATGACACGCAGACACTACTTTCTGGGAATGTGATGAAACATTTGTCAAATACCACATTAAGCCTTGTGAACATTATTGTGCATCCAGTGAATGAGCAAATGCCATTTCTCAACATGGTCTTCGTTCTCAGACAATTTCAGCTGTTGGGAGGTTTCCAGTGCATAGGGGCAGCAGTTAGCATCTGTGGAAGCATCTCACAAAAACCCTATGTCAGGAGTACATGTGCTGAGAGCTTTTAGGAAGTCTATGCTCCTATGTGAGCATCCGTGGATGCGGATTTTGCTGGGCCCATCATCTACTCCCTCAAACAGGAAGTTGAAGGTGATTTGCTGAATATCTGAGTAGCCCCAATAATGCCAAGTGACATTTTTGGTCACTGAGACCACCAGAACACATGACTTGCCACCTTAGAAGAGAAACATGATCCATTCAGCCTAGAATTGTTTTCTCCGGAAGCATTACATTATTCTCTTTGATAAACTTTGTAATTTCCTTTAACAACTTACTCTATCCAAGGCTTCAAAAGCATCTCTATAATTTTTCATTGACCTACTGCCTGCAATGAAACCTCCAACTCTGGAGAACTACTTTAGAGCTACTCTGGAAAGCATCTTTGCTGTGAACCTTAACATCTCATAATAAACGCTATAGTTACTGATCAGTATCTACCTCAAAAGCCAAGACTGGGCCAGGCACTTTGCAGGCTGAATCAAATCGTACAAAGTAGGTTATCTGCTCATTATACTTAATTACGATGCTCAATTTAAGTATTTTGATCCCTATCTTAGAGATGAGGAAACAGACATAGCATGATTGATTTTTTCCAAGGTAACCCAAGTCTGAAGTGGCCATGCCAGGGCTTGAATCCATGACCCTCTGCTATACCGAGCATCCTCTTTCCACTCCCCAAACTCCCCTTCAGAGCACGGGTCCAAGTATCAGAAGAAGCATATCTAGTCCCATCTCTATGAGAAGCCAGGAGTATGTCATTGAGCAAATGGCACAGCCTTTTTGGTCTCGGTTAACTCAGAATGGGGATAGTAATTCCAGTGCACCTGTGCAGCAGTGGGAGGAACTGCAGGAGCACCAGAAGCTGGGTGGACTTGGAGGAGATTGTGTGCACAATAGCTCAGAATATTTCCCTGGCTGAGGGTGCTGGAGAGTGCTGGCATATCTGGGAACTCTGGTAGGAGGTGACAACAGGAAGGAGAAGATGAGTTAGGAGGAGACAGAAGAGAGAACCTCTTCTCCCATGAATGGGGAGGAGGCAGGAAAAGGAAAGAACTCAGATGGAGACGGCTTGCCCATTTTATCTTCCTACAAGGCAGAATCCAATGTCTTCTTCATGAGTTACATGGCTTCAACCCACAGGGTATCTTATGAATGGAAAACTTATAAGGGAGTTAAAGGTGGAAAGCGGGATATCTCTCCTGTTAGGAAGGTGGAGGAGATACCAATTAAGGAACAAACTTCAAATTTCATTTGCTTATTCGTTATTTTACCATTTCACAGCTAAAGCTCCCAGATAAACTGTATGCTCTGTTGAAGAGGAAAGACTGTCAAAATTAGAAAGGGTAACCCAGGAAAATGCTGTCAGAAAGGAAACTCAATTTGGAGGAAAAAGACCATTAAGATGATTGAGTCTGACAGTTTCTGAGTGGCCACATCAATGTGGGTCCTTGGATCACACAATGAGTTGTTGACCTTAAAAATGTAAAAGCTCATCTTTATACCTATAATAGGCATGGTTTATCCAAGTCGTGCATATGTTATCCTAAAATCTCACCACAATCCTATCAGGTAGGGGTTATTACCCCATTTTACAAAGAAATAGAGGCTTTTAGGGGCCTTCTCCAGGGTCATGCAAGAAGTAAATGGTGGGATCAGGCTTCAAACCTTGCTTGGTCTGACTCTAAGCTGGTGTGCTTCCCCTCCACACTGCGGCTTCTCAGTGGTGTCCCTTTGCATTCCTCCAGCCTCCAGGAAGACTTATAGACTATTTTTTCTATGAGTGGAGGGAATATGCAGAGTAGGGGCCTCCCTACCCCATTTGCCCCCTTAGCTGGGTCCCAGGGCTGCTCATAGATATTGGCACTGGAGGGAATTCACCAGAGAACCTGAATAAATTCTGTAAACTCAGATGATCCGGGGGAAAAGAAAGGTGACCTCATTCTTAGTAAGAACAATCTTTGTTCAGTCTCCAAAGATGCTGCAATGAGTGGAGGTTCTGGTGGTTTGGCCCAAACTCTCTTCTGGTGTTATAGTCAGGACCCTCCTCCCCACTCACTGAGGAAGAGAATTCTTGAGGCTGAGAGGTGTGGTTGGGACTGAGGCAGAGGAATGCAATCGTGAGGCAAGATGGGACACTCTGTCACTTCTGAACAACTCACTGTACATATCTGGGGGCTTTACCTATGAAATGGTAAAAGAATGAATAAGCAAAAGGTCCAGCTGCATAGCAGTACTCCTGTCCTCTTTCTCGCCACCACGATGTTCACCTTGGCCATTTTATGTCTTTCAGCCTACTTTCTTTGAGAGTAGGAACTTTGTTATATTTGGTCTACAGAAGCATCTGGAGTAGTATTGGACACTTGCTAAGTGTTAATAAATAAACTGTTTAAAAGAGTTGAAGAACCATATTGCAAAGTTGGGAAGGCGGTTGAGGAGGTTTGTGTTGTCAGTTTCTCCTAATTCGTTACTCTTTCTCAGCTCAACTTCCTTCTTTGTCCTATTTCTTTCTTTGCTTACCCCCTACATATGGCTGTAATGCCTCCATGGAGTGAGCTGAGTGATGCCCTGAAACTTCTTTACTGTAAGACCTCCCCTTTCTACCCCCTATCCTCGGTAGGTCCAGCCTACCATCTGGACCGATAGTTTCAGTATTAGGACGTCTCATGGAGATCGCTTTTAAAATGCCAAGATTGTACCCAGAAAGAAAATTCACTGGATATTGGGATTCACCAATTTGTGAAGTTATTAGCATAATAATCTATCCTTCTGAGACAAAGAACAGGGAAAGGGCACTTGAATTTGTTAAATTTTGGGGTAGTGAGAAATCCCTTGAGAAAGGGATACAGGAAGGTAAAATTTTAATGGGAGCTGGGTAGGCCAAAAGGATAACAGTGTGCAAAGCACTAAAGAGGAGGGCTGTGCGGGGCTAGCTGAGAGGTTAGTACATGAGCTGGCCCACTTAAGCGGGGACTCACCGAGAAAGGGAGGAGGGCAGAACCAAAGACGTGATTATGCATCTTTTGACTTAGGGTGTCCCCTTCCAAGCTTGTAAAGGGCCCTAAGTGAGACTTATTTAATTTCCAAGGAGATTTCTCTTAATATGTTAGTCAAGTGGTATAATGTGGACTAATCATAGCGCTTTTAATATTTTGGGAAAACTTCCACAAAAGGGAGGGGAGTTGAATTCCTCTGTCCCTCCTGTCATTCTGGGAAGAAGATGACATTTTCAAAGCTGTCAAAAGCCATGGATTTACATGTTTTTGGATGGAAGAGGAGCTGTGCAGGATCTGACCTGAGAGATGTGAGCGGGGATAATCACGGGCAGTTGTGTCAGGATGTATGCCATACTATACGTTCTCGGGAAGAGACAGCCTGAGCTACAGGGGGTGCACTATAGGTTCTTCTTTGGGAGTGGAATGCATCCAAGAGACTTCAGAAGCTTGGGTGCGCCTGTCAAAGGGCATTTACTGGCATGGGTGGGGGTTTAGGTGTAGGGGAGAGGGTCAGAAAGGAAAAAGGTGGTAAAGCTAAAGTGAGGAGCACCAGAATGGTCCAGCACTTCACTTTTTGCATAGACAGAACAATTTCATCTTCTGCTTAGCTCAAAGCAGAGGTAAAGTTTGGTCTGATTAGCTTCAACCCACTTTCAAAGTGTGTTGGCACAATTTTTAGTCAATAAAAAACCAACAGTGATTTCAAACCAATTGCTTTCAAGGTTGTTATCATATAAGCATTGCTTATTTTAATCTCTGAAATAAGAATCATACAAAGCTTGATCAAAAGGATAATATCTTTTATAGGAATAAGAAGAAAATCCTCAAAGTTCATTTGTCTTGAAAGTATCTTCTGAAGAGATTCTATCTTTTTTTTTTTATATTGCTCATGACAGAAATAATTTAGAATCTGTATTGCTACAGGTCATCTTTCAAAGGCTATTGACACAGTAACTGGGTTTTTATTACCTTAAATGCTACTCAGAAGGCAGGGCCTCTGGCCTTATTGTTATATTAGATAGAAGGCTGTTGGCAGGACCAGGGAGAGATTATATCATAATTTATGTACCAGAGTTTAGGATTCAAAGGGGAAAGGTGGAGGTGTGGTTTTTGCTTACTACACCACCAATGAGTAACTGATATTAGGCATATGCCTATGTTTGAGATTACATACATCCTCTGTAATATTGTAATGTTAATTAGTTCCTCCTTTTAGGAATTCATATTTGTTTCCCTAGTCAGGGTCTCCTCTGATTTTCAGATGCTCTTTCTTTTAACACATCCGTTTGACTGTTCTAATTTAAAGGATCCAATACACAATAAGATTATTAAAATCTTCCCACTTTAGACAAAAAGATTAAAGTCTTTTTTGGTTATTGTAGTAACTGACAATGATGATGATGATGATTTTCCCAAAGCGTTGACCCTTGTTTCCTTTAAGATCAACTTTGGAACTAAAGAAGACAGTTTTGAGTTACTTTGTTCATAGAATGCTATGCTTCTAATGATAGCTTTCGTTATAATTCCATTTGCATAATAATGAAGCAAGAAAACTCAGAACTTTCTTGTCCCCAGGTTGGTAAATTAGGAGGAAGGAAAACTCACCAAAGAAGGTGAGAAGAAAATGGGGAGGGAAAGTACAGGGCACTAGGAAAGAAAACCAGCTAGGAGATACTCCTCGGTTCAGAGTAACACAGGAGGTTGCTTCTAATATCATCCAAGAGAGGACGTGGCTCTGAGTTAGGCATGGCCGTTCCTCTAGTCCGTTAATGTCCAGCTGTTGGCCAACTGAGATACTCCTGCTGTACAACCTTTCTCCCTCTCCACGTTGGTGGTTCTCGGCTGGTCCACCCTTGACATGATCTCAAGCCCTGGACCATCCTTCAACCTGCACAGGCCCCTGGGTGCCCTCTGAGGAGAGGTGACCTGATGCCAGCTTGGAGCTGCTCTAGGTTGGAAGAGAGACCTCTCCTTATTTCTCCTGCTGAAACCGCAAGGTCTCCCAATCATGGAGCATGATGATACTAAAGGAGCTCTTTCTAAAGGCACATCACAAAAGCATGCAAACTTTAAGTTTCATATCTGAGCGTACCTGAAAAAGCACAAGAAGGAAGCATTTAAAAAAGGGATTGTAAAATTGTAATTTACGCAGACAAATCCTCTTGGAAGGTTTTGAGGCAGTGGTGAGCTGGAGAAGGTTGGGTGTCTTTGCCATGCTAAAGTGGTCTATGGACCACAAATGTCAGATTTCCACTGCTCCAGAACATACCCCTTTCTTGTGAATGATTGAGAATCCTTTGAAAAGTTTGTCACCTTGATATGCTGGGGTTGGGTCACTAGTTCACTAGGTCAAGTTCTACTGGAGTCTTAGAGTCTAAGGAACCTAGACTAGGATGCCTTCTTCTCAGAGCCTTTTCACTCTTCACCCTCTTCCTCACCAGCCAGGGATGCCAGGCGTAATTGCCAGCCCTACTGACCTACTCGTATTCTGACCAAGCTTAGAGTGGCCTCCTAAATAGTCTTTGGGGGAAAAGACAGTTTTCTTGGGTTGCTTGTTTACAACTAGAGAATATGTTATTAATGCCACAGTGTATGACTAACTACAACTTTGCACTGTGGGGAGACAGGGACAATCACACCTCTGAAACTCTGGAATCAGTACCTGGGAAAACACTACGGTCCCCTTAAGACCATGGGAGGTATGCTGCACACTGGCTTTTTAAGCTCTCAATGTTTCTGATTTCTTAAGGTTCAGATTTTGGGCCCGTGTGCCAGAAAACATAGCCTCATCGTATTCTGCCCCTGGGTCAAGAAAAAAAATCCTGACCTAAATGAATATTGAATTTCATACCAAAGCTCTGGGTCCAAAAAGCTGTGGGGATCATGAAGCACAGAGAATGACAAGAAAACCAGAGTGTGATTTTTAACATTGGTGGGCTTGCACATGCGTGTCCTGGGAGACCTGGGCCGCAGAAGTGAAGGTGGTGCTTGAAGAACCGGTGTAAAGTAAGCAGAGGGGTGCCACCCACCTACCCCGAGGAGGCCCTATCCTGGTGTGACAGGCCATGCACACTCCCTCCCTCCAGCTTTTATGTAATGAGCTGGAACATTTTTCCACCCACCAGGGAGTCTAATTCTGACATCACAGATCCATTTCTGCTGCCAGCCCAGAAATCTCACATTTGCTTCTTTCTCTCTCTTTTCTTAAATGACCATGTCTTGAATTATGAAAGTAACTAAGGGTATTAAAATAATAGAGAAAAACAACAACAACAAAAACAGGCTAACTACCCCACACAACTACGGTTAAAATCGAGAACATATTTATTTCCACATTTCACCATTTTCACATTTCATTGGATGCCCTATTTTTGGATGATGCCACAGGAAGCAGGAATCTATTTTTTGTAGAGGGGGAAACTGAGTCCAGATAAAATTTAATTGATTTTTGGGTGTTCTCTCTCTGATGAATTGGCCTCATGATTAGAACTGTGAGTGCACTAGACCCCTTTTACTCTATTCTTAGATCCTCTTTGTGTGCTCGCTTACAGTACGAGTTGACTTACGAGATAGGGACAAGATGGCACTTTACCTGGAGAATTTAAAAGAAATAATCTTGCATATCCATTTATGGGAGAAAAAGAACCTCAAGCACTGATACCTCTTTCATGAGTTTTTACTGTATTTTAGGTGCATAAAATTGTATAGATACTTTTTGAAAGGCGTCTTTAAATAGCGCTCAGTAGAAGATGACTCTTTTGGGGAGCTGCATCCATTAGAGTCTTGTCCTGTGTACTTGGAGCGACCTGTATAGCTTCTGGCCCTCGGGCAACTTTTATAAAAGGTTAGTATCACTTAAGAGCCCCACAATGTTGCAAAAAATGCCTTCCCATATGCTTCCATTTCCCAGTGCGTAAATGAATGGTCCTTAAATCTCTTCTATTTCTTAAATGATGTTTTATTTACTACACCTTCATTTAATTAAGAAGGGTCATATGAACTATATTTCCTGCACATACTAAGTGACATCACCCTTTATGTTTGAGGTAATGATCATCATTTTTAAGAGTCCCAAAAGGAATTTAATTGAGGGGAAAGGAATCAAGAACATAGGGGCCTCCAGGCATCAATTGCTGGATGTCTTAGTTTCATAGCTGGGACTGGCCCCCAGCAAGCTCTGCTCAGAGAGAAGGCAGCTGACACTGTTTATAAAATCCACTAGAGGAGAGTCAAGTATTGCTACATACATTCATTTTAAGAAGTACACGCAACTTAAGCTAAAACATGGTGTTTCAAAGAAATAAAGAACAATATATAAAGATCTGCCTTGAGAGTAATTACTATAACTTATAAGTAATATATGGCATAAAGAAGCCTTTTACATTATATAACAAGTTGTGAATTTAACAATGTCACAGACCCAGAGATTTGAAAGCAATGACTTATGGCCTTGTTGACAACACATGGGAAAACTCTGGGTGACTGGTTGCCTGCCTATCTATATTTAAGTGTTTCTCACCCCTCCAGACACTACTGGTAACATCTGGTGCAGGAGGAAGCCTAGTTTCGGAGAATGATACTACAACTGCAACTGTTTGATTTTGCCAGGGAAACTCCAGGTCCAGCACAGCATAGAGCTAAAGATCTTTTTAGCAACTCTGTGTGAAGAGGAGGGGCAGGAATCATTGCTCCCTTTATGGCTGGGAAGACTGAGCCCCAAAAGAGGAAGATTAGGACACATCTCCAAGGTTTCTTTGCAGCCACCAGACTGCCTTAGCTCATGGCTATTTCTACTAGATTGTTTTGTCTTTTCACCACCACTACCAACATAAATGCTAACCAAAACAGACCTTGAGTTAGTTGGCCTCTCCTTTCTTTAACCCATGGCCGTAGCTCCCCAAATTTAATGAAAAGCAAAAAGATGCTGTCAATGATTTGAGTTTCTTCCCAACAAAAATTTCCTTACAGTGTCCTACTTTGGTTTTCAACAGTTAAAAGCTGTTGAAATGTTGGAAGATAGAGGTGCTTCTGGAAAGGCTGAACATAACAGGGAAGTAGAAGCTTCCTGAGTGAAGTCAAGTTGAGAGGGGCTGTTCTGGAGCAGTTCCTGCTTCTAGTGGACAACAGTGCACATGTGGACTTTCATGTTTTTTGTTTTTTTTTTTGCATGGGCAGGCACCAGGAATCAAACCCAGGTCTCCAGCATGGCACACAAGAGTTCTGCCACTGAGCCATCATTGCACTGCACACACATGGGGACTTTCTATCCCATGTACTGATGAGTCCTGGTTGGGTACAGTGCCTGGTGCATGGGAGAATGGGGATAGGGTGCTAAAGGGAACTACACAAGCTGAAACGATAGGCAAAATTAAACAAGATGGTACTTAGGAATAAGAGTCAGATCTAACACTTAAGTAAAGAAAATCCATTGGTGAGGCTCAATTGTTCTGGGATGGGGGAGCCTGGCCCAGTTCCAACCTAGGTGAAAGAGGATCTGGGGGTTTCAGACTGTCTGGTCAACAGGAGGCAGCTGTGTGACATGAGTGCCCAAGAAAGTAAGTGGGCTCGCAGGTTGCATTGGGAGGTCAGCCCCCTGCCCTCCCACCCCCACCTCGGGGGACCAGAGTGTGCTCCATTTTTCTCACTGTGGGGAGACCATATCTGGTGGGGCAATCACCAAGATGGATCTGGGCAAACTGGGAAGCCTCCTAGGACAGATCCATTATAAGCAGTACCTGGGCTACTTGTTAAAAGCACAGATGCCAAAGCCCCACTCTGGAGACATTGAATCAGAATTATCAAGAGGATGTGTACTCTTTATTTTGTATGCTGTGCAGAGGAGGTCACATTCTTTTCCATTTGAATATACCGCTATTGCAGCACCATTTGTTGAATGTTTTTTTGACTGTATGGGCCGGAATCCAATTGGGGTCTCCTACACGGCAGCTGGGCATTTTCTCACTGAAGTACTGTGCACCCCCTATGTTCTTAATATACCCTGAAATTGATTCTTATAATCAGAAAGTTCCAAGAAACATTAAGACAATGAATTCATTAAGCATATGGCACAGTCCCTGGCTCTTAGTAAAGGACCCAATTTTAGGAATACAATAAATGGCGAATGAATAAATGAGCAAGATCTAATTTTCGCTAGTTAAAGGAGTACAACTGACACTCTAATTTTCATCAAGGGGTTGTGTAATTCTTCTTCTAGAGGACAATGGGATTTCAACTAAGTTCAATATCCTTAACACAAAGGGAGTAACATTTCTCCTTTTGAGGAATTTCTGGAGGTGGGTTGGGGAGATACTTTTGCAAAGAAAAGTCTTTCAAGTCTCCTTTTTGCTAATGGATAAAACTTTCACTCAACTCCAAATCTAATAGTAGGACCACTAGAAACCTGGTAAACTCTTCCCAGGAAGAGTTTGGCGCTGGGAAAAGCTGCCCGTCCATAGTGGCTGAGAGGTTGGGACCTTGGGTTTTGCTGGTTTAATTATTTTAGGCATTAGTTAAGTCCATAAAATTGAACACATACACATACACATAGACACACACACAAAACCAAACAACTTGCTCAGCAGAACTAAGAATTATTTTCCTCATGTCAAAATAAGGTAGCTATTAAGGCTCCTGGTTTGTTTTAATTGGACTTGGGCCTTTCAGACCAAAGTCTCTCCAGCCTTTCTGCCTTGAGGGTCTCTACCCCAATTAAGTGGTGAAATGGGGGGGAGGGGCAGAGATATTTAATAGGCCTTTGGTTTTCTGCGAGTCTTTTATTAATGCTGTAAGTTGCAGTGGCCAGATGCTCTGCAAACCAGGGTGGCTGGGTTTCAACTTCTGGTGTTGAGTTGCTGGCTGTCTTGGATTTGTTCCCAATGTGATCTGTGACTCCTGCTGAAAGCTGGTCAATGTCAAGGCAGGAAGTACTAGCTCTGAAAGAGCCCCAGGCTCTCCCAGACACACAGGTGTAGGTGCTGGATGAAAAAGAAACCGGGCAGACACACTCCTGCCCTTTTAGATGATCTTCCCAGAAGGTGTCTATTCTTAAACTACCCATGTCACTTCCATATCTTCTAGGCAGGGAGGCTATATTCTGAATTTTCTAAGCAGTTTGAGTTCATGACTGCGGCACATTGAATTGGTTAACTTTAGACTAACAAAGACAACGGGATCTTTCTATTGATTCATCCTTAGTATGAAAATATAAAAGGATAACCAATTCCTCCTTTTTCTTTTCCAGAACTGAAAAATAAAACTTAAAATTCCTGGGTGTCACTTTGTATTAGTGCCTTTAGCTTAATATTTTAAAAATACAATGGTTTTAGAAAGTGACCTAGAACTTCTAAAGCCCACTGCAGCTGACTCTTGCCAGCTTAATTTTTAATTAAAAAAGATAAGGTGATTTTTCTGTAATTTCACATGAGGGCTGGGGAGAAGGCCTCCAGTCTTCTCCTCCTGGGCCGACATTGTTCTTTTGAGGGCCCTCCCTCCCTGTATGTCTTTGTCTCTTTTACTAAGGAGACCCCTGAGTCCCTTGCACTGAGCTCTCTGGGGCTTTAGGAGGCAGCCTGAAGAATCTGCCATGAGATAGCCTGTGTTCCCTTCTGAGAAAGAGCTACCTCCAGGAACCAGCTGGGACTAAGCCCCCACAACCTCAGTCTCACCTGTGGATGGCAAATTCACAAACCAGGTGACTGAAGGGAGATAGACATTCTCTCACAATTTCTTGTCTTTGAGACCCTAAGCTGTTTGGGGAAAGGGCCTCTTCTAATGGAGTTGTGTCTGTACGGATTGCCCCTCACACACAGGCCCTCTATGTGGGTCTGCTTGCCCCATGTACATCCCTGACCAATAGCAGTTCATCAACACGGTCATTTTCTTTATCTTTACGGTTATTATCTTTACTTAGTCATGTGCTGAGCACTTCAGGTACAATATTGTGTTTAATCCCTACAATCCTCTTATGTGTTCATTTTTCAGGTTTGGGGAGGGTAATCAACCAAAACGATACAGTGGTAGAGCTGGGTTTCAAGCCTAGTTCTGTGTCACTCTAAAGTTTCTGTTCTTAGACTCTAAGAGCTAAGCAGCCCTGAGCTCCCTGAGTTGGTGTTGCTGATCCTGAAATAAATATACTAGATTGAACTTTCCAAGGCTGCATGTTGTGCTCTTGGAAAAGGCAGGTTGTTCATCCTTTCTGATAGAGCCTAGAGTGATTAGGGACAAGGGAACCATTTTGGTGACCTGGATATTGGCCAGCAGCAGGGATGGGGGATCTGAGGCCCTAAGCACTTTTGGTGGGAACTGCTGACTGCTGAGATCGACGTCAGTTCTTGGCAGGAAGCTAGAGCAGATTATTAAACAGATGGTTTATAAGCTCCGAAGGCAGGAAACAGTGGTCATCTCTGAGAGCAAAGGTTCCCCATAAGCAAACTGTGCCAAACCTCATTTCATTTTGCAAGCCTTACCAGATTCACAGACAGGGGCTGACAGAGATGTAATTTATCCATGTCTCAGAAAATGATTTAGTAGAGTGCCTCACAATACCTTAAGAGACAAGATGGAAAGATGTGGATTGGATTTTTAATTGAAATTTAGATGGTCCCAGGAAGGTTGAACAAAGAGTGCTCAAAGAGTGTTGGTTAATGTAGAAATGACAATGGTTATCGGTTGTGAGTGCCAAATAGAGGACCAAGGACATAGGAACAGATAGCTGTTGATCATGTTGAACTCATGGGAGGTCTTTGGTACCCCCATAAAAGGACTTTAATTCTTTGACTTAGCAAACATTTACAGACTAGATGAGGAGTTTGGGAAACAGAGACGGACAAGGTGTACTCCTTCATCCAGAGAGAGAGAAACAGGCTCTAGTGTTGTCCATTTTCTATTGATTTCTGGAGCTCAGACTGTCCAGATGAGGATGGTTTTGGGAGACCAAAGGTTTTCATTGTTTGGATGCACTGGGTGTGACAGTTAGTTTTATGTATCATCTTGGCTAGGGTATGGTGTCCAGTTGTTTGGTTAGATACTGATATAAATGTTGCTTGGGGGGTACCTGCAGATGGGATTAGCATGTACACTCAATTGACTTCAAGTGAAGGAGATTATGTGGGTGGCCTCATTGAAATGGTTGGAAATCTTAAATGCAAAGAACTGGGGGTTCTGGGAAGAAGAAAAAATTCTACCTTAGGATAATACCCTTTGCTCTTGCTTAAGTTTCTAGCCTGCCATCTTCCCTTATGAAATTTTTACTTAAGACTTCAACATCACTCTTACTGGAACTTCCAGCCTCTGGCCTACCCTAGAGAATTCAGACTTGCCAGCTTTCAAAATTACATGACTCAATTCCTTACATTCTCTCTATCTGATATGCATATATGTATTTGTATCTATCTATTTTATCTGTCTCTTTCTATCTATCCATCCACCTATCAATCAATCTACCTACCTGCCTGCCCACCTACTTACCATACATATATCCAGTAGGTTCTGTTTCTCTGGAGGACCATGACTCATTACTGTGTCTCATGAACACTGAAGGATTCTGAGAGGGAAATTTAGAGACATTTGTGGGAAAATTATGTGGGGGAGGGCACGGGTGGGGGAGGAGTTTCCTGGCCCACCAACTTGTCATGAACAAGAGCATCTCCACTTATATCTGCTTTCCATATTGGGCTTGTTGGTGAGATTTCACTTAAGGACAGATTTCTCTTTCTAGCTCAAAAACGTCTGAAACCACAGGTCCTGATGCTATCTAAGCTTCCATCTAGCTCTAAAAACTACACGGTTCTTAAAAATTGTGTGGTAAGAGGGAATGCTATACAATATCGGCTTTATCTCTCTTCCACTTTCCTTTTACCTCCTGGAACATTCCCTCACCCTATTCCTCAGTCTCCTGGCAAGCCCCTTCCCTATCTCCAGGCCTACTATCTCTTTACTTGTAAGTGCTCCAAGTTTCCTCCTAACACCTCTCAAGGCCCTGAAAACTAGTCCTCACATAGCTCCTCGTATCAAATTGCCTTCATAAGTATAAATGACTGATAGCTTTCATTTACCCAGAGGGGATATTTGCATTGTTAAAGAAATCAAACCGGTGGCTAAGTGAAGAATTGGAAAAGGGATAGGAGAGATGCTCTGGGCCAGTGAAGCCTCCCTGAATTCTGCTTAGAGAAATGTAGCCTTTTGCCCAGGTTCATTAACTTCATTTAAAACTATGTTTTAAGCACTTATAGGCCAGAACTCTGCTAAGCATTGGAGGAAATGTTGAGTAAAATAATCTCAGCCCCTACTCTCATAAAGTTTAAAATTAGGGGGTGGGCATTTTACTTAAACATTAATTCAACTTTTTTTTTTTTTTTTGCATGGGTAGGCACTGGGAATTGAACCCAGGTCTCTGGCATGGCAGGCAGGAACTCTGCCAACGAGCCACTGTGGCCCAATTCAACTATTATTATTAATCACTGAGTATCTAGTATATGCTGGGCACTGCTCTAGGAATTGGGATTATACTGGTGAAAAAAAACAGATGAAGTCCATGCCCTCATGGGGCTAATATTTAAATGAATGGATAATTAAAATCCTAGGTAAATATGTAATGAATGTTAAAATAGAAATTTTGACTAGGTTCCAAGATACAAGAACTTCTAATGAAGTGCCTGATCACCCAAGGCACATTTCCAAGGAAATATTTGTAAACTGGTTCCATGATGCTTAGATATCTTGGCCAGATGAAGGACACAAAAAGGGGTAGGGGTGAGGAGAAGGATTTGTGAAGGTATTTCTTGAAGGGGATTGTAATGAATTCCTGGTGATCCTCCCACTGGGGGGAAGGGGGAAGTGTCTATCAGCTTGACCTCAAGTGCTCCATGGGGTTATTGGAGAGCTTAGAAACTAGTCCCCTGAAGATGGAAAACACAGTTCTCAGGTCTGAGAAAGCCAGCAGCCTGTGGCAGCAGGATAGAGGTGGCTGCCTTGGGACTGGCTTAGCCTGGTGCTGTGAATGTCTCCTGTGCACCTGAGCCATGGGAAAGAGAGAGGCAGAGTGGGTCTTCTTGGATCCCGTCCAAGGGGGCCATCTAGTAAGGTAGAGGAATCTCCAGCAAGAAGCTGGAGGAGAATGCTAGTTTCCTAGAGGCTGTGGAAGCAGCCACATGGAAACACTGGGAATAAAGACACACCTGCCCATGTCAAGGAACCTGCAATAGGGAGAGAGGGTCCAGCAGGAAGCTCCAAAGACCACGCACAAGAAAAAGGTCAGCATCAAACATCTGCTGGGCCAGTAGAGCTCAAAGCAAGATTTACTTCTTCTACCTTGCCTCACTTGTCCTTGTCTAGGAGCAACCGGCTCATAAGCTGGGATGGAAGGTCGAGGAGAGAAGAGACAGTGAAGAGGACAACCACATCTCTTCTTTTCACTGGGGACTCCAGCCCAGTGGGGGAGGAGAGATTTAATGCAGGATCAAGTTTGAGGTTTTGATTGAGTTCTTGGTAGGACTTTCCAACAGTTGAATTTGGAATGTGTTTTTGATGGTGAACCTGCCTATAATCCAAGAGTTAGCTGAAAAGTTATGGGGCCTGTTATCCAGGGGCAGGAGGAAAAAGCCTCTCCTGATGAATAAGGTTTAAAAGGGGAGGAGGGAGACATAAACTAAAGTTTTCTGAAACCCTCGTTCTGGCTCAATCCTGCCCTGGCTAAGCCCCACTTGACTGTAGGCTGCTCTGGGAGAACACAGGGACCCAAGGAACTGGGATGACACCTCTCCCAGCCCCCTTACCATCCCAGCCTGCTACGCTCAGTGCTCAGTGCTCCACCCGCATCCGTGGCTGCTGGCATCTGGAGACTGGCCATCGGCTTGCAACTTGTAAAGTCAGAGGAAATGTTGCCTGGAACCCAGGCCTCATGACGTATAGGCCTGGGCTCTTTCCACTAACCACATTTGGGAGACTGATTTAGGTGTTGTCCTGACATTCTGAAATGGAATCTATGCGTAAGCATGAAAGAAATAAATCTGGACATTTAACGGTGTTAGAGAAAGGAGTCTGGTGAATCCGCCAAGCTGTGCTTCCATTGGATGAACTTTTCCATAGTGGAATGCTAGCAAGATGGTTGGTTTTTGTAGAAGGTAACTAAGTCCAAAGAAATGAATTGCCATTCTACAAAAAAAAAAAGGTTCTTTTGGAAGATGCATCTTTGTTTACAACATGTGCCATTTCGTTTAGTTGAAAAAAATGAGGGTCTAGTCCATTTAAGAAAATAGCTTTTTAAAAATGGGATGGCCACTTTTATGTGAATTAGAAGCATGAAGCAGCTGAGGGAATGTTTCTTATGTCTCCATCTCAGAAAGGGTGTTGGCCATTTGGCAGAGAATGAGATCAAGGCCACTGGTCATGAGAAGCAGAGCTTAAAGCACTCCATGTACTGAGTGCACTGGGCTGCAAATCTTATGGTTAAGCCCCAGCTCAAGCCACTTGTCCTCCGGGGCCTTCAGATCCCTCCTACGTTAAAGGAAGGCACTGGCTTTAGTGGCTGTAGCTTTAATGGTTGTTAGAGTTAGTTAGTTTGTATTTTGTAGGTTATCTTGTTTAGCATTTAGTACTAACTGTATGTTGTACTATGTTGTTTAAAAAATAACAAAGAAATGGAAAAATGCGCTGTTTCTTAAGATAAAATACAGGCGCGGTTGAGGGGTCATAGTCTGTGCCCTTTCTCAGGTAGGCAACTACCTTAGAGCTGATGCTCTAAGGCTGGACACTGTCCTTAACCAAAGTGTGGTATGAGGCCAGCGCACCTCCCGGGGGGTGGTCTTGGCCTTTCCATATGAGGAGAACCTCACAGATCTTCTTTTCCACAAAGCGGTCAAGAGGACTTCTCCGGGGTTTTGCCTCCCACCTACACTCAGCAAAAGTACCATGTCTGAGATCCCATGAGAGTTAGTCATTTCTTTGGTTTCCTCCCTTTTTCCTCTCCCTCCTTCTTCCTGTCCTTTCCCTCCCCAACCTCTTTTTTTTGGGTTTCTTCTTTACCTCCGTCCTACTTCTTCTATTTTTCAATAGAGAATTTCCTGAGCACCTACTATGTGCAAAGAATCAGGGATATAAAAGGGTAGAAACCACCTATTCAATGCTAAATGAGTATGACATAAAGCAGCGTTATGATAGTTCAGAGGGAGAAGGCATCTCCTAATCCTAGAGGGAACTGGGAAGGCTTTCTAGAGAAGAAAGGAACAAGATTAATTTGAGGAGAAAGGGCCAGCATAATTTGGGTTATGGGATGGGATAAGCAATAGGTCTAGAAGCTGTAATACATAAAGCACAAAGACTAAAACAAAGACTCAGAGGGCAGTCTGCTTTGGTGCAGGATGCGTGAAGAGGTCAGCAGGGGCCTGATGACACAGGACAGTGATGTACAGTGAGCTGCTAAGTGAGCAGTTCCCAAAGTGTCTTCCATGGAACACTAGTGCCAAATGAGCTTTGTAGAAGCAGGACAGCAATATACATATCTGGGATATGCTGCATAAGGTACCCCTCCCTTTGGAGAGTCCCAGAGCCTATGGGTTTATTAAACTTTCTTTGACATCCTGCAGAGAAAAAAATCTGTTTACCATAGTTAAGTGCTGCATTTTCCAAATGTATTTGACACCTAGGAGCACCTGTGGAATAAGTGTTCTTCAAAACACACTTTGTGTGGGCAGGCAGTGGGGAGCCAGCGAAGGTTTCAGTGGGACGTATAGGTCATTGCTGGAAGTAAAAACTCCTTCATGTTGAAGAAAGGTGGGTGGGGGTGTATATAGACAAGCCAAACACCTGCTGCCTCTTGTTTTCCTGGAAATAGGCTGGCTGTGTTGGTAGGTGAAGAAGGTGAAGTCTCATTTTTTAGCACTGAGAGCATTTCTTGCCTTTGGGGATTACTTGAGACTCAATGCACGTGCCAAGAAAATGTTTTCACTGGCCAGAGAGGTAGTTACATACACATATGCATGCACTTGTAAACTTTTGCTGACGGACAACACTTTTTGTTCTAATGTTCTCCCTGCTTTTCTTTGTTTAGCCAAAGCCTCAACGTCTTCTAAGGAAATGCTTAAGTTATACCTCTCTGTAGTCTTTTCAAACGACACTGGCCACCTCCACTCAGGACCTTTCTCTTCATATTACTGTCAGCAGTAAATAAGCACTCTATGATACCCTGTCTGGTTCTTAAATACAACTTCCCTCCTCCATCCCTTCTGCCCTGGACTCAGCAGCGCTTGCCCCATGCTGTGCCTCAGGTGGGTTGTTTGGTACATTTGCTGATGACTGGCATATATGACATTGCATTCTTCTGCAGAATTTTCATCTCCAGGTGGTAGGTAGAAAGGTAAATAAGTGTGCAGACCACTCATCTTCCTGCCAGCCCCCAAATGAAATAAAAAGAACAGAATCCCTTTGCTTTTATTCTCATTAAAATGATTTTGGAAAAATAGCAAGGTCTCATTATTCATCTTGGGTGTGTTTCTAAAGATCTACATGCATAATGAAGAGACTGACAGCTAGGCAGGACAATGAATTATCAAGCAAAACACTGGAGTGATTAAACAATGACAATCCGCCAAAGTGTCATTCTGCTTTTGAGCATTACTCGGAGATCACTCTTGGGTGAATGGGAATCCAATTTCCCAGGGCAGAACAGGTTGTAAAGGACCCTGAAAGAGGGGGAGGAGGCTGTAAGGGCAATCAGGTTAAAAGAGGGCTAAGGCAGTGTTATGGACTGAACAGAGGCAGGCTTAAGTCTTAACCCCTGGTCTCATGAACCCATTTGCAAATGGGATCTTTGAAGGTGTTATTAAAGTGAGAGCTAACTGAATCAGGGTTGGCCTTAATGCACTTAAGACTGGAAGCAGAGGAAACTGGGCACCATGGCAGTAGGAGCCAGATGGCCAGAAGATGGAGGCAGAGACTGAGTCATGGATTGCTGGCGAGCCACCACCACACTGCTCCAGATTTTGGAGAAAGCATGATTCTGCCAATACCTTGATTTCTATCATCTAGCTTCCAAAACCGTGAGTCAATAAATTCCTGTTGTTTAAGCCAACTAGTACATGGTGCTTTGTTACAGCAGCTATGGCAAACTAAGACAGGCCCATCTCATTGGCTTTATCTCCAACAAACTTCCATAATCCATCCACTTCTCGCCACTCCCACCTCATCGCTGCCAGTCCACCACCAACGTCCTGACTTACCTACCGGCTTCCACTCTTACTCCCGCCAATCTTTCTTGCTTCCCACAACAGCAAGGGTAGTCTTTGTACAATGTTCTTAGGTCATGTCCCTCTTCTGCTAACCTTCCACCCTATGAAGACTTCCTGTCACCCCAGGGTAAAACACAAACACCTTTCCCTGGATCACAAGCCCTGCCTGACAGGGCCCCTGCCTTCTGCTCTGACTCGGCACCCTCTATCTCCCACTGCTCTTCACCTACGTTGGTTTCGCTGTTTCTAGGCCGAGCTCTTTCCGACCTTTCCTATGATCCTGAAGTGGCCAGCTCCTTCTTGCCATTCATAGCTCACCTTCAACATCACCTCCTTAGAGAGGGCTTTCCTGACTTCCCAGCCTGGTATCCAGTCTCTTTCAATCACATTACCCTATTTTAATTCTTGGTATAGCACTTAACACCGGGAGTTGTGAATCCTCTAGTGCAAACTCCATGATGGGGCCACGAACTCCCTATACACATGTGCTCCACACACCAATAAATAGGTGCTGAATGAACAAATGCTAGTTATTCCATTTACTAGCTGTGAGGCCTAAGTTCATGAGCCCTATTTCCTCATCGGTAAAATGGGAGAATACCTACATCAAAGGGTTATTGGAGGAAATGCATTAGAAAATAATTGGAAATTATAAGGCTCTGTGCTGGTTTGAAACTGTTGTATGCTCCAGAAAAGTCGTGTTCTTTAATCATGATTCAACATTGCTTGGTGGAATCTTTTTGACTAAGTTGTTTCCATGGAGTTGTGTCTCCACCCATTTAAGGTGGGACTCTTAAGGAGCCCTTTAAGAAGGAAACATTTTGGAAAAAGCTTCAGTGCTGAAAGAGCCAACACGAGACCCAGAACTCCAGAGATGAAGGAAGAAAATGCCCCCGGGGAAGCTGTTAGAAACAAAATGCCAAAGACCCCAGTAGGCACTAGCCATGTGCCTTCCCAGCTGACAGAGGTGTTCTGGACTCATTGGCCTTTCTTGAATCAAAGTATCTTTTTCTGGATGTCTTAGTTTGGACATTTTATGGCCTTAGAACTGTAAACTTGCAACTTAATAAATTCCCTTTTTAAAAGGGAATATACCATTTCTGGTATATTGCATTCTGGCAACTTTAGCAAACTAAAACAGGCTCTTTGCAAATATTAGTTATCATTATGCTCGAGTTAGGCCAGATTAGGTAGATTGAATTATGTATTCCAGAAAAACATGTTCTTAATCTTAATCTTATGCCTGTGGGTGTGAACCTGTTATAAGTAGGACCTTTTAAAGATGTTATTTTTAGTTAGGGTGCGGCCAACTGAGGCAGGATGGGTCTTAATCTTATTTCTGGAGGCTTTATAAAGAGAAAGCTATGAGGAGGAGCCAAAAGCCAGAAGTTAGCTGGAAACTGGAAGAGAAAGGACATCGCCATGTGATGGGACAGCCAAGGGCTCCAAAGGACTGCTAACCCCCCAGAGCTACCAACCCTGGGAGGAAAAAACCTTCCCATCTCTGAAACCATGGGACAATAAATTCACATTGTTTAAGCCAACCTGTTTTGTGTCTTTCTGGCATTATGGAGAAAATTCTTGCTTTCCAGAAATGTTTCAAAGGTAAAGTACAACAGATAATCAAAAAATGTACAAATACTTAAAACGAAGTTTAAATACTACGCGTCTTTATTTCCTTGTAATGACGGTGCAGGGAAGAAACAGTAAAGGAACATCTTTGAATACTAGCTTGTTTAAAAAACCTTAAATGCTGGTTTGGGTCATGCAAGCCCTCTGGCTAACAAGAAGACTGGGACAGGAGCTGGTTTAGAAAGGCAAAGTCATAGCTGACCTAACAGAAAACCAGGAAGGGAAGAGACCTGCAATTTCTGAAATTCTTATTATGTCCACATGATGTAAATAGCTGGCAGACTCAGGGTCTGTGAGAAATCATGTCTTCCCCCTTCTCACAAGTGTCTTCCAGGCCTATGGAAGTATAGGCCACTGTGGGCCAATAGAAATATAATGCAAATCATATAGGTAATTTAAAATTTTCTAATGGCCACATTTTAAAAAAGTAAAAAGAAACAGGTGAAATTAATTTTAATAATATATTTTCTTTAAGCCAATATACCCAGAATGTTATTATTTCAATATATAATTGATAAAAAGGTATTAAGGGGATATTTTACATTCTTTTTTTTTGTACAACCTTTGAAAATCTGGAGTGTACTTTACACTTACAACACATCCCATTTCAGACGAGCCATGTTCCAAGTATTGAACAGCCACATGTGGCTGGTGGCTATCATACTGGACAGTGCAGCTGCATACTTCACTTTGGACCTGCTCGTGATTGAAAAGCATTTTCTGTTGCTCATGGGGGCCAAAAGGAGAGGTCACAAATAATTGTTTAAAAAGTGTCTGCACACATGACCACCTAGTTGTTTCGTGTTATTGTATATGAAGGAAATATTTTGGTTAGCTCTTCCAATGGCCAGTGGAGAGCTTAAAACTCTTAAGACTTTAATAATAAATTCCTGCCATGAAAATATTTTTATCCCCTGAAACTCCACAAACTCTTTAAGATATGGAAAACTGTATTTGAAACTATGCTCATCTTGAGCTAGCTAGCAGCTATCATCTCATCTGTCTATATATCACACACCCATCTTCATTATCTTTTAGAAGTGATAGGCAGGAAGACGGCACATTTAAAATCAAATTTTGTTCCCTTCCTCGAGCTCACCCCGTTAAGGTCTGGGCCTCCAGGGTTTTGGGCCTGGTGCTCCTGGAGAAAATTTATGAGAAACAGTGTTTTCTCAAGGAGGGACAATTTATGCCAGAGTTTATGAAGCTAGATAATTTTAATAATCAAATTGTCGCCATTAAAAAAAATGTCAAACATGGAAGTGGATTAGAATTAGATATATTATGAACAGAACGGCTTTAAGAAAGCAAGACATTATTAAAGAAATAAAGTTATTCATATATTAATGTTCTCTTGATGCTTTGGGGCATAAATCAGCCTAGTCTGGGACTCTGTGGACATGGATGGGTGAGTTTTATGAAGGATAAGCATCAAGCCTGTCTGTAGAGTGAAACTCTGAGGGTCAGAACATTCTCTCCAATGTTGGAGTCTACAGAAACCTGAACAACATTGCTGAGTGAACTTGGAGCTTTCAAATGGACTATTTGGCCTGCTTTAATTTTTTGGAAGATTCAGTGATGTTTATGAGTGGCCTGGAGTGGGGTGGTGTGAGTTGTTGGCTAGATACTAATTACTTCTTATGTCTAGTTTTTTGCAGGGAGATTCTGTTTTGATCCACTAACAAATATATTTTCAACTTTAAGCCCAGCAGCAGGGTATCTAGTGGCAGAACTAAGCTAGCGTAGCTGACCAGGTACAGCTTGGACCATGGGCTGTGATGAGTTCACATGTGCTTATTCTTGGTGGGGGTTGCTTACTGTTTGCAAGCATAGAAACTTCTGCAGGTGACTTGGGCAGCTCTAGAGGTCCCCATAACACCTGCCAGGATGGATAGACATGGTGGAGTGTTGAAGCAATGGCCTCATAGACTTTGGTAAAGTCTGTCCCACCACCAAAAGGAAAAACGTCCACCCGCCCTTCTATTTCTCCCTATCACCATACCTAAGAAACTGACTTCGCTTGGCCAGGACTACCTTCCTTGCTGGACAGGGAAAGAAGGGGCAGACTTTTTGTCTTGTACAGCAACAGGAAGGATTCCACAGTGGACTTTCCATTGGGCCCACTTTTACTAGTTGTACCAGTAAAGGGAATGGTTGTCTGTTATCATGTTCAATTTTCCAGATTCTGTGTCATTCAGAGTTTCTCATTATAATTTTAATAAACAGAAGAAGTTTTGGAAGAACTTACACAAGACTTATTTCCATTTAAAACTTGAGTGCAGGTCAAGACCACAGAGCCCTTGAAAACTAAGTATGCCGGTAACCAAGCAAGGCCATGCCAGCTGCTAGGCTCCACCACTTAGGAGGGCTACCCACTCCAGTTGTTGGAAGACAAGACAGAAATGGACAGAGGTACTGGAGACCAGAGGAGTGAGCACCAAAAAGCTAACTTTGTCAGCAGTAAGGATTCTGAACATGATTTTATTTTCTATGGTTTTAGCCAAAAGAAAAAATAGAAACCACAAAACATTAAACAGTAGTCACAAAAATGAATTTATGAAGTGAGATTAATCAAAGTTTAGAGAGATTTTAAAAATTATACTTTCTATTTTCAAATAAAAATCTTTTAAAAAGTCAAACAGGTATTATTAATAAATGACAATGACAGAAAATACGAATTGCAATTGTAATGATAGTTTAGTCTTTTAATAACCCCTAGTCAGTCTCATTTCAGTGTTAAATGCTCCTGGAAGACAGTGTGAGCTCTTTCTCCTTATTGAAAGGCAGAGGGTTTTTCAGAAGTCCTTTCGTCCATTACAAAAATGCAGTTGCCTATGAAGGGAACACTATGAAAGTGTACACATAGCTTAACACACTTCAGAGTTGCAGAAAACATCACAGTCCCAAGGTCAAGGAAAGGGATTGAGCTACAACTTTAGTACCGTGAAGGCAAGTGAAAAATATGAGCTGTGGTCCTTGCTCTCAAATCATTCCCAACTTATTCAGGAAGTTGAAAAGTCAGTCATGAGAAAATTAAAGTGGTGTAATGACATGCTAGACTTTGTGGTATTAGCTGCAAGCCCCACAAGCTGGGGTGGGAGCAGAATCTTGGAGGAAGTGGGGCTTCAGCTGAGTAAGGACCAGAAGGATTTGCGTAGACAAAAGCATAGAGAAGCCAGTGCCAGGAAGTATGGTGTGGTTGCTTCCCGCTCTGTCCCTCCACTGTCTGGTGCCTCCTCTAACTTGCTAAGTACTCTCCCATTTGGGTCCCTAGGCTGTTCCCTCCACCAGAAAGCCTTCCCCTTACTTCACTAAAGGAGTTCATTTTTAGGTCTCAGCCAAATCATCTCTTTCTTTTGGAAGTCTTCCCCGAACCTCTCTAGTCTGTGTTCAATTTCTTTGTCTATGCTTCTATAGAGCTCTGAACTCCCCGCATACCACTTATCACACTGAGTTGTCATCTAATGATCTTTTCTCACGATCCAGAGTACATTCCACAAGAGTAGGGATCTTGCCTTGTTCATGCTAAATTCCCACTGCCTTGCCTCGTGCCTGTTGTAGAGTAGGAGCTCCAGGCCTATTTATTGTCTGGAAGGGTGTCCTCTGTCTTAGGCACCATGTTGGTGGAAAGGGGAAAAACAGGAAAGGTGGAATCAGGGAGAACAAAAGAACAGGAGGTAACGTGGGAGCACAACCCTTGGGGTAAGAGAGCAGGCCTAGTGTGAGATATCAGAAGAGAAGTCACCCTGGGAGGGGTACAAAAATGAAAAGGTATTGGGCCATGGGAGAAGGTAGGAGGGTAGAAAAGGAGGTGGCTGAGTGGCAGGGACTAGCTCTGCTTTCCAAAGCATGCTGGCTTGGATCTGGTCCTATCTTCTCTAGAGATCAAGACCAATTGCAACTCCCACCCTCCTCTTCTGGCCTGGTGTGAGCACTCAGGAGAGCCAGGCAGTGGAGGGCCAGTAGGCTCTAGTGCTCCCACTTTAATCAACTCCTCTTGCAGCCTGGAACACAGCAGGGACTTTTTCTGAGCTTCAGCTTCCTTAAACGCAAAAGGGTAAAGTAGGAGAATGGCGGGAAGCAAATGAGACAGTAAGTGGGAATGGTTGGCGGTCTCTCCATCACTTCCCTGGATATCAATTTCCTTATATCTAAGATGAAGGGATGGAGATTGTCAGAAATCCCCCATACATTCCTGAGACTGAGGGTCAGGCTGAGGTAGGGGTGGTCATGAAGATGCAGAGAGGAGATGAGCCTATATGTGAATGTTTTACATCAGACTGGCTCTTACAAACCTCGTGAATTTCAGAAGGTCACAGAGAAAAGCCATGGCTGGGCACCCTGGTTTGGATATCTTCTAGGTCAGATCTGGCCATCTATGATTCAACCCATCACTTTGAGGCCTGGACAGAACTCCTGGCCAATTGGGATTACAATGATTCTCAACTGAGACACAGTACAGTTGTAGAATGTGCTCACAGATGACCTTTCCCATCCCAGTGCCCTCAGATGGAGGAACAGGCCCACGGAAGCCAAGTAGATAGACACAGACATCATGTTTGAACAAAGTAACAAACTTCCTAAAATGCTATGCACTTGGGGGAAATTTTGACCCTGCAGCTAAGCCTACCTCTTTTAGCTCTGATTCTGTTTGGAAAGAAAAAATAAGACTTTGAACAGGGTTGTCTTTATTACCCAGCCCTGCCTTGTTCAGCCTGTAGCATTTACTTCTCCCCCATTAGCTCTTGGCAACCTGACAGCCAGAACTTGACCTTCTGGGTTGCAGCTGTTTGGGAGATGAGGCAATTCTCAGTTGAAAGTTCTAAGAGAAACTACAAATTGATGGTGATGATGATGATGAGGAGTGTGACTGAATGTTGTGTGTCCTATGGAAGATGAGGGTAACATTGTGGGACATTGGAGCAAGGAGAGAGAGAAAGAGCAAAGAAATCCCACAACCACATCGACCACCTTCATGTTTATTTACCCAAAAGGACCTCCTACTGCCAGGGAAGGAAGTTAGTGCAAAAAACATCTGAAGATAGTATATTTTGCAGCATCAGTTTTGAGCTTAACATCTCTGAGAAAAGCTAACTTTGCAGGTTTTGGGTACAGTTTGTTTTTTGCTATGTGGATAGAAGGTGTCTTGAAAAAAAAGCTTTTTTTTTAAAAATTCAGGAAAGTAAGCCAACAATTTTAAGTACTCATGTCCCTCTCCAATGAGATAATGAAGGAAAGATTTCCAAAAGTGAGCTGAATGAATACCACTGAGCATTCAAACATCCAGGGAATGTGCTGGGCCAAAATAAATCACACCCTCTAGGAACATTTCCTATAATTTGCTTTTCTTCCCCTTTTCTTAACTGATGTACTATTTACAAAAGTTTATAAAAGGTTAAGAGTCAGAGGCCAGCAAATTGGGCTTTTTCTCCAGATCTGTTACAGCCTGCTGTCAGACAACAGTTAGATATTATGAAGACTTAGTTTACTTAATGTAAAGGCCAATCTAAAGCTGAAGCCTGCAAAGGAAGCCTGACCCTCACGTAAGGACTTCAGTTTGTAGATAACTTGATTATTTTAGTCATTATTGGTTTAAGCATAAGGGAATCATTCTGAGAACAAGTTTTTTATGCATGTTGAGATATAACTAAAATTCCTGGAATTAGACTGCAATTTTTAGAGAGAAGGAAAGGAGGAGAGTAGACTTGCACCTCTTTTAATTATTTACACTTGCCATTTTTAAAAATTCTGACAACAGCAATTATTAGACCATTTGATGGATGAGGAAACTGAAGTTCTGTGAAGCCGTGTGTGTTAGTTAGTTTCAGTTGTCAGCTTGGCCAGGTGAGCATACCTAGTCTTGTTGCTGTGGACATAAGCCAATGGTAGGTGAACCTCTCATCTGTTGCTAATTACATCTGCAGTCGGCTAGGAGGCGTGTCTGCTGCAATGAGTGACGTTTGACTTAATTGGCTGGTACTTAAATGAGAGAGCTCAATGTAGCATAGCCTAAGCAGCTCAGCATTCCTCGGCATTCCTCATCTCAGCACTCGCAGCTCAGCCCAGGCCTTTGGAGATGCAGAAAGAAGTCACCCTGGGAAAGTTGTTGGAACCCAAGGGCCTGGAGAGAAGACCAGCAGAGACCATCCTGTGCCTTCCATGTAAGAAAGAACCTCAGTGGAAAGTCAGCTGCCTTTCCTCTGAAGAACAAACAAAATAAATCCCCTTTTATTAAAAGCCAATCCGTCTCTGGTGTGTTGTATTCCGGCAGCTAGCAAACTAGAACACCGTGTAACTTAACTAAAGCTACAAGGCAGTACTGGGATTTGAAATTGGATCTCCTGATGCTAAAATTACCACTCTGTTTCAGCATGCCATGCTGCTACCAGTTTCAGATGGTGTTACCTTCATCCATTTCTTTCTTTCTCTGTTACCATTTAAATTCAAGCCTCATAATCCTTGCTTAGACTATTACAATAGCCTATTAACCAGATACCAGCCCATTACGTCCATATTTCCTGAAGTTTGGAAGGATGGCTTTAATCTAGCTGTTCTGTAGGACAAGACATGGTCAAATTTTATACATACATAAATAAAAAATAATTTCTTGGAGGGCAAAACTCCTATTAATATCTATACAAGCTAGAGCTTTACAAAACATTTGGGAAGCTTTATACTAGATTAAATTCCTTAAAATGCAATACAATTTGGCATTATCACTATTATATTCATCCCAGATAAATCTTTATCTCAGGTGTAGATTGACTCCCAACGCTCACAGAACAAAGTCCATCCTTTTTTAGTTACACTATCAGGATGATGAAATCTCTCCCTTGTCTGCCTTTCAGCCTAATGGGACACACACCCTCCACTCCAACCTGAGAAGTCTTTTTGCTGCTCCCTAGGTTTGCCACAGGCATTTGAGGGCTGTGCTTCATCAGGTCTCCTAAATTTTCTCTGCTTGACCAGGTTGTAGCTTACCCTCCAAAGCCCAGTTCAAGTCCTACCAGCCCCCAACGAGATCTCCCATCCTCCTACGCCACCAGCAACTGCCCCTTTCCATTGTTTTTGGTTCCTTCTTCTTGAGTCTGTCCAAAGTGCTACCATGAGCACCAGCTGCTCTATCTCCTTAACCAGTCTGTGCATCCTTTGACGTACGACCTGGCCTCAAGCTTGTCTGCCTTCACCACAGAGCCCTTCATGAGCCTCAGCAACCATTTGCCGATCATGATTATACCAAATGGAATGAATAAACATTTCCTGCTCTTGAGCTTGCTCTGTTTGTTTTGTTTTTGAAAATCAGTACTGTCAGAACAGAGGAGTTCTACTAGAAATGCTATAAAGCAAATTCAGAAGAAAAGTGCTTAGGGGTATATATTATTGAAGTTGGGACTTGCGCAAGTTATTGGTTTTCACCAAGTTGTTTGGGAGTGTACAAGAAATTTATGACAGTTGGATCTGTTGTTTCACCAAACATGCAGTTCAAATGGGAATGTTCATTTCTTTATATAAGCATACAGACTCCTTGACTGGACTGACAAGGCTCCCACGACCAGCATCCCACACTTCCTTTCCTCCTCTTTTCTTCGCTGCATTAAATGCTTCCCCAACCATACCCTGCTCCTTGCATCTCCCTGAAGAAACCACAATATTTTACCTCCATAGGTTTGCTCAAGCTTCCTTCTCATTGGGATATCCACCCCCCTCTTCTCCCCTTCTGGTCTCAGCTTATAGAAGGCGTTTTTGACTCTAAGGCTGGGGTGCCCTTCCCCCAGACACATACACTAAGCTCCAACATTGAGCCTTTCACATCACCTGGTACTTGGGGACTTGCTTGTTTGTCCTTCTCACTAAACCATAAGTTTCTAGAGGACAGGGCTTATCCATCATTAAATACCCAGCACTAACATAGCTTGGCTTGGAGAAAGGGCCTGTGGTGGTTTGAAGCTATGTATCCCAGAAAGAATACATTCTTAATCTTAATCCATTCCTGTGGGTGAACACTTATAAATAGGGACTTCTGATGAGGTTATTTCAGTTAAGTCATGACCCAGCAGAATCAGGATGAGTCTTAATCCTGTAACTGAAGGCTTTATAGGGAAGGTCACAGAGAAAAGACACAGAGAGCAGCCAGAAGCTGAATGTCAAAGGAACTAAGAAGCTAGGACAAGGGATCACCAGTAGCCAGCCCCAGAATGCTACTCACAGTCTTTGGGACAAAGCATTACCTTGTGATCCCTTGATTTTGGACTTCTAGCTCCAAAATCATTAGCCAATAAATTCCCATTGTTTAAACCAACCCACTGCATGATACTGGTTTCAGCAGCCAGGAAACTAACACAGCGCCCGACGTGTATCTGGTGAATGCATGGAGGAGGTAAACCCTACTGAGGGCTTTCAAGGCTGGAAGCCCTGGAATCAAGCCCTTAGGTCCAACCCTTATCAGCTATGTCCTTGGGAAAGCTATTACCTGACCTTGAACCTCAGTTTTTGCTCTGTAAAATGGAGATCATTATTACCCTAAATTGTTGTGAATGGGTTTGTGCTTCTGTAACTGTTTGCAGTTAATACAATGCTGAACACATTCCTTCTCTTACAAATCATACCCTGAACTCCAGGTAGTCGGAATGGACTCCTATTCTAATGGTATCCACAGCGCACAACCCAGAGGCACACTCTTAGTGGGAGCTCAGTAGATGTTTGATGAAAAATGCTTGAAGTGGGGCTTCTATGATAGGCTTTAGAAATTGGCAGTGAAGGTGGGGGGAGGGGGAAGAATGCAGGAAGAAGAAAGAGGGAATGCAGGAAATGTGAAGGAGGGAGAAGGGAGGAGAGAGAAGTCTGCTTTCTCGAGGTCTGCTTTACAGGAGGGGCCTCTGCTTTTGAAGAAACAGGCTGAGAATGCCTCTCTTGTGCCATGCTCTCTCCCCTCAGTGAGGAGACAGAGCCTCTGTGAAAGCAGGAAGGCCTGGGCACCATGTGACCAGCCTCGCTCTTTATTGTAAACAGCTGTGCGGCATGGCAGCCCTGGGCTGCAGCTCCAGGACAGGATTTCACAACCTCTGGGGTTGGCGCTTCAATGAGTTTCAAACGTTGTTTATGTGCATTTATGTGTTTCCTTGGGTCTCTTCTGATTGCAAGGAGGCCCAGCCTTGCAAAACAAGCTTGGAGGATGCCTTAGTATTTTGTTCTTGCTGATAATAATGGAATGTACCAGGGTCCCAATGCCAGAGCTGAGAGAAACCAGGGCAAAGAAAACAAAGAAGACATCCAACCCCAATGGGTTCCTCCAGGAGTACACAAGGAGGGGATTCAAGTTGGGGTGAAAATGACTTTGGAGGGCTTAATCTGGCTGATAGTTTTACTGAATTTCATCCGGGAAAGACCTAGGAGGCAGGGTTATATTTTCTCTTTTCTATTCTTTCTACCCAAGCGGTAATAATAGTATAGTAGCCAGAATCTATGTTAACCATGTTCCTAGTTGGAAAGAGACTGTTGACAGCACACGAGGATTGCAGTTATCCATTTCCCTTATGCCTATGAAACCCTTAGAGTTTTCTGAAGGAGGGTGGAGAGTCGGTCTCAAATTATTCCAAGAAGGATAGAGAAGATGTTGCCCTGGATGGAAAACAGGCAATTGGACCAGCTCAGTAGTTCTCAATCCTGACTACACATTAGATTTGTCCAGGGAGCTTTTAAAATTCCAATGTCCAGACCTCATTTCTGGCCAAGTAAACCAGAACCTTTGGGGTGGGACCCAGACCACAGTACTTTATAGCTCCCATGTTGATTACAACGTGCCAACAGGTGAAAGTCACTAGATTAGATGAATTCTGATCTCCGAAGAAACATTCTGTGTTTGAAATAGTAGATCCATGAAGATGAGTTAGGAAAATGACCATATCAATACTAAAACATCCAACAGAGAAATGGGACAATGATGTGGACAGGTAATTGGCAAAAGAGAAAATAAACAGTTGAAAAATGGTTCAGCCTCTCCAATTATAAAAAATGCAAATTAAGTTGGCATGTATGGAATAGTTAAGTTTAATAATGTTGGTGAGCATCTGGGGAGAAAGGCTTTCCATAGATGCTTACAAGAGGGTTAATTTGTACAATCTTTCAGGAGGGAAATTTGGCAATATGTACCAACGCTTTAAAATTCTGCATGACATGCGATCCAGTGGACAGCTGGATACCTATCCTAAGGGGATCTTCATCAATGTGCATAATGATTTGGCAACAAGGATACTGACTGCAGTTTTGTTTGTGATAATAAATACTTGGAAATAAATATCAAAAGAGAAGATAGGCAGAAATATTATGGCACAGAAATACAAAAGAATACAACGTTGCCATTCAAATACTATCGTACAAGGAATTGTAGTGGCATGGAAAACATTCCTTGAAGATAGTTAAAGGATAGAAAATAGATTATGAAATAGGATGCATAAGGTTATGACCAGGAAATGACAAGTAAGGAAAGCTACCATAGCCTCTCTAAGGCTTCTTTCTTAGATTGAACATTCTTAATTCCTTCAACCAATTGTTCTTGAAAGGTGAGCAAATTTTCTGAAGCCAAAGCATGGCCCAGATATGCATGAAGCTGGGGGGCCATCCTGGAAAATGCTCATGTGACATGGGTTCTAATTCCCATACTGTCTTGTTTCATCTCTATTTGACAATGGCCCTTTGAAAGCCTGGGTCTGGCCAACAAATTCTTATATTTACAGAGATATCATGGGGACAATCAACAATATTACCAGAAGTTTACTAGGTAGAGAGAAAGGGAAAGGCATTGCAAGTAGAGAAGACAGCATATGCAAAGGGCCAGAGACACAAACATTTCTGGCATGTTCAGCAATTCTATGTGGCTGGAGTTTATAAGGAGTGATGGGGGAACCTGGGGTGAGCAGCAGATAAAATGGTAAACTGGTTTCTACAAGTCTGAAACCAAGGAACGGGAGGTTGAGATCAGTATTTTAAAGAGTACTGTGGTGGCTATGTTCTGGAAAAAGAGGAATGGTTTAGGCAAAGGACATCGTATGCTGGGTGAACTTGCTAATTTTTAGGATCTGATATGTTGTCGGTTTACTATTTAAAGTGGTTTCTTCTGGCACTTTCTATTTGATGTTGGTCCAGGGATTCCCTGGTCGGTTCCAAGGAACAAAGGGGCCTCGTGAACCCACCCAGACAGAAAGAAGAAACCTGGAGCTGGAAGAAAGGAAGCATTCATGTTTCCTGCTGTCGTCCCATTCATGTTTCCCTTGACCTTGGGCTTGGACAGCTCTAAGGAGATGGGTGCCAATTCCAGGCAAGAGCAGAGCCTCTGGGCTCCTGCTCCCTCCAGCCCTCTGCTCTGGGGTGGAGAGAGGCTCTTTGGAGGCTCTGTCAGTGGGCCTGGTGCCCTTGTCTGCATCTGTAAGGCAGGGATGGGCTAACTGGGGAGAGGCTGCAGAAGTCAGGATCAGAGAAGGAAGAATCACCAGGTGTCTGTGAGGTCAACATGTGTTAGAAGTACTTCAGAATGTAGCTGAAAATGTAATTAGGTGATTTTTGTTTTTGTTTCAAAGGAAAAACTCAGAACCTGTGACTCTTGTTCACAAGCACATGCTTGGATGTAGTCATTTTGCGTTTATGGAAAATGTGGTCAGCCCCATAAACCAGGGCTGAGGAATTCTTAGTCATCACCATGTAAGCAATACAGGTCTGCAGTAAGCCTCCTTAGATTATGGAAAACAAAACAGAATAAACATGCAGACTGAGCTCCAATGGAGTGCTCCCTTCCCCAGGAATTCTTTCCTGAGTGGCCGTAAAGAAGCTTTGGGTTGCTGGTCCTATTTAATTGGTGACTCCATCAGGTGCATCAAGATGTCTTACAGATGTCATCATGACTATGAGGACACAGTTCTCTGCATCCATTTCTCCCAAGTATCTTAAAAATTTAGTAGGATTTCTATAAGGAAGATCCCATTTGAAAACAGACTGGACAATCATAATTCCTGGTCGTATTGAGACTATGTCCAAAGATGTGCTAAATCTTAGTCCTCTTGGGTCTCACACTTACTACCTTGTGTGATTGGAGAATGAAGTTCAATGTGGTATTGCATTTCCCAAAGACATAAGGAACATCTTCAAAATGTTACTACATATGTTAATATATACTTTCATTCAGAATTAGTAAATAAAAGATTCAATTTAGATATGCTTCCTTGGAGGACAGTCCATCCATTTTCATTCCATTCATTTTTCTTAGATTTCTACAATTAGCCTTGCCTTCCTCCCCAGACAATGTTGGTTTTTAGGTCTTGTAAATTACAACATTTCTTTCTGACCTTCTCAGGTTGACCCAGTTTATAAGCTTGTTTCTGTCAAACTGAATAGTGGAGAATGGAATATTAGCATATTTTAGTGGAGATGTTTTCCAATTGCTCTGAAAAAAAGTGGGTTGGTATACTGTATCAGCATGTTCTGTCACAAAAAAATAGTACTGCTGAACCCAAATTCAGGTATCTTATCATTTTTCTTAGTATTTGATTAGTCTCATGCATGCTTTAAAAAAAGTTACTTTGTTTTCTACAGAAACCAGATGCATATGACTTTCGAGGCCAAATACCACCCCCAGAACAAAACTTTATGGTCTATACTCATTTTAGTTAACTGCGGAGTTTTTGCTTTAAAATTTTCTATAGAAATTTGTTCTTGTTGACATTCACAGACAAAAACACAAATTTCATATGCCATGAGGGTCCACATTGGCCCAGCATTGAAATGTCCTGTTCTCATATCATACTTGCCTGTTGTCCCTGTCGTGACTTGGATAAGGACAGCTAACTGGGTAGTAGCTTGCATGAGCTGTAAAATTTAGACCCAAATAAACCACAAACCACACATTGCTTCCAGGTGTAAATGAAATGAGAAGCAAGGGGCTGCCTATCAGCCTCCACTCCAGTGTCTTATTAGTTATGCCACATTGAAGCCAGAGAAGGCAGACAAAGCTTGGTGTTTTCGTTTCCTACCTGCTAAAACAAATACATACATTGGGTTGGCCTACTAACAGGAATGTATTGGCTTGTGGTTTCAGAGGCAAGAAGACTATGTTATCCTGGGTTGGTATCGCCTGGCTGGCTGGCACTCTTGGGGTTCCTTGGCTTTTCTGTCACGCGTGGCACTGTACATGGTGATGTCTTCTCCTTTCTTCTCTGAGTTCCCTGGATTTTTGGCTTGGGGCTGCTTCCTCAGCCTTCTCTCTCTGTGGATTTTTCTTTAAGGCCTTTGGTAATAGAATTATGACCCATCCTCATTCAGATGGGCCACACCTTAAGTGAAAGCAACCTTATCAAGAGGTCCTAACTACAATGGATTCACAAACAAATGAATGGATTAAGATTAAGGACATATTTTTCTGTGGCACATAACTCCAGCCACCACACGTGGGTATATCTAATATACACCAACTGCAGCATGGATAGAATTTTTATATCACCCATCTACAGACAGTAGGAAAACACAGAGTATATAACCATAATAATATTTGCCATTGATTGAGTGTACTTTGTGTCAAATATTGCACCAAATGCTTTTCAAACATTACATTTCTCCAATGAGTCACATTATGAAGTGTTTACATCATTTACTTTGTAAAGATGAGGTTGAGAGAGGCTAGCTGACTTGCCTGAAGTTTTCCAGCCAGGAAGGCAATGATGAGGATGAGATTCAAACCTGAGTCTGCCTGATTTGAAGAGGGTTCTAAATTAGACACCATTAATCTGCCTGGTTCCCAGACAAGCAGACGGAAGATGCAGATTGCTGATAGTTGAGGGAGAATTTGGTCCCAAGCTTTACTTTGTGAAACTTATGGAACAGAGACTAGCCCAATTGGTCGTAAGCTATACTCTGTGAAACTTATGGAACAGAGACTAGCTCTTACAAGAAGAAAGAGCAATAGGCATGCTTTTGGCAGAACTGAGGTTGTTCTCAGCTTTGTTATTTACTATCAGAACTAGAACAAGTTATTTGACTTGGCCTCCTTTTCCTCATTTACAAAGTGAAGGCACAAGCTATATGGTTTCTAAAGTCTCTACTGGCTCCACCAACTCTAACCCCTCCTTGTTGGAGACATTCCAAGTTTGGTCATGCCAGTTTCTGGAGAATCCACACCAGACCCAAAATCCTCTTACGGTGTTGACCAGATGGTCTTGACACCTGCTGGAAGGTAGGGGGAGTCTTCTGTGGCACTTTATTTCTTCAACCCATCCTTAGGTCTCTGGTTCTCTGTTCCTCTCCATGGCCATTGTGGCTGAGGACCAGCAGACCTCTCTATGAGATGGCCCCAAGTTAGAGCCAGCCCTGCTTTATTTACCCACTTTACCTGTGAACTAAAAAGCTCAAGTCATAGGAAGTTAAACCAATATATTTCTGTCAAAATCCTTTATAGAAAAGCAAGCCAAAACACAAAGTCCTGTGAAAACTAGGATTTTGAAAATTGATTATCTGATTTGTCATAACATGAATTAATAGCTGGGTTTGTATATCTCAAGTTAGTCTAGCTCTGCTAAACAAAGACAGAGGGAGAAACAGAGAGGATAGTTGCATTGTGTGTGTGTGTGCTTCCATGTGGGACACCAAGGTCGAGTCCTACCGTATCTCCTGGCTGTGGACGCATCACGGACACACGATCATATCCTTTTCTTAGTAGAACCCACAGGGCATCGAGTTTTCCCTGAAATAGAATAAAGGTATCCAGATTACACAAGAAACCAGACCCATGGGCAGCACAGCCACAGCCTTTCCCTGCTTCTCCAGGCAGGTGAACAACACTGCCCAGCGCTGTGGAGGGAGAGGATGAGGGATTCCCCGCTGAGTTCATGACATGATTTGTGAGTGTATCATGAGAGGAGAGACACATAACAGAGGACCTCTGATATTCATGAAAGATACACACTGAGATTCAATGTGGCCCCAAATTTGGAAACACAGAGAACTTTGTTCAGGCTCCTGGCTTTTACCCTTATCACCTTTCTGGGCACATCCACACTTCACAAGTTAATCTTTTCAACTTTCACTAATGTTCTTTTCTCCTACTTGGTTCCCAGAATACATAAATGACAACAATGAAGACAACTTCAGGAAAAGCGTGCCAAACAGAAGCATCAGTAGGGCAGGGCCAATTAAAGACCCCTGAGATCCATGTCCCTGGCTGTCTGCTATGTCCACTCATCAGCTACAACTTACTTAGGAGCCCAGCATCTCTACTCTTAATTCTTGCCCAGCAAAGCTGACACATTATCAAAAATCACAGAACTTTGGGGTTGTAGGTGGTTGACTGAAACCAACAGGAGTGAATCTGTGAGAGCCAGGGTTTTTATGACAGATGATAAAGAAAACCTAAAGCTTCTAGCTGTAGTAGTTCCATGAAGATGCTTACTGGAGTCTGGTTTTTGCCACTACAGAGACTAAAAGAGAAAAATGACAAGTTTTTAATCTTTTCTCTTAGTAGCAACACTGAAACATGACTCTCAAAAGGCAGAAGTTGCTTTCACTTTGCCTTATTTTGCTTCCTAGTATTTGTGGTAGACAGAATAATTGCCACCTCTCCTTTCCACCCACCCAATAGAAGTTGTCCATGTTATATTCTTCAGAACCTGTGAATGTGTTACCTTACCAGATAAAAGGGTCCTAGCATATGTAGGGAAATTATACTTGGCTGTCTGGGTGGACCCAATCACAAGGGTCCCTACAGGAGGGAGGTAAGAGGGTGAGAACCAAAGAAGAAATGTGATAGCAGAAGCAGACTCAGAGTGATACAAATGAAAATAACTCAACCTGCAATTGCTGGCTTTGGAGATAGAAGGGACCCATGAGCCAAGGCATGCTCTAGAAAAGACGAGGAAACAGATTTTCTCCTAGAACCTCCAGAAGGAATCAGCCTTGTTGTCATTGTGATTTTAGCTCAGTAAGATCCATTTGGGGCTTCGGCACTCTAGATCTGTAATAGATGTCTGTTGTTTCAAGGCACTTAGTTTGTGGTCATTTGTTACAGCAGCCAGAGGAAACTAATAAGGCCTTTATTACTCCCTGGCACGGTCTATGCTTATTTGTTTATTGTCTGTCTCCACTCAGTGGGATGCCAGCTCCATATGTTGTTGGTTTTGTTCACTGCTGTATGCCCAGCCCTTAGGAGGGCATTTGGTGCTCAAAAATATCTGCTGAATGAGTGAATACATTCAGTGCTATTGTGTGTTGAGCCAGGTGCTCTCACATATGCTCTCTCATTTCATTCTCCTAATAGTACCAAAGTTATAGAGAGGAAATGGAGAGTTAGAGAAGATAAGTAACCCAAAGTTACATAACTTGTATATTAATGGTATTGACTGGGACCCACGTCTCTCTAATCCAAAGCCCTTTTACTTTCTATTTCAGCGACGCTGAGTTTTCTCCCTCACACAGAGCTCTGAGCTGGAACACTTGAAAACAAAGTTTATAAATTGTGGATGGGGACCTTTTAGACCATCTAGACCATCACAAAGTCCATTGAGTTCGTCAGGACTAGAATTTTTAAGACAAAAATATTAGAGTTAATTGCACCTAGTAAGAATAGCTTTTATTTTGTGAAAATTGTTTTAGTTAAATGTGTAGGATTGTGTGTGTATGTGTGTGTGCACGCGTGGGTGAAGATGTAACATGTATTTCCTATTGGGGTTTGAGTCAGGAATGTTGGAAAACACTGCTCTGGAAGAGGTCTTTGATGATAGTGCTGGAAAAGCTGTGAAGGGCCAAAGAGTTCAAGTTCCTTGATGCAAAGCTGTTTTGGTGGCAGTGTTCATTGAAGAAAATCATCTTGAAGGCCTCATGCTCTGAAATTGTTATTTTTCAGGGCATTCTATACAGAGACAGAAAGTGTATTCTTGAATGTTTATCAAATGTTGCTTGAGTTCTTGTGAGTTACAATTTGTCTTGCTAAGTGTAGTGTTCCTCATCTCTTTTGGCAAGAAATATACAAAAGCCTCAAAAAATATTTTGAAATGACTTTAGAATGCAGGCTAGAACTGCTGCTGCGTTCAGCATGGTTTTCTGTACTAAACCCTTTCAATCATCAGTTAAATGTTTTCCTCTAAGGTTCTTTGGAATAAGGATTGACATTTCAGAATATAACCAGGTGGATTTCCTGGATGAATGCCTCTTGCTCGTTTTCTTTCCCTTTTTGGGGGGAAAGACTGCCAGTATTTGGCTTTATAGATCAGCCCACCCAAGCATTCTGTGTGCTAATCACTCAACTCCGTGACAAATAAGGAGCAAAGAAATGGGGCTGAAAGAAGAAAATGGGGCTGTTGAAGAAGTGTATTAATTAACCCAGCAGAAATTTAAAGCTACATGCAAAGCAGAAACCATCCAAGCTGTACAATAATAAGAGGAGCAGTAAGTTATGTTTCTTTGTGACAAGAAACTAGTGTTGTTTATGTGCAGTGGCTGCAGTTCCACTGCCTGGACTCAAACTCTGGGTCTACCCTTTCCCAGAGATGTAGCTTTGAGCAAGCTGTTTAATTTCCCTCAGTGTTACTTTTCTTGCTTGTAAAATGGACATCATGATACTACCCAGCCAATAGCTTTGTTGTAAGGCTTAAAATGACATATTGAAGGAAAAGCAAGTATTTGTCCCAAGGCAAGCACTCATTAAATGTTATATCTGATCGTGGTAAAGTCATTAAAATGATAATGAAGGAGGCTCTGTAGAGACATGGGAAAGCAAGAATGCAATGTGGAATGTAAGAAGTCAATGATGTGCATTTCCTAAGAAAGTCTATATCTGTCCTCAAGTCTGATCCTCTGGCTCCACACCCCGCTTCCTTCAGGGCACACATTTCATTACTCTTTCCACTCCACTGAAACTTCTCTGGCAAAGGTCACCCCCAGTGTCCAGGTTGCCAAACGCCTTGGCCACTTTTTGGGGTTCATTTTACTGTATTCCTTTAAGAGGATCCCTCTGGACACCCCTCCTTGGCCTCTTTGCCACCAACCTCTACCTGCTCCCTCCCAACCCGTTTATTCCTTCTCAACCTCTTTTGCTCCTCTACTTGGTCTCATGATTTGATATTCTACCTATTTGCTGGTGGCTCAAAGTTTCTATCTTCAGCTTGGTCCTCTTGAATCTCATCACACATCCAGGCCAGCTCCAGCTCTACCAAGTCTTAATTGTAATCTAGATGTCTCATGGGTATTGGAAATCAAACATGGCACAAACGGAACAAATTACCTCCTCCCCAAACATGCTCACATGCTCTGTCCTCGTTCCTGGTACCCCTGGCCATCTAACTGGGCAAGGCAGACATCAGAGAATCATCGCCACCTCCTTCCTCAAATCCAACTGCAACATGTTGAATGGATAACTCCACTGTTGACAGCTCTTTAGTCTTCTCTTCCTGGCTGCCCTGTCCTGCCACTCCCACAGCTGCCATTTGAGTCCTTGTCAAATGTCATTCTGTGAAATTTCCTAGTAGGTCTTTCTCTTTCAGGCTCCCTGTCCTTTTCAGACCCTTGAACATATTATTTCCTTCCTGAAAATCCTGTTTATTTTTCAAAATTTATTCTACATTGTTATTACATCAATTGTCTTTTTTTTTTTTTTTTAAGGAATGTACCAATAGTAGAGGCTACTTTACAAATTATTTGGAAAAGATTTGTGCAATAGACTTGAACTTCCCGATATCATTCTGCCATGGACCACAGAGAGCCTAGCAGTTCCAATGAAGCGTCGGGGAGGCCAGAAGCTCTTTCATAGTATTTGGATCTTGTCTTCTACTTGATGAACAAATGGATTTCACTGCTGGCTCAAGTGGATGCATTGCACTTAATAAAATAAACCAAGACAGAGTGCATTTGGGCAAGAGAGCTCTCTGTGCTTTAGTTTTCCCATTTTTCAAGTGGGATTAACAGCAGTTTTTATTTTCAAGGGTTGTTGAGAGAAACAAATGAATAAGAGCAGGGAGATCACTGGGAACTCTGCAGAAACCTGGCAAGTGCTTCCTTTGGGTTAGGAGGCTGTTTTGGTGAAGGTGAGACTAGTTTGTTCCACTTGTCCCCTTGGTTTGATGCGTTCTGATTCTCCCACAAATGACCCTAAAGTCCCCAACCTATTGTGCAGAAAATAATCTGGGTAATCAACACAAGCTATATCTATATCTGGTAGATTTTATGCAAGAGCTGAAGTAAACTACTTAGAAGAGGCTAACTGTCTAAAGTTAAAGAAAAGTGCAGGACAGAAGCTCTTTGAACCTTGATTTTCTGAATTAGCCAGAAGGTAATGGATTTATCAAGAACATACTCCTTTGCACCAGAAAAGCCTCAGGACATTCTTCCATCCAGTCCCTGGGCCTTATCTAAAACCTGGGAAAGGGCCCTTCTGAGTTGACACCACTTTATTTATCGCAGAGCTTCTCCGCATGATATGTTTCAAGATGTGGGCTCTCACACCCCAGGTGGAATTCTGATCTGCTGCTGTGAAGCTATAACAAAGATTTCTCCACTTATCTGACCACCCTTGGCCAGGCTGCATTGGCTGACATTTAAAAATGGCTTCCTCCCAAACGAGGTTGACATTTGTAGTATAAAATGAGAATTTTACCAGTTTCAGGATCCCTATGTATCTCAGTTTGAGACAAAAATTTCCAGTCCACAAAGGTAGCCAGAAGTTCTATGTATAAATTCCTCTTTTGTTTCTTTATAAACAATATGAATATGCTGGAAATGTCTCTGTAGGTGCCATTCATAGCACCTGGTGCATGGTGTTTGTGGTTGAGTTTCCTTCCCTTCCTTCTTTCCTTCCTTCCTCTTTCCCTCCATTTTTTTTTTTTCAGTCAGGCAGCAGCTGCATCTTCTCTTCTAACTTGTCTGGAAGCTAATTGGAAGTTAGTCAGAGGTTGAGAATTCTGAGAATAGTTCAACTTAAAAAGCGATCTCAATTTTTGCACCTCAAAATTTATGGTAAATAATCTGACCAATGTTTCCCCTCAAATGAATGAAATTAATGCATAAAGTTACATACACACAAGGTAATTTTTGGTTTGCTTTCTTCTTCTTCTTTTGCTCTTTCTTAAAAAAATTTTTTTGGAATTATGCTAAAGAGCAGCTGGAGAGGGACAAAAGTCTGTTCACCATCAGCAGCACATGTGACAACCTTTAATGTTCCAAGATGTCTTACTTGGCTACACCCAGCCTCATACAGAACAGTCTCGTGAAAGCCGGCTGCTTAATAACAAGGTAGAGGTGCGGAAGGTCAAGGGAACAGGTTGACCTGATGGAAAATGAATAGAAGCCCACCTATCCCCCAGACCCTGCAAGTCATACAGCCCTTGTGTGCCATCTGGCTCTCATGGAGAACCGTTGGCCAGGCAAGCCAAGGTCTGGCTTTCCTCCTTCGTCTGTCATTTTCAGTCACGTGCACGAGCTACCAGAGAAGGTGAAAAATGGTTTCTGTGAAGGCTTCGAGCCTCCTCATAAACCTGAAAACAGTCCTGGTTTTCGTACATCTGGAGACCACATAGCAGAGCATTACTTAACTTGTCTGACATGGTCAGCCCCATCTAATGAGAAGCACGGGGTGCTGTGCATCCATGGGGTAAAAACTGACCAAAGGAAAATTCAAGCCAAACATCAGGGAGACCTTCCTGATCATGAGCCTGGAATGAGAAAGGGGTGAAGCATGGCCAGTGCGGTGACAGCCTTAAATTAGAGAAGGGAGTTGCAGAGCTCAGTGTGGCCCCTCGCCCTGCAAGAGAATCCAAGGGGTTTGCTCGGCACAGGTACCCACCTGCTTCTCTTCTTTCATGGAATGCATGAAATATTGAGTCAAAGGCAATACATTTAAACATGTATGTGATTCTGGGCACTTTCATTGGTGAACTAGGAATGGTCCCAGTATCTTCTGAAAACTGTGTACTAGGAGGACGTATTTTCCCATTTGATGGTGGTGGGGGGAAGAGGGCAGGTAGTGGGCTAGTTGTTCTTCACAAGCCCCGTTGCCTCCATCCATTCTCTGTGTCTCTGTCTTGCTCTCTGCCCTGAAAGGCCGACCCTCTACAGAAGGGGTCATCTGACTTCCTTGGTTTGGCCAATGAGTAGCTCCAGGATGGATGGGAAGGCAAGGTGCGGTAGAGGTCGGAGAATTTGTTCCTTCTGCTTCCCCTCTGCCCCTCTGTGCTCTAGCAGTGGCTGCATTTGTCTAGGTCTGGGCTCAGTAAACCTTTTCTGAAAAGGGCCAGAGAGTAAATATTTTAGGCCTGTAGGCCAAGCAACCACACCAAGGATATTAGGTAGGTTATGCCACTACTTAAAGGGTAACTGTTTAAACATATAAAGCCCATTTTTAGCTTGTGGGCCCTACAAAAACAGGCAGTGGGGTGGTTTTAGTTTGCTGATCCCTGCCCTATGGCTACACATCCTGTTGGGGAGTCTCCTCTCCAGAGCTGCAGCTCTCACTGGGCTCCAGCAGCACATTTCCCTTCCTTGCCCTTTAGGTCTAGGGGTGTAACAGATGCTAGTTCCTGGGGCCTCACCATCCCGGAGTGTCTGCTGAAGTCTGCCTGCACCTTTGTAAAGAGTCTCCTCATTCCTCAGCTGGTTCAGCTCTTTTGAGTGTGCCTTCTCATTCCTGCTAAGACCCTAACCATCCACGGAGATGGTACAGGAAAGGCAAGTGGAAGCTAAATGTTTTGTCCAAGGCCCAGCGACCATCTGAGGCACTGTGGCTGGAGCACGCATCATGCAGACCCTGTGAAGTGGAGATTCTGTAGTGAAGACTGCCCTTCCTCCGGAGGACAGGTAGAATGACTATTTATGAACTCCTTTCTGTGTTGCTGTTCTCCAACCTTCTTCCTGCCCTTCGGTCACCCACCTCACCCAGGAACACTTAACCATTACTTTTTTTTCTTTCCTCTCCTCAAAGAGATGGCAAGAAGAAGGCCACCTGCCTTGGCTGGAGAGTACCAAAATGATCCTGTGGGTCACAGGAGATGGTCTGCCAGCATGAGGCTGTAGGAGGGGTCTCATGATTCCTTCCCACGCCTCAGCTCCTTAACAACAGATGGTGGATCCCCACTCGGTGCTGGCCACAGAGCTGCATAGGGGTGGGAATTCAAAGATGGACTGAGCATCGTGGGTGCACTCAGGGAGCCACATCTGGAGGAGAGAAGACTCATAAACCTGAGAAACTAAGCCTAGGGGCTATTCATCCATCTCCTACCCAGAAGAGCTAACTGAATAAGCACTGGCAAGAGAGGCATTTGCACTTTCTCAGGTGGTAACAAGGGAGCCCAGTGCAGGGCATAGTGCATGCACCTACATCACAGGTCTTCTCAATCTGGTCTTTTTGGTGATTCCTTGCTACTCAGATCCTCTACTATTAGACATGAACCCAGCAGTTTATTTCTGATATAAATGAACAGTGTGAAATCTAATGTGGGTCTCCTTGCTGGGACTTTTGCTGGAATCAATAACGGGCGATGAATGCCTCTTGTCTTGTTTGAATAGTTCAGGCATTGCTGTGCTTGGGAGTGGTAATTGGGGAAGCATAGTAGTCAAACTGTCATGGAGGGAGTTTGTATGTGAAATTTGAAAAGGGAGATATTGAGGATAAAGAGTTTTACTTGTTGAGACAAGTAAGTTGTGAGGGCCAGTGTAGGACTGGAGGCCTTTTCTGAGACTCTGAGTCATTAGATTTGAGGAGGTATCTGGGATCTGTGCTTATTAAGCTCTCCTGGTGATTCTGATGCTCAGCCAGGTTTGAGAGCCTCTGTGTACTCATTTTCTGGTACTTAGGGGGCACAATGCAAATACTCATCGAATTGATACTAATTTCAAGTTTTTAGGTTTTGAAATGCTTATTTACCTCACAAAACTCAGTCATAAACCACCAGCCACTAAAGGAATAACAAGCAGAAACTGGATTATGCAAACAGAATTCCTATTCTTTTCAAAGTCCAAGATTACAGAAATGAAAGCCTGGCTATAACCAAAGATATTTTATTAGTTACGAAGTACAGATTCCTGAAAGCGACACAATAGAAAACCCCCTTTCCTCTTCATCTCTGAGGTTCTGTTTGGCTCCTTCCTGTCTGGACATGCATGCACGCCACTGCATGTTCCACATTAGAAAATAATTAGAAGCAAACAGCTGATGTTAGTCAAGCAAGCTGTACTTCGCCCACATCTTCCCAGAGTTCAATCCGTTGCCCCAGGGTTGCTTATCTTAAAAAAGAATCTCACTGTTTAAACACAACACGGCAAACCAAAAAGAAAATTCTTTGAAACTAGTGTGAGCGTGTGCTAGCTCAGCTGGGAAAAGACAACTACCAATAAAGTTTCACGCCACTAATTCGAAGTAGTGTTTCCTTTGATTTCATAGCAGAAAGGTTCTAAAATTAGCAAACAACTCAGGGAATGATGAATATTATTTTTGCTAGAATTGGAAGAGGGGTAGGTCTTAGTGTGTGTGTGTGTGTGTGAGAGAGAAAGTGTGTGTGTGGTGCTGAAAGATTGCTCTCACAGTGGGTCTTTCATTTGAGGTCTTGGAGTTAGCCCAATTTTGCTTGTAGTTGGAAGCTGGAGCCCTGAGTTGGGGCCTTGGATTCAGACCTGGCAGAGCAAGGACTGTCCCAATCTCAGCTTCTTTCTCTATACAATGAAGGAGTGGGGACAGATTGTGTCTAGAGTCTTCAACCATGAACGTGTAGTGCTCTCTAACAACATCCGTGGTGCAGATGCTGATGGGTGAGGCTGCAGAGCAGGGGCAGGGGGGAATCGCGTGAATTTAAAGCCATGTGCACCCAAAGGAAGACTAAAGAGGCCTTCAGGAAGCATGAACTGTCTTTGAGTATCCAAACTTCCCAATAAACTAAAGAGGATTTTAACCTCCGGAGGTGTGGAGGGATGAGCGATGGTGGAGAGAAAAGGGGATTTGCTCACAGCCAGGAAGAACAGATCTCAGATCCGCAGCCAACATGACGTCCCCCAGATCCCCCACCATCCACTGGTGTGTCCTGATACACTGGTGGGCAGCTCAGGTAAAGGGGAAGGGGGCTTATGTTATGGCAAAAGGAATAGAGTCCAGGAATCAAGGAGAACACTGCCATGTTTGTTAGACAGTGGATCTGCCTACCAAATGAAGGTATGAGATGTTATGGAAACTTATAATGGCTCTCTGTGGCTACAACCCCAGTCATCTGACTCATGGTCCACACTCTTTCCACGAAGCTGCCATGGTGATTTAAAGAAGCATCGTCCTCCACTTTGATAATATGGATATTGAGCTTGTACTTCCAAATCTGTAATTTTAGAAATTTGCTTCCCTGAAATCAGCTGGATTTTGGTTTTGATAAGTCATATCAAAAGATTCTGATGGTTACTATGTCAGTGATTTATCAGGAATGAAGATGGATTTTGAACAGAGAGAGACACACCTTTATGGGAGAGTACCACTTTCGGGGCGAAGAGGGCCTGCGCATGTTGTTGTTGAGATTTCGAGGTTCAGGGAATTCGTACTCCTGCTCTGGCATCTTGACTCTTGCATTCTTGGCCTTTTCCAACTTAGCACCTTCTTCTGTGGAGCCCTTTTCTCCCCAGCGAACCTGAAAGAAATAAAATACAATGAAACAAACTGAGAAAATAAAATGCGCTGCCCCTTCAGAACTGTATAATCACAAATGTGTGATGTGCAACAGGAGTCAACCAAACGCTCAACTCATTTGGGTTTCAAGGGCCAGGGAGGAGGGGGAGATGTGGAAAAGGGAAAGGGGGAGAGCTGAGGCGAGAGAAGGAGTGAGCCACGAGGATGGGTTTTCGGGGGAAAAGGCGTCCCGGCAGTGGGACAGCATAAGTGAAGGGCTCGCAAGCCAGGTGAGATCTTTGGACTTCATTCCAATGAGAGAAGAAAGCTTTGGGAGGTCTGAGCAGACGGGTGAACTGCTCTGACTCACGGTGGATGAGACATGGGGGAGCACAACACAAGGCTGTATCTCCCATCGCCCCATCTTTCTACCTCACAAACTGAATCCCCACCAGACCTCAAGTATGAATTTTCACCAATTTGCCTTTGTTTTCCATCGATGAGTGGCCAGCACATAGACAGGTGCACGTTACGCTGTACTCTTACCTCCATCCTTTTGATGCCCCCGACACCTCGTCCACCGTAGTAAGAGGCGTCTACTGTAGGCCACTTTTTCTTAGGCAGACCATCATCATCTTCTTCCTGCAGAGAGATTGTGCCATGTGACCCTTCCATGACACATGCAGTAAGCAAAGCCCTGTCACCACAGGAGAGCAAAAGGGAAAGCAGGCCTGGGGACAGCGAGGCTCAACACGGACAGCAAAAGAGAACATATAACTAAGCCATGGACAGACCAAAGAAAACGACGGCCACCTCTGTGTCAATCTCAAAAGGGGCTGTGGGCCCCACCTGACGTCACCTGGGCCTGGGTGGGTAGTATTCCCGCTCAGGAAGGGAATGTCCCATGCTCCACCAGAGGACGGACCCTTCCTGCTGGGACAGATGCTACATGCTCCTCAGGTTCTGGTGAGATGTGATGCTCCATGTTTCCCTTTCTAGCACAAGTTCGAATCCTGGTGCCATTACAGCACCTGTGTGATTTTGGGAGAACTGCTCAACTTTGTGGTCCCTCAGCTCTTCATCTAAGGCAGCCACCTGTGTCCAGAGCTGCACAATGATAAAATGCAGCGGCCCAGGAAAAGTGTTCTATGCGGTTGCTTAGATCACTGTAAATGCTCAGTAGCTGTTATCACTAGCAGTTTTTACAGACTATTAGTTTTTGCAGACGTGCATGTAATATTCCTGAGGAGTAGCTCCCTTCTCCTCTCATTAGGGACACTTGTCAAGAGACAATAAACCAGGACACTAACTTTACAAGCCTGACACCATGCCTTCTCTTAAGATAAACTCCCTGCAGGCAATTTCAGGCTTGTTACTTACGGCACTCAGAAGGCAGTCAATTCACAAAAACAAAGACAAAAAAAATAACCATAGTGGCCACTTATACATCATTGACCTCCATCCTGTTTATTTTTGCCAATGCCCTCAACAGTCAGATCCTGAGGCCTTCATTCACCTGATGCTAAAAAGTACAATGCTTAAACTTTTGTTTAGGTCTCCTCTGGGAGAAATAAATACTTGCTTGATTTATTTCTTTTTTTTTGTATACTATATGGTGGGGTCATATTTCATTATTTTTCCATGTGAGTATCCCGTTATTGTAGCACCATATGTTGAATTTTTGTTTGGCTTTTTTTTCTTTTTTGCGGGGAGGTGCCTGGGCCGGGAATTGAACCCGGGTCTCCCGCATGGCAGGTGGGAATTCTACCACTGAACTACCCTCACACCCCCTTGCTTGATTTATTTCTGACATCATATTAAATTGTTTAAGCCAGAAGGTTCACTTGAAGAGAGTTTCAAAGGGAAATGAGTGGCAGGGAGCTCCAGGAAGGGACTGTATGGTTTTTCATCAGCAAATGAAATGGACTATTCCTTTGTCCAGCCCAGGCCTAGCCAAGCCAGCATGGTTAAATAAGAACACTGCAGATATGTGCGCTATGCATCCGAAAGAATAAGAAAAGGGTGGGGCAAAGGAAAGTTTTCTCTTCCCTAACACTATTACCTTTTGCATAGATCTGTGTGTGTCCGAGCCATGTAGCTGCTTAGGGCTAGGCTGTAATCAACTTTCTGTTCAGTCGAGGCACTTTCTGTTATGTTACTTATCAAGTATTAGTGAAATTGGAAACGGTAGGATCTTTGGGAACCTTTAGGAACTGCAGGTGGCAGAAGCATGTGGCATCCGTTCCTAGCTGTACTTGACTTTCTAATATTTAATTAGACTGGTGTTTGGGTAATTAAGTTAAATTGATCCTGAAGGCCACAGTGCTGTGTCGTGTCCACTCTGCCCTCTCAGGGCGAGTCCTCTCGCTGTATTTGGGGACTGGGACCTGTTTTGCAGCACATGAGTCTTTCCTTTGGCCACAGCTTATTGGATCAGGAGTGGAGGAGCTGACCCGAAGGCAGGTAGTCCATAGGTAAGACATGACTTATGATGTATGATCTATGATTTGGGGTGAAAAGATGAGTTGGACCGAATTTATTTCTCTCTTGGGAATTGGAAGAAAGAAACTGAGGTAGTAAGCAGTGGGAACAGGAGCTGAAATGATGGTCTGAGAAATGCCATCAGGTAGGGTCAGGGTAGAAGGGGTCATGTACAAGACAGAAATAGAACAAACAAAGGAAGTCAGGTAAGGGAGGGCAGAAGGGGTAAATTCCCAAGAGACGCCTTGAGTGAGGGGAAAAGAGACCCACAAGAAGAGGTGGGTTGCTGATTACTGGAGTTCCTGATGTTTTCCCAGCCTCAGTACCTGGGTTCTTTAGTCTTGGCTTAGTCGAACCAGTTTTTTTTTTTTTTTTTTTTTTTGTAGTCAAATGATCTTGATAAAATCTCAGAGTCAGAAAATCCATGGAGGGTGGTTACATTTAGAACTATAGCATCAAACGATGTACTACTCATGGGTGCCAGTTACTTAGAATAACTAGAAACTTGGTGAGGTAACCTCACTCTGCTGCCAATCGGAGAAGACCCTTAACCAGAAGGTGCCCCAGGGAGTTACTAAAATGGAGCTTCCTTGCTTTTATTGAGACCTTGAAATCTCAAGTAATTTTGTACTCTCTTTATATAGGGGTATCACTCTTGGTTACTAAAATGTCAGAAGGTCATGCCTTTTTATAATATGTATTTTGGTATCCCCTATTAAAGAGGATCGCTAAGAGTTCATTATAAAGGCTTGTAAAATTGCCTTTTATTCTCTAAATTTAAGGTTTCTTTCTTTCTTTTTTTTTTTTTAGATAAAATAGACATGCCTCCATTTGGATAAGTTGGTTATAGAACTGATGAAAATTTGGATAATGAATAATATACTTGTTCATATACTTGGCAGAGAGTGTTTGACTTCATACAGCTATCAATTAGTTAGTTGCTATTGTAAAGCTCTTTGGAGAGAACTCAAAGATTAATTAGAATAGATCCTGACCTTTACGTAGCTAATGGAAGGAAAAATCAATAAAATACTCTGGGGTACCCAGAGAACCCACATGAGAAATCAGTCTTGATGGAAGGAATTATAGTGTGCTTTGTGGAGGTAGTAATGCACAAAATACTTTGCATAGGCTAAGTTATGTTACTTGTTTCTGTGGGATTCTTTTTTTTTCTGCCAAAACACATTAGGAAGGACATTAGGACCGTGGAAATCATGGGGCCAAGAAACTCTCAGGACTGACAACACATGCTAAGGCAATCAGCAGACAGAGCCTGTCCCTGGTCAGTCGGGGTGCTCTTTTCAGCCCAACGCAAGGAACCCATTAGATCTCAAGAATCCCGAGGCTGGCATTCTGTTTCAGAAGCCAGGTCTGCCTTCTTCTGATTCAAGTACAACTTCTCTAAAAATATTGGATGAAACTGGAAAAACTCAACTATTTCTCTTCCCTTGCTTTTGGCTCACTCTTTCTAGGTGATTTTCTGGTTTTGCCTTCTTTCCTCCTCAAAATTGTCTTTGTTGAACATCTGTGGTGTGGAACCTTTGTTAGATGCTGGAGTTTGGGTTAAACTAGAACCCCACGGTGTTACCGCAGGAGGGTGCCTCAGTGCCCTAGTACACCAAGGACACAGTGGCTGCCAAAAGTACCTTCCAAGGGCAAATGAGGAGCCAGTATGAGAAGAAAGGGCAACAGCTCCTCTAACTGAATGTAAGGAAGGCAGGAAGCGTTCTTCACCTCAGGACAAACGGAGTAAGCCCATCAAGGGAGATTCTTGCCTTATTTTTTCTTTGGGAGTATAGGAGACAGTCACACACAGCAGACACAAAGCCAAACTGGGCCGGGTGGAACTAACCCCGACTTCCTTCTCTTGAAGGATTGAGGGAAGGTTTTTGTGGATGTAAAGGTTTTTTTTTTTTCCCTCCCTCGTCTTCTTTGCACAGCAATGTAATTTCCTCCCTTGATTTCTGGGCAGAAAGTTAACATTCCAATGAGATGTGCTTTAATTGATTGCAGCTATTAAATCCCTTGGCTTCCATGCGTATACTGCAAGATACAGGAGCCATGTGGGATTTTAAACCTCATCACTATTCTTTCTGTATGTAGGAAACTTACAAAGGCATTGGGAAGAGGCCTGGTCAGGGGGCGCTGCTTGATTTGCACACAACAGGCCTTAGGGATTGAGGACAGCGCACAGGAAACTTCATCAATATGATCTTTTGGTCCCTTGGAGTTTTCAGATCTGTGCCGTGGCTTCTAAATTGGTGGGTGTTTCATTCAGGGACTCCAGCTACCTCAGCAGTGGTCAAAGGAGTGGAAAAGCCACTAGCCAAGCACTCCTGCCCAGGGATGCTCTTTCTCGCAACCAGTCTTTTGTGCATCTACTATATTTCAACCCAGGCCACCCGGACAGCAGAACCGCCTACTGGCCGATTTAGTGATAGGGTCTCGAACTTCTTTTTTTCTCCAAATGAGAAGGATTTTGGAGCAAGGGCAGGATATCAGTGTACACCTCTCCAGCATATTTCTTTATTTTTTGGCAAATCTTTTGATAACATTGTTTTAAATTAAAGAAAAAATGAAATACTTTGGCATGAGGCTGTTCCTAGAACTAGGGCTTATTTGGAGAACGTGGGAAATCTGCCCTGATCTGCACACTTAAGATACGCATTTCTGCCAGAAGGAAGAGAACCCGAAAGTGTTTGTTTCAGAGGGAAATCAGTACCTCGCAGCTCTAAATAATTGTAATCAGCAACATCTATATTTGCATCTCAAATTTTATCTTTGGTGGGGAGAAAAGCTGCCATAGCATTCTGTCTTTGACTGCCAGTTTAGTTCAGCTTCCATTTAATCCCTAGTTAGCAAAGGGACAAAGTCATGGGCTTCCCTCCTTGCAGTTTCACAAGCAGTGGGGGCCTGGGCTTGTCTCAGCTTTGCTGGGCAGGGAGCTGAGTCTCGGGCCAGCACAGCCAACTCCCACCCCACTCCCCTGCTCTGTCTACCCGGCTGCACCCTGCTCTGGTCACTTACCTCACTCTCCTCTGCAGGTGGTGGAGGGGCCTCCTTGATAATCTGAAAAGAAAAAAAAACAAGTCCGTACAAGTCTCCAGCCACCTGATTTCCAAGAAGCCTGCTCTCAGGAGGAGCCTTGGGGTGTGGCCATCATGACCAGGTAAGTGGACCCAGCCAAAGCAGGTCTAAGTAATGCCAAGACATGTCTTTCTGGGCACAGCAGCTCAGATAGTTAGAGCATGTCTCAGGCTGAGGCTTCTATTCTCAATTGTGTCTGCTGTGGATGTACATATAGAAAAAAAATGGATTTCCACAGTTTCATTTGTTTCCCAGGTAGCTATCTTGTAAATTTATTTATTCATTTACCTATTTGATCATTCGTACATCAAATCATTCACCCATCCATCAAACCGTTTACACATTAAACAAAGAACTGTTACCCGACAGAAGATAGGATGAGTGCTGTGAAGATGAATCAGATTTGGACCACACTCAAGTCACCTGCAGTCCCATTCACTGTCATTGGCCCCAAGGGGTCCCCATGGAGGGAGAGAGTGATTCCCGACAGAGAGGCAGCTAACGAGGGGGAGCTGGGGGCTTGTTTCAGGGTATGACAGTTAGGGAGAACACAAGTATAAATAATAATATTAAAAGACTGTACTCTATGACTGCTTCCTCATCAGAACTGAACAGAGGCAGGTAGCATGCAGGGCAGGCAAGCAACTGAGTGTCCCTTTTAACCAACGATTGATGTGGGAGAAGGACAGTGAAGGAGAACATCTGGGGGCAGTGAGCAGCCTCTTTTAAGTTTTATCTCTCACTTGTATATCCCATTCATGAAAGGAAAGCCTTTGCAATTAATTAGATTCACATCTACTGTGACTCCTTTATGTCCTAAGGCGGGCTCCTCAAGGCAAGCTTATTTCAGTTCTCTATGGACAGTTCTTTATCATTAGAGGAATTCTGGTAAATTCAAAGCTTACTACATATGACTGGATGCCATAGCATCAGGGCTGACCTGGACCATTTCATGTGTGGGCGCCTCAAGCACTGTCCATGGGGCCAGTTCCTGAAACTTCTAGCTGGAGAGCTAGATGCAGACCAGGCCACCTGCCTGGCATCAAGCTCTTCCTCACCTCTCCCTATGAAGCTCGCACCTCCTCTGATTTGATGATTCTTCTGGGACCTGGTTAGGGCTCCAATCTCCACTGCTATCATTCATCCTAATGCTATCTGTAATGTCATCTCTGATTGATTAGCTCGGGCACCATGACATGCTACCTACCTGAAGTTCTATCAATACCAGCCAGTGGTCCAGTTCTCTAAAAGTATGGTATTCAATTAATAGAAGAAAACAGAGACTAAAGCCTCCAAGGGTTTCAAACTATCATTTCATCTGCCTCTACTTCCTGGCCATTATGGGAAGCCTGGTGAAGGCTTTTGGAAAGGATGAAGCCGTGATTTTGCTCACCCACTCAACCTTGGCTCAGAACTCCTTAAGAGAATCTCTGGGGAAGGCCATTACTGCCCAGTGCTGATCTCCCATCAGTAATTATTTTAAAGCAGGAAATGCCTGGAAAGGGGATGGTGGGGTAAAGATCTGGGACAGTGACCTGGAATGCATATTAAGGCAGGATTAGGGAGGAGAGTGTGAGGGAGAGCAGGATATTTGGGAACACGGACAGATGTTGACAAGAGTGTTTAGAGCAGCCAAAAGGCCAGAGCTTCATAAAATGAGACTGGAGGATGGTGTTCAGACAGTGGCCAGGGTAACTTCACCTTAGTGAACTGGGTATTCTATTGTAGGCCAAGGACCTGAGATTGGCCAGGGCTTCAAGGGTGTCTGCTGCAGGACATTTGCCCATGCATGTGTGGGTCTGTGACATTAGTCCAGAATCTGTCTTCCCATACACTAGTGGTCAGCCACTTGATCCAACCCATCCATGGAGCTGCCATTCAATGTAGCTCATCAGGTATTTACTAAATATCTATTCTATATTCAGTAACGTGACAGACTCTGGAGGGGAACCCAAAAGACACTGCCTAAATACATGGCTTATTAAATAGTAAGCAAAGATCTAAGGTAATCTACTGTAAATTGAGCTTCTGGAAATATGCCACCAAATTCAGGTAGAGAGGACTTTGGAATCTTGAATCTGGCTTCACTTGTTTGATATCTGATTATGATCATCAGCAATGCAGAAGTCTCCTGCTTAAGCTGTCCATCACCAACCTTTTCAGGGGACAGGGAGCAGCTTGCCCATAGGATGGTAGAAGAACTTTTTCAGAGTGGGATCCAGCCAGGCTAAGCCTGAAGTCATGAGATGATTATTCCAAACTGCAAAGATGGATGGGCTATCTGTGAGTGAGCCGTATCCATGCTCCAAGACCAGCACACAGGCCATGCAAAAAAGCTCTAAGCATAGAGACACATCAACTTTTTCTGTCTCACCCCTCTTGAGGGCCAGAGCCCAGGCAGACTGAAAGAGTTACTTGAGCACAGGTTTGCATCACTCTTGAGCCTGCAGCACCACCACAGTCTTGCTGCAGACAGAGCATTCTTAAAAATACATTCTCAATGTCAGTACCTACAAGTCATCAAGGGTTTCCCATGGGTGCGCAAGATAAAATGCTAACTCCCACTCACTGTGTATAAGGCCCCACAATAATGTGGCCCACCACTTCTCAGCCTCACCTCTCCTGCAGTTTGTGCACACCAGTATCCCACTACCTTGTTGTTCCTTCCATATACCCTGTTGCTTCTTACTTGCAGCATCTTCTGCCTAAATGCTCTGTACGCCCTCTCAGCTTTGTGCTATCCCTGCCCACCCCCGGCTAACACCTACTTATCAGATGGCTCTCCAGTAAATGCACCTCCTCAGGGAAGCTGGTCCTGACCTCACAGAGTAGGTGAGGTCCCCTTATGGGCTTTCATCACCCTGCCTATTTTTTTTTGGTAGTGCTTTCCATTTTAATGAAAAGATTGCATAATTTTTTGTTTTCAAATAGAAGGACTAGAAAGTCTTTAGAGCCAACTGGAATATAAGCTAGCATCACCCGAACACTAAAAAGTTTAGATTTGGCTTGGCCCAGTTTCCCCAGCAGATTATGGGAGGGATGTCTAGGTGGTGGGTCATCAGCTCCCTTCCCCTCATTAAAGGAGAAATTTAAGATGGGCAGGGCTAAACATACCCTTAATCGAATACTTTAAAGGAAAAGTCCTCCACAAATACATTTACAAGCCCAAACTGGTAAAACGGAATGGCAGCACCTGGGGTAAATCTAGGGACACGTTTCCCATTTCTGCTTTGGAAGCCAGCACTACTTCCCTACTTGCCACCATCTTTAGTTTGGAGATTTGGGATCATAAAAAGTGAACTCTGTCTCTCCTTCATGGGCATGCTTTAAGCTCTCCTAGAATCCCTCTGCATTAATGGTTAGATTGGTGATATAAAGAGGATAAGAAAAAAAAGACCAAATATAGAACTTTTGGATTCTATGGGCATTTCTTTGCTGCCTGAGAATTTCTTGAACCCGTGCTTTCTGTGAATTGGGAGGTGTGCCTTTTCTTCATCTTAGCAGTAACTTTAACTCTGATTTTATCCATTCTCAGATCAGGAAGACATGGGGTGAGCCAGATTTGACTGAGACTATTATATGGATAAGGGACAAAAAGTTAGAAGAGGCCAGGTAGAATTGTATCAAATTGAAATCTTACTGACAACTTCTCAATGTATCAATACAATTCAAATGTTCATGTACTTCCCTTGGTTTGACTGTTTGAAATGGCAATGGCAGAAGATTTGGAGATAGAGTTAAGATGGTATGAAAATAGTAGAAAGACCACATGTGCCCATGTCACATTTGACACCTGGGAATTTTAGGTATTTTGATTTTATGAGTCAAGCACAACTGATTGGTTTTCTGTAAAGCTCACATTCCGTTAATGTGAATTAGAGCACCTGGTGCATTTCCTTTGCTTGTTTTTCAGTTCTCCACAAGTATTCAAATTTGGCTACTAATTTGTAGGTTTTGATCCTTGACACTTTGTTTGCCCTTGCCACCTCTCCAGTTATGGTCATGTGCAAAAGGCAATCTTTCCTGTTTTTAGCAAGGGCACCTCTTCTTCCTCCCAGGCAACAGCCACCCTGGCTTATCAGACATTCCTGTAAAATCATGAGTTAGATCACAGGCCTCACAACAAACGGGAGGACTCCAGGCCTGGCTATTTCTCCCTGGTCACCAGCTATGCTTCTACTACCTTGTAGAGAAGTCTATCCTCCACAACTTTTCTCCTCCGCATCTTTCCTTTTGTCTTCTCTCTGTGATGGGAATTGGTTATAGGCTAAGCTGGACAAGCTCATTTGAAAGTCTTATGGCATGAGAAATAGGTCAAAGCAGGAGACATTTTTGGCCCCTTGTTGGGAACTGCATCATGGGCCTTAATCCAATATAGCTGAAGTCCTTATAATCAAAGGAAACTGGACATGGAAAGACAGAGGCCATTGGGAGCAGCTGGAAGTCAAAAGTCAATGGAACCAGGGAGAGAGATGAGAAGTTGCTGCCATGTGCCTTCACAGAAAGATCAAGGAGGCCCAAAGATTACTGGCCAGCTAGTGGATACCGACCCTCGGAGGAAGCATGCCTCTTAGCCTCTGAAGACATAAGCCAATAAATTCCTGTTGTTTAGCCAACCCATGGTGTAGTATTTGTTTAGGCAGCCAAGAAACTAAAACACCCTCTTTGTTCTTAATTGTAGGTGAATGAGCTGGGTTCCAGGCATCTCCTGCAATCTCCTCTAAGTCAGAGACTGAGTTCTCTTGTTAGAAAGGAGAACATTTCCTTGAAACATAGCCAACACTACTGAATGAATAAAGGCCGAGAGAACAGTTTAAGACCACTATTTATTAAAGTTATCTTAATTAGCTCAGTGGTTTAAAAGTATTTGGAGAATCAGAATTACCTGGAGGGCTTCCTAAAACAGGTTTTCTAGGCTGCACCCTTCTGCCCTTGAGTTTCTGATTAGGAAGTCTGAGGTGGGGGCCTGAGTATCCACATTTCTGACAAGTTCCCAAAGAATGCTTATGCTGCTGTTCCGTGGACCAGAGTTTGAGAACCAGGAATCAGGTTATTTCAACTAGATTCCTCAGTTGCCCCTGTGAGTTGTTTTGCTTCACGTCAGACAGCCCTATGAGTGTTCGTTGGGATTTGCTCACGGTTGATAAAAAAATTAGCTTTGAAAATGCTTCGGTTGAAAGATTATGGCGACCCTGCTCTACCGCGAGGGACTCCAGGGTTCTGTGGTCAGTGTGTCCTGTAGGGACGACAGAACTGTCGGTGAAGGAAATGTTCAGCTCTGCTTGCAGGCTCTCCCTTGCTTCCTTTGGTGAGTGTCTGTGCTCCTCTGAGGGCAGAGCTGGCACAGCCCAGATCCCTGGAGCCACCCTGGAGCAACTCCAGCTGGCCAGTTCCCTGGGAGTCAGGGACACAGGGTTTATCTTTCACTGTCTGCACCACCGGCAGCTCCTTCACTGAACTGTGTTTGCATCTTTTTCTTCTTCTCTGAACTCAAGGCAGCTAGAAGAGATGGGTATATTGGTCACTCTTATCTCTGGCATGTAGCCCAGTATTTTTCTCAGCAACTATTTCTGGAATGAATATGTGAATGTTCTCATGAAGGAGAAAGTGAAGGAAGCATTTCTGATGATTCTAAACTTCCTTGCCCCTCAAAAGAGCACTTCAGCTGTTTGAGGTTCAATTCCAGCTGCTCAACTCTCCACATAAACATTTCTTTAGTAATTCATATGCAAATAGTCCCTAACTGCCAAAAGTGTGTTGTGACACTTGGGGATCAAATTACAGTCATAGGCTGGACTTACAGTTAATGACAAGACTTTATTGGAATGCATCAATATCCTATTCTACCCATGAAACCCAGCCTCCAAGTAAATTCATTTGCCCTGTGGTTCAAGAATCCTCCTTCCAGCTTTCTGTCTGTCATGGATTGACTTGTCCCCTACAAAGACGTGTTCAAATCCTAATCCCCGGTCCTGTGGCTGTGAACCCATTTATAAGCAGGGTCTTTGAAGATGTTATTGGTTAGGGTGAGGCCAAATTGACCTTAGGGTGGACTTTAGTCCAATATGAGTGGAGGTCCTTTAAGCACAGAAAATACGGGTAGCCAGTGGAAGACAGATGGCTGAAAGGTGGCCATGAGATGGGGCACCTGCCGACAAACCACCACCACAACGCCACAGACTTCAGAGAAAGCACAGCCCTCCCGATACCTTCACTGTGGACTTCTAGCCTACAATGTGGGGCAATACATTCCTGCTATTTAAGCCAATTGGTGTCTGGTACTGTATCACAGCAGTCCTGGCAACCAAGATAGTGTTTTAGACTAAGTTTCTAAGTCTTTCTGAAAAACTGAAGAATAACGTACACTCTTTTTGTCACAACACATATATGTAATGTATGAATTTATTCACATGCGGTAGGTAAATAGGGCAAGTTACCAAACTATGAAATCATGTTAGGTCAAAATATGATTTTTCAGGAGGTGATTGTGCTTTGTTCACTCAGTCATATCAGGTGAACATCTGCTACCTGTTGTGACCAGGGGTGGAGTATACAGAATCCATACACACTTCATCTTCTTTCTCACCCCTGTTTCCCCACGTGCAATGCATATTGCATTGGGTCCCCATAAAATCATTTACTACAGACTCCTCAACTTGAGGACGTGTCCTGGTTGTGAGAATTCAGGTACTGAGTGAAGGAGGAGAGACGCCTGTGAAGAGATGAGAGATAGATGGGAATCATGAGAGCAGCTGGCCTAAAGGAACCCACTTTGAGCTTCCTCAGAAAGCCTGCTGAAGAAGCAAAAGGAAGGAGAAGGATCCCCTCAGAGCCACCGTTTGCTTTGAGAAGGATCAGAAGCACGTGTCCTGGATTGAAGAAGCAGACATAATACTGAGAGCAGCAAAACTGCACTGTCATGACATTCAGTCTCATTTGGAACCATACAAACAACCTTTTTTTTTTTTTTAATGAAAAGAAGAAACTGGCAAAACAGCAAAAGCTGAATTTCTATTTTGAGCCATCGCAGAAGAAGGAATAACAAGACAATGAGTCACAGCCATACACCTTTGATGTTGTGACACTTCATCCTAAAAATGCCCCTCCTTCTATCTCGTCTCCGTAACGTGAAGCCCCTCTGCCACATCACGCTTACATACACCTGGAGACTTCTGTTTATTTTTTTTTAAGTCAAAGCACAGTGCTATATTTACTGCAATATTTTTTATTAAGAATTTAAGATGTTTAAAATGGTGATTTTTGAGTCTGTAGTTCATTTAGATTTTTTGTGTATTACCTCATGAGACTGCACGTGTTTGAATATTTGGCTTTGATCCTACTTCCCTCATTAGTCCTGCTATTTTCATGGAACCCAAATTCCACAACGCAGTGATATTTAGGAATACACATCATATTGTAGGATAAATGATGGTATTTAGAGGACTTTCAATGCATCTGCTACTTAATGACAATTGTTAACTGTGGAAAGAGCAAGGGAAAGATCTCCGGAAGGGCCTGACTTGTTGACCACCTTGCTGATTTTTTGTGCTTTCCATGTGCATAGCACAGTCCCAGAGAATCTAAGTAAAACTCTTCCTTTGTGTTTGGTAATTTTGGATTGTAAGTTCGTGTTTAGCTCACATTTACCCGTGGGAATCCTAGGGAGTGCAGGTTGAGGGATCAACCTGGAGAGAGGGTTTCAGATTTGCAGATCCCTCTGGCACTTCCAAACAGGAACATGTTTTTCTTGGCTTGGGATCCTAGAGAACCCAAGGAGTATCAATTTGAAGACTAAAACTCTGAGAGGTTATGGTTAGGAATTCCCAGGGAAGACATCCATACACATCTATACTTCAAACCCATAGCTATTGTCTCACTCCCACTATCCAACTTGGGGCAGGAGTCTCAAATCCAACTCCCATGATATTAGGGTCCAGGACCTTTGTAAGGCTTAGAGAAACCAAAAAATATTCCCCAAAGCAGCCACAGCTTTATGGTCAATTTGCCATCTGATTTCTAGATCCTTCTTTATTTTGGCTCTGAGAATGTCCATTGTTCTTTTCTTTTTTTTTTTTAACATGGGCAGGCATCGGGAATTGAACTTGGGTCCTCGGGCATGGCAAGCAAGCACTCTTACTTGCTGAGCCACCGTAGCCCACCCTGTCCATTATTTCTTGTGAGCCTGGCTAGGCATTTAAAACAATTTTTATTATATTTTATTCAGGAGTGCTTTTGTTTTGTTTTGCCATGTGGTCCTCTGTATTGCCAGTCCACAGCAATTGATCCTTTTTTTTTTTTTTTTACAAATGTTTTCCTTCTGCATTTTCGGAGGGGTAAGTTCAAATGAATGTGGCAGTTTGATGGCAGATGTTTTTGGAGCCTTTAATTTAAAGCATTGCATGCTGTGGGACTTCCGGTTTGATCTCTTAAAGACTCAGCTGCTGCCTCCCTGGTGTCGAAGGCTGAATGTGAGGGAAAGCCAGCTGAAAGGAGCTGGGTGTGGCAGCAGAGCCGACTGAGAACAGAGAGGCCATTGAACTGGGGCTTTAAAGTCACAGATAAAACGGGGTGATATTAGCTCCCACTCGTGCACTCCAGCTTTCCATTCCGAATTCCAAACCTTATAATAAGAATTCTTCTAGAAGTCAGAGGAAAATAGGCAACTTGATGTGCAAAACATCTAGGAAGGATGAGATGCAGGCTAGCCGCAGATACATGAATCTTTCCACCATATAAACAGTATACATTTAATAGAAACCTCACAGCTGACTGGAGCTGGCTAATGTCTGCCAAGTATTGTTTGAATCCAGTAACTTGACCCTGTAAAAATTTAGCAAAAGCTACTGCCAAGGGTGTTGATCTAGAATTTAGTACAAGAAATTTTCAAAGAAATGAGCTCAACTTTTTTCTTTGTTCCATTTGGACCTCACATTTCAAATAATTGTTGGCCTCTCATCTCATCTCCTTTAAGACGGGGATGAATTCAAAGGCCAAATTCATTAGTATCTAAAAAGAGAGTGGTGGTAGGAATTTTAACATTGGTTGATCTGGCCAAAGAAAACTTACATAATAGATTGAAAGAATCACTGCATGTTCTTCATTAGACGATATGTCATTGTCACTGCAGAATGCTATTAAAATGGAACAGATTCCCTACGGCTGGAGACGAGGCACCTCTGTCCTCTGCCTGGGCTATGGACAGGGTGATTCAGCCACGGACCTACCTGTGGAACTTGAGCAGGGGACAAGTGGACCAAAGATGTTTCGATGATGTTCACAGTAAACTTGTTGGCACTGAGGCAGCTTCTGAGGAGGGCAGGGAGGTGGCCATGCCACAGAACCCAGGAGCCTCCTCTTTCGGTTGCTTTGGCATTCTCCTGGGCTGTGTTTCCCAACCAGTATTTGGCAGAATCCCAGTGTCCCTCTAGATGTCAGCATGTAAATAAGTGTTTGGGAGGGTGGGGGATGGAATAAGCCAAGGAGAGTTTTCAGGGCCAACAAAAGCTTTGAGATGCACAATGCAAATTATCCTATTGAAGGCTCTGAGAAGTCCTGCAGTTAAGACATTTATTCAGCTTAGTTTAACAGTATCTCTCAAACTTATTGTCTAAAATACTTCTTGTTCTGAAGGGTACCTATTAACATCCTTAGGGTACTACTGTTCTGTGGCCATAGTTTGAGAAGGCTGACCCTGATTAGTTGTGTTATATAATCCCCAGGGGTTTTAGCGTATAACCAGGTTTGAGAACCAAAGGTCAGGGAATCTGAAAGAGGACAGAACTGATTCACTTACAGAATGTGAGAATATAAGGAAGCAACCTAGCACTGGTATGGTTTCAATTTTCTAATTTTTCCTAGGGGAAGCTTAAAGTTGAAGTTTTCTGCTATTGCAGCTCAGTTGTCTTTATTTTCAGTGTCCCTCTTTCCATTTCACCCAGCATGCGTGTGGGTGGGGACGGAGGGAATTAAGGCAGTGGGGAGGCCAGCCTGGCCAAGATGAGGGAAGCAGACTGGGTGTGTGGGGCGGCACTCTGCAGGGGAGGGCAGGCCATGGCACAGCTCGGTGTGCCCGCGGGGTTATCCTGTAAACTGCAGGGGGAGGCATGTCCAGTGGCGAATGGGTGGAGGCTGGAAAGGGGTCAGGAAAGCAACTCATCTACGCCCAAGACGTCTGGAGGAGGAGCTTCTTGTATTAGTAGTGTTTTTGTTAAATACACTGTCAGCAAGTCCCTCTGGAGATGTTAGACTTGGTTGTTTGGCCCCACAAATTAAATGTATTCAAAAGTGTGGAGCATACCACTGAAAAACTGAACGTATTTGTATTTCAATGTAAGGCATACCCAATTCTCTGTCAATTTCTGTCCTTTGAAATTTGTCATTGGAGATAGCCAGTGGGCTTATTTGATGAACTATCCTTAAACTTCAATAAAGTGAATGACATATGATCTTTTACATAAATCTTTAAAAAACTGTTCATAAGATGCCCACAAGGCTATTAAAAACAAAACAAAAGAAAACAGAATTTTGTTTGTAATAGGGAAAAACTCTGAATGCATGAACATGAGCTTCTTGCAACAAACTGAGTAAAATATGTCTGCTGCTATTTGATCAAAAATATAATGATTTGGTTTGCCCTAAATACCTCAGTTTATGTAATTGTATGGCAGAAGAATTGCAACTTTATAGTGAAGTATTTTACTCAGGGTTCATGAGATACTGTTAATCTCCAAATAAAACGGCACATTTCTAGGATTCCATATAAGAGATACATACAAATATCCTCTGTTATGTAATATTTGATACATATAATACGTTGCATGTAACTTGTAAATTATGGATTACATTAATAATGCAAACACCCAAGAAACCACCAGCTGATACAGTTCTGTCTGCTTGTGGGTTCTTTCTGTATACTAGTCCCCTTCCTCTGAGATGATTGAGCATTCAGTTTAATTTAGAAAACATAAATTATGCACGAGGTACTGTACTTATTTTTGGGATTAGTTTTCAAGACTAGTTTCTCCATCCCCTGGAGGAGTTCATGGTAAAGTGAAAGAAGTATGCCAATGAATAAACACGGTGTTAGAATAAGAAAATGTTTTAATAGATGCGTGAAAAAAGCGAGGGAAAACAAGTGAGGTAACAGCCAGTTCTCTTTGGGTAGGGAAAAGGGAAGTGTATGCAGGAAGCTACTGAGATGTACTGATCAGTGAGCTGGACTTGGGAGCAAGTAATTTCATTGTGAGACAATGAATGGTCAAGCAGATTTTGAGCAGGGAAGTGACCTTGCTGAAAGTATTTAAAAAAATCTCTCTGGCGAAGGTGAGAGAGACTAAAAGAGTAGTTAGAAAGTTATTGCAATAGTTGAGGTGAGAACAATGAATAAATGCGAAACTTAGAAGCCAAAGGTATACCTTGGGAAACCAAGGGACAAGCTGTGAAACACTGGAAGGTTTTTTTATTTTTTGCATGGGTAGGCACCTGGAATAGAACCTGGGTCATTGGCATGGCAGGTGAGAACTCTGCCACTGAGCCACCATGGCCCACCCCACTGGAAGGTTTTTGATCAAGGATCCCTCTCCATCAGTCATTATCAATAATTATGCTTTGTTATCCTGGCAATAATGAGTTAACCAGACTCCATTTCACTGGAAGATAAGAGCCCTGATGGGAGAGGATTTTTTTTTTTTTTTTTTTAAGGAAAGGCTGAATACAATGGGTAGTCAAGAGTCCCTGTCACCCATCAGATATTTTCTTCCAGACAGGACCAGCAGGAAGCAGAGGCTGCCCAGCAGTGGGCAGGTCTGATATTAACCACTATCCCTGGTCTGGCCACACTGGACGTTACATTTTGAAATGCTTATTATGGTTAATAAATAGCTACTTGAGTGCTTCTCCTGCCCTGGCCTTCCTCTATGACTTTTTGGACCTCCCCTTGTCCAACCACTAAACGGTTAATGCTAGGCTCAGGTGGATGGGGCTTGTTCCATATTTTGAATATGCCCCTGGAGAGAGCATTGCATAAAGGGGGTTGAAGGGACCCAGCAAAGACAAACCTCAGGTTCTCTACATTTTGCTGGCCCTTTCTGCTCTCTGGCTTTTCCCCACCATTGGGACGCAGCTTTGGTACTAGGCCTTGGGACATTTCCAACACGTGAGGCAGGAACAGTGACAGAGGAAGGTTTGGGGACTATCATTTGCAAGGACTTTCTCTGCTGTCACAGAACTCATGAGGAGGAGAGCAGCAACCTCCTGCATTCTCTGACCAGGCTTCTGAGGGGAGGGCCCACGTCTGCCCTCCTTCCTACATACTCCCGCTTAGGAGACACGTGCCTTGAACCTGTTCCCCCAGGACACCAGCGCTCATCTAGGAAGCAGGTGATCCAGGCAGTAGCATCTGGGCCCTGGCCAGCTTACAGAGCTAGAGGGCGGGGGCTGTTTTTATGGACATCATAAACAGGAAGATTAACCTCCAAGAGCTTTCCTTGTAGGGAAATCCTCTGGGACTTACAAAATCAGACCAAATTAAGACATTTTGGCTGCCTTTCAAAGCAACATGGACGTAACCAGATAAATTCATTGAAAAACATTTTGAATATTGCAAAATAATTTGGCCTCAGGTGACTCCACTTCCAAGAATCAAAGGCTTTTGGGAGCTATTCCCCACCAATATAAATTGAATGCCACACAGAAGAGTACAGATTCATGTTATAGTGAAAGACATTAAAAAAAAATAAATCAGTTGAGTGCTTGTTGGTATTTTAAGCACTATATATAGTATATATGTACATATGTATTTATATATTTTTAATCTTCCCAATCTACCTATGAGGTCAGTGCACTTACTGTTCCCATTATACGATGAGAAAACCGAGGCACAGAGAGGTTAAGCAATTTGCCCAAGACCACACAGCTACATACCTGAGTGGTGGAGCACTGTGTGGTTGTTTCATTTTTCTCTGCTGTCCCTACACAGAGGTAATTGTGTGCAATAATCAAAGGGACTAAGTGAACGAGGGCCGGGTTTAGCCGAATGGAAACACTGCCTGCTGTTCACAACCTACTGCCCATGTCCTTCTGACACCCTTCTTTAAGAGCCCAGGGCAAGGTTTATTTTTCATTTTTTTTTAAAGAATTCTAGACTTGAAAATGTGCTTGCTTTTGATGTAAAAAGCACCCTGGCTGACTCATTTTTTTTAACCCTCAAAAGAAAACGATTGTTCAGCCTTAAGTATTTAAAACAACATTTAACTCTAGGGCAGCTGCGGTAATAATCTGCTTAAAATCATCCTGAAACAGGGCAGTGTGGTCCCTCCCCACATTGCCCCACGTGTCTGCCACCCCCCATCCCCTTCCCGCAACACCCACAGGTGGCTGGGGGTGCCGGCTTCTTCTCAGAAGCCCTGGTGCACGTACGAATTCTTGTCCTGCCTCACTCACTTTCTACCTATTTAAAATGCCACTCAAAGCTGTTTCTCCTCCTTTTCAAGTCCAGAGCTCTGTGAGTCTCCATCTTTCAGTTCTGTTTCGTTCTGCACACATACGTGAGTCCCCTGCACTCTGTGTTAAACCCTGGGAAGTCAGCGATGGGATGAGGAGACCCTGTCCTGGAGAAGCTCACTGTCTACTTGCCCCGCTCTGAGGAACGGACGATGCGATGGAAGTGGAGCAGCGTTCACTTTGAACCCACCAGCACTTTACAAAACATACTCTGATTTTGCATAACGGCAACGTCTCTCCTAGTGGAGATGTGAGAGTTACTGTTTTCAGTTTATTTGGATATTATTTTGCTTAGGCTTTTCCTATTCTAATGGCTGGGGAACAGAAATTGACAACCAGTCATATACTTTATGGGCAAGGCAAATACAGCAGGTGATTCCAGGCCTTAAGCTATTTGGAAAGACACCGGCCAGGGCTATGTGGGGACTGCGGGTAACAGTGGGAGGGGAGGTGGGTGCTTGTTGACTTGGCGGCTGCAGTGTCTAACCCAGTGCTGAACACCAGAGGGTGTGTCCTATAAATGTTTGCTAAAATTAATGCAAGAGGTAGGTGCTGCTCTCTATTGCTAAAGAGAAATAGGCTCGAGGCACTCTTAGATGGGCAGACTTGTTGCTTAGCAACCAGCGTGGCCCCGGAAGAGTATCAGCTGGGACACCTCGACACACACACACACGTGTGCACGCACACATGCACACACACACGTACTCGCATTTACATGTCAATGACACTCATCGTGTGCAGTGCCCTGCAGCTCCTCCCTAAGCCCCGGCCGAGGGGTCACCCCAGTTGCCCTATCCTAAGCAGGCGCCTATGGGCCGCCTCTCTCCCTGCCCTGTGCTGACTCTTCTGAGCAGTGATAGTTCATACCAGTTTTGTATAAATTGTATAAGAACACGTGTGATTTGCCCTCAGTCTCCATCGATTTTTGCCCACCCCCCGCCCCACCATGGTCCTGTTAATGCCGCCCTTTGCCTTGTGCAACGAGAGGCCCAAGGCGAGGAGGGAGCGCTTGGGGCACTTACCACGGTGCAGCAGAGAGGCCAGAACCACCAGAGGAGAGCCAGGGCCAGGAGCAGGAATAGAATCAGCAGGGCGATCGCCAGGATGGTGCCGTCGGACTGCGGGGCCGAGAGAGAGGACCGTCAGTGCCACGGGGCCATGGGTGCCACGAGCATGCACTTTGGCGCCTGCCCCTCCTACGCCCCCATTCCCTGCATGCCCGTCACCGATACACAGATTTAACACTTAGCAAATGGTTGAAACGCTGCTCATCGTTCTTGGGCTTGTGGCCCCGAAACACACTCTATTTAGCCAATGCAAAAGCACAATGGATTCATCTTCTCGGCAAGACTGTGCTCTACCCTTTGAGTAATATTCTGAAGGACTCTGCAAGAGGCAGAGCAGGAGGCCGCTCATGCCGCTGGACACCAAGATGTCCTGCACTGCTCTTTGGCCTCTGGGCCCCTATTTCTGCCTGCTGACGCCCTCCCTGCTCGCTGGTCCCTGAAGGGTCACCTGGGCTGGACTCAGGACAAGCCTGTTGGTGAGATGAAGGAAATGGAGCACAGGGCAGCTGCCGCTGGGCCTGGGAGGCCAGGGTGGGGGCACAGTCAGCACCACAGCCAGACCCAGTGGCTCAGCGGAGGTGAGGGGGAGGGGTAGACACACAAGACAAGTTTTCGCCACTTCAAAACATGCTTAGGCCAGTCCTGAAAGTAGACCTGTCTGCTGTGGCTGAGATGCTTGTTGACTTTTAGCAGACAGAGATTCCACAGGTGTTAGCATCCTGAGGCTGCTGGTTCAAGGAAACCTCTTGAGAAGATGGTTTTAGTCCCCTCTGTTGTCCCTCCCTCCCAGCTCGTGGGAGTGTAAATGGGCGCCACCTTTCTGGGAGGGGGCAAGTGGACATCAGTATCAAAAGCCCCCTTCTGAGTAAGGCCGGCAACTCTACTTTTAGCCCAAGGAAGTAACCAGGTATGTTCGCACAGAGAATACTACTACTACTACTACTACTACTACTACTAATAATAATTGGAAATGTTCTAGATGTTTAACAATTAGGGAATGACTAACTAAAGACATTGTAGAGCTACCATGCTATCAATTACTATATAGACATTAATTATGTTTTCAAATGTCATTTAAATGATAGGAGAAAACATTCCTGATATAACAAGTAGACTCAGGTGTATGTCTTGAGAAGGAGGAAATCAGAAGGGTTGGAAGAATCTTTACAAGAATATTGGCAGTGATTTCACTGGCCGTGAGTTTATGGCATCTTATTTTTGTGTATCTGTTTTCTTTCTCTCTCCTTGAACAATTCATAATGAGAAAATGAACCCCTGAAGTTGTTCTTTACACATCTGCATTTGGGGCTCCCCCTTTGGTGCCAGAGATCACCTGGCCCAGGGGCTCTTATCTAAGCTCTGGGGACCTACGAGGTTCACAGACGGGCTCAAGGAATTGGACATTTCTGACCCTCAGAAATGACACCCAGACTGGAGGTGCACGCGTGTTCAGGGAAGGAGGACAGTGGGGTCACAGCATCATCAGATTCTCCATCCTGCACCCCCCCCCCCCCACAACCCTGACCGGCCCCACTCACTGAGGAGGGAGGCTGTGCCTGTCGCCCGGGGTAACAGCAGGCTGACGGCAGAGCTGGGGCGGCTCACTACCACTCCGAGTGCTCAGCCAGGGTTACGGGAGGCTGTTGAAAGGCAGCCCTCACTCCCTGGAATGCCTTTGACCAAGAAGCCTGGGAACTGAACACCCCCGGGCGGCAGCAAGTCAAGGCTCTAGAATGCGATGGTCCCCTGGGGAGCCGCAGCCTCACAGGGGCAGGTGCAGGGCCAGGCAGCCGAGGATGGTGGGTGGGGAGAGGGAGCCCAGCCGGGCCTGGCTGGGTCTGGGAGGACCTTCGTGCACCCCCATCACTTATACACGAGTGGTGGCGGAGGGAAGGGCTCTCAGTGGGGACGGGAAAAGCCACACGTGTTTTACAAACGTATTGCTAGTCAAGGACAACCTTCTTGATCTCTCAGTCTCAACTCTGTGAGTCCATAAAACAGCAATGGTCAGTCTCGCCTGCCTCCCAGGGCTGATGTGAGGACGCAGTGAGCTGTAAGATGGAAGCTGACGTTGCCGGGGAACTCTGATATAAGCTGTTAAATCAAACACTGAGCTGTAGCTCTCCCTCCCTCTCACTTCCCCAACAACAAATAGGGGGAGCATTTCAAAGATAAATCTGTTTGCACTTGGAATAGTAAGTGGTTTTGGTTATTGAAAGGTATATTACGCAGCGTCCTTTTAGTACTGGGTTATAACTTAGTAAAGCCCACACTTATTCCCATTATGCACCATTTTCCCCTCTTTGATTTTGTTTTTCACTTCAGATAGATGAACTGAAGCAGAAAGGCTGATCAATTGTAGGGGGAGTTTTTTGATTCCTTCTGGAAGAAGCTGGGAGAGTGAAGGAGCAGACCCACCAGGAGAGAGAAGAGAGTTTCCAAGCTGGAAGATTTCCAGGATTTGGAGCAAAGCTATGCTGGGCTTTTTTTCAGCCAAGCCTCGCGTGCCCCGTAAGAGCCACCATTCACCCTGGCTGAGGAGAGCAGGTGAGACTCAGGAAGGGGCAAGGTGCAGCCTGGCAAGGACCTGGGGTGTAGAAACACACGGGATAAGGAACTCCTAGAGAAACTTTCTGGGTCTTTCTCCTGCTCTGAGACAGGCTGGGGATAAAACATTGTGGTTTTCAAGACCCTCCACAGTTTACGCCCAGTTCAAAGCATCACCATCAAGCAAAAGGCATGCATTTCTGATAAACACAGTCTTGAAGCTAATGTTTCACTAAAAGATAATGTGTACATGCAACCCTGGAAGTTCATTCATTTATTCACTCAGCAAATGCTTATGAGGGGTCTGTTGTGCAGCCCCCAGGGATACAGATCTATTAGATAGGGTCAGGGTGCTTATGGTCTGCAGAGGGAAGTATAAAACAATTTACCACAATGCAGGGGCAGGTGCTGCAATTCTGCCTGGGTCACTGCCCCAGAGAAGGAGGGGATGCTTCCTGCCCACTCCTGTTGTTTCCCTTCATGTTGAGTGCACTCAGTTTGTGAAATTCCAAGCCTTTCTCTTCTCCCTTACTCATTCAGTAACTAAGGAACGAATGAAGATTAGACTGAGCACTTTTGTATCTGCTCTCCCCTTATCTCTCTCAGGAGCGTGCTGCCTGCAGGGAGCAGGACACGTTCACTGCTACTAGTAAGCAGGCTTTGTGGGGTCTGACAATACAGTTTTGGAGGTCGTCTTTAAGAAAAAGAATGTACAATTGCAAAATTATAAGGGCCCGAAGGTCCCTGACGTGTAAGCTTCATCGGCTTCCCAGTAAATCTGCTGCTGGCTCTGCTCTGAGTCTTCCCTGGACTTCCCTTCCCTTGTGCTGCAATGAGGATGGTACATTTAACTCTGGGCTTTAGTTTCTAACCTATTTGGCTGCCACACTCAGCAATCGTCTACAACTCACAACTCATCTGTATAGCAATAAGCATGCTGTTTTGGCCTTCAAACGCTATTCTTTGTCTCATTTCTCAATCGTGCCTCTTCCAGGCATGCTTTATTGTTCCCACCGCAGCCATCCCTGGACCCAGGATGGGTCCAGGTAGTTGTGACAATTATATTACAAGAGAGAGCTTACTGGAACACATTGATGGGTGGTGGGTGACGAAGGCCATGTTTGCTACAATTCTATGGTCTATGCCAGGTTCTGCTGATTCTGAGTACTAACCCTTGACTACTGAAGCCGCTGAAGGTACTCAGATTCTTTCACATGCTTAGACTGTCTTTCAAAGATTTAACGTGAAAGAATGAATGAATAAGGTTTATTTTGCCACAGTGAGGGATATGAACCAAAATCCACCAAAAATAAAATAAGAAAAAAGCCAAGAATCTAGTAGAGCTTCTTTAAAGCAGGCAATGCTGTTTCCTCAGATTCTCCCTTCCGTGGGGTACCCGGAGTCAGGACAAGGCAGGTTTGCAGATCATGGGTGGCTCCCCACGGGTCTCTCCCTACCTTCCTCTCCCTCTGTCCCTGACCTCTCCCCTCTCCCTTCCCTCTGAGTGAGGGATATCCTTAAGCACTGTCAAAAGCCTTCCAGGGAAACAGACCTTTTAACCAGGGACAGTCCTGATCTATCAGAGCTTATAATTTCACAACAACCTGCTTGTTCCAAATTCCGAAGAGCCAATCCTGGTTAGAGGGAAATATACAGAGATAAAGAGACCATGAAGATGTAGACTTGTTTTGCTCAAATGGGAGACCCACTGCCTGGCCCAGCAGCAGGGCCAGAGGAGTATCAGCGCTGCGTGGAGGGAGGCTAGAGGGCATCGTATGCCACCACTGCGGCTGCAAACCTCTCCCCAATCTGCATCCCCCAACTTGCAGGGCAAGGTCTGGCGCTTATGAAGTGCCAAATTCCAAGTGCTCTGAAGCATCCCAAGCAGCTGGTCTGAGCTCTCCTTTCTGCCCAGACAAAAACTGGCAGAGCATGGGCAAATTTTCTTTGGAAATATGAAATTTAAGTCATTTTATGGCTGCTGAGAAGTTCTGGAAAAGCCAGCCCAGAGATCAAAATTCTCTTTCTCTCCTAGAGCTTATATATTCTGACTGTTATTTCTGGAAGCAACCTTAGTGATTATCTAACTTATCTGCCCACCCCACCCTGCATTTTATTGGAATTCTATCCCCCCTGGCATTTGTGACAGTTTTCTGCTATTCCTCTCCCATCTCTTTGACTGTTCCTTGTCAGTCTTCCTCCTGGGTTTTTCCTCATATGCAGCCCCTTAAATATTGACATCCCTCATGGATCCATTCTTGGTCCATTGCTGCCTCTCTCTCTAGCAATTTCTAAGGGCTGTCTCACTTCCTTTCACAGTTTAAGGTTGTATTTAGATATTGAGGGCTTAAATCTTTATCTCCACTTAAATCTCTTCCCAAGCATCAAGCTGTCTGACAGGTCCTATTGAGCCTTCAAAAACAGCAGCTCAAACTGAGCTCACCGTTTCCCCCTTCAGACCTGCTTGCTCTCCTCCTCCCATTTGATGATACTCCAAGGTGGAAACCTGGAAGTCAATCAGAGCTTTCTTTTTCCCTTTCTCTTCTCTCTTCCATATCACACCCTCCATTAGTTCATCCTCTTCCTCTGACTTCTAGAATCTACCTGAGTCTACTGCAGCTCAAATACTACTGATCAGGGGTGGATCTCATTATTTCTTCCCTGGACTGTTGCAGTTGTCACTTTACTGACTTCTCCATTACCAATTTTACTATCTTACATCCCATCTTCCACATTGCAGATAAAGGCATCCATCTAAGTTGTTATTCTGATAGCTATTCCTGCCTATGAGCACTTTAATAGCTTTTCATTGCCTACAAGAGTTTTGAACACTTGAGAATTTGATGAAAGTGACACACCCCTTTCCTTAGAAAAAGCACACATTCACATTTATACACAAGTCCACGAATTTTTACCTATAATTTCAGGGGGTCCATCAAATTCCCAGAATCCATCTATGGACCCCTGGTAAAAGTGGGTGGTCCTTAGCAGGGTATCTAAAGCTCTGCACAACTAGCCTTCTCTTATTTTTCCAACCTCCTCTTCCATCACCTCCCTCCTTACACTCTGTGCTCTGACAATATTAAGCCAATTAGTTTTCTGTTGGCGCCTCACTCTTCTCTCATGTTCTTCTCTCTTCTGAAACAGACTTGCTACCTCTATTTGCATAACTGTTTTAAACCTTTCAAATCTTAGTTCAGGAACCCCTGATTTATTCAGACTTTCCATATTTATTGAGCACCTACTAGGCCCTGGGCAAGCACTGGAGAGCAACGCCATAAAAGATGGACATGGTCTCTGTCATCACAGACCTTGTAGTTGAGTGGGGAAAGAGGTGAGCAAAAATCATCACTGAACACTAAGAATGGCTCCCTTCTTATCTTAAACATACCTCTACTTAGCATCCACTACATTTTATAGAAAGTACATTGTGTGTCTCTCCCACCGAACTGCAAACAACCAGAAAACCAAGATCTGATTTTCTTAATCTTTTATCTTTGAGACAGAGTGCAGTGTTCAAACTCAGTAGGACTCAAGAAATAGTTATTTGACTGTGTGTTGGATTGAAGAAGATGAGAATTTAGAAAGCTAAAGCATTCTGACCAAGGCCACGCAGCCAGTGGGTGGCAGAAGGGGCCCTGAAGCCAATCAAGGTTTCCTGCCGACCTCTGCTTCCACCGCGCCATCATGAGAAATAGCTGTACCAACCTAACTGCAAAGAGCTGGGGCTTTGGGACCAGGAAAAGATGATTCAAATCCTAATGCCTCTATTTATTAATATGGGGATTTTGGATAAGTTAGCAAACCTTTCTTAACCTACCTTTACTTTACATATAGGGAATTGAGATGATAACGGTGATAATTCTTCCTTCCCAGGATTGATGTGATGATTGCACGAGATAAGGTATGTAAAGAGCCTGGCACAGGGACATGGTCTAATCATGTGACTTCTCTTCCCATTCTCTCCTTGCTTCCACACCCAAGCCAAGAGCCTGGTGATGTGCCCAGACTTGGGCGAGGTAAATGACTGATTTCAGTAAACAACCTGGTGCTAACTATGGCTGGAACTTTGGTGTAAGCGGGTGATCCCAGGTTCATATTCGGGAAACCAAAGGCTCTCAGATTGCCATTCCAGTGTCAACAAAAAGAAAACCCAAGTAGGTATTCTAATGGTATATTTAATAGCCCTTATCAAAGTTGGTCAAACATTAATGGGTGTAACTATAATTCATTTTTTGCTATCTGAGAGGTAATTCAAGTTAGAATGGCAATAAAACTGATTGACACTGAAGATATTAAAGTCCTTAACCCAAGTGGCTGGTGGTATCAGGTGAGAATTACCTAAGCCCTTGTGGAACTCTTCCTAAAAAGCATGGCTATGAAGTAATGAGGCTGCTCATGTAGTGACTTTAGCAAACTCCCACATTCAAATGAATCAATTTCCTTTGAATAGTGGCTTTGGAGGCTGGACCACTCTCTCCAATGATGCAGCCACTGTCTGCATCAATTCTGAAATACCTCCTTCGGAACTGTTTCTAAAATCAATTTACAGGCCACCAAAAGATGATCTTCTAACTTTTCAGTCAGATCTTGCTTTTAACCCAGGAGGTTCTCCGGGTTGATAATCCATCATTCCCCAGACTTGGGTCTCACAACTTTTGGTGTTGTATTGAAATCAACTGTTGCAGATGTTCCGCCACTGAGGTCATTCCACTTTCGTGCCTTCAAAGTTATCCCACGTGCAGAGTAGGAGTGGAGAAAGCAGCTGGAACAGTGACAGCGCTGCCGGAGGAAGTATGCGGCTTTCTGTGGTAAATACTCTGAAGGATCAGTGATCTTCTGGATATGTAAAATCTAGTTTGCTAGAAATCTTATTACTTTATGCCTAATCTGGACAGTTTCAGGAGAACTGAGAAAGCCACCACTAGTACGGAATTTAAGGGAAGAAGGATGCCATGTTCTCACAAGCTCAACCTCAGAGGTCCTTAATTCGGAAGAACTCTCTGCACCATGGTTTTCCAGCATCACTTTGGTCTTCCTGTCACTCTCACATAGCAGCGAGATGGTGAGGATGATAAGTAATTCATACTGTCCTTTCTCTTCAGAAAAAAATAGCACTTAATCAAAACCAGTGTTTAAAGAGGGATAATGCAGACAAACTTCAGCTCATTAATACTCAGAATGCTGTTGTTCCTTGAGTGGGCTGCTGAGTTAGGATTACAGAGGTTACTTAGTAATACGCATGCTTGCTGGAAGAGAAAGCCTAATTTCTTGTTTTCAGTTTTTGTTTCGTTAAGTACAGGCACCTGCCTACTTGCCTTTAATGTAAGCATTTATTTAGTGTATAAACTTGATTGATCTTATGGATCATCCTTCATTTCTCGGTCAGCATCATTATTGCCTATTATCAGTATGTGAACATCACCGACTGTATATTGTTGGCTGTTGCTTTAGATTATGAACTTGGAACGGAGAGGCCATGCCTACGATTTGGGCCTCATAAAGTCAGGTGCTTCATGGTGCTCACCATGATGACTGGATTCCCCAAAACGATGTCTTCAAACTGCAAGACAGGGTATCGGAGAACTGAAAGATCATTTTCTAATGAGTTTGAACCCATGCTCAGCAGTGGGAGACATAGACAGATGCAAAAAGTCAGCCTGCAACCCTGGAAGATGCTATCACAGTCCAATCAGAAAGCCACGACTGATCCAGGGGCCTGCCGGACGGCCGCACGGACACAGACTATGTGCAGATGGACCCTAAAAAGTCTCCACACCACAGTGCTGGAGTTCAGAGTGCAGGGAGCCCAGGAGGCCTGCTGAGGGAGGGGGGTATCCCCGCAGGGGGAGACAGCACAGGGTAGGCCTTGTTCATCTTGTTAGAGTAGGTGGGGGGAAGAAAAGGGGGTGCTCCGGAAGAGAAGTGAAAATGTGTTCAAAGGCACAGAAATATGGATGGCTACAATTTTATTTATATAAAATTATGAGTGAGTATGTATGAGATACAGAATCATCATCAAATATGTTTACCTGTTCGGGATCTAGGGCACTTACTAATAATAAAGCCAGCACGTAAGGGCCAACTGAGGCTGCCAAGATGAACTTATCACAAGCAGATTTGTTTTTGCATATTTGTTTTGTCTGAGTTTATACCTTTTATATACAATCTCAAGAACCTTGAGCTTTATAGATACCTCTTCTAAGCCCATGAATTTGGGTAATGCAGGTTAGATAGAATTGCTCGAGCTGCACCCTGCATATTTTGCCTGCAAACGAAGCAGTTTTCCTGATACTGGGTTGTGGTGTAAAAGAAACCCAGGAATATTTTAGTTGCCACTTACTCAAGTGCTTTTTAATTTAAAAAAAAAAAAAAAGAAACAAAACATTAAGCCCACTGCTTTGGGCACTGACTAAACTAACATCTGCTCTAGCAACCACAGTAATAGCAAAGGAATGCCAGTTATGTGTTGCTTGTGGCACAGACTCATCTTTTGAGGAGATATAAATGAAATCACTGATCTTTGAATTTCCTTGGTGCCCTAATGAATAGGGGAGAAGATTGTTTTGGTAAAAGGAAAGTTGTTTCCATACCCTTCTGGAACTTTACCATTCGGTAGTGAACAGAAGGAAAATATCACCAGCTTTTGGGGAGAACAAACAATATTAAATCACATTAGAACCAAATAATATCCTGAGCAGAAGATATGCTTAAGGACCAGGGGCAGCTTGTGATTTGGCACAATGGGACTGGAAAACTGCCGACAAGGACACTATGGTTTGGGTCAGCTGCTCTTTGCTCTCATTCTGCGATAGCACAGTCCACTGATTTTTGCCAATTATGGGCCATTCAAAGAGTTGGCAATTTTTTAGTAAAGACAGAAAGGAGACCTTCTCAGGCTCTGTCTCCTTGTTGGTCTTTTTTTAAGACTGTTAATCTCGTCTCCTCTTTTCTCTCTCTTTCCTTAATTTTTTTTTCCTTCAGGCAAAGGCTTTATTTCAGGGAGAAAAAGAACCACCCAGGCAGTGTTTCAAGAGAGAAATGGCAACAGCAAGGTGGGAGGAGATAGGGTTTTGGTGGCTTAAGGTTGGATTTGGAAGCAAAGATTAGGTAAATCTCTATTGTCTAGCTTTCAGGATTAGATTGGGGGTTTGGGGGTAAAAGTTAGGTAAAATTCTATTGTCTAGTTTTCAGAACTAGGGGGTTAAGTTGGGAGTTGGCAGTGCTTCACTGGTAAAGTTAAAATTTAAGAGCTGCCTGAAGCCTGCAGATTGTAATTGTCTTCTGCTGGGGGGTGGAGGTTGAGTAATGGGGGCTGTTGTAAAGAGGCAGTTGCTGGAGCATGAGAAGTGCAGGCTAGGGTGTCTCCCTTACTTTTTTTTTTTTTTTACATGGGCAGGCACCAGGAACCGAACCTGGGTCCCCAGCATGGCAGGCGAGAACTCTGCCACTGAGCCACCATTGCACTACCCATCTCCCTTACTTTTCTGAACATCTTTAAATTATGCACTTCTTCCTACAATTGTACCTCTGTCAACCAGATTGCCTAATCCAGAATGCTCAACCCCAAAGACTCAACCATCTAGAATAGCTCCATTAGCCCAGGAGGAGGCATAAATGGACCCATGGGCCATGCACTAAAGCATACTTAGGGTGTATACATTCTCTCAAGTTCTTATATAGAGTCCAGGAATTCTTACTTCATACATAATTAATATGAGCTTGGTTTTCTGATACATTGGCACTCAGAAGCTTAAACTGCCAGATTAGGAAGGGGAGTGGGTATCCAGAATAGAAGGCACATTTTAACATCAAGAAGTGAGACACCAGAAAAAGCAGGCTACTAAATTTCAAAACCATAGCGATCAGTGGCCTCTCTCGGGGCTAACAGCATCAGAAATCGAGGGTTTCATAGCAATTTGGCAAATTTTATTTTGTAAGTGAGAATAATACAAATATTGTACGATGTTTCAATGTGTGTACAAAGTCTTCCCTAGGAAAAAAGACTAGGAGTAGGGGAGGGTGACACCACATTTGCGTGTGTTTTCTTGGTTCCCTTGTTTAATGATCTTATTCCTACACTGCCCCGAGTCTATGATGGCAGGGACAAGACTCTCCTCCCATCTCTCCCTCCCATCAAGAATTGACCTGGGTGATACAGCTCTTTGGATACACGTCTATTTCTCTTTTTGACCTTGTCTCCTCCAAACTAATGGTGTTCTTTGTTGATTCTCTCATTTATCTTGTTTTTTAATTCTGTTTTTAACTTTACTATTTTTTCCCTTCTACTTTCGGAGAAGTTTACTCTGTCATTCTTCTTGAATTCTATGCTTAGTTCATTAATTTTTTACTCTTTTTTCTTTCCTAATATATATATTTCTTTCCTAAACTTAAGGCTATAAATTTCCCTCTGAGAACAACTTTAGCTGCATTCTACAAGTTTTGCTATGTGGCATTTTCATTGAACATTAGTTGTAAGTATTTTCTAGCTTATATTACAATTTTACTTTGCCCATAAACGATTTAGAGGCTCATTTGGAAATTTCAAACATGAGATTGTCAAAACTGTTTTGTAACTTGATTTGCTATTGCTTTGTAATTGATTTTGTTTTTGTCTGACATCAATTTTTTGAAATTTGTTGGAAATTTCAAAAGTACATGGTTACTTTTTTGGTAAATTTTTCTCTCAGTTGAAATTATGATCAGTCTTACTCAGCATATATTTCATTATCTTTAATTTTGGTATAGGCTGATGGAAAACATTTCATTGAAATTTAAGATGCATCCATTGTAAGATGCCTCCTTATATTATGGGCCATTAAGCACAAATACTGCCAATGAAACTCTGATAACATTACTGATTCTTAAACTATGATACAATATTGAGTCCAAAACATCCCAATTACAGAGCTGCTAAAATGTGAAAAAAATATGTACTGGAATAGATGATACATGGTATTTAAAAAAATCAATCTCGTAATTGTATAATCCTCCATACTATCTAAATAATAATTTTCAGACTGTGCTTAGAATGTTGTGCTGGAGTCTTGTTTTGTGACCACAAGAACATGATTAGCTGCATTATTATTTATATTTTATTAATTCTTTTGTCTGTTCTATCTATTAATTACTGAAAGAGTTATACTCTCATCTCTCCTTATGATGGTGGATGTACCTCTCTTTGCAATTTTCTCAATTTTTACATTATATATGCTAAGGTTATGCTATTAAGGGCAGATTAGAATTATTATATCTTCTAGGTTAACTGTTCCTTATAGTACTATGACATGGTCCTTTTTTATAGTAATAATGCTTTTTTCCCCCCAAAAGTTAATTTTATCTAACATCATATAGCTCCATTAGCTTTCTCTTGGTATTTGCCTGAAATAACTTTTCACAAACTTTTACTTTAAAAGTTTCTGCACCCTTATATTTTATTTAATGCATGTCTTAATGTTTACCAAAAACATACATTCAATAAAACATAAGGATACTTTACTGGATATTTTAAAATACAATCTGTCCATCTCGTGCCTTTTAAACTGTTGAGTTTGGTCCATTTGGTTTACATTGGTATGGATTATTTGGATTTAATTTTTATTTCTACCATCTTACTATGTGCTTATCTCATAGCTTCCTAAAGCACAGATCCAGAAAAATCTTTCTCAAAACAAGGAAATTTTAAGCTCAGGGCAAGCATTCTTTAAAATACTTAAACAAAAATATTGAAAGTCAATTGCTCAAACATCCAAGAAAAACAAATCAGCACAAATCTGCCACAACATATTTGAAAAGATATTTTTACACATACAGGGGTTATCAAAATAGAGATGTTGGCAAACTACTTTTATTTCAGTTCATAAACAAAATTTGAGATCTAATTTCTGTATTCTGATATTCCTGTGGTCTTTTGCCTTTTCTAATGACACTACAGTGAAACTGCAGGTCATCTTGTTAAAATAATAATAAAAAATTAATAGGACATTGCAGAAAATACCTTGAGCTATGTATGACTCTATTGAGACTGGCTAATAAGTTGACAGTAATTGTGACTAGCATAGCAATTGCTCATAAATAAAAAAAGAGGACGTGCCATACTGGAGACCCAGGTTCAATTCCCAGAGACTGCCCATGCAAAAAATAAAAAAATTAAAAAATAAAAAAAAATATTGTATAGAGTGTTTCTTCCCAATTTATTTTGCTGGTGCAATGGTGGCTCAGTGGCAGAATTCTTGCCTGCCATGCCGGAAACCCAGGTTCAATTCCTGGTGCCTGCTTAGGCAAAAAAAGAGAGAATGTTTTGAGTTGTTTACTTGAAAACAACTGTTCTCAGAAGGGGCTTTAAATGCTTTCCCTGTTGAAATACAATCTCACTTGTGTTAGGCAGAGGGTGGCTAATGTGAAACTGGAACTGTCTCCAGAGTCATCAACAAAGGTCTCCATATTTATTTTCAAAATGCAAAAAACAAACTCATTTGTCATATTGTGTAGGACTGATAAGGTTTACCTTACTCCTTCAGTAACATACTTTTAGGACTAGAGTTACAGACTCCCAGCGTGGGAAGGAGTCTGAAAGTTTTTCTCGTCCAACTGCCTATCTGATGCATGAATGGTATTTGCTAATTCTGCCAAGTTGTCATGTTGTCTGTGTTTGCATACAATCACAACAGGGAGCTCATTCCCACTTCATACAGCCAATTCGAAAGGCCTTTTTAAGACTAAGCCAGGAACTGTCTCTCTCAACCTATTCTGCCCCTTGGGTCCATATGGCCATCAGGTCTCTCTTCATGTCTCCAGGCTAAAGAGCCCCAATTCTATGATTATTCTGGATAGTATATCATATTTGGTAGTATTTCCCACATGTTCAGTTTATCTAGGCTCTCCCCTGAAGTATTCTTGGCACTGACACAACACTTGGTTGGAGATTTAACCTTCACCCAAGTGAACAGGTCCCATCATCTTCTTAGTCTTGGATACAGTATTTCTGTTAATTCAACCAGAACTCAGTTGTTCTGGAAACTCCAAATACAGGGTTGATTCTTATAGAACCTATAACATTGGGGCAAGGAAATGAACACTGGGTATATACTGTGTGCCAGGCCCTGTATACTGTGTGCCACGCCCTGTGCCAGTTATCCTAATGTATTATTTCAGCCTAAAGTCGGACCTCAAAGCCTGTGCCTATTCCTGCTTTACCTCTCCCACTAAGTCTTTCCTTTGTGTTTTGCTAAGTCACACCTTTCAAAGGATATATGATTACTTTAATTACAGTAATAATAAAGTCCATAAATGGCCACCCTTTTTCAAGGGCTGAGAATGAAGTTCTGGTGATTCACTTGTAGCCCCAGGGCTATGGATTGGCTACTCTTGATATAAAAAGTTCCTTCACTCTAAATAATGGGAAAGTAAATTACAGCCTAGTCCCTTTCCAAATGACTGAATTTATACATCAGTGGTATCCAAATTAATGTTATTTTGTTTTGGTTATATATTTGGAATATTCAAATGCTAGATTAATTTTCCTAAAATGTTGCTTTGTGCTTTCCTTGAATGGCTTCCCATTGCCCAAACTCTATATTCTGTCACTCAAACGCTTTTCATGGTCAGGTTCATATCCTCCCTCCAATTCAGTCTTCCCTTACTCTTCCAGGCCTTGGTGAAGCAACTGTGGCTTAATGAGTAAAGAGAGGGTAGGTGTGGGGGAGAGTAGAATGGGTAGTGGAGTAACGTTGTCAAGGTAAAGAGCTTTGGGGGGTTCCTGTCATCCTCTACTGATGGTTTGGAATACACCCTTCTTCCCCAGGGGTTGTTTCCTAGATTTGAGCAACAATTTGGGGAGGGTCTTGTTGAGGAAAAGACATTTATGGGCTAGAGTTTTCTGGCCTGGGCACAATCATTAGCTTTCCATGTATTGTGCCTGAATCTCTAAATGATTTGCCCAGCCCCCCTTTGCAGGAAGCGGGTAAAGCCTTGGGTAACTGGGAAATAACCCTTGAGGCCCATTAAATGGACATGCCTCAAACTGGAAAAGTTGTGTTTCAATTTATTTAACCAAAGATCTGTGTGGAGGTTCATAAATCTTTGGAATAGATGGGGAATTTCTGGTTACCTGGTGGCATTTTCCCTTTGTACACCAGACTATAAAATACTTCTTCTAGGGATGTATATCCTGTCTTGGCCACTATATTGTAGGATTCTGGAGGGTAAGAACTGGCTATCGTTTGTATCCCTAATATTTTGCTCACAGTACTGACATTATCTTTGGCCCATTTGTCACCACCAGCAACTTTCTCCTTGCATATCTTTTCACGATGAAGACGACCTGATGCTTTTAGCTACTGGTATGAGTTGTCTCTATCAAGGACAGGTACCTATTTTGATTGATGGACTGCTTTGCTGACTTTGGAAAAGGAATAGGATTAAAAATTCTTCTCTGACTTCTACTTTTTCTGAAGAGCGCACAATAATTTTTATGATGTTGGAAGGCAAGATTGCCACTCAGCACAGGCTGCTGGACTCAATCCCTCCCAGGCTGGTGAAATTCAAGAAATGTTGGCAAGGACAGCCATGCCAGCTGTGTGTTTACCTAGATAGCTATTAACTACAAAACCAGGCTGAATTTGTATTTTCCTAGGTTACTTTAAACCAAGAGTAACAGAATTGAACTGATTTACCAATTGAGGACCATGGGAAGTTCCCTCGGACTGGACTCTGCAGATGGTACTGGGAGATGCTCTTGCCTCTCTGGGGTCTCTCCTAGCTGCAGCTACTCTACTTCCATCTGTGGGCTCCAGTACCACCTTTGGAGGCAGCCTGGACCAAGGCAGTCTTTGCACCCTCAGCCTTGGCTGGCAGCATCCAATTCAGCTGCTATTGCCTAAGTTTCTGGCATTCCAGAGTAAGCCTAAGCCATGCCATGCCAATGCCGTAGCTTCCCCTGCTGACTGTGAGTCCACCAGTCTCTGAGGTTCTGCCAGGCTTCCAGCCTGGTGCTGCAGGCCTCCACGGACCAAGGGCCACGCCCTGAATGAGATTCAGGTCACACAAATAGTGTGGACTATATCTAGACCCCTCCTCCAGGTCTGCACCTGTGGCAAGGGTCTGCTCCTAGTGGAGCTGGTGCTGTTCTGAAGAGGTTGCAGGTTCTCACTGGGCAGATGTGTCCCTCGGAAATCATGCCAAGCTCCCCAAGTTCTTTGGCTGTGCATACTGGATTGCTGGCCACCCTCTTTGGAGGCTTACTCTCCAACTAGCTCAGTGGCCCCTGTTTTAATCCTATCTGACCGGGCTCTCTTCCTCCTACCAGTGGGTGCTAATGTGGTCTCAGTGTGATCCTTGACTGAATCCAGCCAACCATTCATTCATTCATTCATTCACCAAATACTTCTTAAGAAACTGCTGCAAACAGGCATTGTGCCAGGTGTCGGGCTGCAATGGGGAAGAAGACAGGCTTTGATGATTCTCAAGAAGCATGTGGGCTACGCTGTGCCTGAGAGACAATTGTTCCTTTGAACATTTGTGATTTCTTTACTCTGAGTGTCCAGTTGTTTCCAAAGTTATAATCTACCTCTGTATGGCTGTCAGAGGCCTCTCTTCTTTGAGACATCAAAAGCTGTGAAGTGTTAAAAACAACAGAGGTGCTAACTGGGATGCCTCTTCCTGAAACAATGAGAAAGAAGCCTGAGGCTTGGCCAGCCTTGGCTGTGGAAATGGAACATGGAAAAGGGGAATTTGGGGAGGAAATTTTGCAGTCTTTAACTGGCACCAAAAAAGGGAGGAGGGAAAAAAAGGGGAGGAAGGCCCTAGATTGATCATATTGGGTTAATATTCTTCTAGGCAAATTCCTGCCTTTATACCAGAAAGAGGGGCCCAGAAGAAGGACTGTTTACAGCAGGTTCTGATTTTAAAATCTTGGGATTCTTAAACAAGTAGGATTGAGAGTGAAACAAGAAAATAAACCATTTTCCTTAAGTAGATTTTAGTGACTCTGGAGGACAGAGTGGTGCTAGGTAAGTATAATGAAAAGAGTCCTGTATGCTTACCTAGTGAGCTTATAAACTGCAGAATCCTTGGATCTTCCCTCAAGAAATTCTCATTCTTTAGGATTTCTCAACCTTGGTACTACTCTCATTTTGGACCAGATAATTCCTTATTGTCCTGTGCATTGTAGGGCATTTAGCAGCATCCCTGGCCTCGTCTCACTAGATGCCAGTAGTACCTCCTAGTGGTGACAATAAAAAATGTCTCCAGACATTGCCAAATGTCACTTGGGGGCAAAATAACCCCCAGTTAAGAGTGACACTGCTAAGAGGTAGGTCCCAGGAGCAACGCTCCCTCTTAACTACTACCACCTTTCTTTCTGTATCTCTCACACACACACACACACACACACACACACACACATACACACTTGGAAAAACAAATACATCTAGAAAAAAATGCTACTAGTTCACGAAAAGAATAGTCTGAATTCGTGAAAATCTGAAGGACAGAATAGGTTAAAAAAAATCCTTGGGAAATAATTGGCACCAAGTCAATCCCCATTGCATAGCATTCAAACCATGCTCCAAAACCACAGTGAGTCATGACACCTGCAGGGGACACTGGAGGACCCAGTCCTTTCACCTGCATGAAATGACACCTGCTCTCGCAGAGTGCCTGCAAATATGCTGGGTAGGATAGGATATTTTTATTAATAATAGGATATGATCCTATTGGTGCAAAAATGCTCCAATTTTAATAAATACTTAGCTTAGCGCTTGCTTCAAAGTAGTCTAAATATTCCCCTTATGATACTATTTACTTGGTTCATTTACTAAGAAAACTTTTTTTCAAAAGTAATGAAGAACAAGACTGCAGCCAAACTCCATTTGACTTATCGTCAGGTTCAATTTATTAGTGTTGTTTTCCCTAGTTATCATGCCAGCAACCTCTTCAAAGTTTTTTTCCAGCCTGTTTCTAGAATCCAGCCTTATCACAGACCAAAAAGGATCATGCCTCTTATTCAGAAAAAAACCCTGCCTCTTTATAAGCCACTGAGCAGGAATAGCAAATCTTTTAATGAATCAGGGCATTAGACTTCCATTTGACATGGAAAGAGAATGAGGTCAATAAACCAACAAGCAGGTGCTATTCTTGACCTCTATACATATATACAGGTCTCTCGAGCATCTTCTATACATTACCTTTAATCTTTGCAGCAACCGTACAAGGCAGATTCTGAGAGAGACTCAGGTTAACTTGTCCAAGATCACCCTAGAAAGTTCAGGAACTAGAATTTGAAGTCAGGATTTTTTACTTGATTTCTTATGATCTTATTTCCTCCATTATGTTACAGCTATAAAGCAGTTGTTTTGCTTTGATGCCTTAGGAATGAGTTCATTGCATTTTTATTTTTCATTCAGAAAGGATTTCTCTGAACAATGACTTGGCATGAATCCTCTCAAATTTATTAACTTGTTACTGTTTGTTTTTCACATATATTTGGGGCTTCCCCATTTATTTAATGTTGATTTCAGAACCTTACGTCTAACCTTTGGTCTCTTTTCTTTCTTCAAGATTGTGATTCTCTAACTTGGCAACAAATACAAATCAAGTCCTGATAGTTAACAGGGAGACGTACTGGCTGAACCTCATTATTCCATAAGGGCAGTCAGGGAATAGAGTGTAAATCTTAGGAGAGTAGCTGTCAACTTGAGGAACAGCCCTAAATCAACATGAATCCAAAATGGAAGGAAACGCAAAAAAGAGAAGCACTGTAGGGCTTTGCCTGTTAAATTTTCTAAGATTGAACCAAAGGTCATCTGACTCCAAAGCCTGGACTATTGACTCTACTCTCTATTGCTACAAGAATGAAGATTAAAAAAAGAAGAAATTTAAACCATGCGTGAGGAAATGGTAGATATGGGAGACACCGCATGGAAAATGAATATATGGGAAACTGTAATTGGTCTTTCTGAAGGAGAGACCAAGAAAGGGTCACAGAAAAGAATCAAAGATATATGAGGAAGAAATTTCTTGAGTGGAAGACTTAAGTATTCAGATTGAAGAGTTTACTACGCTCCTAAAATATTTAGTGAAAAGAGACCAACGTTTAGACATTCTGGAAAAAAGAGAAATTCTTCTGGCCTCCCAAAAAGTTACCTACAAATCAGTCAACTCTATAAATTCACTGTCACAACAATAAATGCCAGAAGAGGCTAAGCGATGCCTATAGAACTTTGAGGCATAGTCACTTACGCTGAAGAACTTAATGCTTAGTAATAGGATTTCAGACTGGGGAAAGATGAGGGAAGCCCAGAGGAGTCATGAAAGATTCATGGAGGAGCAGGAGGTGGAAAGACATTTGTAAATAGGTAAGGACTCAGAAAATATATCACCCATGTATCCTTTTGAAAAAATACCTGAAGACACATTTCTCCGAAGTGTGAGAGAGGAATAAAGAATTCATGGTACAAAAGCAATCATTAAAATACAAAGCTAAACTCTCATTATAGAGTACTTAGAAATTAATTATAATAAATATCTTACATATGTAAATGCATATGATGCGGGCAAAGCTATACTCTAGGAAAATTCAGAGCCTAAAATAGTACAAAAGAATGAAAATGTATGATATAAACTTCCAACTCAAGAAGCTAGGGGGTAAAAAAAAAAAGAGTAAAAGAAGACATGGTTAATTAAAAGGAAGGAAATAATTAAGGTAGAAGCAGAAAATAGCTAAACAGAAGATGGAATATATAGTGGATTTGATATAAAAACCCAGGGAATGAACAGTGAGGCATGCTCACAGACATGTCTAGTCCTGGCTCAGGCTGGTTTCTCTTCAGGACATGGTCTCTTCCTGTTCTTTGGCTATTTTTCAAATCACCATTAGGGTTTTATCTCTTATGTGAAATTCTCCTGACTCTTGAAGGCGTCATTCACATTTCCCCTCTCTGATATCCTATAGCATTTATACTTGGTGCACACCATCTTGCTCTTTATTATATACTCTGCGTATGCTTTTTTGGACTCATTTCTCCAACTGGATTATACGCTCCTTAAAGACTGTGACTTTGTAAAATGTAAACAGAGCATGGGGACCAGGGTAGACACAATAAATATTTGTTGAATGATTGTTTGATTTTTGTACACTTTGAGTGGGAAACTATCGAATTTTAAGATGTTTATCCAAAAGAAGTCCATTTTTCATGAAAATTTCTTTAAGGTACCTAAATTCGCTTGCTTTGTTCTCAGAAATCAAACTTCAACATTTCCCTTAAAGCAGCTCCTATTGGTGATTTCCTCAATCTGTTGCTAGAGATTGGGGAAGAAAAGGGAGGCTAATTATGGCTACAGAAATGGGAGGCATTTAAGTATGCCAGTGAGACAGGACTTTGGCTATTTCACCATTTTCTATAGTCATGGAGCTCAACAAAGTTTATCCTTTGTATAAGCTCTTGGACCGAAAAATCTCTTTCCGGTAAAACTTCATGGCATTTCTGCTCCTGGCAGGGGCAACAGCTATTCATTGAAGATGTTGAAAAGTTATGACACAGTTGTCCAAATGGACACCAAATAAAGCGAGAAAAGTAAAGTCTCAACTACATCTTTTAAATTTATTTTGGTTCTAGGAGAAGGCCTGGGCAGGCTTTGACTGGCACTGATGAGAATTACCCTTTATTCAGACCCAAGGGATCATTTTTTATCTGAAAACCTTGCCTGCCAGAGCAGCTGCTCATTAAACAAATGTCTAAGACCTTACTTCATGTCCTGGATAACCACACATTCCACCTTCATCTCTATTCTACCCAGGGGTGTTTTGATCTTTAACTTGAGTTTCTGCATAGGCCCTGGTTGGGGATTGGAGTTTTATATTTGAATATGGGAACATTTTCCTGGGTGATTTTGCTACCTTCTCAGCCCCTGTCAATCACCTGGGCTATGAGGTCCTAGGCATACATCTCATCTTAAAAGGGATCTTTGTTAAAAAGACTCTGAAAAGAGACAACAGCTCTCTGGGAAGAGTCTCCATTCAGTTCAAGAATTTTGACTAAGCTTCCACTATAATAACAGTTAACATTTACTGAACACTTACTAATTGCCAGTCCTCTGTTAAGCACTCTGCACATATTTCATTTAATGGTCATATACTAAGAGATGAAAACTATTATTACCCTAACTTTACTGATTAGGAAACTGAGACACAAAGGGGCTAAAAGACTTGGTCAAGGTCTTATAATGAGTAAATAGCAAAACTGATCTCCTGATTTCTCCCCACATTCCCCAAATCTCCTCTGTCTATAATTTGCCTCCTGTCAGCCCACAGCACCTTCATCCCATCAGTTACTTAGGTAAAAAACCCGGGGGTCATCCTTGATTTCTCTCCTCTCAAGCTCCATATCCATTGCTTCAGGAAATCTGTTTGCTCTGCCTTCAGCATATACCCAACTTGGTCCACTTCTCCCCATCTCCATTGCTTTCTCCTGCAAGCCACTATGCGCTTTGGCTTGAAATATTGCCATAACCCTCCTATAACTGGTCTGGCTACTCTCATCTTTCTCGTTCCGTGGGCTGCTCCAGCAGCTCTATCATGCCTTCTAATGTAGTCAACTCAGGTCACTCTTCTGCACAAAGGCCAAAGTCCTTACAAGACCCTACCCCTCTCATCCTCCGATAACTGGCTCCTCCCCTCCCTCACTCTTCCCGTGCACCTCGGCCTTGCTGGCCTCCCTTGAACACCTCAGGTGACTCTGGCCATGGGGTCTTAGCATGAGGAGTCTCTCTGTTTAGAATGTCCTTCCCCCATTAGCCACATGTTTCACTTCCTCACTTGCCAAGTCTCTACTCCAATGTCACTTCCCTCCCTGTATCAATTACTCTTTAAAATTGGAACTTGCTCACACAAATATTTGCTAACTATCTGACTCTGCTCCATTTTTCTATGGCATCATTACTTTTTATTATAGTACATAATGTATTTATTATGTTTATTCTTTATTGAGCATATCCCCAATCCTTGCTATACCCCCTCCTCACAATCCCCAGTACAAACATACCAGACAGGGATTTTGTCGGTGGGGTTCTTCAAGCACCCAGGACAGTGCCTGACATATTGTGCATGATCGATGAATATTTGTTAAATAAATGAATGAATGGGCCTGGATCCCACATTGCAAGGTGGCCATAATTTTGCTGTAGGTATGTGGTATCCTCATGTGAAAAGGGGAACAATGCAGAAGACGTTATGAGCTAGTGTTGAGCCAGGGTCAAAAGAACAGAAAAGTCAGTGACATTCACTCAGATGAGGAAGATAAAAGTAAAAGGGGCTGGAGTGAGTCCGGAAGATGCAGTGGTCTTTCCTGGGCGTTCTTAGAGGTCCAGGATTTATATTTGTAGTCCTGTACTTGCCATACTGCACGTTTAGGCCTGAGACATTTCCCCTTTCCACTTCCCCTGCCCTTGCACCCTTGAGGGCAGCGTCTGTTTCTCTGTGGTATGGTCAGACATAATGAGAAATACAGGGCCAAATGGTTGGCTCACTCAAAGGCTGGGAGGAATCTGAAATGGAGTTATTAAATTTGGGGTATTTTAATCATTTCCTGCAGGTTGGCAGGTTACAAAAGAGTCAACTTCCAAAAGCACCAGGCAGGGAACATTTGAAGGAATTTCACTGTTTTTCTGCATCCATTTTAAAATTTGGTGATATCCTACTCATGTCTCTAGATGTGAGGACCAAGTAGAAGCTTGGGACAAAACATTTCACAGTGTGACACTTTTCTGGGACAATCCTAGTCTCCTGCTTTGTTCAAGTCAAGCCTTTACATCATCTGTACCCACTGAACTGGCTTTCCCTAATTTTTAGGAAACTGGTTTACTCCTAAAATAGGATGAAAAGTGGGGGGAAGAGGGGGTTGGGAGGGGGGTTTATTGTTCATCACGTGATCTGAACCTGTTTTATCATGCTTCAGTGCCTCGTTATTTTTTATCTTATCAGGCTTCAAGGTCTGGCTGCCACCTCTTGTCCATCTGTGGTGCTGTTAAGGACACAACCCCAGTTACTGAGGAAGTCTGCCAACATGTCTTCCAAAGGCTGGCCAGGAAGTGGCCGGAGTATCTGCCTAAGCTAACCATCAAGTCAAACACATTATTCTCTAGAATGATCTCATGGAAAAAGCGCATGAGCTTACAGAAAATGGATATTCAGGCAAATTATTCTAGAAATGTCTAGGTGAGGAGCTGTGGTCTGTATCACACCAAGCCCTGGCTGTCTTCTCATTGGCTGGGCTCTGAAAGACCAAAACGGGTGGGAGCAGCTACATAGGCTGCAGAGGTTCTTAGCCCTGGCAGCTCATGAGAACCTTGCAGGGAGGTCTTGAAACCAAGAAAATAAGGGCCCCATTCCAGAGATTTGGTTCAATTGGTTTGACAGGAGGCCAGGGTACCAATATATTTTAAAAGCTCTGCTGGTAATTTTCGGTGCAGCCAGAATTGAAAACTACTTGAAATGAAGGATCCAGAGAAGGGACATCTGAGGAGCTAATAGAGAAGCAGCACACCCTACTTTTGCATCATAATCCATATGGCAATGGACCCATTCTCCCCATTACTTCCTGCTTCATCAGTTTTCCATTTTCTATTGGATACTCTTCATAATCAAACAAATAAGCTGCAATTTCTCCAACTTAAATAAAAGACCTTGTTTAGACTCCACATCTTCCTCTAGCCACTGCCCATTTTCCTGCTTCTCTTTACTCAAAAACTTCTGGAAAAATTGCCTTCAAATAGATGCTGTCCAATTCGTTTCTTTCCATTCTCTCTTAACCCACTCCAACTAAGCGTCTACCCTTTCTGTGCATAGAAACTGGCTCCATCTAACCATCTGGATGTGTCAATGCATGAGGTCTCACCCTCGGTAACAAAAATGGGGTAGCTGGTCCCATCAAAGGCATTTCTGATCTGCTCTGGCTGGTACAGCATGCTGTTGATCAAGCCCGTTGCTGGCCTAGGAGCACCAGGATAAAAGCTCAGCAAATAGAACACCAAACTGGAATGTTTTCCAGGGACATACTTGGAGGAGAAGACAGGTGCTTAAAAAATCTTGACAATGACAATAATGAAGCCTTTGGTAAAGGGAAAGTTTATGACTTACACAGTGTGTGGTGGTGATGATGACAGAGCTGGAGATGAAAGAGAGGCCATCATTCATGCTGACCTGGAGTGCTGCTTTCCTGCAACGACAATAAGAGGACCAATACTCTTGGGAACAACAGCTAGAGAGGGAGGCCCCTGTCAGGCTGTTCTTCTAACTAGCCTTGGGACTGGTAGTCATTTCCCCTGGGAAGTCTCAGCTTCCTTATTTGTAAAATGTGGAGGTGTTTTCCATGGCCCATCAATCTTTAACTTTCTAGAGGGATGGTAGGACGTACTTGACTGGGGCATTCAGACCTTCTTGCATGGCAGGGAAAGGCATCCAGTGAGTAAAGCCTGCTTCTGTTTAATTTACTTATCATATTGTAGTAGAACAAAGTATTTTTTTTTTTAAAAAAAGGTCCAATTCACTGGCAATAAACTGAGCAAATTATGAAGCTGATACTCTGCTCCTGTTATCAGGGCTCTCAGCAAACTGATGACGGTGACTTGTTACCATCCTGCAAACTCACAGAGAGGCACAACAGTAAATGAAAAATTTGTCTCTCCCGCTTCCCATCTTTAAATGACTCACTGAAATTGAGTTTGCATTTTGCTTGCCTTTGCAGCATGGATACTAGATTAGTTTGCAGAATCAGTTGTATCACAGGCTGATGTTCGGCAATCAGATTTGGATGTTTCACAATCAGAATAAATGATTGAGAGCAGAACTCAAGATGAACAAGTTTACCATTTTTTCTTTAAAGTAGTCATTCTACCTGCAGTCTGTTATAGATATGTTTACAAAGGCTTGTGTTTGTCTCTGCATAAATAATGCCTCTGTTTCTTTTTCTTATTCAGGGTGCTAATTCTCTTTCTTCTGTTGAATATTTTGACCACATTTCACTTGTACATATAATTGCGTCACCATGAGAATTTCCCCATAATTTAGTTAAGGGAAACCCTTCCTTGTGGTGAACATCCACTGCTCTGCAGAGGCATGGAGGAAGGTGCACAGAGCTTGGTGTCACAGGATCTGAGCTCACAGTCTTGGTTTACTAAGTGTGAACCATCTGTGGACCCACTTTCTGAGCCTCTGTTTCCTTATGAGAACAGCACAAGATAATATGCGTGAGAGTGCTTTAAGAAGTGCGAGAGCTTTCTAAAATGTAGATGTGTTGAAGCCAGACAAAGTTTGGTTGGAGCCCAGCCTCTGTCTCTTACTGCTGTGTGACCTTGGGAAAGCTATTTAAATCCTCCTAGCCAGAGTTTCCATGGCTATAAGACTGGGTTCGTAGGGAACCTGGGAGGACAAAGTGAGACAGTCTTTGTTTAACCCTGGTTCCTGACTCACTACAGTAACCACCTGCACTATTATCATTACCTGGTGGTAATGGGGGTGGGGGTGGGATTGGGGTTGAGAGTGGATCTAGAGAAAGGCGTGCTGGGAGCTTAAGTCATAAATATGATATGATGGTGGAGAAAAACATTTCTTTTTCCCTTTGCATCCTTTACCTCCTTTCTTCCCCTAGCTGTGAGGTTCAGTTGTTGGTGAAAACTTACATGCCAACGTCTTTTAAGATAGGTGCTGGACACAACAAATAAGTATCTTCCACAGTGAATGGCTTCTCATCTGTAAAAAGGAAGTCACTGGATTAAGAGGAGAAAGACAAATTTATAATTTCATATTCAGTGACCACTAGAAACCATCAACCAAATCCAAGGAGATGCTAGAAAAGCAATGAACATTTTGAAATAAAAATTTTTCTTGAGCTTTAAAATCCATTAGCATTGAACTCAAGCTCTCTTACCCGAATACTGTCCACTGATTCCCTATGCACAGTTGAGTCAATCAGTGGGCTGATAGATCTTGAGCTCTTAAGATAGTCAAGAAATAAGTGAGGGGAAACAAGAAGATATTGTCCTGGTTCTCAAAGAAATTCTTGTCTAAGTCCAGTTTGAGAGAGAAGCTATATTCAAATTCTTTGAGTTGGACTGTGAATTTAGACATCATTCTACAAGCTTTGAAAAAAAAAGAGAGGTTTTTTGAAGAGAAATTGAAGAGATGATTTTGGAAGTTGTAGTAGATATTGCTGGGAGAGATGGATGAGGGTCAGAGGGGTCTCTGGAGAAGGGGAAGTTCTTGCTCTTATTCTAATGGATGAATGGGAAAAAGTTAAAACAGCTTTAATCTCAGGCTCCTTAAGAACTTCACTGTGTCCAGATTCTGGGGCAGGGCAAGGGCTGAACAGTTACTATGCTCAGTATACAACATTCATTCATGACTCAACATTTACTGGGTAACTGCTCTATACAAAAGACTGTGGTAGGACTTGTCTGTGACATGATTCGACCCTTTAAGTTGTGAATACAACATCTATACAAGAAGATATAAACTAATGCACATATTATCTAAGAATAGTATTCTGCTATTGGCCTTTGTTTTGAAATTGAGGTCTCCCATGACATTTGCAATTCACACCTCAGAATATGGTTGACAATAAATGCTTGCTTGAGCTTAGGTTAGGAAGCCTCACTCCTACACACTTGGGATGAGGAGTTAGAAGACACATCTCAGTGCCAAGCATCGTGTTCTCACTGGAAGGAGGGTGAGGATGGTGAATTACACTCTCCCCTGCTGGCTAGGGAAATCTTCACATGGAGAAGGGTTAGGCTATTCCAAGTCATTCAATCCCTCATTCATCGAACAGGTGTTTATTCAAAGCTGTCTCTGTGCTAGAGACACAGATTTTGAGAAGAGAAACACAGTCCCTGATTTCAGATATTTTACAGGAACTGTAAGAGAAGTGGTTATTACTTGCATTCATTTTAATTAAAAGATGTATTTCTTGAATGTCTACCACATGCCGAGCTCTGTGGTAGGTCTTGCAAGAAACAACACAGTTGAAGTGCTGTGTCTAAGGAAATGACAGGGTATTAAGTACACAATTTATTACTGCATTAGAATGGTGAAGAGTGCAAAGAAGGAGAAAAAAGGGGCTCACCCTCCTTTGGGAGGTCAGGAAATGCTTTCCTGAGGCAAGGCTACATGAGCTGAAACTGGAAAGTCAGGTGTAGAGAAGGTGGGGTGGGTGAGGAGGCAGTAAAGCCAACATTCTGGAGCATGAAGGGGCCCAGATCTTTTTTTTTTCAATTGAAATAAATTGCACCTAACATAAAAGCAATGATTTTAAAGTGCACAATTCAGTGGCATTTAGTACATTCATAATATTTTGCAACCACTATTTCTGTCTAGTTCCAAAATATTTCCATCACCCCAAAAGGAACCCCCATACCTATTAACCCTACTGCCATCTTCTTCTGGCCACTGAAACTACCAATCTTTTTCCAGCTCTATGGATATTTCATACAAAAGAAATAATAAGATATATGACCTTTTGTGTTTGGCTTCCTTCACTCAGAATAATGTTTTTTTTTTATTTTAGCTTTTTTTTATTGTATAGTATAACATATATACAAATCAAAGAAACAAAAAAGCTACAGTTTTCAAAGAACTCTATAAAAAGTGGTTACAGGATAGATCCCAGAGTTTGTCATGGGCTACCATATGATCATCTCATATTTTCCTTCTAGTTGCTCCAGAATATAGGAGGCTAGAGGGCTTAAATACATTTTTACCATCACAATTGAATTTTTTTCTTTCTTTCTTTGTGAACAATAACATATACACAAAAAAGCTATAAATTTCAAAGCACAGCAACACAATTAGTTGTAGAACATATTTCAGATTTTGATATGGGTTACAATTTCACAATTTTAGATTTTTACTTCTAGCTGCTTTAAAATACTGGCGACTAAAAGAGATATCAATTTAATGATTTGGCATTTGTGTTCATTTGTTAAGTCCTATCTTCTACATATAATTCCATGGTCACCTTTGATCTTTCCGTACTTCTCTTTAGGGGTGTTTGGGCTATGGCCATTCTAAATTTTTGATATTGGAAGGGTCTGTCACTAACATGGAGTAGGGAGATGGAACTATCTGATGTTCTGAGAGATGGAGAGGCTGGGCCCTCTAGGTTTCAGGACTTATCCAGACCAGGGACCCATCTGGAGGTTGTAGGTTTCTGGAAAGTTACCCTAGTGCCTGGAACCCTTGTGGAATCTTATATATTGCTCTAGGTGTTTGTGCTGGTTTGAAATTATGTAGTACCATAGAAAAAGCCATGTTTTAATCATAATCCCATTTTATAAAGGCAGCTGTTTCTTCTAATCCCTATTTAGTATTGTATGTTTGAAACTGTAATTAGATCATCTCCCCGGAGATGTGATTTAATCAAGAGTGGTTGTTAAACTGGATTAGGTAGAGGTGTGTCCCTACCCATTCGAGTGGGTCGAGTGGTTGTTAAACTGGATTAGGTAGAGGTGTGTCCCCACCCACTTGAGTGGGTCTTGATTAGTTTCTGAAGTTCTATAAAAGAGGAAACATTTAGGAGAATCAAAGATCAGAGAGAGCAGAGCAGAAAGGCAAAGTCACGAGAAGCAGAGTCCACCAGCCAGCAACCTTTGGAGATGAAGGAAAATGTCTCCAGGGAGCTTCATGAAACAGGAAGCCAGGAGAAGAAGCTAGCAGATGATGCCGTGTTTGCCATGTGCCCTTCCAGATGAGAGAGGAACCCTGACTGTGCTCAGCATGTACCTTTCCAGATGAGAGAGAAACTCTGACTGTGTTTTCCATGTGCCTTCTCACTTGAGACAGAAACCCTGAACTTCATCAGCCTTCTTTAACCAAGGTATCTCTCCCTGGATGCCTTTGATTGGACATTTCTATAGACATATAATTGGGACATTAATATATCTTACAGTATATTAAGCAAATAATCAGAAAGTGTTATCAAAGTCCACTGAGGGAGGGGAGAAAGGCTATGAAACTATTAAACCTTACTATCAGGGAATCTCCTGAAACTGTGTCAGACCTTAGGGATATCCAAATCAATAGGCCATGCCCTCGATCATGAGGCTTACTCTGGTGAAGCTGCTAGTTTCCTTTTGAACATAGCTCATAGCATGCATTAGCAGTTTTCTCCTTGTACCCTGGACTTAAACACTCTTTATACAAAGAATAACATCTTTGAAATAATTCTTACAAGATCCATTCACATTTCTAGTGTGAGTCAGTTGGGACACATAGGTCTATACAACTCCTTTCAATTTTGTTTATCTTCAATATAGTAATATTATTTCTAGACCCACTAGAGAGTCACCTTCACTCCTATCTATTTCCTTACATTGAAGTTCAACCTCATTAGCTAACAGTTCACCCATCTCCAGCCTCTGTGTATCTCTAAGTTCTCTATCTTCTGTATTATAAGCCTCTGATTATACCTTTATGCTGGTCACAAAAGTGGAATCACAAAGTATCTGTCCTTTTGTGTCTGGCTAATTTCTCTCAGCATTATGTCCTCAAGGTTCATTCATCTTGTCATGTGCTTCAGAATGTCATTTTGTCTTACTGCTGCATAATACTCCATTGTATGTATATACCATATTTTGTTGGTCTACTCATCCGTTGATGGGCATTTGGTTTGTGTCCATCTTTTGGCGATTGTGAATAATGCTGTTATGAACATCGATGTGCAAATGTCTGTGTCATTGCTTTCAGCTCTTCTGGGTATGTACCAAGTAGTGCTATTGCTGGGTCATAGGGCAACTTGATATTTAGTTTCCTAAGGAACCGCCAAACAATTTTCCTTAGTGGCTACACCATTATACATTCCCACCAGCAGTGCATAAGTGTCCCAGTTTCTCCACATTCTCTCCAACATCTATAGTTTCTTATTTATTTAATAGCAGCCATTCTTATAGGTGTGAGGTGGTATCTCATTGTAGTCTTGATCTGCATTTCTCTTATAGCCAGCGAAAATGTGCTTTTGAGCCATCTGTATTTGTGCTTCAGAAAAATGCCTATTCATATCTTTAGCCCATTTTATAATTGGGTTGTTTGTTCTTTTGTTGTTGAGTTGTGTAATTTCTTTGTATATACAGAAAATCAAACCTTTGTCTGATATGAGATTTCCAAATATTTTCTCCTATTGAGTTGGCTGCCTCTTCACCTTTTTGACAAAGTCTTTTGAGGTGCAGAAGCATTTGATTTTGCGGAGTTCCCATTTATCTATTTTTTCTTTTGTTGCTTGTGCTTTGGGTGTAAAGCTTAGGAAGCTATCTCTAATTACTAGGTCTTGAAGATGTTTCCCTACATTTTCTTCTAGAAGTTTATGGTGCTAGTTCTTATATTTACGTGTTTGATCCACTTTGAGTTAATTTTTGTGTAGCATATAAGATAGGGCTCCTCTTTCATTCTCTCGGCAATTGATATCCAGTTCTTCCATGCCCAATTATTGAAAAGACTATTTTGTCCCAGTTCAGAGGATTTGGGGCTTTGTCAAAAATCAGTTGACCATAGATTTGGTGGTCTATTTCTGCACTTTCAATTTGATTCCATTGGTCAGTGATTCTGTTTTTGTGCCATTACCTTGCTGTTTTGACTACTGTGGATTTATAACAAGTTTTAAAGCCAGGGAGTGTTAATCCTCCCACTTCATTCCTTTTTAGGATGCTTTTAGCTATTTGAGGTCTCTTTCCCTTTCAGATGAATTTGGTAGTTAGCTTTTCTAAATCTTCAAAGTACGTTGTTGGAATTTTGACTGATATTGTGTTGAATCTGTAGATCATTATGGAGAGAATTGACATTTTAACTATATTTAGCCTTTCTATTCATGAGCAGGGAATATCTTTCTACCTATTTAGATCTTTGATTTCTTTTAGCAATGTTATATAGTTAAGTTCATTAAGTATCTTTTACTTAAGAATGAACTTAAAATCCATTCAAAAGTAAATTTTAAGTAAAATCCATTTTACTTAAAATCCATTCAAAAAATCTTTTGAATGGATTTTTTCCTTAACTGACTCTTCAGTTAGGTCATTGCTTGTGTATAGAAATGTTACTGATTTTTGCACATTAATTTTATATCCCACCACCTTGCTGAATTTATTTAGCAGCTCAAGTAACTTTGCTGTAGATTTCTCAGGATCTTGCAAGTATACTATCATATCATCTGCAAATAATGAGAGCTTTACTTCTTCCCTTTCATTTTGGATGCCTTTTATTTCTTTGTCCTGCTTAATTGCTCTAGCTAGAACTTCTAGCACAATGTTAAATATTAGTGGTGACAGTGGGAATCCTTGACTTGTACCAGATCTTGGGGGGAAGGCTTTCAGTCTCTCTCCATTGAGTACAATGCTGGCTATCGGTTTTTCATACATTCCCTTTATCATAGTGAGGCAGTTACCTTTGATTCCTATTATTTGGAGTGTTTTTTATCAGAAAGGATGCTGATTTTGTCAAATGCTTCTTCAGCATCAATCGAGATGATCATGTGATTTTTCCTTTTTGATTTGTTAATGTGCTATATCACATTAATTGATTTTCTTGTGTTGAACCATCCTTGCATTCCTGGTATAAAACCTACTTGGTCATGGTGTATAATTCTTTTAATGTGCTGTTGGATTCGATTTGCTAATATTTTGTTGAGAATTTTTGCATCTATGTTCATTGGGGAGATTGGTCTGCAGTTCTCCTTTCTTATAGCATCTTTACCCGGTTTTGGTATTAAAATGATATTGGCTTCATAAAATGAATTAGGGAGAGTTCCTTTTTCCTCAATTTTTTTGGAAAAGTTTGAGTAGGATTGGTGTTAGTTCTTTCTGAAATGTTTGATAAATTTCCCCTGTGAAGCCATCTGGCCCTGGCCTTTTCTCTGTAGGAAGATTTCTGATGACTGATTGAATCTCTTTACTTGTGATTGGTTTGCTGAGATCTTCTATTTCTCCCTGAGTCAGTGTAGCTTGTCTGTGTGTCTCCAGAAATTTGTCCATTTCATTTAAGTTGTCTAGTTTGTTGGCATATAGTTGTTCATAGTATCCTCTCATGATTTCTTTTATTTCCTCAGGGTCTGTGGTAATGCACCCCTTCTCATTTCTGATTTTGTTTATTTGCATCCTCTGTCTTTTTTTCTTTGTCAGTCTTGCTAGCGGCCCATCAATTTTATTGATTTTCTCAAAGAGCCAACTTTTGATTTTATTGATTCTTTCTATTGTTCTTCTGTTCTCTCATTCATTTATCTCTGCTTTAATCATTGTTATTTTTCTTCTCCTATTTGCTTTGGGGTTAGTTTGTTGTTCTTTCTCAATTTCCTCCACATTTGCTGTTAAGTCCTCAATTTTTGCTCTCTCTTGTATTTTAATATAGGCAATAAATTTCCTTCTCAGTACAGCCTTTGCTGCATCCCATAAGTTCTGACAAGTTGGATTCTCATTTTCATTCATCTTCAGATAGCTACTGATTTCTCTAGCAATTTCTTCTTTGACCCACTGGTTGTTTAAGAGTGTGTTATTTAATTTCCAAATATTTGTGAATGTCTTATTTCTTTGGTGGTTAGTGAGATCCAGCTTCATCCCATCGTGAGCAGAAAAAGTGCTTTGAATAATTTCAATATTTTTAAATTTGTAAAGACCTGTTTTGCATATCATCTATCTTGAAGAATGTTCCATGAGCACTAAAGAAGAATGTATAACTTTGTGCTTTGGGGTGCAATGACCTATATATGTCTGTTAGGTCTAATTCATTTATCAAGTTATTTGACTTTATTTCCTTGTTGATCTTCCATCTGGTTGTCCTATCTAAAGAGGAGAGTGTATTGAAGTCTCCTACTATTATTGTTGAAACATCTATCACTCTCTTGAGTTTTGCCAATGTCTGTCTCATGCACTTTGGAGCTCCTCAACTGGGAGGATAAACATTTATGATTGTTATATCTTCTTGGTAAATTGACCTTTTAATTAGCATATTGTGTCCTTTGTCTTTATGATGTCTTTATATTTAAAGTCTATTTTGTCTGATATTAGTATAGCTACTCCTGCTTTCTTTTGGTTACAACTGGCATGGAAGATCTTTTTCCATCCTTTCACTTTCAGTCTATTTGTATCCTTGTGTCTAAGATGAGTCTTTTGTAATCAGCAGATAGCTCAATTATGTTTCTTAATCCATTCTGCCAATCTGTATCTTTTAATTGGTAAATTTAGTCCGTTAACATTCAAAGTTATTACTGAAAGGCATTTCTTGATTCCACCATTTTATTTTTAAAATTTTATTTGTCAGATCTATATATTCTTTTCCCTTTTCTCTTTGTGTTATTTAAATTACCCTTAGTGATACTCTTCAATTCTGTGTCCTTCACACTCCCCTCTCCTGTCTTTTTTTTTTCAACCAGCAGAACTCCTTTTATTATTTCTTATAGGGCCAGTCTCTTGTTGACAATTTTTTTCAGAACTTCTTCTTCTGTGAAAACTTTAATCTCTCTCTTAATTTTGAAGGGCAATTTGGCTAGGTACAGAATTGTTGGCTGGAAGTCTTTCTCTTTCAGGATCTTAAATATATCATACCACTGCCTTCTTACTTCCAGGGTGTTAGTTGAGTAGTCTGAACTCAGTCTTATTTGATTTCCCTTGTATGTAGTAGATTGTTTTTCTCTTGCCACTTTCAGGATTTTCTGCTTCTCTTCAACATTTGACAGACTGATTAGTATGTGCCTTGGGGAAGGCTTATTTGGATTTATTCTGTTTGGAGTTCTTTGGGCTTCTTTGATTTGTATATTTATGTCCTTTGTAAGGGCTGGAAGTTTTCCCCCATTATATCCTCAACTACTCTTCCTAGCCCTTTACTCCTCTCTTCTCCTTCTGGGACACCAATGATTCTTATATTTGTGTGCTTTGTTTTGTCTATCATTTCCCTGAGTTCCCATTCATTTCTTCCATCTTTTTTGCCATTTGCTGTTTTGAGTCTTTGAAGTCAATTATCCTGTCCTCTATATCACTTATTCTTTCTTTTGTCTTTTCAAATCTGGTGCTGTGTTCATTTAGCATGTTTTTTATTTGGTCAACTGAGTCTTTAATCTCTGTGATTTCTGCTATTTTTCTATTTATTCTTTTAAATTCCTCTTTGTGCTCTTCTACTGTTTTCTTGATTTCTTTATGTCATTTGCTATCCCACTTATTTTATTAAGTAGAGTTGTATGAACATCTTTGATTAGTTGTTCCAATGTTTGTGTTTCCCTTGGCATTCTAATTTGGTCATTAGGCAGGGTTCTATCTGTCTGCATTGTGATATGCTTAGTGATCTTCTGCTGTCTTCATGGCATGTAAATATCTTCATTGATTTACTTTGGGAGTTGATTTCTTTCATTAGTCTAAGGCCTTATGTTTGCGGGATGGTTGTACAGCAGGGAGCAGGGCATGGGGTGGAGCACTCACTATATGGTGATTTCTTTCAAGGTAGGTATGGGTGCAGGTTGGGGATATTAAGCTGATGCTTGTGAATGTGGGTACCCAGCGGCCAGGGCGGATGTAGCTGTGCGGGTGCATTGGTCTAGGGGGCGTAACCCTGGTATGCACTGGTCTAAGGCACGGGGTCTTTTGTGCACATGCATAGAGCTGTGGCAGAAGGTTGTCATTACACTTTCGTGGACTGGGGGCAGATGTCATCTGGCTGTGTAGGTTGGCACTTTCTCAGAGCTGGGAAGTGAGGTGGGTGGCTGTGCACATGGGCGGTTCTAGGACTGCTGTAAAATGAGGTTCCCAGAGTTGAATGATGTGACTGGGTGCCCGTGCACATGCGTGGGCCTGGGAGTGCCGTAAAGGGATGCACTGAGCTTGGGGAGGGTGGGGTGTGGCTGTGCAACACTATGGGCGGGGGCAGGGTTAGCCTGGGTATAGAGGGTAGTGCCCGCAATCTTTATGCACTGGCAATGGCCTGCAGGGAACAGGGAGGGGGAGGTAGTGCTCAGGAGGGGTGCAAGAGAGGTGGGTTGGGGTGCACTTGGGGTGGCGGTTGGGGGCAGGTATATGCACTGGGGGCTGATGGGGTGGGGGTGCTTGGAGGATGGGAAATGGGAGTGGGTGAGGGGTTTGGGTGTGTGGGGTATGGGGTGAGTTGCCAGTGACAGGGCTGCACTGGTGAGGGTATTGTGCCCAAGGAATGCAGCCTGGCTTACTTCCTAGTCCCATGTAGCCGCCCTGCAACCAGGGCCACTGGGTGTGGTACAGAAGGCTCTCTCATGTCAGCCTCACTCCCGAATTGCCACCACAGTCATCCTCTTAACCCTTCTCTAACTTTTCCATGGAACAGGACTAAGCTTGAGCTAGTCTATTCAGACATCTTCCTGGAAGTCCCACAATAATGTTTTAAAGGTTCATCCACATTTTACACATGTGATGGTTAGGTTTTGGTGTCAACTTGGTCAAGTGATGATGTTGTAAGCATGTCTTGTGGCTGGTTGATAAACTAGAAGGCTGCTGTATTAAATCATCAGCTAGTTGATTGGCTGATTACATTTGTGATCAATTACGGCATATCTCCCACAAATGAGATAATCCCATTAACTGAAGACTTTTAAGGAAGAAGAGAGACTTTCACAGCTTCTTCAGCCAGTGAGCTTCTCCTGTGGAGTTCTTCCAGACACTTCATTGGAACCACCAACTTCACAGTCTGCCCTACAGATTTTGGAGTCTTTCATTCCCATGGCTGCATGAGATACCTTTATAAATCTTGTATTTACAGGTATCTTCTGTGGTTCTGTTTCTCTAGAGAATCCTGACTAATACAACATGTACTATAACTTCATTTATTTTTACTGCTTTATAATATTCCATTGTACGGATATAACACATTTTGCTTATCCATTCATCTGCTGATGGACATCTGACTTGCTTCAAGCTTTTGGTTATTGTGAATGATAGCCAACTTGTATATGAACATTCATACACAAGTATTTTCGTACGTGTTCTCATGTCTTTGGATATATACCCAGGAATGGAATTGCTGGACCTTATGGTAATTCTATGTTTAATTTTTTTGAGGAACCACTAAACTGATTTTCACAGCACTTTTACCGTTTTACATTCCCACCAGGAATATATGAAGGTTTCAGTTTCTCAGCCAAGATCCTATAAGAGCTAAAAGAAGTGAGAGAAAATGGCTCAAAATGAGGCTAGAAAAGGCACGAGGGCCAGAAGACCAAGACCATGCAGGCCATGGTGGGACTCTTGGGATTTTTTTCTAAAACCAATAAGGGTGTTTGGAGTTCTCCCTATCTTTAGAGTTGGCCATAGGCAGATTATGGAAGTAGCAGGAATGGTGAGCATTTGTTGAGTAAACTTGGGAGGCTTATGATGATACTGGTGGGCCTCTCAATGCCTAAATTGTGCATTATTATTTTCAAGATATTTTCCCATCTATGGTGATAATAATGACAGATAAAGTCACCAGGGGACACACTGTGTATAGGCAATCACTAAGTGCTTCATATAATCAAGTTGAACCTTCCAGCAATGTTATTGGGGAGGGATGTCATTACTTTTATTTTTAATTAATTAACTAATCAATTATAATTATTATTGGTAATATATTAGAGAAATTGTGGGTTTACAGAACAGCCATGGATAAAATACAGGATTTCTATATACCACCTTAATATTAACACCTTGTGTTGGTGGAGTATATTTGTTACACTCAACGAAATCACGTTTTTATAATTGCACTACAGTTTAACTTCTGGTTCACTGTTTGTGTTGTGCAGTTCTATGTATTTTTTTAAAAAGTTTTACCTTAGTAACATATATATAACCTAAAAATTCCTCTTTCAATCACATTCAAACATCTAATAGAGTATTGTTAATTATGTTCACAGTGTTGTGCTACCATCACCACCATCAATTACCAAAATGTTTCCATTATCCCAAATAGAAACTCCCTGTTCCCTAACACCCCACCTCCACCCCCATGGTAACTTATATTCTAGATTCTGGTGACTTATATTCCAGATTCTGACTCTATGAGTTTGTTTATTCTAATTATTATACATCAGCGAGATCATTCAATAGTTGTCCTTTCGTGTCTGGCTTATTTCACTCAATATTCTACTGGGTGTGAAATGGTATCTCATTGTGGTTTTGATTTGCATTTCCATAATGGCTAATGATGTTGAGCATCTTTTCAGGCACTTTTTGGTCGTCTGTATATCTTTTTTTTTTTTAAGTAAATATCTATTCAAGTCTTTTGCCCATTTTTTATTGTTAGGTTGAAGGATTTCTGTATTGTTGAGTTGAATTATATATTCTGTATATTAAACCCTTATTGGATATGTGATTTCCAAATATTTGCTTCCATTGTATATATTGTCATTTTACTTTCATGATAAAGTCTGTGATGCACAGCTGTATTTAATTTTGATGAGGTTCCATTTATCTAGTTTTTCTTTTTTTGCTTGTGCTTTGGGTGTAAAGTCTAAGAAACCATTGCTTAACACAAGATTCTGAGGATTTTTCCCTACATTTTCTTCTAGGAGTTTTATAATTCTTAGTCTTCTGTTCTAGTTTGCTAGCTGCCGGAATGCAATATACCAGAAATGGAATGGCTTTTAAAAGGGGAAATTTAGTAAGTTGCTAGTTTACAGTTCTAAGACCGAAAAAACGTCCCAATTAAAACAAGTCTATAGAAATGTCCATTCAAAGGCATTCATCCAGGGAAAGATAGCTTGGTTCAAGAAGGCTGATGAAGTCAGGGTCTCTCTCTTAAGTGGAAGGGCACACGGCAAACACAGTCAGAGTTTCTCTCTCATCTGAACAGGCACATGGTGAACACAGTCAGGATTCCTCTCTCATCTGGAAGGGCACATGGCAAACACACGGAGTCATCTGGTAGCTTCCTCTCCTGGCTTCCTGTTTCATGAAGCTCCCCAGGAGGCATTTTCCTTCTTCATCTCCAAAGGTTGCTGGCTGGTGGACTCTGCTTCTTGTGGCTATGTCATTCTGTTCTGCTCTCTCTGAATTTCCCTTTCTCCAAAATATTTCCTCTTCTACAGGACTTCAGAAACCAATCAAGACCCACACAAATGGGTGGAGACATGCTATCATCTAATCCAGCTTAACAACCACTCATGACCAAACCACATCATCCAGGGAAATGATCTGATTACAGTTTCAAACATACAGTATTGAATAGGGATTATTCTACCTTTATGAAATGGGATTTTGATTAAAACATGGCTTTTCTAGAGTCCATACATCCTTTCAAACCAGCACAACTTCCATTTAGGTCTTTGATCCATTTTGAGTTGATTTTTGTATGTATTAGAAGAGGATCCACCTTCATTTGCAAAAGAATTAAAGATCAAATGGAGATCTATTTTTCCCAGCACCATTTATGGAAGAGACTGTTCTTTCCCAATTGAGTCTTTGCCCCTTATCAAAAATCAGTTGGCCATACCAGGCCCTTGATCTTGAGGTCTGCTCTTGTAAAGCTTATGTATGTAGCAGAGAAGCTTAGCTTACTCACAGACATGTCTAAGAGTTACTTCCAGAGGACTTCTTTTATTGCTCAGATCTGGCCTCTCTCCCTCTAAGTCCAACTCTGCAAGTGAAACCATTGCCCTCCCCCTCTATGTGGAACATGATATCCAGGGATGAAAATCTCCCTGGAGGTGTAGGAGATGACTCTCAGGAATGAGCCTGGCCCTGGTACCGTGGAATCAACAATGCCATCCTGACCAAAAATGGGAAAAGAATTGTAACAAATAAGGAATCAGTGGCTGAGAGAGTTCAAAGAGTCAAGAGGTTACTCTGGAGGTCACTCTTATGCAAACTTCAGTTAGACACTGCTGCCTATCATTTTGATTGCCGAACCCCAATCAGAACCATTCCTGCCATTCCTAAAGAACATCTAGGGTATTATATGAGATTCTACAAAGGTTCCACACACTTGGGTGATTTTCCAGAAACCTACAATCTGCAGATGGGTCCCTGGACCAGATAAGTCCTGAAACCTAGAAGGGCCAGCCTCTTCAGAACATCAGCTAGTTCCATCTCCCTATCCCATATTATTAACAGCCCTTTCCAACATGAAAAAGTTAGAATGGGCATAGCCCAAATACCTCTAAAGAGTGGGAGAAAGATCAAAGGTGATTTTTGATCTTCTCCCTACAGAGAAGGCAGGGTTTAGCAAACAACTATGATTGCTGAATTCATTACATTGATAGTTCTTTTAGTCTCCAGTATCTTAGAGCATCTAGAAATAAAAATCTAAAATTGTGAAACTGTAACCCATACCAAACTCTGAAATCTGTTCTACAACTAATTGTTGTGATGTGCTTTGAAATTTCTTGCTTTTTTGGTATATACATTATTTTTCACAAAAAAGAAAATAAAGTTGATTGTGATGATAAATGTGCAGCTATATGATGATATTGTAAACCACTGATTGTATTCTTAGGATGATTATATGGTATGTGAATATATAATACATATCAAAAAATAATTAATTAAAAAAAATCAGTTGGCCATAAATGTGAGGGTTGATTTCTGAGTTCTCAATTTTATTCCACTGGTCAATATGTCATTGTGTCAGTATCAGGCTGAAATAAAAAGGGCTATAAGAGGACACTATGAACAACTGTACACCAACAGAAAGATAACAAGATGAAATGGAGGAACTCCTAGAAATACACAAACTACCTACACTGACTCAAGAAGAAGCAGAAGACCTCAACAAACCAATAATTAGTAGAGACTGAAACATCAAAAACCTCCCATCGAAGAAAAGCCAGGACCAGATGGCTTCATAGGGAATTTTACCAAACATTCCAAGGAGAAATAACAGCAATCCTGCTCAAACGCTTCCAAAAAATTGAAGAGGAGGGAACACTCCCTAATTCATTTTATGAAGCCAAAATGACGCTCATACCAGAGCCAGATAAAGATACCACAAGAAAAGAAAATTACAGACCAAGATCTCTTATGAATCGAAATGCAAAAATCCTTTTATTCATTAGGGTGTACCATCATTTTTGATAAGAGATTTGTTTCCCTCTCACAAAAATCCGTGTGGGCCATGTTAGGTAGAGGGACAATTAGGCTCACATACAGATGCAAAAACAAAAGTTCAGAGAGGTTAAAGTGACCTACAGATGCACAGCAAGTCAGGGGCAAGGCCAAACTAGAACTGAATTCTTCTCTAATGTTCTTTTCTCACCAAGAGATTCTCCACTCCTGGAAAGGTTTGCATTAAAGAATCAACCAAACTTGGGACAGGCATGGCAGACTAGAACCTATATTTACTTTCTCTTGGTTATGGCTTATCCTGTTGCACATGTAATAGCTATACCTGGGAGTGCCCTGTTCACAGAGCCACGGGGCAGCCACAGAGCAGCCCCAGAGGACCTCGTGACTTCTGCCTACATTCTGCGGGAAGAGATGGGTCAAGCTGAGGAGGCGCCCGAGAGGGCATGCTGCAGCTGGCACGGCCAGGGGGACTGTGGGGGCCAGCATGCCCGTGTTCTGTGTTAGCACCACGGTCACTGCTGGGACTCTCTCTGAAACGCCTCGCTGCTTCCCTCCACCCCAGATGGAAAGGAGAGAGGATGAGATTGGCTAAGGTCAAGCAGATATTTCTTCTCTTCCTTTCATCTTTCTTTCCTTCTTTGAAACCAAATATTCCTGGAGTAAAGCAGAGGAAAACCTCACTGGAAGACTGATGAGATTTTTGCCGAAGGAGTAGGGCGGCCTTAGTCCCTCCTTCCATCGGGGAGCTGCTCTGCCTCCAAGGCCTGCAGCCTGTGCTCTACGGAGCTGGCATTTTCTGCTCTAAGATAGAATGTTTGGTTTGGAGTCCGTTTTGTTTCACTTTACCACAAAAATGAGTGACTTTTTTTTTCCCCTCTCTCTCTAAACAAAGGAGGGCCATTTGGTTTCCATAACTCAGATCATCTGACTCTTTCCTGGAACGTCCACTTGGGAAGCAGCCTTCTTCATTTGCTGCTCGGCTGGGCCACGTTGGGTGAGGGGGCCATGCCAGCCTCCTGCGACCTCACCAAGGCCAGTTGTGCTGTGACGTTTATGGGGCTACAGTCCAGCCCAAGGACAACTGAGGCCCCGGCTCCTCTGCTTGCTGGGCAGCCATTTCACTGCTCGTGAGCACTGAGTGGGCAGGGGAAATGGAGACCGAGAGCTTGGACCAGCCCTCTTGGCTTTTGTTTGCAACTTGGGAGATAATTAAGGAGGGATGGGAGTTTGCAACCAGAAGTTAAAAGAATTTTTTAGATGCTTTGTAAATATAAATCTCTTTGCCTATTGCCAAAAATATTTGAAAACTCACTACATAACTATGACATAAGCTAACCTAAAGCATTTGTCTACAGGAGTCTGATGATTGAACAGAAGCTTAATTTAAATCAGAATTTGGGGATCAGTGAGAGTCATTACATCAAACTGCCCACCAAACATCTCAGACTTGAGAACTGGGCATCCCTGAAACTAAGTATAGAGGCAGGCAGTATAGACTTCAGAGTTAAACAGATCATGTTAGAATCCCAGGCCTTTCTCTTAATACTGTGTGGATGGGGACACGTTTTTCATGTTTTAACAGTGGTGTTGATATCATTGCATGGAGTTGTTGTGAGGATTAAACGAGAATGTATTAAAGCACAAAGCCTGTTACGTGGCAATTGGTAAGCATCCTGCAAATATCATACCACATTATGACATTGGCATCCACACTTTTAAAATAGACTACATGAATGTAGTGGTTTAAATCCAGAGGCACTGATGGTGAAAATTTTTTAAATGTGTGATTTTAAAATTACATTCTTCTACCAAATTATCATTTTTGACATCAGGAATTTCAAGGAAAATGAAAAATTTTAGTGAATTTATGTGTATGTGTATATATGTATATGTATATATTCATATGTATATTAATTTTAACAATATAACTATATGCTCATGTTCTCATTTAACTGTCCCAGAACCCTCTGAGATACTATTATGATAATTTGCAGTTTGGGAAGCTGAGGCTCAGAGAGATTAGGTAATTGAGTCAGTGCTGCACCACTACTGAAAGAGCTGGATTCAAACCAGGTTTGTTGAAATGACTCGCGACAGTTAACCCAGCTAGTTTTATGATGTAGCCTGAAATACATCAGAAGCTGAGGCTCTTATACCACTTTTGAGGCAACTGGTCAAGTTCTGGATGGAGGAGACTGGATAATGGCAGGAGAGAGGACTAAGGTTGAAGGGCTCTGTGACAAGGTTCAGGTTGTCTAAGCTAAGTTATAGACTCATGTTCCAGAATCATATTTCCAAATGGGTGCATTCCCAGGTTTTGACCTTAGCTCAGTGTAATCTTTTGCCGACTAGTGAAGAAGGAAGTTTCCAGAATTCTTCCTTGCAATTAATGACTGTCTAATGAATTTGGGATTGAAATTCACTAGCCAATTCAAACACCAATCACAATGAATCCTTTTATAGAGCAGATTAAACAGTTAAAATATTTTCCAAGTCTTGGCAATCTTTCCTTGATATAAATATTTATTTCTGGCCACACGGAAAAGAAAGATAACCCTAAGAAAGATAGGCTTATCTGGAGGAGCCTGCTGAAACTCTCCAAAAGCTGATGTAAGCCCCAAAGCAGGGTTTGCATTCCTGCTGTAACATTTGCATTAGGTAGTGGGAAAAATAGTAGAGTTTAGGGACTGAATGAGCTCATCCTGCTCTTTCTCCCAATCTCCCCTAGGTGTAGGGAGCATTTTCATGACATCACAGAGCCAAGAATAACTAACTGTCTGGCATCAAATTACCAGGTGGCTTGGGAATGTGTTTCCAAATGAAGGGAGAATAGACAGGTTAGAATTAGGCTGAACTTTTCTACCTTTTCACTGTCTCCAAAAGTAACTAGCTTTCTAAAAAGTTAGACTTTTTAACTATTGCCTAAAAATCTGAAATAAATATATATTCAGCAGGGTTCCAAGCTGGTGAAATTGAAAGCATCTGGGTTGAGCTTTCTGGAGTCCCAGCCAGAGAGGAGATGGCTGGCTGCCCCACTGGGGCTGTCTACAACAATAATTCACAAATAGGGGGGCCTTATTGCAAAGCTAAATGGTACCCATTGCTGGGAGTAGGAAGGAACTAATATTTATTAAGCATCTACTATGTGTCAGACTCTGGGCTAGAAGGTTTTCATAAATGGGTGTGATAACAAGCCTAAGGATTCTTTTGATAGCAGACATTAAAAGACATTAAACTTTACGTCAGGGAAGAAAGCAAAGATTTTGAGAATGGGTAAAGTGGATTTTACTTGGAAAGGCTGACCAGTGGTTTTGAGGTCAGCAGAATGAGAAGCAAGAGTCAAAAGAGAATGAGAAGAGTTAATAGTGAAGAACAAGTGGGTGGGGCCAAGTTGGACATAACCTTAGAGAATATAGCATGTTAACTCTAATGTCCTCTTGTGCCCAGCTGAGGTGAGATGGGTGCCTTTAAAGTGACAGAAACAAGCTGGCCACCATTTTTTTCTTTAGGCCTGATTCATACCCACATACCTCTTGCCTGGCCCCAACTGGCTAAAATTGTTTCTTTAGGACCCCTCCCTGGTTAGTTATCATGAGATCAGGAGATGAACCTGGCAAACAGATTCCAGATGAATTCCCTGGGTCTCTAGTTAACCATACCATCAATTCCTGTTACTAGCCCATGTGCCACCAGGAATCCAGGATTGTTCTTTGGGCAGGCTGGAATAGGATGGAGAATAACGGGCACATTAAGAGCTTAGGCTCTGGAGTCAATCACCACTTCTTCACTCACTGCTTACATAACTTTGGGAAAGGTTTTTAAACCCTATCTATCATTTATAAGATGGGAATAAAACTCATTTCATAGGTTGCTGTAAATTTTAATGAAATAATATTATTAAATGCTACCGCACTATGTGGCACAAAATAAGCACTCAAAAAATGTTAACTATAGTTCCTAAGGGGGTAATGCTGGGCTCGCTGTCTGAGACAGCTGTAAAGCACAAGGTGTGAACATGTGTGCAAACTGAGTGGGCCTTGCAACTTATCTACCAGGCTGTCTCAGGGCTATATGCTATAACTGTAGCAAGATGCAAGTCCTCTGTCTGAATGGTATCTGTGGGCATGTATATAGTGCAGTGGCCTCAACTGGGACGATTTTGCACCCCAGGAGAAAACTGACAATGGCTGGAGACAATTACAGTTCTCACAACTGGGAAGGTGGTACTGGCAACTAGTGGGTAGAAACCAGGGATGCTTCTAAACATTTTACGATACACAGGATAGACCCCTACACAAAGAATTATCTGGCCCCAAATGTCAATAGTGCCCAGGTTGGAAACCCTCGTATAATGTCTACCATTGCTTTATATCTTACTTTGCCCCATTGTAGAGGGGGCTACAGATATTACAAAGTAACGTACAGCCCCTCAGGGTCCTGGGGAAATGTCCAGGAAAATTCAGAGGTGTTATGAAATGATAGGTAGAAGAGGCAAAGGAAATTAACAGCTGGATGGACGTTGGAAGACAAATCCTGGTTGGAGTAAGGAAGAGGGTATTTTTGATAAATTCCTCCATGAAGACTTAGATGGTTCAGTTTTCCTACCGGTAGGTTGCAGAGCACCTGAGACATCCTTCTGCTTGGTGGAGCTCTGTAAGTTAAATGAGGCACTGCAGAAGTAAGATACATACTGCTATTGAAGCTCTGAGATGTTGTGGGGTGGGGGAGGCCGTAAGGTCAGAAGACCTTACAAATAAATACCAGTTCAGACCTCCAAGTGGAGGGCCATCTTGGAAGGAAATGAAGGTGGGTTCATGCAGATCAAGTCAGCGTGCTTATGAAAACTGAGATTACAACATGGCTCGAGAAAGAACAGAAGGAAATCAAAGATGAGAGGCCTATTCCAGAGGAGCACAGGGTAGAATCCAGCAGCCCTCCTTTCATCTGGGTTGTCTTTGATTGACATCCCCGAGTCTCCCAGCAGATTGTGGCCTCTTTAGCTCTGGGCACACTGGCTTTTAAAACTAGTATCAGCACAGCTAGTCTGATTCTCAGGATATAAATTACTTTCCACCCACATCTATTGGTATTTTTATTAATTACTTAGGTAATACATATTTAGTGCAAAAAAGTCTGCGAGATATAGAGTAGTATATAATAAAGAAATTAAAATCTTTGGTAATCCTGCTTCCCAGTAATAAACATTGTTAATGCTTTGGGGTATATTCTTTCAGAATATTTTTGGTATGAGTTTGAATATATATATATATGATACATATATATATATATATATATATATTTTTTTTTTTTTACAGAATTGGGCTCATCCTACATGTAAACTGTGGTATTTGGCATTCATCTCTGTTCAAAATTAATAGAGATAGTTAAGACATTGTAAGGAAAATGAACCAAGGTAAGGTAGGTCAGAGCTCTTGTGCAATATCTTCTCTCAATAAATCTACAAAAAAAAAAAATCTTGATGTTTGACATTTGTAAAACTCCCAAATTATCTTCTAAGTACACCATCAGCCTTTTAAAATGCTGTATCCTGAGGTCGGAATAAGTGCTGTATTTATGACAGCTGTAATTTGTGAAGAATAAATATATTTTTTAAAGCTTTGTTTTTACTTGGTAGAGGACAGTTCAGGATTCATGCACACGGTATGTGCATCCTATCACATAAACTCTTGCAGCTGTGCACAATTAGGTCTGGCAGATTTCACCTTTGAAATCGGGATTGAGTGGTGAGACTACCCAGATGTCTAAAGCCTTTCTCACAATCATGGCCATGGGCTATGGGTTATGGTGGATACTGTGTGCTCTTAAAGGACACAAACATACACAGCAACTTGGAGGAAAGGTGGGAAGGAGACCCCGAGTGCATATTTGGGCAACAATGGATGGCCACGAAGCAGCTGTGGGCAGAGTTGAGTTGCTAGAGGAGATCCACTAGTTGCACTTGTTTTTCTTCCTTTCCCTCAGCAGCACCCAACCTACTTTCTAAATTAATATTGAACAAATATTTAAAGAATGTCAGTTTGAAGGGCTACAAGATGACTAGCCTGAGGTGGGGTGGGGGAGGCCATAAGGTCAGAAGACCTTACAAATAAATACCAGTTCAGACCTCCAAGTGGAGGGCCATCTTGGAAGGAAATGAAGGTGGGTTCATGCAGATCAAGTCAGCGTGTTCATGAAAACTGAGATTACAACACGGTATGGGATTGTGAACTTTTTTGTACATGGGACCTTTTGAAGACATTATTGGTTAAGGTTGGCAGGTGGAATCAGAGTGGGTTCTACTCTTATTTCTGGAGGCCTTATAAAGAAAGAAATTGGAAGCCAGAAGTCAGAGGAGGCTCACAGCTCTGCAGAAACTGCAGATACAAAGAGAGAGAGATCACCATGTGACAGTAGGCACAGATGCAAACCAAGGGGCCCCCAAGCATTGCGACAAGCCCGCACCAGAAGTCTACCAGTTCTGTAAGAAAGCGTGGCCTGTCCAGACCTTGATGTTGGCCTTCAAAACCATGAGACAATAAATGCTTGCTATTTAGGTCTGCCCATTGTGCGGTATTTGCCACGGCAGCCTGGCACCTAAGATAATGGGGCTACAAAAAGGCCTTCCCTCCTTGGACTGCTGTGATGGTGAAATGACATAATCCTGGAGGGCTCCTAGCACAGTGCCCAGCACAGTCAGTGGCTACTGTCCTTTGGATGAAGCTCCCTGATCATCACTATGGGCATCCCAACAAGAAGCACGAGATGAGGTGCTCCTTTACGTCTTTTCATTCTGGGTTACATGAAGTGACATTTCATTGAGGACATTTGACCAACGCATGAAACACTAAACAGTGAGAAAATGAACCAGTGGGCTTTTGTTGGGGAAGCTTATGTGGTGCTTCCCTCTGCTCTCCCTCCCTTTCAGCCCCATAGGTGTATTTTAATGGTCTCCTCAGGGAACCCTGCAGGTCAGATGTTTTCTAAGACGAGTTCAGATTCTGAATAATTGGGCAGATTTTTAAAAACAGACACACTGGGACTTGTACATCTGAATAAGTCCTGGCTATCTTCTACTGGGGAGCTAAGTCCTTCTTTGGAATCTTTCTCTTAGACTTCACTACTATTGTTCAGTTTGAGAAAATACCCTTAAAGAAAATATCAAGATATCCTTAAAAATTATCCAATGTCTAATACTTTGATGGTATATTGTATTTTTGCAATCAACAAAAAGTAAATCAGAGTCATGTCTGGTTTGTAAGTTCAAGGATAGAGCTGGGAAATAAAATTTTGCATCAAAAAAAAGTGTATCTATAAAACGATGAAACTCATTTCTCTCATGACCTCTAAATTAAATTTTAGTGAATTTGTTTAAAATCAGTCTCTTGTTTATAGTCATACCTCACATGTCTCCATGCAACACCAGATAGCTTAGATGTTTTTTGTTACTGCATTAGTAAAATGTCCATTTAAAAAATTTACTGGGCCTCAAAATGAATCACTTCTTCAGCTCATACCCTTGTGTCTTCTTGTTAGCATTTTAATCTCCCCACAAATGGATTTCCAATTGAAAGTGGATCTTTTCTTGGCCCAATACACTGAATACTGGAGTAGGAAAAAGTGCAGCCAGAATAAATAAAGATGTGTGAAGATTTCCAAGTTATTTTCTTGGCCATGATTGAGTTTAGCCTAGTGATTGGAGAATCAACCAAACACTAAACTTAGGATGCGTGCAAGGCCTAAAACCAAGAATTTTTAAATAACTTTTTTCTTACATAATGTAAGGGACACATGCTATTTGTAGAAAACATAGAAAAACAGAAAGAAGAAAATGAAAATCAACGGTGGGCTTGTTCAGAGATACAAATGTTAACATTTTGATATATATTCTTCACATCTCTCCCTCTGTTATAAATGTGTGTGTATAAAATATAATAGTGTTGAGGTACTATTTTATCTGTTTGATAACTTATTTTATAAAACAACACATGGTGCTATCTCATTAATACTGTCCATTCTTCTTCTGCAATATTATTTAATTATTTAGAGGTGAAACATAATTTATATAGCAGATTCCCTACTGTTAAGCATTTCCGTTACCATTTAGATTGGGTCTCTTGCTCTGTGTGTGTGTGTTTGCTTCCCTTTCCTTTCTTCTTGCTATCATAAGCACTATTATGATAAACATCTTTGTAGGTCAGTCTTCGTCAACATTCTCAATGATTTCCTTTTGATTAAACAGAAATTCTAGGTCAAAAGGGTATAAAAGCAGTTGAAACATTTTAAGAATTGCCTTCTAAAAGATTATAATGACTTCTCACCAATGGTGAATGAAAACACTTGCTCCTTTACATCCTTCCCAATACTGGACATTGCACTTTTATTAATCTTTGCCAATTTGATAAATGGCAGTTGATTATTTCAATTTGGATTTCCTTGGTCACACTAAGCATTTTTCTATATTCTTATCAATGATTTTTCTTGTAAATTTTTTTTCCTATTTTTTACACGTTGCTGTGTTCACCTTCTTTATTAATTTTAAGAGCTATTCTATTTTAAGGTTATAGATTTTTTGTTCGCTGCATATCTTATAAATAATTTCACCAGTTTTATGTTCTGCCTAGTTTTCTCTTTTATAAGAGAGGAATTTTGAAAAGTACTCAAACTGTCAAATTTTTCCTTTATTGTGTTTCCCTTCAGTGCTGGGCTGAAAAAGTCCTTCCACACTGGAAGATTCTGTAAATATTTATTTTTGTTGCCTTCTAGAACTTTTATAATTTCATGTTCACTTTCAAAATTTTAGTGCATCTGGAATTTGTTTAGATGTAAGGTGTGAGATAAAAATCTAACTTAATCGTTTTTCCACCTTGTTAGCCAGTCACCTCAGCACCATTTATGAATAATCCAATTTTTTCCACTGATTTGAAAGGTCACATTACTACACACTAAACTCATGTATGCATTTGGCTCTCTTTATGCACTTTGTTTTTCCTGTTTCAATGTTTAGTTTGTCTATTGTGGCACTAGTCACACATTGTTTCAATTACTGCAGGGTTTTTTTTTAATATATATATATTTAAAATAGGCTAAAGCCAGTTTCCACATTTTTCTTGGCTGTTCTTGTATATTTATTCTTCCATATAAACTTCAGAGTCATTCTGCTCAATTTAAAAAGTCCCATTGGAATTTTCACTGGGATTGTATTAAGTACAAATAGTAATTTATAGAAAAACTGATTATCCAGTTGCTACTCTTTTTAATGATAGTGATAATGATAATAATAAACTAATACCAGCAGCCAACAATGATTGACTGCTTACTGTGTGACAGCTCTGTTCCAAGTCCCACACATATTTAAACCTCAGAACACCTCCATGATATAGGAACTATTACTGCTATCCCCATCTTACAGATAGGGAAACCAAGGCATAGAAACGTTATATAACTTGCCCATGGGTCACACAGTAGGATACATCAGAGCCAAGATTCTATTCCCAGGTGGGCTGGCTCTAGAGATTGTGCTATTCCACGAATCTACACTGCTTCCATTTATTCATGCGTTATTTATATCCCTCACAAAGTTTTGTAACTTCATATAATACTTTACAAATGTGGTTAAATTACTTTTTCTAGATTTTATTGATCGTAGCTGTATTTTCTCCACTTATGATTTCTATCTGGTTATTACTGAACTCTGGCAGAGCTACTGATTTTTATATAAGTAAGGTATTTAGTTTGGAATGCTTGGCGCAACAACCATTTTCATAGCCCAGTAGTTCTGTAGACCCTCTTTACTTCTTCAGGAAGATATAACCATCATTTTAAAGAAATGATGACTGGACCTCTCTCTCCCGTCTTTACATCTCTCATTTGTTTCCTTTCACCAGCTATAGTTGGCTATTTAAGTTTAAAGTAGTTAAAATTAAATAGAATTAAAAATCCAATGCCTCAATTACACTAGTCACATATAAAGTGCTCAATATCCACATGTGACGAGTAGCTACTGTATTAGGTACCATTATAGGAAATTTCCGTCATTGCAGAAAGTTCTGTTGGACAGTGCTGCTGAGTCTTTCAGCTCAATGTCAGTTAATAATGGTGAAGAGGACTGTACTGCTTTATTCTTCTTAAGTTTAAAGTGAATCTTTTAATTAGTGATTCACCATTAGAATGATGCTGAGGTTCAAATACCCAGAAATATTCTTTATTATGTTAAAGAGGATTTATCCTATTTTTAGTTTTCTAAATGTATCTTGAAAAAAATCTGGAATGATATCCACTTCACATCAATAAGTTTTACTATATGAGAGGTAGATTTCTCTTTCTTCAAAACTGTCTTAGCTATTCTTGGTCCTTTTTAAACATTTTGCTGGATTTTGTTTGTCAATATTTCTAGATGTTTGTCATTAGAAAGCATGATCTCAAATATTCTTGCTTACAGAATTGTGTCCAGTGTTTATTTAAATCAACTTTATGTTATGATCATAAAATGAATTAAAAAGCTTTTTCTCTGTTTCTTTTCTTTGGGGCAGTATGTAACAGGTAGGGATTGTCTGCCTCTTAAATCTGCTAAGACTTGGATGAAAAAAATCTGGATCTGGTGCTTTTATTGGAGGGGTTGGCCTGCCTCATATTTCTTTTCCAATTCATACATTTCATCTTCATCTGTCTCTAATGGCATTGCTTCACCCATCTATTAAGTTGTAATTTCAATGAACAGACTTTCGATTCTAGAATTTCTACCGGGTTCTCTTGCAAATCTGCCTTTGTTAAGTATTCTCCCTCTAAGATCTGTTTGATCTCTTCATGCGTTTGAGACATTCGTTTTGTAGTCTCTTCTAAATTCTTCTCTAATCTCTTCTTGGGTGCTCCCCAGTTTCCTTCCTCCCTCTCTGTAAGGGCTGGCATCTGGTGCTGTGAGCCCACCCGTTTGCAGGGGCTTGCTCGTCGTGGGTGTGCTGGGGGCCCTGGGCTGTGTGGACGGCTTATCCATTGCCTCTGTCAGGGCCAGAAGGGCCAGGACGGTCAAAATGTCTGGTGGTGCATTTCTCGATTTGGTGTTTCTGTGTCACATGGGTGATACAACATCTTACTTCACACTTGTGGATTTTGTTCCCCATGTTTAATTTGCTAGTGCTGCTGGAATGCAATATATCAGAAATGGAATGACTTTTATAAAGGGAATTTGTAAGTTGCAAATTTACAGTCTAAGGCCTTGAAAGGGCCCAAATTAAGGCACCGACAAGAATTTACCTTCACTCAAGAAAGGCTGATGCTGTCTGGAACACCTGTGTCAGCTGAGAAGGCACATGAGTAGCATCTGCTGGTTCCTTGCTCTGGGCTCCACTGCTTTCAGCCTCTGTTTCTTATGGGGATTCCTTACTTGGTTTCTCCAGGGCTGGATTTCATCTGATGGCTTCCCTTGGATCTCTCCAGGTTCTGATTTGCTTAAGATTTCATGGGAAGGCACATGGTGACGTATGCTGGATCCTGCATCTCCAAATGTCTGGGTATCGTGTTGGCTCTGTTGGCTGTCCCTTCTGTTCTCAAGTATCCGCATCTGAGGTTTCTCCAAATTGTTTCCCCTTTTAAAGGACTTGAGTAAACTAATCAAAACTCACCTTGAATGGGTGGAGTCACATCTCCATCTAATCAAAAGGCCACACCCACAATTGGCTGTGTCACATCTCTATGGAAACCATCCAGTCAGTTTCCCACTTTAAACAACATGTCTGGCCTCACAAGATTGGATCAGGATTAAGACATGGTTTTTCTGGGGTAGGTAATATTTCCAAACTGGCACACCCTGCCTGCTTCCATGAGCCATTGAGCAGTTTTTCTAATCCCCATTCAATGTGTGGTGGGACCCACTGGAGTCTAATTCCTGCAGGAGGCTCTGCTCTGGCCTGCTGCCTTGCCCAGGCCAGTAGTCTGTGGTAAGTTGAATTATGCGCTCCAACACACACGTGTTCTTAATCTTAATCCATGTTCCTGTGGGTGTGAACCCACTATAAATAGGACCTTTTGAAGATGTTATTTCTTTAGTTAAGGCGTGGCTAACTAAGCAGGGTGGGCATCCATCTGGATTGCTGAGGACCTTATAAAGAAAATCCAGAAGTCAGTAAGGAGAGGACATTGTCATGTGATACAAGGCAGAAACACAAGCCCTGGAACCCAGGACTGCTGGCAATCAGCACCAGAGGCTACAGATTTTCAGGAGAAAGCATACTTTACCGATAACTTGATCTTGGATTTCTTCTAGCCTCAAAACTGTGAGCCAGTGACTTTCCTTTGCTCAAACCAACTCATTGTGTGTGTTTGTCAGAGCAGCCTGGGAAACTGAGGCTTCAGATCTTATATCTGCATCAGCATCGAGATCACAAGCCTGCCGAGCCCCTGGCCTGGAACAATGGCTGCTTTGCTTCTTGCTTGGATTTTGCAATCTTGTTTGTTTCCTATTCCTGGGGATTTCTTCTTCTTTCCTTTGACCAAGTGTGCACGTTACAATTTTAAAAATCATATTTTACCCACAGTTTTTGGAAGGGATCCCACCTGCATTAGCTTAATCTATTATCTTGACTCCAAATCCAGAAGCTATTTTAGACTTCTAAATGGTTGATTAGTTGATTTTATTTTTAAACAAAGGAAGGGAAAGGGGGAGAGAAGTAAGGTATTGACCTATGCCTTCTTTTCTGGTTATAGTTATCATGCAAGAATACATACAGACAATTTCTACTTTTTGGCAATAATATATTGGTATTTTATTTGTGTCTCAGAATAAAGTTTTAAAAATGTTCATAGCCATTTATAATGTATAAAATTTATGTCTATATCAATTTTTTTATTAACAAGCTCATTTAAAGACTTAGAGAATCATATTATTTCCCGCCGTAAGCACGAGTTTCAAATTTGTTTTTTTACATTTAACAGTTTTTGATTTATATAATTTGTTATTATATTATTTATTGCAGACTTTGACACCTGTGTTGTATTTGGAACCTACACAGACTTAGCTCCATTCTGTGTTAGGCCTTAGTCTTTTGCTGATATTGATTTTCTTAGTTTCCCAAAGCTGCTAAAACAAATACCATCGGACGGAGTAGCTTAAACAATGGGAATCTACTGTCTCATGGCTTCTGGAGGCTAGAAGGCTTGCTTCCTGCCTGGGCTGGGGGCATTCTGGGTGGCCGGCAGTCCTTGGGTTCCTTGGCTTTTCTGTCACATGTCCTTCCCTTTTTCCTCTGGCTTCCACTGACTTCCAGCTTTTGGCTTCTGGCTCTTACCCATGGCTTTTCGTTCAATGGCCAATTTCCTTTGCTTATAAAGATGTCAGCCAAATTGGATTAAGGCCCTCCCTCACTCAGTCCGGGCGCACCTAAACTAAAAGCAACTCCAAAGGTCCTATTTACAAACAAATGGGTTCATTCCTCCAGGACTAGGGGTTGGGACCTGATCATGACTCGATTTCCAACATTTAATAATAGCACTTATAGTCTCTTTTTCCTACAAAATGCAATTCAGCCTTTAGGGACAAAATGGGAATATATAATATAAAAAGGAAAAGTGATATTTTAAAACTTAGGATGTAGTGGTAGGGAAGGGAATTGAGAAAAGCAAGGAATTAAAATTTATTTTTTTTTACAGGGAGAAACCACTAGAGACTAGTATATTCATAAGATTGATAGAAAAATTTAGATATAAATATGCCATATTAAAAATTGTACCTATCTTTTCTATCCTCCATACTTTCTTGATGATATTATTTAATGAATGGAAGCGAATAGGTGAATTTAAAAATATCAGCCATATGTTTTCCTTCAAACTTTAATATTTCCCCCCTTGAATAATTTTAAAAACTGTATGTTTGAACTCAGGAGTGTTGCTTGTAGTGTATGATGCAGCCTAGTCACCATCGTCCTCTCCTTCAGTCTACCAGCAGTTAGATTTATGGCTTAAGCCAAACATCTGTGGCCTTTATTTCTGTATGAATGTGAGTAAGGGAGAGAGCCGATGCATGCAAGTGTGTTACAAAAGGGAGAAAGGAGAAGGCAGAAATAGAATAAAGTGGTTTTCTAAGAAATATCATTGAGGAACTGGAAAATAGCTTCTTCAAATGTTACTTTACAACTTCATATAAATTTGCTTCACATCTCATCCCAACACAGCATCACCATGTACCTTTTAAAACAATGGAATATGAATTGTTTTTTCTTCTCTCCTACCCCACTTCTCATTTATCTTCAGAAAGGGGGCTGGTCTGACAGCTCGGCTTGTCCTGGACGCCTTCTTTGGAAGGGAGCGGATGTCTGCATTCAACCCTTAGGGGTTTCTGTTCTTAGATTTGGGATTTTAGGTAAGGAGGGAAATGGAAGATGAACTTCAGTGAGATCACAATTTAAAGGGAAAAAAGAAGGCCTCTTTTTGGGTAGGGGGAGTATGCCTAATTTGAAATTGTGACTGCTTCATGATATTTCAAAATGCTTTTAGATAGCCTGTACTTTTTGGATATGTGTGAGCATTTCTAAACATTAGGGAAACTGGATGTTTTAAACATCTGGAATTATTCCAAGACTGGGAATTCCAGATGTTTGCCAGGAAGCCACCGTTTATCTGTGTTTAAACAATTCAAGTGGGTTTTAAGACATCAAGTAGAAAAAAGGTATACTCCTCAATTCCATGGTAAAAATAACAAGATAATACCTTCTTCAGGAGGCTAAAAAGAGAACCAAATTAGATAGCACCCATGGAAGGGCAAGTCAATAAATGTGAGCTTCCTACCTGTCTTCCTTACTCTTTCTACCTCTCAGGTTTGTGGTTGCAAAAAGACGTGAGGTATTTAGAAAGCAAAGAACACTGGAAAATGCAGTCTATTATAGCTGTTGCCCATCACTGCAGACAAAGCTTCAATAATGAACTGTGCGATGATGCCAGATGTAAATAAAATCCAGGGCTCCTGGCGTATGTCCTTCCATAACCAATCTTCCCCATCTTGCCTGGACAACTACATGAATCATACATTCCTTTAAATTAAGAACTTGCTTGCTACAAATGTCTTCTGAGAGTGCCAGTGTTATGATAATTCATTTCTTGCATGAAATGCACTTGTTTGACTTCCATATTTCTGTATTTCATGTATGGTATTCACCATGATGAGAGTTTCTTGGCTTTTCCAAACAGGAATCATCCAAGTTTTAAAAAAATTCAGAATCTACCCATGCCAAGCCCAGTAATTTGACTTTGGGCTTATTCAGAAGTAATAAATTAAGACCATCTATTTTTCACTCTTACCCTTGAGAGTCTCGAAAACTTGGGTAAGTAATGCCAAGCGTCATAAGCCCTGACCAACCAGCCCTGACACTGCCACCCAAGAGTGAATTACCTAGTAGATGTCAGTGGAGTAGGAGCTATAAGCACCGTGCTGCCTCCTGTGGGCCAGTACTGGGCTGCTGCTTGGGGCTGCGGAGATTTTGGAGGTAGCAGAGGTCAAGTTCGGCCTTGCTCCACTCACCAAGTTGAGTATCCTCAAGACTGAGTCCACCCAAAGGGGTGCCTTTTCCAGTTGGAACAAAGACTCTGTGGGGTTGACTATGCTCTTGCCGGAGGCCTTTCCACCAGGGAGGACCCTTCTCTATACGGTTTCGTGTGTGTGGACTTGCCGGCAGATAGGGCTGGGAATTCCCTTCCCTGAAGCAGGTTAAAGGAGCCCACAACCTCAGCAAGGACTTACTGAGCGTGACCGAGTCGTTGATCTTGAAGCTGCAGAGGACCCGGTCCACGTTGCGGGCATGCCGAAAGCCGTTTCCTCTCACCACTACTTGAAATGACTCTGAAATGAAGATCATAATGACAAGATGTGTGATCTGACTACAGGCCATTAACCCGAAATTTCCCATCTGCCCTGACTTAGGGCGTGTGTTAACTATTGCATCAGTGTTAAAATGTTAAAGAATTAGTTTAGATTGGAAACCAAGAGCAACCACACGGGTGCCTTTTATCATTTACCAACTCAGTCTCCCTAGGTGTTCCTCAGGGAGGCATGTTACTTCTGACTTCAAATTCCCACCTCCTTGCCTTGACTCCTGCTGTCCTTCTAGCCAGAATGCCTTGCTCCCTCCTCTCTGTCCATTCAAATCACCAAGTCCAGGAAGCTTTAAAACCATAATCCGTGAAGCCAGAAGGGGAATGGGGGCAGGGGTGCCCACCTCCTCTTCAAGCAATCCAACTCCTCTTTTACCGTTTTACACACTAAATTCCCACAGAAAGATTTCTTGAACCCTGGGTGCCAACAAGTCTTCATAAACCACTGCCCTGTGGCATTCACAGTCTGTACTGAACAATGTAGGATGCAATTAAGTACTGTCTTGCGTTGTTCTTTGGTATGTTCTCCCCAAACTTGAGAAAGGTTGCTCTAGGTTGGGAGTTGTCTGGTATTGGTATTGCTCTCTTATCACAGATGGCCACCCAGTAGGGGTGTCTAGGTTTATGTAGGAATAATTGTGCTTGCCAAATGCTTGGTGTTCAGTTGGCAAGCATTATCTATTTGCATTGACATCAGTCCCTCAGTGTAGTACCCATTTCTCTAGGCAACATTTCACAGGTGTCTAGCACGTGCATATTGATGCATGTTAATAAATATGAATAACACCCTTATGAAGTAAAAACAACTGTCTTTTACAATAGTCCTACTAACGGGAAAACAATGAATGAATGAACTAGCTAAATGTTGAGGAATATGTGCTTGAGTTAACAGTTAATGCTCCATTTTCTTTTATTTTTGTCAACCATTTATGTATGCAATTTGGGGTTTGGGATAATTCTGTGTAGCATATAAAAAGAGAAAGAGATTAAGGGTCCAGGAAAAAATGCAATATATGTGAAAGTGGATTTTCAACTGTAAATTGCTACTCAAAGGGAAATTTTTGCTGGGGGCTGAATGGAATTAGAGGACTAGGCTCTGGGAATCTTCCAAGTTGAATAGATTTCATGAGTGTACATCATCCTCATTCCCAGAAAACTCATTTGGAGGTCACATTTGCTGAGATAATAATGAGATTAATTGCATCCTCATTGTGCCAAGCTCTGTGCTAGAGCATGGCATATGTATGATGTCATTTAACCATCCCACAGCCCAGAGAGGTATGAGTGGGAAAACTGATCTTAGTGAGGTTGAGTGATTTGTCCAAGATCTCATGGGTTGTGAAAGTCAGAGAGAAAACAGGAATCCAAGTCTGACTGCAATCAAATGCCTTAGAACTCAGCCATATTCTCTTAACCATTAAAGTGGGCTCTCATTGTCTTATGACAGATGGTAATTTAGAGATTGGGGTGTGAATTTTTAAAAGGTATTTTAAAATTTTCAGCAAGTTTGCCCATTTTGCAGAAAAGTGAAGATGGTTGTAGTGGGAAGCAAGAAATTGCAATCTAAGTAAGAGAATCTAGAGACACTACATGGGCCACAAAAGAATAGAAGGATAAGGGACCTTAATGATAAGGAAACTGAGATTCGAACATGTTAAATGACTTGCCCAAGGTCACAAAGTTAGTAAACTGGGCCTTGTGTCTAAGTACTCAGTGCCTTTGTTTCAATCTGTATTAATCCTGGTCCTAGGCATAGATGATTTCCCAGGACCTTAAGTCCTATGAATATTAAGGATTGGTATAATGCATGTTGATACCTACACATGAAGAAGTTTAGAGAAGGACTTTCTGTTTTGTGATTGATGGTTCAGTTGTGTTCAACAAGCATTTTACCAAGGGTCAAGCACTGTGGGAGAATTTTACTGTCTTATTTGTTCAATTCTGCCTATACACACCTGTCTCTGTTTCTAATTTGAGTGCTGGACAGAGAGAAATCTGCCTAAACTTTTGCTGATTCAAAATGTTTTCTGTCTGATTTCTGTGGCTACCTTTCCTGTTTCCTCAAAGATCAGCTGGAGACTGTTCGGGGTGAGGGCGAGGGGAGTGTAGACTTTGGAAATGCAGGCTGCACGCCCAGCTCTCTTCTCTTGACACCATGTTCTAGCATTCCCAGTTCAGCTGCTGCATCATCTGTAAAACAGGCTGTCTGCGTCTCAGCTTGGCCCAATCCCAGGGAGTTTAGGAGGAAAGACAGCAGGATACCATAATGTGGCAACAGCGGAAACCAAACGATTTAACCCACTAGGCCTGGGGAGAAGATGGAGGAAATGAGGCTGTGGAAAGCACTCCAGGGCAGAGACGGGAGGTCTCCCTTGCCTGGTTCCCTTTCTGTGTAAGTGTACACCTTCAGTTTCCAGAGTAGCCTGAACGTCTGACCCGGCAGCTTGACTGGAATGTCAGCTCTTCACACACAGAAGTTATGTAACAAAACCCTGCCAGATGAATCTGCCAGCAAGTGAGAACCAGGACAAACTAGAATCAGGATATAACCATTTAACTCCATTATGCACCAAACATCAAACCCAACTTTTGAAATAAGCACGGCTAAGCGTTTCTGGTAATCCACATGCTGGGTTTCAGCTCCTACAAAAAAAAGCCTAGGGATTGCAGGATTTAAGGGACCAGAGATTTAACTTCCAACTTCAAGTGTCTTTGATTTCCTCTTTTAAGGTATATATCCATTATTATTCTTTTCCTAATTATAATTCAAGCTTCTTGAGAGTGAGGCCATCATCTCTACTTCTTCTAAATGCTTTACTGCGCTGAACCCAGGGCTGAGTCAGTCTCAATATAAGCTCATGAGTAAAAAACTCAATGACTTGTCTGTATAGAAAGGGCATAAAAGGGGAAGAACAAGGTGGCCTTTTCCCTTGTTTCTTTTCTTTTTTCTTTCTTCCCTTATGTATTTTCTTTCTTTCCTTCCTTCTTTATTTCTTTTTCTCTCTTTTATTTTCTGAGGTTTGATTAGGTCAGTGAATGAAAAGATAATCAACATCATTTATTATTGGGGAAATGCAAATGAAAACCATAATGAGATACCACTTCACACTAGGATGGCCATAATAAAAAAGACAGACAGTAACAAGTGTAGACAAAGATATAGAGAAACTAGAATTCTTAAACATTGCTGGTGGGAATGTAAAATGGTGTAGCCACTTTGGAAAATAATTTGGCAGTTACTCAAAAAGTTCGACAGAGTACCTTTTGACTCAGAAATTCCATTCCTAGGTATATACCCCAAAGAAATGGAAATGTATGTCCATACAAAAACCTGCACACGAATGTTCATAGCAGGATTATTCATCGTAGCCTAAAAATGGAAACCGTTCAAATGTCCATCAACAGACAAATGGATAAACAAAATGTGGTTAATCCATACGATGGAATATTATTCAGCCATAAAAAGGAATGAGGTAACTGATAGATGCTGCAACATGGATAAACTTTGAAAACACTGTTAAGTGAAAGGAGCCAGACAAAAATTGTATGTTGTGTGATTCCACTTATATGAATTGTCGAGAACAGGCAACTCCATAGATACAGAGAGTAGGTTGGTGGCTGCCAGGGGTTGGGGTGGGGGTGGGATGGGGAGTGACTGCTAATGGGTATGGGGTTTCTTTTTGGAGTGATTAAAATATTCTGGAATGAGATAATGGTAATGGTTGCAAAATTTTGTGAATATACTAAAATGCACATATTGTATACTTGTGGTGGATAAACTTATTCCCTTCTGTTGCCTCATCTTTCTTTGCTTTTGACTAATCATTTTTTTCTTTTTCTTATTTTCCTTTTTTGGAAATGTGAAATACAAATAGTTTTGAGATACTCAATAAATACTGCCTGTCATTCAATGTATCTGAAAGTAAAATGAGATAGTTGCATATGTTCTGTTTGTTCTGGTCACCCAAGACATTTGGGTACAATTGTTAGTTGATATTTCATCCTGTGAATGCTAAATGACAACCATAGGCTTAGCATGGGTATTGGGCTGACAGGAGGGAGGGGTGGGGACTGTGGTGAACTGGAAGGAATGCAGGCTTCTTCTAAAGGGAAGCTTCTGCATGGGAATCCTGCAAATATCTGGAGATGCTTTTGCGAATATCTCAGTTCTTTTGTTCTCCTTAGTCTAAATCTATGCAGTTGCTCATTGTTTCTAATTCCACACACATCTCATTTTATTGCTCCCTGTGGTCCCTGAGCTGACCTCTGTTACAGCGCTTAATGCATTGTTTCGTAATTTGTCTGAATGTACAACTATCTCCCAGAGGGTACTGCGAGATTTGTTGGGGGTGGGGGGTGTTGGGAGCAAGCCTTGTGCATTTTTGTATTCACATCTTTTCATATTGCTTGCCTGGTATATAGTAGACGATAAGAAATGAAAGAAGGGAAGAAGGAATAGAGAGCAGGAGGGAGAGAGAGAGAGAAAGAGAGAGAAAGAAACAACGAAAGAAGGAAAGAAAGAAAATACATAAAGGAAGAAAGAAAGAAAAGAAAAGAAACAAGGAAAGAAACTAGTGAGTGAATTATTTATATGGTTTCCAGCTCAATCACAGCTTCTTCTATGGGCATGCCTTTGCCAATGCTATTCTTAGAATGTGGGAGTTGGAACTGTGATCAGAAACAGACTAGTACAACCATCAGCTCTCTTGACTTGGATGCACTATGATTACTGATACACCTCAAGATTGCGTTAGGGTGTTTTTTGGTAAGCAGCATTTTTGTTGGCTATCAAGATAGCAATGACAGTCCTTGTTTCTCTCCCCCCTCCCCCCATGAACTGTTACTAAGTCAGGTTTCCCTAAACCTGCTTGTATATGAAATATGATTTTAACCCAAGTTCAGCACTACATTGGTTCCATTAAATTTCACCTTATGTTGCAACCCAACACCTGACTTGCATTGCATCTCAGTTTGTCGCCCACCTAGGGCATTATCTTGCTGCCTCTCTCAGGTCCATTTGTTCTCAGAACCCCTGCTGTGGCTGAGCTGGCCGTGAGAGCCAGGTGAGGTCACTGTCTTGGGGGAATGCAATCATCAACATAGAACATCAAGAGCAGAGCAGGCCTGGGTGGAGCTTCAAGTCCTAGTAGGTGCTGCCCTAGAAGCCAGTGAAGACAGGAATTCCCAGAGAGTGAGAGGAGAAACTGAGAGGAAAGGCTTTTGGATAAAAAAGAATTTTACCTTCTACACACATCGTCCAGGACTCAATCCCACCATTCTTTTAAAAATGTAAGTGATCAGTTATTTCTTTGCCCCCCATCCCCACCCCAACCCCCAACACACAGTGAGTCAACTAATCATTTTGTAATACTTTGAACTCCAGCGCCTAATATGCTGCCTGGTATTCAGTAGAGGTTTAATAACACTTTTTAAATGAATTAAAGAAGGGTGATATGAGACCAGTCAGGAATGATTGCACAAGAATAGCCAGCACAGGGAGGTTTTAGGCAGTCCACTACAACACCAAACAACAGCAAAACCCAAATTTTGATCAGTTAGAGAAAATACTGTGACTTAAATGCGTCCAATTCTTTGTATAAGTGGAAACTACTTCTATTAATGACAAAATTATAATGGCCCCTTACTTGGAAAGCTGGAGTTGTCCACAACCATTTCATGAGGACTAGTAAATTGAACAGCTAATTAAGATAAATATGTTAATTATGGAGAAAGATCAGCACCAATTAAATAAATAAATGTACCAAAATTCCAGGGATAACTTAGGATCATTAGGATCTTCTGCTACCTATATGACAAGGATGAGGGGTTAGACTCCATTTCTTTCCCGAGGTGGGGTGAGGGTGGTGAAGTGTGGGGAACCAATATTTCTACAATTTCCTCGTAATGAGGCCCATGAAATTTGGACAGACCTTTTTAAACTTGAGAACCAACATGTTGCTTCTTCTTTTTCTTTTTTTTCCTAGAAGCAAGTTTATTCAGCAACTTCGACCTCTCCTTCTACCCTCCCTGCTGGCTGCCCAGCAAATGAAGTAAACTTGTGATTGGAATTCAATTTATCATGAATTGTCTGGGAACAATTAATATTTAATTTTTTCTTACCTCCTGCACATATGGTGGATGGTTCAGCTGCCAAAATTTCAATGCAAGACTTCTTCAAAATCTAGGAGAGAAGGAAACTTAAAAGTCAATGAACAGATTATTTTGTTAAAACAGAGAGTTTGGGTTTTGTTTTAAGTAACCAAGATACGAAGGATCAAAATTATGTGAAGGTAGGATGGGAGAATAAATTGACAGCTTCATTATTATTAATCAAACCTTTAATGAGTCAGCATTATGACAGATGTTCCAAAAGCCGTAAGAATTGTCCAAGCATTCTTTCTTTAAGCAAATATTTATAAAGCCTATAACATGCCAGTCTTAGTTTTGGAGAGGTTTAGCAGATAGTAGGGGAAATGGGACTTACATTTGAAAACATAAATAATGATGTCAGGTCATATGTGTAGATTGCCTGTGGGAAGGGGTAGACAGTAGAAGCTATGGAGTTCAGGCTGGAGTTGGTGGAGCGCTGGTCCACTGGGGAAGGCTTTCCCTGGAAGGGGTGGACATGGAGGATAGGACTCCATCAAGTGGAGAGGAGTGGGTTAGGGAAGGGTGAGGGTCCAAGCAGAGAATGGCATAAGCAAAGGCTGGAACGAAGGAGGATTGAAAGGTAGGGAGGAAAAAGAGAGAGACAATTGACAAAGCTGGAAAGGATGGAGATGGCCAACTCTCCAGAGAAGTTACATTTTCAAACTATTCAGATGTCCCATTTTTGTTAGAAAGTCTGGAAAGCTGTTCTGCGGAGAGCTTTGATGGCTGCTAGTGTGTGTCACAAGACCCCTCCTTAAATGGGAAATGTAGTCTTCTCTGCAAATGAATCTTGAAGGGTTGAGTGGAAAACCTGGGGGGAACCCCAAGATCGCGCAGCCTTCTGGCCAGAGCAGGGCTTCTTTCCACATTTATGAATCTCACCTCTTACTCAATAATGATTCCAAAATTTCAGCCAAGCATTTTAAACAAGTATAGAGTGTTGAGTTAATTTACTAACCAAATGTGGTATCATTATTTGAGTCTTACTTAATTTGGAATTTGTGATGATTCAAAGAACTGAAGGGAACCATTTCTCTATTTATGAAAGAGGCATTTGTTAAAGCAACCAATGGCACAATTATAAATTCTGAAGTCCATAAAAGAAAGCATCTTTTTGCATTGGGAAACACCCAGTTGCTTGCAGCAATTGATAAATTTATGTCAGCCTCTTTGCTCCAGCTCAAGTGATAAACCCACTAAAGATGAAATCACGTAAAAGATACAAAAAAATTACAAAAGAGCAGAAAACGGACTAAAGGGGAAACAGGGAGAAGATAGAGCAAGGAGTGAGAATACCACACAAATGTATGCTGTGAGGCGCTTGTTTCCTTGCCATAAGTAGCTCATGGATTTAGTTCCAAGCTTTCCAGTGGCTAATGAAGACATATAATAATTTAGGAGATTCTCAATGTGTGGGATAAGAATAAGCCAGACATAATATTTACCCATTCCAGAGAGAAATCCTCACATCCTCACAGAGAAGCATTGGGAAAGGAAATGAACAACATGCTTAAGAAAATCTTGATCTAACATACAGATGACAAAAACATTAAAATTTATTCCTTGAAATAGATTTCCTTCCAACCAACTCTTTTAAATAACTGTATATACCTGAGAGTCATAAGCACATTTTTTTTTGACAATTCTAAAATTTACATTTTCCAGCTACTATCCCTGATCTTCCTTTGCAAGCTTCCTGATTTCACTATTTGTTTTCACCTTCCTTCTAATTCTAACAATTTGTTGCGGTTTATCAGCTTTTCTCTTACCTCTCCTTCAGGCTGACCCAGCTGCCTCACCCCCTAACAGGTGCAGCCTCAGAGCCTTGTCATCCCCTAAGTTTTTCCTGCCTGCTGCAGGGAGCCTGTGACTGGCTTCCCAGAGTCACTGGTCTGCCACTCCCTTCTCTATGGCCCCCCGCCACTCCCCGGCTTTGGGGCCTGACCTCAACACTGAGCTCCTGGTTTTCCACTTACCTTCCCCTCGTGGTCATTCTGACTTGGGGTCATGGACCCCGACTTTATATCCTGTGTTTCTCTGCTGGCCCCTTCCTCCTCCGCTTTCCTCTGATGGATTCAGTCTTTTTGGTCTAATTAACTCTAACCACCCTTAATCATCCTGCCTTTTTGTGGTCATGTCCAGGATTGGGGTGCCCAGTGACCAAGATCCCAGATCCCAACCGCCCACCTAGTTCTGATGGTTTCCCACCCTCCAATGTGCTGTCACTTGCTCGGCCAGTGGGTGCCAGGAGCCAGGTAGCCACCCCTCTTCTGACATGCCCTCAGGCACAAATCCCCACCCAGGCCACATTTGAAGAACTAGAATTCACATAGATGGAGACATTTATTAAATAGCAGCATTAGAACAACACAGAGCTATTTTTTTATGTTTTGAATAAAATGCCTTAGGCATTTGACGTCCCCTAATAAATCATTTTATCTATTCGCAACTTAAGATTTCAAAACAGCCCAAGAATAAAATCTGAACTATTGGATCTAGACAGTCCCCATTCCCCAAACTCCAGTAAAGCATCTTTGAAGGAAATTTTCACCCGTATACCTTCCCGACTTTGGACTAACTTTTTGGAACCAACTCTAACGCTGAACCATAGCCTCAGTAAAGGAAAACCAGTGAAGCTTTGACCACAGGGGCACTCTAACGGCGTTTGTCATAATAAACACATGTTGTATTATTCCCTCAAAGTGTCTGCAATTAGCTGATAAATCTAAGGAGTGTATGAAGGGCCAAAAAATGTCAGCCAAGGGCTGTGATTCAATCCAGTAAAAACACAGCTTTCCCAATCTTAACTCAAAACATCTGGAAGGGGTGCATTACAGAGAATAGGGTAAAATTTATCAGCGAGGGGGATGGGCAGGATTTGTCTGGGACCAGTGGCTCCTCTTAGCCTGCAATGTCTGGTTTCAGAAGGTAGGAAGTCACAGTGGCACTCGGTGCATGCAGGGGGTTCCCTTGGAGAGCTGCAGCCCAGACTGTGTGGTAATCAGTCTGTCTGAATTGCAGACAGACAGCACATCAGCTCAGGGGCTGGAGTGGGGGATGGGGGGTGGGCTGGACGATCTCCCACCCCCTCAGGCAGTGGTAGCCATGGGGGAGGTGCAGACACAGGGTTGGGGAGTCATGGGTGGGCAATACCAGTTAACGGGGAAGAGAGCCAGCACGCTCCCGGCTCCCACGGCTTGGGCTGGTGCCAGGAGATAAATGGCCCCTAGAGGAGACCACCACTGCCTTAAGCTTGACCCAGTCTGAGGAGTCAGGTTCTGGTCCTGGCCCGCATTTACCTGATCTTCGTCCTTTGAGAAGCAGTTTAACATACTAAGTAATGGCTTGGGATTTAGAATCCAATTGTTTGGTCCAAATCATTCATGAGCATTGTGATCTCGAGCAAGTTCCATAATTTCTCTGCGTTTTGGTTTCCTCAGCTGTGAGTGGGATAACAGCAGTACACACTGCACGAGGCTGCTGTGCTGGGCAGATTAAATGAGATAATACAGAGTGCCTGGAACTTGGTACATCCTTATCTAGCAGTAGTTATTACTATCAAGAATTTAGGCTCTGTGGACAGAAAAATTGGGGGGCTCAGATTGGATTTGTTTGAACACAAATTTTTGAAAAAAATCTTATAAACATACTGGCCAGGTGGACTTGGATAAGTTACTAAATCTTTAAATCTCAATTTCTTCTTTTGTAAAATGGAGATAAGAAAACTGAGCGCAAAGGGTATATGATAATTAAATGAAATAATACACATGAATGTAGAGGTGTTTAGAAGGTACAATCAATAGGTTTAGGTCACAACATTCATATTGGACTGGAAAGTGAGGTAAAAAACAAAACAAAACAAAACGTTAGGCTTTTGCTTTATAGGCAGAACGCAACAGATGTGATTGGTCAAAAGATAGTTAACCACCCACATTATAAAACCAGCATGCGCCTCTTGCTACAAATAAGATACTAAGAAACAAGCACAGAAAGATCTTCTGACAGAAGTGCGAAAGTAAAAGAAGAGTCCTCAAGTTCCTCGACCACAAATGGATAAAAGATGCTGGTACCATTATTAATGCAAAAAAAAAAAAATCTTCCAAAAGGAAATGTCCAACTAAACAAAGACTGGTTGTTTACTGGGGAAGGAGATAGGGTAGTTAGAAAAAAAATTAGGTGTGTCTATAGTAAGGGAGGGGTTTCAAAGAATTCTATGAAAATATTCATAATTCATTGATTCTTGAGAAATCTCTGCATAAACTGAGACCTTGATGATAAAGACCCTAGGTTTGTAGAAGCCAAGCACAAGTAAACAAACAAACTCATACACAACAGGGACTGCTGTGCAGTGGATTCCACTTTAAATATATTAAATAGCTCTTGTAACCTGACCAACATACAATGAGGTATGTTTGAGTAATCACACCAGTAGCCACACATCGCAAGTATATAGCACTTAATGGATTTCTAAGTGCTTTCTTATCTATTTTTCTCTTTGAAACCTGTCCAAAAATTGCCAGAAAAGAATTAGGAGGCTTGGTTCATTTTATTTTTTTTCCCCAGCAAATATGATGACGCACGAGGCCTGGGCGAGGCACATACAAGCACACAGGAGGCACAGGCTTTGCCCCAGCGCAGAAGCCCCAGCAGAAGTAATAGCAAAAGTGAAAGTAACGGCGACCATTGTTTGAGGATTGTGAATGCATCAGACATTCTCCTAAGAGGATTTTTTCCCTTGGGAAAAGTGTACAGCCCACAGTCTCCCACAGAAGGACCACAGGCACTATAAATGATGGTAGGAAGCAAGACGGACGAGCTTGGGACCATTGCTTTTGGAAACAGCCAACGTGGGTACAACTGAGATTAGACAACTGGCTCATCTATGCCTTTGGGACTATAAGTATTGGCCCCCATGAATTTTGAAATAATTTAATCTTAAATGTATTAATATAGTGTTAAGAAGAAATGATAGTGCCCTCTTCTAAGTAAATTCCACCCCACACCTTAACAGATAAATACACTCATGGTTAACAATGGACATCGCCCTAGATCCATTTCAGCCGTACGGAATCTGAATTTAAAGTAAAAGTCTAGCGTCCACGTGTCTTTCAGGGATTCAGGTATGATTTTACGTACCCTCATACACAGTACCAAATGAACATTCCAACATGTAAGAATACATTTTTAAGGCATTACTGAATTTTTAAAATTCAGGCTTGTCTTCAAAATATGCAAAAATTTTTGTCAGGAAGGACACTCAGCTGGTTCAGCTAAATGCTACTCTTCTCTCTCCTACTTTCATACTCAGTGAGAGCCTGGATTGAAGGAGCGTAGGACATAGGTGGTTTCGTAACTGAGGAAATTCATTTTTTCTCCACTAAACTACCTCTTATGTTTTCAGAAGGAAAGCTCAGATAGTTGTGAACTCCACCATGGTTTATTTAGTAAGATGAGCTTGTCGACCTGCATCTTGGCGAAATGCATGGCCTTCCTGTGGAGCTGAATCCTGCAGCACGTCACTGGATTTTTGTTCTAAGTCTTGATGTTGTTACAATAGGTTCTATTGGATTCCTAGATATAGGAGCAGGAGTAGAGAGTGGTCTGAGGAGTAACTGAATGTGCCCTTCTGCAATCTTTGTTGCCTCTTGGAAGCTAGGAGAATTTGAAAAATTGCATTTGGACCTTTAATAAGCCAACCAGAAATAATAGCTTAGGAAAAGAAAAATGCCTGGTCAGAAGGTCTGCAAAGTCTGAGTGTAAGTAATGCTTGCCGAAGCAAACAGTCTTTTTTTTTTTTGCATGGGCAGGCACCGGGAATAGAAGCCGGGTCTCCGGAATGGCAAGCAAGAACACTGCCTGCTGAGCCACTGTGGTCCGCCCAACAATCATTTTTTTAAAAGAAGATTTTCTGCAAACTACAGAAACCATAATTGATTCTATTTCTGCTCTGTATTTAGACCTTCTAATGTGAATTGAGCAGGAAAAAAAAAGCCTTCTTTTATTGATACAATCTTGGAGGAGAGGGCAGGGGAATGCCTAAGAGGATTTTATAAGAAACAGAGTTGCAAAACTGTCCACTTGTGTGCACTGTAAGTCTTCCATGGATGACGCATGCTATATGTCCTCTGGTCTGCTTTGTAATGAACAAATATGCAAAGCACAGAGCCAGACACCATGGGAAACACAACTTAGATGTTGCACAACTTGGGAAAAGCATATAGCATGGGAGAGATCCAAGTGCCGAGTGAGTGGGTGCAACAATTAATGCCACCGGAGTTCCAGGCAGCAGAGTTCACAGTGGACAAGCGACTTGGGACGACTCCGTGAAGAAAACAAGACTGTGCAGGACCCTGAGGTCTGGAGAGGCTTCAGATGAGGCAAAGGAGAAGAAGGAGTTTCCTCTGATCACAGATAAGCCTGATTTAAGAGAAGCTGTTCCACAACAAAATGAAGTGCTGATATGTGCTGCAACGTGGACGAATCTTGAAAACATTATGCCAAGTAAAATAAGCCAGATGCAAAAGTTCAGATATTATATGATTCCACTTATATGAAATATCTAGGATAAGCAAATTCATAGACACTAAAGTGGATTAGAGGTTACCAGGGGCCCGGGAATGGGGAGTTACTGCTTACTGGGTATAGAGTTTCCGTTTGAGTTTTTGGTAAAGTTTTGGTAATGGATGGTTGTGATGGTAGCATATTGTGAATGTAATGTAATCATGGCCCTGAATTGTACACTTAAAATGGTTAAATTGCAAACTTTTATTTTATATATATGTTACAAATTAAAATTTTTTTAAAAAAGGTGTACTTCGTATTGGAGGTGGGCATTTATTGAAGAATAAAATATATGATATTAGAAAGTGTCGGAAGAGATTTCTCTTCATATTAGGTACTCAGGGAAAGTGAATGATGACCCACGTTAATAGCCACAGAAAAGCGTTCCAGATGGGGAGTTTTTCATCCCGAAGGCAGGAGAGTGCTGGCTCTTTTGAGGAACTTCAGGAATCTCTGTGAGGTTGGAGTGGAAGTAGAGAGTGGAAAGATGTTGAGAGATGATTTCAGAGAATCTGGAGCAAATTAAACAATGTGGGTCTTTGTAGGTAACTCAACTCTCTAATTCTAGGGATCTTAATAACTGCAAATATAATTGTTGAATACATACTACTTGAATCTATCAATGATTTTTGATGGATGGTGTGCTGGTTTGAAAGGATGTATGTCCCCTAGAAAAGCCATGTTTTAATCAAAATCCCATTCCCTATTCAATACTGTATGTTTGAAACTGTAATCAGATCATTTCCCTGGATGATGTGATTTAGTCAAGAGTGGTTGTTAAACTGGATTAAGTGACGACATGTCTCCACCCATTTGGGTGGGTCTTGATAAGTTACTGGAGTCCTATAAAAGAGGAAACATTTTGGAGAATGGAAGAGATTCGGAGAGAGCAGAGAATGCTGCAGCACCATGAAGCAGAGTCCATGAGCCAGCGATCTTTGGAGATGAAGAAGGAAAATGTCTCCCAGGGAACTTCATGAAACAGGAAGCCAGGAGAGAATGCTAGCAGATAATGCTGTGTTCGCCATGTGCCCTTCCAGCTGAGAGAGAAGCCCTGACTGTGTTTGCCATGTGCCTTATCACTTGAGAGAGAGACCTTGAACTTCATTGGCCTTTCTTGAACCAAAGTATCTTTCCCTGGATGGATGCCTTTGATTGAACATTCCTATAGGCTTGTTTTAATTGGGACATTTTCTCGGCCTTAGAACTGTAAACTAGCAACGTATTAAATTCCCCTTTTTAAAAGCCATTCCGTTTCTGGTATATTGCATTCTGGCAGCTAGCAAACTAGAACAGATGGTCTTCTTCTCTGTAAAATGGATCGTTAAGGTGATAGGATCTCACAGAGATATTTTAATATTCTTTGCAAAAAAAAAAACTATTCTTTTCTTTAGTCTTCTAGAGACATCACAGTTAAAAAACTGACAAGTCACCTGGACTTTCCGCTTTCTATTCTCCAGCCTTCTAAACTAGTTATGATGTCATTACTGCTTGTCTCCAAATTTTACTTATTCCGAAAACTGCTATCTTTTGCAATACTATTGAATAAATGCTTTTCAAATAAGAGAGGATATCTTTATATCTATTCAGACTATAGATAATCCTTCTGCTGTAATTTCTCTTGTAGGTTTTTTTTCCTTTCTACAACACTTTTGTGGCTTTAGCTCACATTATGCACTATTCTCTCCATCTCTGTCTTTCCTCTTTTACTAGGTCATGTCTCCAGTACCTTTTCTAGCTCAAAGCTGGGATGGGGCACGTTTTCCTGTCTGAGACGGGGGAATGGGGAGTTATTGCTTAATATTATAGAGTGTCTGTCGGGCTGATGAAGAAGCTTTGGTAATTGATGGCAGTGATGGTAGCACAACATTATGAATGTAATCGACTTCATACTTAAAAATGGTTAAAATGGAAAATTTCATGTTATATAAATGTTATCACAATGAAATTTTTTTAAAAGAGAGAGAAGAGGAGGGCCGCTACTGGTGAAATACTGTGTCCCCATCCACTAGCCCTGGAAAGAGGCTTAGTTCAATAAACTCAGGCACTTTCTGAGACTGGGGGAATGCAAGGTTGGTTTTGATTGGAGAGAAACCCGTAGCAGTTCCTAGCAGTACAGAGTAGGCAGGGAGGGATGGCCTGGAAGACAAGTGTTGGTTTTATTCATAGCTTTGCTAGAGACCAGGCCAAATCAGGGGCACCTTTCTTCCACCTTTCCAGGAGAAATCAATGCAGGATCTGCTTTCGTAATCAAACTAAATTTGTATACAGCATGGAATAGATTTTTTCCTTAGTTTTACTGATTTTATTGGGAGAAATACTTTTAAGTTTAGTTGTGTTTTCTCAATACTTGCTGTTTACTGTTGATCCAACATGCAAAAGGCTCTATGTGCTGACTCACCCCCACAATAATAGGGAGTCCAATGCAGGCTTAATTATTTATTCTAGGAAAATGCTCCTAGATGATGATGGTCCGGTGCCAGCAACTGGGTTCTTCTTCTCATAGACAGTGTGCCTGGTTCCAGGCATTGCCCTTGATTGTTCCCAAGTGGGGACATCTGGAAGGAGGAGTTTAAGTGGCAGTAACCAAGTCAAGTGTTGGGTTTCAAAGCTGCAGACCCATCTCAGCGTTATCTGAACCCAGCTTTCATGCAGGTTCCCGTTTCACTGCCTGTAGCACTTTTGAAAAGGCAAACAAAGACCCATGAGCCACTCTGGACCTTTGCTTCATATTTTCACTTGAGGGCTGGCACTAAATTCAATGGTTGTGGTCAGTGGAAATTCCCCCAAGAAGCCACAGTAACAGAAGGCAAAGGAAAAGTTTCTTCCTTACAGTTCTACTGGTTTAAAAGGCTACAGTCTTCCATCCGTTCCCACTCTTTCTTATACTTTCATCAACCTTATTCTGCAGAAGTGGGTGGGGACACTGCCACGGCCCTCAGAGATTGAGGCTGGTCCAAGAATAGAAGAGGAGACACTCTTTTCAATCTGTATCAAGTTGCCAGATTCTCATGATGATGCAACTTCATCCATTGAGCAGGATGGAGTTTTTCAGAACTCTCTACCCCTGTGAAAGGCCAAGAGCTCTCCTGTTCCACCCTCTTATGCCCCAACTGTGCACCCAGTAAGGCCATATGGGTTCTGGTTTTGCCTTTGCTATAACTTGTCAAGCCGTTTCACATTTTTGGTCTTCAGCGACTTCCTCTCTGAAATAAAACTAGTTTCTGGCCTACCCATGTTATTCAGTCAGCCTTGAGGGTCATTCACAAGATGGTTGTTTGAGACAGATTTGGGTCTATTCTGGATCATTTTTCACTGAGCTGTCTAGCCTTGGACAAGGGAGCAAATCACTCCAACCCTTAGTATCTACTTCTGTAAAAAGAGTAACAAGGTCAACAACAAATGGGAGCGGTGAGGATTTAATGAGTGGATGTATGTAAAATGACTTGCACACTGTCTAACACATAATGAGAACTCACTAAAGGGCGGTGTTTCTTATTTTTATCTTCCTAAGGGAAAAGCATGGGCTTTGGAAACATGGAATTAGGTTCCAACCCTGGCTTTCCCCTTGGAACTGTGAGCCATTTAACAAGTTATCTGAGTTTCAGTTTCTTCATCTGTAAAATGGAGATAACCATATTTACTTCATGTGGTTGTTAGGATTTTTAATTATTAACGGGATAAAGGAACAACAGTTCCTCAAAGGAAGATCCCTATAGCAGTTGATTTCTTTCTGCCTTTTCCCTGTCTCCATGGATGAAAGACCACAATGGAAAAATAAGTGAAAGCACTTCAAAAAGTAACACATTATACAGATCTGAAACCTAAGTATGTCTTCCTTAAAGCAGAAAGGATTGAGGAACAGTTAAAAGACAGACATCAGATTGGAGGAAGCACAGAATCTGGGGACTTGATGAATCCATGTCCTAGATAACCAGCTTCTGGGAATCAATGGAGATTTCCCTTTCCTTGGACATTTGTAGCTGTGTGTCATGGAAAGGGCAGGCTCTTTGGAGCTAGACCTGGGTTCATTTTCCATACTCCACCATTATAGGAAGGTGGACTTATCCAACCTTCCCTCACTTCAGTTTCCTCATTGGTAAAATGGAGTTAAGAAGTTCTTCAGAGATTGGTATTAGAAATGCCAGCACAAGTGAACATACTCATTAAGCCATAATAAGGAGTGAGTCTTCTTCTTCAAAGGCCTCATGACTATTGATACTAAGGGTTTACTTATTCATCATCCAAAGGGACATGGATAAAATGCCATGACCTCTAGATTTCCTGAGTGTCTTGATTTCGAGGATGATTGCTCTATTGCTGGACTTTGTATCTAGTTTCCCACTGTCTTTTTTTTTTTTTTTTTTTTTTTTTTTTTTAAAGAGAGAGGGAGGAAAGGAAGGAAAGACAGAGAAGGAAGGAAGGGAGGAAGAAAGGGAAACATTTTTAAACATTTTCTTGTTTTATTATATTTTGTTTGTTTGTTTGTTTTTTTTACATGGGCTGGGGCCGGGAATCGAACCGGGGTCCTCCGGCACGGCAGGCAAGCACTCTTGCCCGCTGAGCCACCGCGGCCCGCCCTCCCACTGTCTTTAGAGTGAAAAATATCATGGTCTTCAAAGGGTTGCATGCTTTAGCCATGGCTTGCTACATCACTTATCTTCTGCCATACTCCACCTCATGCACTGCTTTTTTTTTTTCATTTTCTCTGACACATCGATGATCTTAGAGCATGCTCTCCTAGAACATTCTATTTGTGCTCTTCAATGGATGGCTCCTTTTAATCCTTCAGGTTGTCTCTTCAAAGAACCTCTAAGGTCTTTCTCAATCCCTCTACTCTTAATCTCAGTATATGTGATTTCTTTTATACCATTTATCACAATTTCAATTCTATATTTATTTTCTTATTTATGTATTTTTATGTGCCTCTCCCCCCTAGATTTTAAGTGCCACCAGGAGCTTTACTTGTAACTGTATCTTAAGAGTCTACCATAAAAGGTTTTCAGTGACTATTTGATAAATGAATAAATACTTGACTTTGCATCTTAATTTGGCATTTAAAAATAAGGTCACTATGGGCAGAGAATTTTATGAGCCATTTGAGCTTATTGAAAGCCGTTCTGTAATCCTATTTTGGATAATTAAGCCCAGTCCTGTTTTATTATGAGAAAATAACCAGTCACAAAACAATGTCCATGGGACAAAGCTGGAATAGATGATTCAGAGGGGGTTAGGGGGTTGGGCGAGGAAAGAGAGCTTTCTTTTCAACATCCAAAAGGGGAAATGAATCTATTTTTAAAAAATAATTAGCCAGCTTTTAGGTTATAATTACTTCTGTCTGATTGAAAAACATGAAGGTTGCCATACTTGTCTCTGTTTCTCTGTTCAAACAAACGAATTAACAATTGCCATAAACATGGGTTCCCAATACTGAAAGAGTCTAAACCACCAGCCTAACTCCCAGTTAAAAAGCTCAGGAGAATGTTATCATTCAATTAACAGTTTGGAGACCGAAGTTTCAATTTATTATTTTTTCCTTTTGGGGAAAACGTTCTGCTACAATTTCCTAAACATCTTTGGAGTTATTTCCGTTTGAGGGTAGGGAGAGTTTTAAAAACCTCTGGGCTCATGTTGAGCTTGGGTGAGTTGCTAAGGTTGAAATACTCAAGGACAACACAGACATATGCAAATAAAAATATTCTAATGTATTTGTGTAGGAACTAATTCTTAGATGATGTTAGGCATATGGCTTACAAGACTTTAACAACTGCCCCTTTTTAGAGTCTAGCTACCTGAAGGCAAAATTGGGCTTTTCCCTCTAGGTATCCCATGTCTCCCTCCTATGCCCACAGACACTGTTATCAGCTTTCCTTCGTAGATGTCACTTTTTATGTGTTCAAAATGCTTCCGTGATTACCCTCTGCTTATAGGTTGGAATCAAAACCCTTTCAAAGCCCTTGCAATCTGATTCCAATCCAATGTCTAGGATTATTTCCTATTATTCCTGCCTCCTTTACCCAAACCCTTCCACCAAAAAAACAGGAATGATTATTATTGCCCCCTGGATCTGCTGTGCTGTTTTCTGGCCCCTGGGTGGAGCCTCTTCTCTGACATTATCCACTACCCTCCTCTGGTCTTTCAGTGATTCAGGCTCCCCCACCTCCTCATGATGACTCCAGCCCACAATAATCCATCTTCAAGCTTTGGAAGGATTCACATCAGCCCCAAATCCTGTTTTTGAATGTGTTTTGCACCCCTTGGGTTACTGTATTTTATGGTCATTGTAATTCTTGTTGCTTTTAATGTCAGATATGCCACAGCAACCACAGAAATGATTTAGAGTAGGGGTCCTTCACCTGGGCACCTATAATTAGCACCAATATTTCTTTATCTTTCCAATACTTTCCACTTACTGCTTAAGGTAGTACGAGTGGGTTTCTATATTCCTCACAAACAAACACGTCTTGAAAAAGATGACGATCACCTCTCCATTTTTAAGATAGGAATTCCTAACTTGAGGTTGATTATTTTCTTGATTCTTAAAACATAAGGTCACACATGTCAATGTTCTAAAAGTACAACAAAGGTACATATTTCAAAATGCAGATTAAAGACAGGCAAATTCTTAGGGTCCCCCCCTTCTGACTGCAATAGAATCTTTTGGGTGTAAGGCCTAAGAATTAGTATTGTAAACAAGAATCCAAAGTGACTTTTATACATAGTCAAATTAGAAAATTTAGGGCCTCATGTGATGAGGGTGATGCCTTATGTACCTACTATGTGCCTGGTAAAATATTAGATTTCTTCACTGTGGTTTTATCTCTTGTAATCCCCAAAAACCTATGATATGTCTTACCATCAATCCCTCTTTATGGATAAGGAAATAAGTGAACTAATTTATCCAATGATTTATCAGTGATAAGTAAGTGATTGGACTAGCATTTAAATTCTGGACTGACCATCTCCAAAGTTCTTATTTCTCATTCTGCTTTTCTTTCTTCTTGAACTTCTAGCAAACCTTGGGAGAGACGTGAGCATGAAGGCAAAGCCATATGGGAGGCTTATCAGGTCTGGGGAAGAGGGACAGATTTTTTTTTTCCTGTTATTGAAGAAGTTGTGGGTTTACAGAATAATCATGCATAAAATACAGGATTCCGATATACTACCCCACCAATAAGCCTTGCATGGGTATGGAACATTTTCTACAATTGATGATGGCACAGGGAGGGGCAGATCTTGAGCCCCTGGCTGGTAACCCTTGGGTCAAGACTCTTCCATGACATCTTAAGAAGACAGTGAATTTATATCCTGGACCTCAAATCTGGAGTTTGATGAACTTCCATGGGAGAAACTACAAGCTGCTTGCCTGGCCACAAAATCTAAATATGGAGGGCACAGCACCTCTGGACATCATTACTGACAGTTGTGACACACACACTGTCCTGCCAGCTGAGGCTTTAAAGATCAGACTCATCCAATATTCCAGTTGGACCAAGGATGTGGTCTGTGTATGGAAGGCAGAGAAGGTAAGCCCTAGTAGCCAATGCCTTATTTGCTGCTGAGGAAAATGGTGACAGAAAACCGTTCGTGGTCAGGGATCATTCCATCCAACCCAGGTTAGGTGGGAAGGAGAGCTGGTGACTCTGCAGATCCTGAAGAAAATGAGGTCTCTCATATTTGGGGATTATAGATCTGGAGCAGTCATTTTCAATCTTGGATGGACATTAGAGTCACCTGAATCAGAGGCCCAGACATTGGAGTTCTTTAAAGCTCCCCAGATGATTTCAGTGGGCAGCTAAAATAGAGAACCACTGGTCCAGTGTCTCAAAAGGCCAAGAGAGCTAGGCTCAGCCTGCAAAGGCCCCGAGGCAGCTCACACTCAGCGGTGGCTGGGAAAGCTAAGGTAGGCAACTGGAAGCCATCAACCCACAGCCTGTTCAGTAAGAGAGCTGCCCCCCATGTGACCCATCTGAAGTTTAGTTCACTGCCAGAAGCAGGGCCTCCTTCACATTTTAGTTTTCTATCATAGAGGAGAACCAGCCCAAGAGAATGAGAAAAGAAACATGCGTGAGAAGTAGGAGGGGCAGTGGGACATGGCAGACACAAAGATATGAGTAAGGAATATGCTCTCAAACAGAAAAACACCAACCCGCCTTAGAGAGAAGTTGTGGATATTTATAGAACAGGCAGCAGAAAGTGCCTGAGAGTCCAGGCTCAGGGGAAGCACTTTACTCACGGAGTGGATGATGCCTTGCAGAGCCTGAAAGCCGTCATTCACAGGAAACACATGGTCCTTACTGTCCGCGATTCGGGCCAGCTGCGAACACACAACACAAACATGCTCACACAGACGTGGAGATTTGTTAGCTTGACCATGGAGAATTTAGGAAAGCCATTGAGTCCAGGGGATCCATCTACGTTCAGAACCTGAGGCCTTCGGTGGGCCCAGCGACCTTACGGAGAAGTCTTCTATAATAATGAGCTTACCAGCGGCCGCTCTGGAGTGGGCCCAGAAGGCTTGGCTACAGCTTTTGCATTTGTGTTAATACTTTTCTTCTCCAAAGCAGAGGAGAAATTGCCCAGCAAGATGAAAATTTGGCCTGGGGTTGATGTATTTATGGATTTGGGGGCAGGCCATTGGCTCAGTTTTCTCCCATTCATTCAAATTCCTTTTGGCAACATTATTCGAATCAACCAGATTCAAGTTTCTCTTCAGAGCAACTTTAAAAATAAATTCAGGCTTTGGTGTTGGGGAGGCCAATGAATGGGGACCCTATCTTTTACCCATACTGCTCACTGAGGCAAGGACCCTTGCAAAAGGTTGGCAGGTCCTGCTTTGTGGAGCCAAGGGCTGAGAGACAGGAGAAGCTGATCTGGGAGCTTTCCTACTCTAAAATCTCTGTATAGATCTGTGATTCTCACAGTTATAGTCATTGTCCAATGACAACTTATATATATACATATAAGCCCACCTGTCCAATTATTTACAATTTGGTTTGTATTGAACATGAATTTTTAATGAGAAAAAGGACTGCTTGACATTTAAATAAGAAAATCAAAATAGTCAAAGTGGGAAAAAAAACCCAACAAGTTTTCCAAGTTAATTCAAATGTGTGACAAGTTATTATCTACTAAGAAAGGTAACTTCTGAGTGATTTGGTTGAAGATCCCAGTTATCAGAAAATAGTTTTTGGCCCTTAAACATATAATAATTCCTTCCTGCTTAGCATTTCTAGGAAAATACACTGTTCGAGGTGTATTTATGCTGCAGATGCACCCTCTGCAATGAACGCACATTTTCTCTATTATTCCCAAGCTTAATATGCTCCAAAATCTGACACAAACTGAAGAAATCCATGATCATACCTGTGTTTCATTGAAATCTTTCACTCCAACACAGTAAACAATTGCACCAAGATCCCGGGATCTGTTTGCCTGCATTGAGAAAAGAAAGGGAATTAGAGAGAGAGAAGCAGTGGCAAAACATATTCCTCTTGGATTTGTTGCACAAACTTCATCAATTAGGTATTTATTGAGCACCTACTAGGTGCTAGGTACCATGATGGAAAGGGTAGTCGCTGTCCTTGAGAAGCTCATACCCCAGGAAATGTTGCAGTGTATCATAAGGTTTGGCAGAAATGAAGAGAGAGATTAGTCCAAAGGGAGTTGTTGAGAAAGAGTCACAAAAGTAGAGTCTTGATGAACAGCTTAGAAAGATGAAGGGAAGAAAAGGGAAACTGCAGTCTAAGGTAAGTCTTATTAAATATCCTGGGGGAAATGATTAAGTTTCCTATTCCTCTGGTTGCTTTTTATAGACAAACTTTTTTTTCCCCTTTGTAATAGCAGTATAAGGAAAAGAATGCGGTATTTGGAACTGGATATGCCTTGGTTTGACTCCTGGATTTGCTCTCTAAAGTGTTTTGGGGATTACATGAGATAATGTTTGCAGAGCTTCTCACACACAGCCTAAAACAATGTAGACATGCATAAACATTGGCACCTTTCATGGATCAGGCTGTTTTCATTCCTATAGAATAAATTTCTTCCTCAATTCCAACAGAGGGGGTTTCTTAAGTCAATTATTTATTGCAATGGCCATGCAATGTCACTGTCTTGTCCCCTGTACTTTCAATTCTTCATCTACCAAGATGATAGATTAAGCACTTTAAGCAATTATTCAAAACTCAAATCCTAAAAAAGGTCTCTCTGGATTTCAAAACTATCTGGAGAATTCTCCTTTTCAGTAGTGTTCCACTTCCTGAAGCTTGAGAACTTTGTGGCTATATATTTTGGAAATCTGAAAAAAGCAAACCAACACTTCATAATCTTTCTTCTGCTGAGAAGCATGTAATCAACACTCATAACACAATCCTGGGAGCTACAGTACAACAGGGTTCCCAGTAAGTTGTTTATGGCCAGATGTATCTAAACTCATGCCAAATATTCTACAATATTAGGCCCTAAAGTTCAAAAGTACTTTAGGTGAGGATTCTGCATATTGGGAATTTTATCCCCACATTCAGGAGGGAGGCAGTGTCTGAATGAATGGTTGAGATAACAGGCTTACTAGTTACACAGCCTGGGTTTTCTCATCTGTACATCTGTAGATGTCGCTCTTAGAATTAAATAATTTCTGTAAAATACTTGGCCTATGCACGGCATATTGTAGCTTTCTTATTTTCTCTATCTTATCCTACAGATTTCTACCTGAATGTCTTCAATTTCAGAAAGCTCACTGTCCCTTCCTGTTGACCCCAAATTACCCCATTTCATTATTGGGCAATTTAAATTGTTAATGTGTTGGACATACACTCTGCTTCCTCCTAATTTCCTATTTCTAGAGCTGTTTCCTTCAATTATCATATCTACAGGTAATTGTGATGGTCAGGTTCATGTGCCAACTTGGCCAGGTGGTGGTGTCCAGTTGTTGTTGGGCAAGCACTGTCCTGTCTGTTGCTGTGAGGACAATTCATGGACTTAAATCATGACCATGTTGGCTGCACCCACAGCTGATCCATTTGTAATCAGTGAAGAGGAGTGTCTTCTGCAATGAGTGATTCCTAATCTAATCATCAGTAGGCTTTTAAGGAGGATTCAGAAGGGACAATCACTCTTCCTGCTTCAGCCAGCCTCTCCTGAGAGTTCATTGAGGACCTCCATCAGAGCTGCCAGCTTGTGGCCTGCCCTACAGATCTTGGACTCTGATGTCACCATGCCTATGTGAGACACTTATAAATTTTATATTTACAGATATCTCCCGCTGATTCTGTTTCTCTAGAGAACCCTAGCTAATACAGTAATCAACTGATATCTCTTCTCTCTTGAGCCTTGTTTTGTTTTCTCCCCATAGAATATATATCTATTGATTTAACAGTTTAAGAATTGTGATCCACATTTGAATAGGGGACCCAAGACCTCTACAAGTAAGTTACTGAGAGGGCAACATAATGAATAACATCCAGGTTTTGGCTTGATTTTAATACATGATTTAATAAAGGCTCTGATATCTGCTCTCCAGGTTTTTCTGTGTTTCAGAATAAAAAATGTTGGAAATCTTTGGCAAATACAGTAGGTGCTTAATAATTGATAGAAAGCATATAGCAGGAGCTCAATATATGCCTATTGATCTGAACAGTGTTTTTCATTTTTTCCTTCTCTTTTAGTACTCAAGACCATGTGGTTTAACATTGAATTTTGCATGGGACAGCAACATATGTGTTTTCCCATGTTAGAAATATTCCCAACTGCTTCCAGGACAAAACAAACTTTTAGACGCAGTCTAGCACAGTCTTATCTTCAACACCTTCTGTGACTCCTTTCCTCCAGTTGGACTTTATATGGAATTATAAAGAGTGGAAGAGTTCATTTTCTTTATATCTTGTGCTTTATCTTTCTTTCTCAGAAACCTTCTATTGGCACTGGTACTCTAAATATTTTTCTGAGTTACTATGTGTCATACCAAGAATTCTTTTCTGCTAATCCCTACTTTAAGCTTCTGACATCCATCATCATTTCAGTATTTTCCTTACTAGGGTGTTTACTTTATTTGAGTATTATTCAGTACCCCAAAAAGCTATTTTTCATTTCCATTATTGCATTTCCATTATTCTATTTCCATCATACAGTCAGTTTCAATTTTATAATATAGAACTATATTATTTTTCAAATGCTCAGAGAGTGTGTGTCATATTTATTGTGTCTTTATCCATTTTTCAATTATCTTTTGTGCCAGCAGTTGGGGGAGGGGAGATTAATGTTTACCTGTATAATTTCCCTTTATCCTTAGCCAGTACAGGTTTTTCAGAAAAGAACATCATTGTGTGGTAAGACTCATGGGGGCAGCAACTGTGTCTTGCTCACCTCTTTATCCCTAGAATCTAGCAGATCGCCCAGCACATGCCAAGCTCTCAACCAACTCTGAATGAATGAATAAATGAATGAGTGAGTAGATATACTTCAGCTTGCTGAGGAAACTGAATTTAAATTGAATAGTAGTCAAGAGCTTGAGGTAGGCATACTGCTTTGATGAACTCTTCTCCCAGAGCCCTGCAACTTCTTTGCTCACTGCCTGTTTTTTTTTTTTCCTATTGTGTTTCTTTTCACCATGGCTTGAATGAGCCTTTGTCATCAATAAGACTTCGATACACTTACATGGTTAACCAATTTCTTTGGATCAATTTTACATACAACTCAAATCTAAAATTTGAAAGGAAAGCATTTTCTACATGTACACATTACATTTCAATTACTGAATTAACTTCTTTTTCTGACTCTCTTTACACAAACCAAAAGCTTCATTTAGAGACTTCTTTCTCTTGTTTTGAGGAATACTTTTTGAGAACTTGAAGAAAAGGAAATATGAAATATTGAAGGGGAGATTACAATGAACATTGCCACCAATTACTGTTTAACTCTGGTTCTAACACTGAAAATTTCAATGGTCATGCATTTTCACAAGTTCTGTGCTTGCAATTTCTAAGTTAATTCTTTCCTCTTTTCCTGTTGTAGGGGGAAAGTGAAGGAAAAATCGTAGCAACGTTCTTTGTTTAAAAGCGATATACGATATTTCAAAGCTAGTAGAGAAATTTAGTGGCTTCAATACCTCAATTTCTTAATCCTCAAAATACAGAGAAATATGTAAATATGTGAAAGGGGAAAAATCTACATGTAAAGTGTGAGAATTAACTTTTAAAAAAAAACGAAAAATTTCTTTGGTGTATGAGGCACTATTTTACCTAGGGGTTTTACAAAGAATACTTATTTTGCCAGAGTAGAAAGATTATAGCTCATTTCCAAAGAGAGAAACCCCATTACCATGTATGTGCTTAGACACAGGCCAGGCTGTTGCTTACCTCCCTCTCTGAATAGAAAAAGAGATCTTCATGGAGTTCTCCATCAGTCAAAGCAATGATGACGCTGGCTGTCCTGTACCCTGCTCAAAACAAAGCAAACCAATTCAGTCCATCCTGCCACACTTGGGCACACTCTCCTCAGCCCTGGGATTCTATCTCTTAGAAACTCTGCCACCCAAGGTTCAATATTTTGAGAATCCACAACTTCTCTTTTGGGAGTGGAAGCAATGACAGTATGCTGAAAAATGCTTCTGCAGGAGCAGGCTCTAGGGGGAATAGGTTTGGTTTTAGATTTCTCAGCCTCATCTCAAAAACTGGCCAACTTGGTGAAATGGTCATTGACCCAGTAGCTGGGAATGTCTCCACCCATCCAAGTGTGATTATTTCCCAGCAGGAGTCTATGTAACTGGCAGCAAGGCCTTGGAGCAAACTCTGCCACATGGCTGTTCAGGGGTCCTTCTCACAAGCTATAGTCAACTCTATACACCACCTCTGAAGACATTTTGGCAAAGAGCAACAATAACCATGATTTACAAGCTGACTGGAAGTATTAGACTAGTTGGCAAAAAGGAATCCTATTAGAATTCCTTTTAGGATTTTTCAGACTTGTAGTCACGTTGCTGAAGGTTGATTTATTGTAGCAACATCGGTGTGGATGGATACTGGGTCTGTTCTATTTATTGCAGTGTAGGATGATGGAGGAAGTGGACACCTCTAAGGACTTGGAAGGAAAGCCCCACTCTGAAACTTTCTTTTTAAGAGATTTGCTTCAGATAAAGAAATGCTATCCATGAAAGACATTGTAGGTAACAGTAATAACACCTAAAACAATAACAATTATTACTATTTCTATGCAGTAGACATTCCACTAAGTGGATTGCATGCATTTTTTTTTTTACGTAAGTGAATAAAAATTTAAGTCAAACTACTATCTTAAGATATCATATCTAATCACAGTAATGAGAAGGCTTGGAGCTCAGGGAAGGACAAGAAAATTAAATTTGACATAAAAACCCAAGACTTAACTAACCCATCTGACTATTAGCTAATTAAAAAAATTTACTAATTTAAGACTAAGTATTTACTAATTTAATTTAATGTATTAATTTAGTTAATTCAATAAATTAATACAAAACTGTTCTTGGGAGTTACAGACCTGGGCCATAAGAGGCTCTGAACTATGCTTTTATAACTTTTCTTGGTACCAATAGGATAGTAGAATTTGATCCAGTTCCTCCCATCTTCCTTTGTATTTCTTCTTTGGGATAAAGTGTGTGTACATAGGTTATAGACAAAATCACATATGTCTTTTGAAACACATTATTGCTGAGTTAGCTTTTTAGATGCAAACAGAAGAAACTTAAAAAATACATAACATTGTCTTACCTTGACTGTTTTCATAATAAATCTGCTCACTGGCCTGAAAGACATATGAGAGAACCATCAGAGTTGCAACCTCTATCTGCCATTCCATACACCATATCAGGCAATGGGCTCTGATGTTGAATACGCAGTTGGGGTTCAGCCTTGATTTTTTTTTAATTTATGTAATTTATTCAAATATCAATGGATGATGTTCATCTAGAGTTACTTTCACATTTAACTAATGCACTTACAAACACGTATCAGTGTCTTATTTTTCACAGCTTGTGACTTGTTTTGCTTAAGGTTGAAGTTATTGAAATTCTATCTCAACCTTTGAAGCGCCATCCAATAAATGTCACACTAGGGATCGTGGAGACTTGCATTTGGAGTGATTTATGAGTGCTAGCCAAACATTGGTATCAGGTAAAGAGGAAGGAAGTTCATTCTGTTAGGTACAAGCTTACTGGGAAAAAAACATATTCAGTTCTCTTAATACATGTGCCTGATCTCATCAGATTTCCCTATGTTGATGCTTCTACACCACACTTTATATTTGGAATTTAAAATTTTAAAAATTACCCTTTCAAATCCTTCGTGCATGTAAGTGTCTCCCCCTGGCAGGACTTTCTGGAGTTCTTCTAGGCCTTGACGGATCATTTCCCTGAAATTCAAAGATACCTGTTAAGTCTTAGAAGGTTTTTTGTTTTGCTGTCATATGCATCAGTCTTTTCCTTACCTCCAGAATTACCACCATATCGCCCCAACAGCCCCTCAAAAGCCTATCAGAGGGAAAGTCTTTGTATTATATTACACATTCAGGGTCAGCCATAGTGTAGGATGAGTAAGATTTCAAGGACTGAGGAAAGGGCCCTTCCACATGGTCACAAAATCTTTCCATTCCCTTGACGGAACAACTCTTCATTTTACACTGGAACTGTTCTAACAAGCACATGAAAAAATTCTCAACGTCATTAGCCATTCAGGAAATGTAGATCAAACCCATAATGAGATACCACTTCATACCTACTAATGGCCCAAAAAGAAAAAAAAAAGGAAAATAACAAGTAATGGGGAGGATGTGGAGAAATAAGGACCCTCACACATTGCTGATGGGAATGGAAAGTGGTGCAGACACTGTAAAAACAGATTGGCAGTTCCTCAGAAAGTTAAACACAGAGTTACCATATGACCCAGTGATTCCACTTCTAGGTATAAATGATAAAGAATTGAAAACAGGGACTCAGACATATACCAATGTTCATAGCAGCATTGTTCACAATAGCCAGTCAATAGAGGAATGGATGAACAAAATGTGGTATTTACATGCATTGGAATATTATTCAGCCATGAAAAGAAATGCAGTTCTGATGCATACAACAACATGGACGAACCTCGAAACATTATGCTAGGTGAAATATACCAGACGCAAAAGACAAATATCGTATGATTCCACCTATATGAAATGCCTAGAATAAGCAAATTCATAGAGACAGAAAGTAGATTCTGGGAAAAGGAGAATGGGGAATTATTGCCTAATGGATACAAAGTTTCTGTTTTGGGTGATGACAACATTTTGATAACAGATGGTAGCAATGGTGGCATAATATTGTGAATGTAACTGATATCACTGAATTATACACATATGAGCAATGAAGATGGGAAATTCTGTGTTTGTATATATGTTCAATAATAAAAATTAAAAAATAAAAAGTAATTGCATCTGTGGGGGCAAGGGGTACACAGCAATTTAGGCAGATTTATGTCAAGATTCAACGGCTCATATAAGCCAAAAAGAGGTGAGTAATGAGAAGCCAGACAAAGGCCACTGCCAGGGCCGTGGGCAGAAGGGGAGGCGTCCAGAGAAACTCTGCCACCTCATGGTTGTACCAAAGGGAAATAAAAGACCAGGGAGTCTATGCCTTCCAGGACACCAATGAGCCTTCAGTGGCTGGGCCTGTGTGTCCTTCCTCTGGCTGCTCAGGGTGTGATGGAGGTAGGAGGTGGGGGGGGATGGCAGTGGGAAACGTGTAGAGTTTGAGGGTCAAAAAGAATCTTTATGGACCATTCTCTCTGGGATGTAAGGTGTCCAGCTGAATGTCCTTGTCCTTTAAATGCTCCGTACTACACCAAAGGGGGCAAGAGAGAGCTCCTTTCGACTAGGGAAGGAAGTTAACATTATCAGTGTCCTCTGCATACAAGGCACTCAGAGGTTTCTGATTTCATCCTCACCACACTTAAGGTGGGTATCATTATCCCAATACTTATGGGGAGAAAATTTGAGCTCTGAGAGGTTGAGGTTAAGCAGGAGAACAAAAACTTGAAATCAAATCTGTTTGACTCAAAAAGCTCATGGCTTTCCATTCTGCCAAGGAGGGTCCTAGCCTGGAACAGTGCTTGAAACATGGGACACTTTTGACCACATTTGCATTAGTAAAGAAGAATGGTTACTTCTAACACCATCTGAGCATTTATAATGTGTCAGATTCTGTTCTAAACACCTTTCTATGTAATGAATTCTCTTAAGCCTTATGGCAGCTCTTTGATGTAGATATAACTGTTATTCCCATTCCACAGAAAAGGAAACTGAGTCACAGAGAGGCTAAGGAATTTAGTTGCAGATATGGGATTTGAACCTAGAAGCTTCATTCTCAATTACTATGATAAAGTTTTTCTCTTGCATGAATGAATGAATGAAATGAACAGATTACCTGTCTATCTTGGCAAATACGTGGGGAAAGAAGTCTAGTGGAAAATTAATCTTTTGATAAAACAGGTGCCATAGGTGAGCTTGGATCCCAGGCTGTTGGAGGATTTCAAGAGACAAACTGAAAAGTGGTTAGTCTGCACATGTCCCTGGCTTGGGTTCCCAAGTATGTATTTAAAACCAAGTAACTCTTTGCACTAAATAAACATCTCTCTCCTTGGTCTCACACAGAATCTGAAGTTTTAAAATATGAACCATATCATCTTTTACTCTGTATTCTGATTTACCTTTGTCCTGTAGAGATCAACTTCATTAATATCTCTAGTCTAGTTTCTACTTCTCCCCTCAGTTTTGTCAGTGTTTGCTTCATGCATTTTGGAGCACTCTGGTTTGGTGCATACATATTTATGATTATGTCTTTTTGTTGAATTGTTTCTTTTATTAATACATAGTGTCCTTCTTTGTTTCTTTTAACTGTTTTACATTTGAGGTCTAATTTGTAAGATATTAGTACAGCTACCCCTGCTCTTTTCTGGTTGTTGTTTGCAGGAAATATCTTTTTCCGATCTTTCACTTTCAATGTGTTTTTGTCCTTGGATCTAAAGTGAGTCTCTTGTAAACAGCATATAGATGAGTCCAGTTTTTAAATCCATTCTGCCAGTCTATATCTTTTGATTGAGGAATTTAATCCATTACCATTAATGTTATTACTGTAAAGGCAGTACTTTCTTCTACCATTTTGTCTTTTGGATTTTATACGTGACATTTTATTTTTTATTTTTTCTCTTTTTACCTTTACTGATAGTCTTCATTTCTATTCTTTTCTCCAGACCTCTCTCTCCTGTCTTTTCCTATCTGCCTGCAGTGCTCTTTTTAGTATTTCCCATAGAGCCAGTCTTTTAGTCACAAATTCTCTCAGTGACTGTTTGAAAATACATATTTTTTCTTAATCACAAAATGTTTTATTTTTATTTTTTAAAATATTTTTATTGTAAACAATGGACAAACATACAAACATTCTTGACATACATACATTCTTGTCATAATTACAATCAATGGCTCACAACATCATCACATAATTCTGTACTCATCATCATAATCATTTTTTTGAACATTTGTATCTCTCCAGCAAAAGAAAAGAGAAAGAAAAGAAAAAATTTTTTTTAATCTCCCCCTCATTTTTGAAGGACAGTTTTGTTGGATATAGAATTCTTGGTTGGCAGTCTTTCTCTTTCAGGATCTTAAATATCTCATACCACTGCCTTCTTACTCTATGGTTTTTGGTGAGAAATCCATACATAGTCTTATAAAGCTTCCCTTGTGTGTAATGGATTGCTTTTCTCTTGCTGCTTTCAAAATTCTCTCTTTGTCTTTGACATCTGACGATTTGATTAGTAAGTGTCTTGGAGTAGGTCTGTTTGGATCTATTCTGTTTGGGGTACACTGCACTTCTAGAATCTTTAATTTTACGTCTTTCATACATGATGGGAAATTTTCAGTGATTATTTCCTCCATTAGTCTTTCTGTTCCTTTTCCCTTCTCTTCTCTTTCTGGGACATCCATAACACGTACATTCATGCACTTCATGCTGTCATTCAATTCCCTGACACCCTCCTCATATTTTTTCATTCTTTTTCCTATATACATATATATATATATATATATATATATATATATATATATATTTTGGGGGGTGGGTGCATGGTCTGGGAATCATACCCAGGTCTCCCACATGGAAGGCGAGCATTCTACCACTGATCCACCCATGCACCCCTGTATCTTTTTTTGTGTGTAGGATTTCAGATGTCCTGGTCTCCAATTCACTAATCCTTTCTTCTGCCTCTTCAAATCTTGTTGTAGGGTCTCCATTGTTTGTTGATCTCTTCTATTGTGGCTTTCATTCCCATAAGTTCTGTGATTTGTTTTTTCAAACTTTCAAATTCTTCTCTATGTTTGCCCAATGTCTTCTTTATATTCTTCATCTCTTTTTGCCATATCTTCCTTCCACTAACTGATTTTTTATGACATTTTGCATGTCTGTTTTAACATTCTGAATTAGCTGTTCCAACTCCTGTGTCTTATTTGAAATGTCGGTTTGTTCCTTTGACTAGGCCATATCTTTATATTCCTAGTATGACTCATTTTTTTGACTGGCATCTAAGCATTTAACTTCCTTAATTAGTTTATTCTGGAGGTCATTTTCGCTCTCTTACCTAGGATTTTCTTGATGGGTGGCTTTGTTCTCTATCTGTTCTTTGGCATTCAGTTCAACTGAGTCTAGACTTCTAGCATAGGTTATGTTTAACCCATAAGAAATTTTCAGTTCATGTTTTTCTGTTTCTTTCTCTGCTTATATGGAACTTTTTTTGAGGAGGGTCTCCTCAAGAATGATCAATCCCAGTCAGATTTTCCCAGACCAGACAGGCCCACATCTCAGGAGAGAGTAGCCAGTATCGTTTCCTTGAGGGTGAGACTCAGAAGGCTGTCACACTTTCCAATGAAGTTTCCACACTCTGTGCTTTTCCTATCCTGCTGAACATGTGGTGCTTGTCTTCCTGCAGCTTCCCATCAGCATAAAGTGGTGTACTGTTTTAATTTCAGTAACCTTTTCCTGCCAGTTGTGGGGTTGAGACAGATGCTGAGGTAGAGGGTAGATGAGGATGCTTCTGTTTTCCTGTCCCCCACCCTTTAGGGAATGGTCCCCCTTTACCTATTTACTCTGAGTCTCAGACATACCTTAATTCCACCCTTGCCTGGGGCAGTGATGAAGCCTGAAAGTGCACAAAGTTCTATCTAATGAGCAGGTAAGAAGGTAAAAAAAAGAAACAAATCCTTTTCAGAGACAGAACCCAGCTCCCCTGGTTTATCAATCAAGAGCTGCAAGGCGAGCGCATTCTAATCCTTTCTTCTGCCTCATATATCAACCATAGAGTTGGTATATGGCTCTATATGTCCTCAGGCTCCATGTGCCCCCTTTTCTTGCAGTCCAGCCATTTTCCAGTATTTTGTGCTGTCCAACCAAAAAAGCTTTTTCTTCTTCTTCTTTTTTTTTTTTTTTACATCTGCCTGGCCACCTCTCTGCCAGAATTGGGGGCAATTCCTGGTTCCCTCAGTGTTTACTCCAGGTTTATCTGTGCTCAGGGCCTGTTTTCAGCAGTCAGAATTTGTTAATTCTACATCCGAAGCCTGGTTGAGCTAACTCTTTGCTACTAGTAAAGTCTGTATCCTTTCCCCTTGGGAAAGCCTGCTATGCCCAGAGGGAGGGGTTCTGGCTTCTGAGGCTTGGGAGAGTTACAGTTCTGTGTGGAATCTCAACCATTCCACCCATTCCAGACTGCTGTACTATGCATGTCCAGTCATCCATGTCTCCCCAACCATTGTTCCATACAGTTCCTGGCTATTTACTGCTGCTCTGGACGATAAACTAAATTCCACACCTCACTATGCTACCGTCTTGCCATGCCCTCCTCTAAACATTTTTTTTTTTTGTGAGTCTCAGGTCATACATAATCTTTTTTTTATAAGCATTTTTTTATTAATTAAAGAAAAAAGAAATTAACACAACATTTAGAAATCATTCCATTCTACATATGCAATCAGTAATTCTTAACATCATCACATAGATGCATGATCATCATTTCTTAGTACATTTGCATCGATTTAGGAAAAGAACTAGCAAAACAACAGAAAAAGGTATAGAATGTTAATATAGAGAAAAAAATAAAAATAATAATAATAGTAAAAAAAAAGACACAAACAAACAAACAAACAGACAAACAAAAAAAACCCTATAGCTCAGATGCAGCTTCATTCAGTGTTTTAACATGATGACTTTACAATTAGGTATTATTGTGCTGTCCATTTTTGAGTTTTTGTATCTAGTTCTGTTGCACAGTCCGTATCCTTTCAGCTCCAATTACCCATTATCTTACCCTGTTTCTAATTCCTGCTGGTCTCTGTTACCAATGACACATTCCAAGTTTATTCTTGAATGTCAGTTCACATCAGTGGGACCATACAGTATTTGTCCTTTAGTTTTTGGCTAGACTCACTCAGCATAATGTTCTCTAGGTCCATCCATATTATTACATGCTTCATAAGTTTATTCTGTCTTAAAGCTGCATAATATTCCATCGTATGTATATACCACAGTTTGTTTAGCCATTCTTCTGTTGATGGACATTTTGGCTGTTTCCATCTCTTTGCAATTGCAAATAACGCTGCTATAAACATTGGTGTGCAAATGTCCGTTTGTGTTTTTGCCCTTAAGTCCTTTGAGTAGATACCTAGCAATGGTATTGCTGGGTCGTATGGCAATTCTATATTCAGTTTTTTGAGGAACCGCCAAACTGCCTTCCACAGTGGTTGCACCATTTGACATTCCCACCAACAGTGGATAAGTGTGCCTCTTTCACCGCATCCTCTCCAGCACTTGTCATTTTCTGTTTTGTTCATAATGGCCATTCTGGTGGGTGTGAGATGATATCTCATTGTGGTTTTGATTTGCATTTCTCTAATGGCCAGGGACATTGAGCATTTCTTCATGTGTCTTTTGGCCATTTGTATTTCCTCTTCTGAGAGGTGTCTGTTCAAGTCTTTTTCCAATTTTGTAATTGGGTTGGCTGTCTTTTTGTTGTTGAGTTGGACAATCTCTTTATAAATTCTGGATACTAGACCTTTATCTGATGTGTCGTTTCCAAATATTGTCTCCCATTGTGTAGGCTGTCTTTCTACTTTCTTGATGAAGTTCTTTGATGCACAAAAGTGTTTAATTTTGAGGAGCTCCCATTTATTTATTTATTTCTTCAGTGCTCTTGCTTTAGGTTTAAGGTCCATAAAACTGCCTCCAATTGTAAGTTTCATAAGATATCTCCCTACATTTTCCTCTAACTGTTTTATGGTCTTAGACCTAATGTTTAGATCTTTCATCCATTTTGAGTTAACGTTTGTATATGGTGTGAGATACGGGTCTTCTTTCATTCTTTTGCATATGGATATTCAGTTCTCTAGGCACCATTTATTGAAGAGACTGTTCTGTCCCAGGTGAGTTGGCTTGACTGCCTTATCAAAGATCAAATGTCCATAGATGAGAGGGTCTATATCTGAGCACTCTATTCGATTCCATTGGTCGATATATCTATCTTTATGCCAATACCATGCTGTTTTGACCACTGTGGCGTCATAATATGCCTTAAAGTCCAGCAGCGTGAGACCTCCAGCTTTGTCTATTCACCGTTCCCAGCCAGACCGGGAAGCCACGTGTTTGGAAGGGACCCCGGTCGCCGTTCTCCGTGGCTTGGGGATCTCCGATCCAATTCTCCCAGCTGGTCCGGGGGGCCGCGCATGGGTAGGGGGGCGACAGCCACCGCGGCTTGAGGGGACCGCCTGTCCAATTCTCCCAGCCGGCCCGGGAAGGAGGGAGGGAGGGACTCCGGTCGCCTGCTGCCCCGGCCTGGGGAAGCCCGCACCCCTTGGCGATCTCACCGGAGCGGGTTCTCCCAGCCAGTAAGCTGTTCCAGAATGGGGTACGCTGTCTTCTTGGTCTCTGTCGTGGCTCCAGGAGCTGTTCTGAATCATTTCTACTTCTCTAGTAGCTGTTCTGGAGGAGGAACTAAGACCCACGCATCTTACTAAGCTGCCATCTTCTCCGGAAGTCCACTCTAAACATTTTTAAATTGACCACAACTTTACTTTTTCTGTCAACACTATGCTTTGAGCCACCATCACCTCTTGTTTAGGTCACTGGGACAGTGGTTAGCTATCTTTCAACTGCCCTCTTGGCTCATGTCTCATTCATTCTCCACGTGGCTGCCAGCGTATTCTCAGCACATAGGTCAAAACATACCATTCACCCCCCTACTCCAAACACTTCCATAGTAGCTCATTATGCTTGGGATAAAATACCAAATTCTTGCCATGGTTTACTTACTCTCTGCGTGGCCTGGTCCTTGCCTCCCTGTCCAGCCTCATCTTGTACCATTCTCACCTATTCATTTTAGCCAATCTGTTTCTCAAGCTCCTTTCTCTGACAGGCCCTTTGCACTTATAAGCATCTTACCTGGGGATGGAGGACACATTTTGATCAACTTTTCACTGGGTTAATTCTTACACAGACTTCAGTCCCAATGTGAATGCTGAATGCCCAAGGCAGCTTCATTAGACTTTCTCATGACACCCCACAATTCTTCCTAAATAGCACTTTTGACAGTTTAACAAAATTTGATGGTATAATAATTACTGGTTTAGTTTTCTTCCTATTGTCGGCTTTTAACTTCATTAAGGCTGGGGCAATGTTTTTTTGTTCTCCTATGGTGTCTTCAATGTCCACTACAATGACCATACACAACAGACCTTGAAGAGGTGAATAAAGGGAATGGACATTTCCATTTAGTCATTTTGAGAAGCAGTCAATTTTCAGGTTAAGAAATGAGGACTTAGGTAAACCTTAGAATGTAGTGAGGAAAACTTCTTTCTCTTTTTTTTCTTTCCTGGTGCTGGAGATCAGTGTGCCTGGACCTAAGAGAGATTTACATGGAGCTTTCCGGTGGTGGGAGTTGAGCATCACTTGGCCATGTGGAGGGAGGCCAAGCCGAGCAGAGCTGATAATTGACCTTAGGGCAGGTCTGGGACATGTGCTGACTAAAGACCATTCTCTGTGCTATACTTTCTTTTCATTATCCCCCAGATTTCAATAAATTCTAATAATAGGCCTAGTTTAATTTCAACTCTGCTGTGGGTAATGAGGAAAGGCATATATTCTGTGCATCAGAAGGAAAATAAAGATGAGAACAGCATCTTCCACCAAGGCCACAGGGGAGTGTCACTAGCAGTCACCCAGCAGAGCAGAACTTTGCCTAACAAGTCAGTTGGCATCATGAGGGACATGGTAGCAGAGGCAGAGGCAAGGTAACAGGCTGGGGTGGGAAAATCCAAGTCTACTCCTGAGCATGCAGAGCTGGCACTGTGGAAAACTTCAAAACAGCTGGGGAGGGGTTGTTTGGGGTCTGATTTCTGACAATTAGGTGGGAGGAGAGTGGACATTAAAAGTAATTTTCTCTTATTCTTTGCTCCTGGACTGGTGAAGTTTGAGATATTCTGGTAACATTAAAATTGGAATATTGTATGAGGATATGGAAAGGTTCCTTGGCTTCACTATATTTATCCCTGCCAGATAATGTCTGGGAACTGGAGCATTTTCTCTCATCATATTTCCTTTTTTTTTTTTTTTTTTTTTCTGTTCAAGTATTTTCTTGAGCTCTCTGTTTTCTTGGTACCAGAACAATCAAAGGCTGTTTTGGAAAATTTCCTTATACTTGGTGCTTTGTGTTTGGGAAGATATGAACTCACTAGTCTCAGGCAGCGGGTACAACCCTTCATACGCACCCTTGTTTCTCAAAAGATCAAACAGCATTATGCCCCACCTCCCTATTCCGAACCTCTCCTCTAAGCAATCACCACATCTCAGCAAATTAAACACGTTGTCTCTTGGGAATTGTAGTCCATGTTAATCCTGGGACAATAGAACTATTAATAATGGTCTATTCCTTATGTTCTCTTAGAAACTGAAGAAAATTAGGAGAACAGTCTTTTAAAGGGTTTTGATAAGAACTTCTCTGAGGACTTGGATATTACCAAATGAAATGTTATCTTCCTGGGAAATGAGGCTATGCAAGGCTGCTATTAAAGAGCCCTCTTGTTTCCCTTCATGGTTTCACATACACACTAAGTGTTCCTACTCAGGAGTTAAGGTTTTCAGGGCACTATGTCCTGTGTTTTTCGTGCAACCCCCTACAAAATGCAGTAATGGACTTAGAGGAGTTGTTAAATGAAAAATTCTAGTTAGGTACTTTCATTCATCTGAACAACCATTCATTCATCTGAACAAGAATTTATTGAGCACCATGCTGCTTGATAGGAGCAGGGGGTGGGGAATGCCAGTCATAGCGGCTGCTATGATGTGAATCACTGATCTAGGGCTTCAAAGACTAACAATTTCTAATTAGCTGTTCTCGTGACATCTAAGTCTGCCTATTACTACCAAACCAGTAAAATCAGAGCAACAGCCCTTCTTCATCCATAAAAGGGGGATAATAATACTTGCTTCATAGTGTTTTTGTGAGGGTTAAATGACATAATCTCCATTTTTAAAAAGAGGAAGAAACTGAGTCTTAAAGATGTCAAGTAACTTGTCTTGAATTAGCCATCTATTCATGGGCTGACCTGGGATTTGAACCCATTTCTGTTTTTCTCCAAATTCTCTAACTACTAAAGCTTTCTAGTGCTCGGAGCTCTTGAAAATCAGACATAAACTTTTTGCCTACTAAAAAATCTGAAGAACAAAGCTTTATGGAGGATCCAGTACATCCAGTACCAAAGAGAAGGTGTTGGTAAAAGTGGACCATGACCAGACACAGTAATGCTACTGAATACTCCCAGACTCAACAGTGGTGCATTCTGAACTAGGAACACCTAGTGTAACTTCCTATGGTTCTGGGGATTTTCCATACTTCATGAAGATTACTTTTCAGGATTCCAGTTGTGTTGTGACATTCTGATAATATTTAATGATGGAAACATTAAAGGATGAACACACATAAGGACGTCAAGAAGCACTTCAGTGAGAGTTTACTCCGTGTCCCACTGATGATTCTACTGCAAAATCCTCCTTGATGTCATGCAAGGTCGACCATACTTTCATTCTGTAAAAATAACCTTGACTACCATGCAAAAATAATCCAACATCAGCTTTGCATTGGAGAGCAAGTTCTTTGCCTTCTAGTAAAAAACTTTCCGTGGAATTGGACCTTTTTCAAAAGCCTTCCAATTCTTGGCTTTGAAGTTTCAATTCATATAATAAACACACTTCACTGTTTATTACCACAATGTTGTACCTCACAAAATTTCCAGATGACTTGTGACTCTGTTCGCTACAAAGAGCAATCTAATTGCACTTCTGGTGGACCCCGATGGCAGTTTAAGATGCTCCAGGATGCCTTTCCCCCTCAGAATCTTTGAACAATTAGCAAAAACTGACAGTGTCACATTCTGCAAAACTCCAGGGCATAGTTAAAGGGTTGCAGTAGCTGGACAAGTGCCAAATCAAGAAAATGTAGTTTTAAAAACAGTAGGAGGAGCTCAGGGTGCCCTTTCTGGATCTTCCTCCTTCCCCTCTCCAGCATAGTGTGGAGCCTACCTGTGCTCCCGTTCTGGGCCCCTGGCCCTGTTCCAGAGGTATCACAGTAACCTCTGCGTGTATACAAGGGCGCTTGTATGTCAGCACCAATATATCAGGTAGCAGCCTGAAAGACTGAACTAGGAAACTCTTCTCTGGCTCAACCTCCCAGAACTTGCTCTGCAAATAGAAGCCAGCTTGCAAACAGCTTAAGTAATATAAGACGCAATTATGTCAAAGCAGCCTGGGGCAAAGAATTATTGGATTTACAATAGAGCACCTGGAGGGGAAGAATGGAATGTATATTTTATAGAGAGCAGAGTGTTCCCGTGAAGGGGGGGTTGGGGGTGGTTCTAAAGCTACTAGCAAGCACAAGTCCAGGATAAGACTCAGGCTCAGAAAAGAGAAAGAATTTTTTGCTTCACATTCACCTCAAGTTGATCATCATAAGAGGGCTAAACTCTGAAGGCGCACATTGGCCAACACAGAGCCACTTTTCAGATTGTAAAAGATGTATTTTGTTTGAGTTTGATTGTTAGATCTTGGCATTCAAAGAAATCTGTCATATCAACAGGAGTTACAAACTTAAGGAACAGAGAGGTCAAGAACTAAATTCCAGAGTTAACACTTTAAAATAATAAAATGTATAGTTTGCAATGAAAGATTACAAGACAAACAAAGAAATAGGGAATGAAAGAATGAAGTTTTCAAAAACTGATATTCAATAAGTTAAAGAAGATAAAGGAAAACAGAGAAAAAAACTAAGGATATCTGGAAAATGATGAATAACAATATGAGAATCTCAATAAGGAGATAGAAATTTTGAAAAGAGACTGAGCAGAAGTACTGGAGCTGAAGACCACAGTAATAGAAATGAAATTTTCTCAAGAGAGTTTCAGCAGAAGGTTGGAGCTGGCAGAAGAAAGAATCAGTGAACTAGAAGAAAAGATAATTGAAATGATTCAGGTTGAGACACAGAAGGTAAAAAGAATGAAAAAAAAAGAAACCTAAGAAACCTGTTGGACAGGACATCAAGAGTATCAATGTACATATTATGGGATTATCAGAAGGAGAAGAAAAAGAGAGATGGGCAGAAGGAATATTCAAAGACATAACAGCAGAAAACATCCCAACTTACCAAGAGACATGAATATACAACTGAAGAAGCCCAATGAACTCCCCAAAAGGAAAAACTCAAAGAATTACCACACCCAGACACATAGTCTTTGCTGAATGCCAAGGAAATGGAAAATTTTTGAAGCCTGCCAAAGAAAAGCAATGTATTATTTTCAAAGAAGCCTAATAAAATTAAATGCAGACTTCTCATCAGAAACCATGAAGATAAGAATATAGTAGAACAAAATACCTAAAGTGCTGCACTAAAACACTTGCCAATCAGAATTTTATATTAGGCTAGGCTGTCTTTCAAAAATAAGGATGTGATTAAGACATTCCAAGAAAAAACAAAAGTTAGGGAGTTTGTCACCACTAGACTTGCCCTATAAGAAAGGCTAAAGGGCGCTCTGCAGTTTAAAAGGAAAGTACACAGTGAATCAAAGAGACGTAAAGAAATAAAGATCTCCAGTGAAGTTTACCATATGGGCAATTATAAATACGAGTATTATTGTATTATATTTTTTGTTATGTAAACCCACCAAATACTTATTCCAGGTTCTAAAATGCAAATGTATAAAAGTAGTGATAAATCTATGGTTTTGGACAAACAATGCATAAAGATATAATTTGTAGTAAGTACAGTGAAAAGATTAGAGGACGTAAGGTATAGGAACGGTGCAAGTGTATGCTATTCTAAGTTCATAACAAATAAAATGTGATTGTTATAGATTTAGAATATTAAATTTAAGCCCAAAAGTAACCACAAAGAAGATGTCTGAAAAATGTACACAAAAGGAAATAAGTAAGATCTCAGAATGTTATATTACAAAACCTCAAATAAATATGAAATCAGGCATAATAGAAGAATTGAGGAACAAAATGGTATAAGACTTATAAGGAAAAAACATATATAATGGAAGAAGAAAGTCCTACATTATCAGTAGTTACTTTAAATGGAAATGAACTAAATTCTTCGGTCAAAAGGCAGAGACTGGGAGAGTAGCTTTAAAAACCATGATTCAAACTATATACTGTTTATAAGAGATTAATCTTGGGCCACGGTGGCTCAGCAGGCAAGAATGCTTGCCTGGAATGCCAGAGGACCCGGGTTAGGTTCCTGGTGTCTCCATGTATTAAAAAAAAAAAAAAAAAGAGAGAGAGATTAATCTTAAATTCGAAGACACATATAATTAGAAGGTTTAAGGTTAGAAATATATATATGATGCAAATAGTAACAGCAAAAGAACTAGGGTATCTATACTACCAACAGATAAAATAGACAAGTCAAAAACTGTTACAGGGACAAAGAACATCACTGTATACAGATAAAGAAGTCAATTCAAGAGGAAGACATAACTATTATCAAAATATATGCATCTAAAGCCAAAGTCCCAAAATAAATGAAACAACAATGGAAGATTTGAAGGGAGAAATAAATGATACTACACTAATAATAGAAGAGTTTAATATACCACTTTCAATAATGAATAGAACATATATACAGAAGACAATAAGGAAATTGAAGACTGGTTTGATATCATAAACCTACTAGATCTAACGGACATATATAGAGAACATTTTACTCAACAGCAGAACACACATTTTTCTCTAGTGCACATGGGTTATTCTCCAGGATAATGTATATATTAGGTCACAAAACAAGTCTCAATACATTTTAAAATATTAAAATTTTACAATGTTTTTACTTTAACCACAATAGAATGTAGCTCAAAATCAACAACAGAGGAAGAATTGGAAATTCAGAATCATGTGTAATTTAAACAACACACTCTTAAAAAATAAAGTGAATCAAAGAAGAAAATACAAGGAAAATTAGGATATGTTTTGAGGTGAACGAAAAAGAAAATACAACATACTAAAACTTATGGGATGCAGCAAAGGTAGTGCTGAGAAGGAAATTTACAACTCTAAATGCTTACCTTAAAAAATAAGAAAGAAGGGGGTGCAAGGGTCATTCAGTGGTAGAGTGGTAGAATTCTTGTCTGCCATGCAGGAGATCTGGGTTCGATTCATCGGTTCACTCCCTACCCCCACCCCACCTCCCCCAAAATGGTGCAGCAATAATGGGATAGTCACACCGAAAAAGAATGAAATGTGACCCCTACCATACAGCATACTAAAAAAAAAAAAAATTAAAGGAGAAAGATATAAGATCAGAGATCTAACCTCACAACTGGAGGTTTTGAAATAAAAAGAAGTATAAACTAAACCATAGCAAACAGAAGGAAGGAAAATTCAAAGATTAGAACAGAGACAAATGAAAGAGATATTGAAAAAAACAATAGAGAGAATTAAGAAAACCAACCATTGGCTCTTTGAAAAACCAATAAAATCTACAAACTTCAGCTAATCTGACAAGGAAAAAAAGAGAGAGGATGCAAATAACTAAAATCAGAAATGGAAGGGGTAACATTATTATTGACCCCAGAGATAAAAAGGATTATAAGAAGATATTATGAATAACTATATGCCAACAATTAGAAAACACGGATGAAATGGAAATATTCCTACAGACATGCAAATTACTCACACTGACTCAAGAAGAAATAGAAGTCCTCAACAGACCAAAAACATGTAAAGATATTGAATCAATAATCAAAAACTGTTCAACAAAGAAAAGCCCAGGACCAGAAGGCTTTGCTAATGAATTTTAACAAACATTCCAATCCTGCTCAAATCCTGCCAAAAATTTGAAGAAAAAGGAACACTCCCTAACTTACTCTATGAAGCTAACATCACTCTAATACCAAAGTCAGATAAACATACCACGGGAAAAGAAAATTACAGACCAATATCCTTTATGAATATAGATGCAAAAATCCTGAACAAAATACTAGCAGATTAAATCCATTAAAAGAACTATATACCATGATCAAGTAGGATTTATCCCAGGTTTGCAAGTGTAGTTCAACATTAGAAATTCAATTAGTGTAATACATCACATTAATAGAAAGGTGGAAAAATCTTGGGTGATCATTTCAACTAATGTAGAAAATGTGCTTGATAAAATTCAGCACCACTTCTTGATAAAAGCATTTAGAGCACTAGGAATAGAGGAAATGCTGCTCAGCATATTAAAGGACATATATGAAAACCCCACCACGAACAACATACTCAACAGTGAAGGACTGAAAGCTTTCTTCCTAAGAGTAGGAAAAAGACAAGGATGACCACTGTCATCACTGTTATTCAATATTGTAATGGAAGGTCTAGCCAAAGCAATGAGGCAAGAAAAAGAAATAGGCATCCACATTGGAAAGACAGAAGGAAAACTTATCCTATTTGCAGACGATATGATCCTATATAGAGAAATTTCTGAAAAATCCACAATAAAGCCACTAGAGCTAATAAACAAATTCAGCAAAGTGTCAGGGTACAAGATCAACAGAGAGAAATCAGTAGTGTTTCTATACACTGGTTATGAACAATCTGAAGAAGAAAATGAAAAATTCTGTTTACAATAGTATCTGAAAGAATCAAATATCTAGGAATAAATTTAAAAACTGAACCAAGTAGGTAAACAATTTATACACAGATAAACTACAAAATATTGCTAAAAGAAATAAAAGAAGACCTAACTAAATGGTAGGACATTCTGTGTTCATGTTTTGGAAGACTGACCATTATTTAGATATCAGTCTTATCCAAAGCAATTTATATATTCAACACAATCTCAATCAAAATTCCAACAACCTTCTTTGCAGAAATGGAAAATCCTATCATCAAATCTATATAGAAGGATAAGAGTCTCTTCATCAAATGGTGGTGAGAAAATTGAGTGTATATGTGCAAAAGAATGAAGGTGGACCCCTACCTACTCCATATACAATAATTAATTCGTGATCATGGTGATGAATACACAACTATGTGATGATATTGTGAGCCACTGATTGTAACCATATCAAGAATGTTTGTATGTTTGTTCATTGTTTATAATAAAAATATTTTAAAAATTATTTCAAAACAGATCAAAGACCTAAATATAAGAATTAAAATCATGAAACTCCTAGAAAAAAACAATATAGGGACGCATCTTCAGGACCCTATGTATAGGCAATGATTTTTTAGACTTCATATCAAAAGCACAAACAACAAAATAAAAAGAGATCAATGGTACTTCAAAATGAAAAACTTCTGTGCAATAAAGAACTTTATTATGAAAGTAAAAAGGCAATCTACAGCAAGGGAGAAAATATTTGGAAACTACCAATCTAATAAGAATTTAATTTCCAGAACATATAAAGAAATTGTACAACTCAACAGTAGAAAGAGAAATAACCCAACTAAAAAATGGGGAAAAGATTTGAACAGGCATTTCTCCAAAGAAGATATATAAAAGGCCAAAAAAACACATGAAAAGATGCTAAACGTCATTGACCATTAGGGAAATGCAAATCAAAACCACAACGAGATACCGTTTCACACCCAGTAGAATCGCTTGCTATTAAAAAAAAAGGAAGAGAATGTATTGGAGAGGATGTGAGAAATAGGAACATTCCTTCATTGTTGGTGAGTATGTAAAATGCTGTAGCCACTGTGGAACTACTTCCTCAGGTAGTTAAGTACAGAATCACCATATGCTTTGGCAATCTCACTTTTAGGTATAAACCCCAAAGAAGTGAAAACACGAACTTGAACAGATATTTGTACACCAATGTTCATAATGGCATTATTCACAATTGCCAAAAGGTAGAAGAAACCCATGTGCCCATTAACAAATGAAAGGATAAACAAACGTGGTATATATGTTTACAATGGAATATTATTCATCCATAAAAAGGAGTGAAGTTCTGATACATATGACAACAGGGATTAACCTTGATGACATCATGCTGAGTGCTATAAGTCAGACACAAAAGGACAAATATTATATGACCTCACTGATATGAAATAATTATAATAGCAAATTTATAGAGGCAGAAAGCAGAATACAAGTTAGCAGGGGATGGGGTGGGGCGGGAATGTTTTGGAGTTAATGCTTAATTGATATTTCTGTTTGGGGTGATGGAAAAGTTTTGGTAATGGATGGTGGTGATGGTAGTACAACATAGTAAATGCAATTAACTGTGTTACATACTTGAATGTGGTAAGAGGAAAACTTTTAGGTTGTATATGGTACTAGACTAAAATTTTTAATGCAATTTTATTGAGATATATTCACACCGTATAATCAACCAAAGTATACAATCAGCAGTTCATAGTTCATTATATAGTTGTGCATTCGTCATCACCATTGATTTTTGAACATTTTCATTACTCCAAAAACAATAAAAATAAGAACAAAAATAAAATAAAAGTAAAAAGGAACACTCCAAACTTCCTTACTATTATTTTTTGTCTTTATTTTCTTACTCATCTGTCCATATATGGATAAAGGTAATGTCAGTCACAAGGTTTTCACAATCACACAGTCATACCACAAAAGCTATATAGTTATACAATAATCTTCAAGAATCAAGGCTACTGAATTACAGTTCATAGTTTCAGGTATTTCCCTCTAGCTACTTCAATACACCAAAAACTGAAAAGAGATATTTACATGATCACAAGAATAATCTCCAGAATAACCTCTCGACTCTATCTGAAATCTCTCAGTCACTGAAATTACACTTTGTCTCATTTCTCTCTTCCACTTTTGGTCAAGAAGGCTATCTCCATCCCATGATGCCAGGGCCAGGCTCATCCCCAGAAGTCATGTCCCACATTGCCAGGGAGATTTATACCCCTAGAAGTCATGTCCCAGTCATGTAGGGATGAGGGCAGTGAGTTTACCTGTAGAGTTGGCTTAGAGAGAGAGGCCACATCTGAGAAACAAAAGATGCTCTCAGGGGTCTCTTAGGCATAATCACAAGTAGGCTTAGCTTCTCTATTGTAGGAATAAGTTTCAAAGGGATGAGTCCCAAGCTCGAGGGCTTGGCCATTAAAATGGCAGTCCTTAATGCTTGCATAGATATCAGGTCTTCCTCAGGTGGGGAAATTTAATATTTCCACCTTTTCCCTCAGTCCCTCAAGGGGACTTTGCTAATACTTTTTTTTACCTTTTGCCCAGATTACTCTGGGATGTATCAGGGCATCACACTAAACCTGTACAAACTAACAAGAATTCACTTCCTATTCAAGTTCCCATGGAATTATGGTGTTCAAATAAACTGACCATATAAGTTAAATTAGATAGTGTGCTGCTGAAAATATAAATTTTGCACCAAATAAACATCTTTTCCTTTGAGCTCACACAAAAGTTGAAGTTTTAAAATACAGCCAATATCATTCTTTACCCTTTAGTCTGATTTTCTTTTGTCCTAACCAAATCAGCTCCATTAATATCTCTAACTGAAGTCTGATCTCTTTTTCAGCTTTTTAACAGTTGCTGTATAGGGTAATGCTGACATTCATAGCTGCAGAGCTCCAGCTCTGAGCCTCAGGTGTCACAGAAAGTTCCAAAGTTCCAGGGAATCACCAGGTTATAAATAAAGGGCTTAGCATCTCAGAATACTAAGACTAAAAAAACAAAAAAACACCATAGTACTGTCCAACACAGTGAACCTTTATGTAAACTATGGACTATAGTTAAGACTATAATTATAATGATTTGTTCCATCAATTGTAAGAAAGATACTACACTAATGCAAAATGTTAATACAGGGAAAACTGTGTGTACGAAGGGAGGTACATGGAAACTCTGTATTTTCTGCATAATTTTTCTTTAAACCTACAATTTCTCTAATTAAAATAAAAAAGTAATTGTTTTAGTTTGCTAATGCTGCCAGAATGCAATATACCAGAAACTGGTTGACTTTTATAAAGGGGCTTATTAAGTTATAAGTTTACAGTTCTAAGGCCATAAAAATGTCCAAACCAAGGCATCCAGAGAAAGATAACTTGATTCAAGAAAGGCCAATAGCATCTGGGACATCTCTGTTAGCTAGGAAGGCCTGTGGCTGGCATCTGCTGGTCCTCTGGCTTCTGGTTTCAAACAGCCAGGGGCATTTTCTTTCTGCATCTCCAAATGTCTCTGTCTATGTCAACTCTGAGCTTTTTCCAAAATGGTTCCCTCTAAAAGGATTATGGTAAGTTGCTTAACACCCTCCTTGAGTGGGTGGAGACACACCTCCAGGGAGACACATCTCCACAACTGGTTGGGTCACATCTCCATGGAAACAACTTAATAAAAAAGATCCCACCCAAACAATGGGTCTGCCTCCCACAAGAATAGATCTGATTAGATCAGAAGAACATGGCTGTTATGGGACATATAACAGTTTCAAACCAGCACAGTAAAGAATAGACAAATGCAGACTAATTTAAATACTTTTGTTATTACTACTGGATTCATGGATTTCCATGACTGACTGTAATAATTTATTAATATCATGTACAAATCATAGCCTCCCTGGGTCTTTTACCTATGTATAGGCCAATATGACTAATTATATCAAGATTCACGCTGAATCAAAGTTTTTTTTTAAAAACAATTTTCAGTGAAATATAATTTACATACAGTGAAATGCACAGATATTTGTCTATTATCTATAACTGTTGAATTTACTGCCATAAAATTGTTCAAAACTTTCCTTTAACATATTTTAATATATGCAGGATCCATAGTAATTAATATCCTGTCTTTAATTCCTGATATTGCTGCTAATTTTTTCTCTTTTTTTCTTGATCAAAATTGCTATGAGTCTTTCAGTTTTATTAATCTTCTAAAATAACCAATTTTGAGCTTTGCTGAATTTCTCTATTATTTTCTATTTTCAATTTCTTTGAGTTCACTTATTATTTTCCATTTCCTACTTTGGGTTTAATTTGGGGTTCCTTTTTAGCTTCTTAATTTAGAAGCTAAACCACTGATTGGTTTTAAATCTTTCTTTTTCCCTAAGACAAGCACTTAAAGCTATACATTTCCCTTTAAGCCTGCTTTAGCTGCATCCCGCAATGATGATCAGTTTATCACTGCTCCCTGTGTCTCAGGTAGCCCTATAGAAATATGTGAATTTAATTTTTTTTGGCTTTACTGGTTGACTGTGGAAATTAAGGTTTTTCACATCCCTCTTCACCCTCCTCACGAGCAGATAAAATATAAAGGATTTTAAGTGTTTGTGACTATATCTTTATTTCAGGTCAAAAATAATAATAAAAATACGAGAGGCTGAGTACTATCATAGAAATATATTCTAAATTCCCTCATCTTAAATAAACAAAGAAAAATCCTCTTTGACCTCAGATTTCCCTCTATCTATTGACTTATTTATTTGCGCCTTCCTCACAGCACACTCACTCCTTTTCTCACCTCTTTTCTCATTCATCCTTATGGAGCAGTTCTTCCAATGTTTAGTGATCTTTGGCCCTCTGTTCTTATATCAATTCATGGGTCAATTCATGGGTAACCAGTTTTTATCAACAGGCTTTTTCGTTGAGGACTCTCAAATATCAGGGTATGTGTATATATTTTTTCCTCTGAGATATTTATTTCTACAGAAGTAGTTTTCAGACTTTCTTTAGGTGTTAGATCTGGGTTTGGTCGGGGGAAGGGCTGGAAGTAACAGCATTTGTCATGCAGATTACTCCTGAATCTTCTTGTGCCTGGCATTCCCGATTATGAAACCATTCTTCAGTTTTGCCAGAGACTGACTGTATAAGAGAATACAGGTGTAAGTGGAGAAAGGATAGTTATGTTTTATTTGTTTTTTAACTATAGCAAGACAGCCAGTGTTCTGAAGGTCTAACAGCTCCTGAGATCAGCTTTCAAACAGTACTTCAGTTTTCACCATCTAGCCCCTCTTTGCTTTTTGCCATCATTAACAGTTCCAGGTTTTGAGCTTTCGGGTTTCTGTGAGGTGAACCTGGCTTGTTCCTTCAGTATCTCCCCCTGCAGGTTTATCTTGCCTTTTTCTCCACTACCACATCATTTTCCACTGCTCTTTCCTCTCTCTGTCCTCTTATGTAGTGTTTTTATGGTTTAAATATTTCCTCAAAGATGAATGTAGTGTTTTTCTTTAAAATTCTCCTGGTTTCAGATTTTTTATTGGTTTTATTGTTTTTTTTTTTTTTTTTTTGAGAGAACCCCCCACTTTTTAACCTATTCTGATCTGACTTTTGTCTCCATAACTCTGTCAAAACTGCTTTTGTCAAGGTCTCTGGCAATGTCCACGTTGTCAACCCCTGGTCACTTCTGTGGTCTCGTGTAACTCAGCCTCTAAGCAGCAACAGACAGCTGACCTCTACCTCATTTTAAAAATAATTCCTTCTCTTGCTTCCCATTCAACCATTCTCCCACCTGCCACCAACTACTCTTATTGTAGCTTTTTCCTTCTTTTCTAACACTCTAAAGGTTGGAGTGCCCCGGAACTTAGGCAGATGCCCCATTCTCATACCCTACATCATTCTCTTAGGTAATCTCATCATTCCCATGTTTTCAGATGCCATTCAAAAGAGTGTAGACTGTGAATCCTAGTTCCATTACTTCCAGTGCATGTCAGCTAACCTCCCTGAACTTCAATTTCTTCAAATACAAAATGAAGGTGTGGAAGTAAAATGTCTACCAGGTCCCTTCCAGCTTCAAAGACAGCATCTGATTTTGTGTGAGAACCAAAGACCGGCCAGAAACAGAACTTCTGTGTTCTGGGAACAGGAGAAGACACACTTGGATTAGAAGAGTCCAGGATATCGAGTATGGGAGTACAGACCAGTAATGAGTTCCCAAAGAGAAGCTATCAAGGAATTTCCAATGTTGCAGCCCAGGCAGGTATAAAGGAGAAGAGTAATGCTTTTATTCCAAAGCAATGTGATGAATTTACTCTGACAAATTCCATTTTACACAGCTCTATTTTTGTTGGTTTTTCACTTGTGTGGTGGTTATCACCATTTCGCTTCCTATGGCATCATTTGGCTTTTGAAACCAATCCCTGTAAGACCCTCCCCACTATTAATCCTCTTCCCCAGCTGAGTCAAAGTTTTCAGAAGGTGGCAATGGTGGACAGTGGGCAGTACAGCTTTTTTCTATGATAACCTTCACTTCCATGCTCTTCTTAGTTCAACAGGGACTAGGTGTTTCCTGGTGCCACCTAGAATGGTTAAGTTGATATACCTGATCTCAGCACTACTGACCACAGTGAGTATTTGGAGGGGCATAGGGTAGAGAGGGACTCTGCCAAGTCTTGTGCAGCAGAGACTTGTGGAGTCCTGAGTTACCTTCTCTGAAGGAAGCTGGAAATGGACAGCTTTAGGGTGGATGACAAGCAAGAGTCTTCTGTTTTGGTCAGACCACATCTTTTCAGTGTAGGCTGAAACAGGTTACGTTCTCCACCAAAGAGAGGACTTCCCTGTCCTTCCTTGTAGCAATGTTGGGCTGGGGCTCCAGGTGCATTAGGTCCATACCACATTATGCATTCCACAAATTGTATGTGGGTACCACTTATCTGAGAAGGAGTTGGAGGATAATTCAAGATTATGGGAGGATGTGAGGCAATGGGAATCTCATCAATCACTGGTGGAAATATGGTTTGGTATAGTTCCTTTGGAGATGAGTTAAACAATACCTAGTGAAGTTACAGATTCACATACCTAAGAATTAGCAATATGTCATACAGAAATTCTTGTTTTTATTCCCTAGGAAACAAGTTCAAGAATGTTCACTGCAGTTTTGTTTGTAACAGCAAAAAGTTAGAAACAAACTAATTGTCCATCAACAAGAGACCAGATAAGTGCATACTGGTACATTATTACAATAGAATGCAATGCAACAGAAAAGTATACAATAGTTAAAATGAACCAACTACAGCTACATGTATCTATATGGAAAAATCTAAAAAAAAATAAGCTAAGTATAAAAAGAAAGCAGAAGAAAAATACATATGCTATCATTTCACTTATGCATCCCACAAATGTTAACATGAAAGATATTGTTTTTGGATGTATTAAGGCATACAATATCCATTAAAATGATACACCCCCAAATTGGATAGTGTTTATCTCTGATGAGGGAGGGAAGAAAAGGGTAAGTGTGGACAATATTATCGTAACATTTTATTCCATATGCTGGATGATGGGTAGTGGATGCTTATTTTTTTGTTGTTGTTAAACCTAAAATATTTAGTAATTAAAAAAATGTTGAAGGTGAGTAGCAAAGGTTGAACTTGGTGTTCAGGAGGAGGCATTGAAAGCCTACCAAAGTCAATGCTAAAACTAAGGCTCAAAATTCACCTACAACAGAAGCAAAAGAGATTAGAGACAGGTCTTGACAGACAAGAGTACCAATTCAATTGTTGAGCTCTCTGATAAATGTTGACCAATATTATGGTTGTTTTTGTTGGGCTACAGAAAATTTGTTGGTTTTTGCTGTCCAGCTTCTGATATGAGAACTTTACCATTTTTTTTATTCTGTTCTTCTGAAATTTGCCTTGCTGTCTTCCTGCAGACAAGAAGAATGTTTTTGGATGCTGCTCTAACAGTTTCTATCCTTTATTTGAATTTGTCATATAAGGTGAGGAAGGGAAGTAACATTTCCTGTGTATCTATGAAGTACCAGCAGCTCTGCTGGGCATTCTCTTTAACACACAAAAGCCTTCCAACAACACCTGATGGTAGGTATTATCACCTCCATTCTGCATGTGAGAAAACAGATCCAGAGAAGGACCACATGTCCAAGATTGCACAGTGGTGGAGCCAGAAATAAGTCCCAGACTGGGCTGTTCTCCAAAGTCTGTATTCTCTCAGTTATATCTGTGGTTCCCCAAATTAGGATATGACAGTGTGCTGGACTGTGCACAAAGACACAGGATAAACATATTTTTTTCTGGAGCATAAATTGTACTTGAATTTGAGAAAGAACTCAGGAGGATTTTTATATAAAATCAAACAACAATAAATTGGGTTGAAGGAGTTGGAGGATCACACCAAGATTTCAAGATTATATACAGCTATATATACACATGCACATATATTGATATTATTGATCTATCATAAGTATATTGCATGGGAAAAATGCACACAAATTTTTAAGATGAAAAGATTCTGAAGAACTTTCTTGCTTTCAATGAACTACTTCAAGATATCAGGGAAACAATGTGTTTTTCTTTCTTCAACTAGCTGGGGTACTCCAGAGGAAGAGTTTGAGAAACATGGGACCACACTTCTCTCACAAATTAAGAACTGCTGAATGGCTCCAAGGTGAGCTCTTTTTATCATCATTCTGGCTTGACACAGAGAGCTCTTAGACAAACCTTGTCTAGAGATACTGCCTTCTGTGCTCTTGCCTGGAAGAAGGCTTGCTAGAACCATTAAACAAAGGAAACAATTTTACTTGGTCTTATGCTCAATTGGTATTTTCTTATTATCCCTCTATATAAGGGAATGACCGGCCAAATCTCAAAAAAAAAAGTCAGAGAAGGAAGTGCGTCAGATGAGCTCTGTGAGTTATTGCTGGGTGTGCTGTTACGATTTGGGGTGGGGGGTTGCCCAGGAGGAGTCTGGGTGGTCCCTTAGCTGTTTGTGGAAACCTCAACAATGACCACACACACAAAAAATAACAACTAATGTTTATTAAGCACTTCCTATGCGCCTGGTACTGTTAATCCCTTCAACACTTAAAAACAATTAAAACTGTCTTATACTCATTTTACATATAAAGAAACAGAGGCACAGAGTTCAGAAACTTCCTCATGGACTCAGGCCATCAACAAGAGACAAGAGAATAAATGTGGGCCTCTGTTTTTCTTAATTTTGCCACATAAATCCACTCACATCTAAATGAATATTACCTCAAAACGGAATGAATCCAGGTTCTTTCAGGCACTCAATATCTGAAGTCTCTTTTCCTCCCTCACTATTTTTTAATTTAGAGAAGGCTTTTAGGACTGTTTCTCTTGGTGGTGGCAGCCTATAATCATTCTGCTCCAGGAATCAAGCAATGTGTTCAGAATATGTCACGTTTCCCTGTGACACTAATGGCAAAACCACACTTTCAACCAAACCCAGAGAACGATGGCGAGGAATATAAGAAATGTGGTCTCTTGTTTCCACCCCGCAGTTTACGCCAAAGGTTCTCAACTTCCACTCCAGCTCCATAAGCCACGAACAAGATACTTAACCTCTTAGCCCCATCTGTGAAATGCTGATGCTACTCTTTACCTTTTTTTTTTTTTTGAAGGTTTGAGGAGTCTATCCAAAGACCATCCAGATGAAATGTGTACAGAGCATATGCTTTCAGGGAAGTATTTTCTTGTCTTTGGGTGGTGAATTGTGTATGTTTGGATGTTTTTTTTCAGCATGGGCAGGCACCAGGAATCGAACCCGGGTCTCCGGCATGGCAGGCAAGAACTCTGCCTGCTAAGCCACCATAGCCAGCCCTGGATTTGTTTTTAATTGAAAACTGTATTTAATGCTAAAATCATGAGGACTTGTGGTCCGGAACATGGTCTTGGGTTTATATCCAATTTCCCTCACCTTCCAGCAGAGGGACCTTGAGACTTCTCTGCCTCAGTTTCCCCATCTATAATAAGATATATAATAAATAATGTAATTCTCATAAAAATCCTGAAAGGTAAGTCCTTTTTCTAGGTTATTGCTACATAATAAGCCTTTAATAAAATATTACACAGACATACACACATACCTCCACACACGTATACATATATAGATACATATATATAGTGGATGTTTCCATTTGAACTGTCCAAAGGTAATAAAAGATAGCAGCATGAAAGCATAAGCACTGTGTCCTGGGTAGTCTATGTAACGTAGCAGAAAAATTACTGGATTTAAAAATTTCATTTTGTGAGTTTTTTAAAAATTTTACTGCCACTGATTACATGTATGAATTTGGGCAAATAATTCAATCTGTCTGGAGATGGTTTTCCTCAGCAGTAAAGTGAGGCTAGTGGGTTGGATAAGACATAATTCTTCAACCCATAGTTGTTTTGTGTGTTTTGTTTCTTAACTTTGCAAAGTTTGGAAGTAAGATGAAGTTCTTCAAAGATAGTGATCCTGGCCTACACAGTTTAACTCTACCTCTCCTTTCCAAGTTAGTATAGAAATAGCTAAACTAGTGTAATAGGGAAAATTGGTTTTCACTGTTGGAAAATAGGGAAGGGTGACATACACATGCCAGAAACTTGAAGAATTTCTGCAAGAAATGGCACTGCTGAGACCTGAGTGAAGGAAGCATCCACCAGCCTGGAACTCCAGATCTTGAGAAGAAAGTCCTGCCATGGGGTGAGGTAGGGGCGGAATGTTCTTCACCATGGCTCAACATTTACACCTGAGCATCTTCTTTTGGCTTCAGCTTCCTCCTTTCTTTGGAAAGACTACGGGGTCTCTGCGCTATCCAGAAAAAATTTCACACTGTCTAAATTTTCCCACCTTCTCTAGTCTGGGATCTTAACATTTTCTATAAGGATCTGCATGATCTCCAAAAGAACTCATTCCAAGTCCTAGTATTGAAAAACCTAGCTGTTCCTTTTTAAAGCCACTATAATCAGGAAAAGTCTCAGCAGCTGGGAACACAAGGACCAATCTGAGGAATCAAAGAAAATATCCCCGCCTGAAACAAACAAGTGTGCACATAAAGATAATTCTAATTCATACTCCCTATGAAATTCAAGACATTCCATATCTAAAACAGTATCAGGCACCCCCTTCCCCCCTAAAAAGAGAAAACTTCAGGAATAAGAAGTTATTAATAGGATGAAATATATTATATAGAAGCAGTGAACAGTGAGTTGGATACTGCAAAAACAAAAACAAACATGAATTGGCAAATTACAAGACTAAATTGACACATTCTCCCAGAACTCAAAGAAAAAGAGAAATTTAAAAATTGTACTTATGACAGAATACAAAACAGATGTTGGATAGATTCAAGAATCCAATGAATAAGCAGAAGAAAGATAATTATCAAATAAGTAATAGAAGAAAAAGTTCTTAAACCAAAGAAGTTTACTAAATCTTGAGATGGAATGGCTAAGTACTATACAAAGTACTATATAAAATTAGTGAAAGATCCCATACCTAGGTATTTTCTGTTGACAATTCTATCAAATCAAAGGTAAAGAAAAAAAAATTCTACAAGCATCCAGGAAGAGAAAATAGGTTACCTGCAAAGGAAAAAATATTAAATAGCCCTCCTTCCTTCCTTTCTCTAATATAAACAAGCTGACAATGTGCCACTTTCTCCAGTAAATTTAGGGGAAAAGATTGCCAAGTTATAAGAACTTTATATTCAATTAAAATATTAACCTGGAGGTAAATAGAAAGGAACGCTCAGGTAAGTAGGAGCTTAAAAAGCTTAATATTTATATATCCTTCAGGAAAATTTTATCTAAAAATGGATTCAGTCAACTGAGAAATTGAAAAAATAAATTAAATTAAAACTTAAAGCACTGGAAAGGAAACACACACTCACATCCAACCCCACATGTATATTTAATGAAATCAGTAAATCTTACCGCAAGTTTAAATCATTATTGTTGATACATGTGCTGGTTTGAAATTGTTATGTACCCCAGAGAAGCCATGCTTTCTTTCCTAACCCAATCTTGTGGGGACAGACCTATTGTTTAGGGTGGAAACGTGATCCGATTATTTCCATGGAGATATGACACACCCAATTGTGGGAGTGACTTTTTGATCAGATGGAGATGTGACTCTGCCCATTCAAGGTGGGTCTTGATTACTTTACTGGAGTCCTTTAAAAGAGGAAACATTTTGGAGAGTCAGAGCTGAAAGAAACACTTGGAGAATAGTTGCTTGAGAGCTAGCAGAGACGCAGACATTTGGAGATGCCTGGAGAGCCAACAGGGAAAACAGATGCCTAGACATGGAGATTTGGAAATGCAGAGCCTAGGAGATGTCGCCATGTGCCTTCCCATGAGACACTAAGCAAGCCAGAACCCAGAGTTTTGTCCTGGAGGAACTAAGTGAAGGCCGACAGACACTTAGAGAGGAAACCACTGGAATCAGAAACTGGAAGAAGTGGAACCGGGAACGAGGACCAGCAGACACCAGACACATGTCTTCCAGTGTGACAAACACGGGGCTTTCTTGAGTCAAAGGCCCTTCTCTCTGGATGACTTAGTTTGGACACTAAGGCCTTAGAACTGTAAACTTATAACTAAATAAATTCCCTTTTGAAATGTCGTTCCATTTCTGGTATATTGTATTTCAGCAGCATTTAGCAAACCAATACATATGAAACATAATGCTAATATTTAGCATTTATCAGCAATATAAATTTAGTTTCTATCAGTAAGGAGAATCAATAGCTATCATTTAATTCCTGCTCTTATAAAGATAGACAAAAATCATAGACAATTATTATTAGAAAAAGATGAAATTATACTTTTGAAAATCACTGGTGGAAAATTAAGCAAAATATCAAAGATGTTAAAAATAAATGGATGCACAAATATATATCAGGATAATGCAAGCAAAACTCCAGTTTAACAATATTAATTTTGGAAAAAGCATTAAAGGTAACAAAGAGGTTATATTATATTGATTAAATATATACCCCTAATGAAGATATATGTGAGCTAAATAATATTGCATAAATTATAAAGAAATGTGTTGGAGATTTTATAAAAATCATGATAGAAGATTTTTAAATGACTCTTGTCTTCACAAATCAAGTAAACAAAAAGTTAAAATATTTGAATAGTTTAATCAATACACTTATCAAACTTTTTGTTAATCAAAGTATCTTGGATGATAAATAAAATTAAAGCATATCCTAGGACACTAAAGGAAATCAACAATTTAAAAATATAGAAACTTTATAAGCTGTATTTTCTAAAACATGCAATGACTCCAGAAATTGAGAAAAAGATAAACAAAAACCATGTGAAAATTGTGAAACAGTTTCCTAGATAATTCTAATTCAAAGATAAATTTTAATATATACTATTTAGAAATTAGCAATAATGAGAACAGTTCACAGTGGAATGTATGAGATTCAATAACCTGGATCAGATTTACAGTATAATTCATATTCTCAATAGCTTTTATTATAAAACATGAAATAAAATATAATGAATAAACTTTAACACAAGAAGCCAGAAAAAAGAGAGGAACTAAAAAAAGAAGCAGGGGAAGTGAATAAAAGAAAAAATAATAAAATTATAATGTGAAAATAAATGCACAAAACAGAATTGTTCAATACATTTAAGAGTCAACCATTGGATAATTTGTATAGGGAAATAAGACAAAAAGTCTTCACACAAATATAGGAAAAACAATATAACTACAGATATGAAAGAAATTTTGAAATTATTATGGGTATGTTATAAATGTAAAATATCAGTGCATTGGTAATTTCTACCTCTTCTCCAGGAAGAAAACATGAATAAAATAATAATCACCTAAGAGGCTGAGATAATTGTCAAAGAATTACTTCAAAAAAGGATTTAGAGTTTGATGGTTTTTCTCTGAGTTCTATGAAATCTGTACAATTCAAATGAAATCCCAAAGACTGAAAATCCCAAAGAGTATTTTGGAACAAAAAAAGATTACTTAAAATGCACATGAAAAAAAACCCTAAAAACCAAAGAGAATTTGCCCAAGATTAGAAGATCCTCCAGATGTTAAAATTAATTAAAACAATGTGATTCTATGTAAGAACCCCAGCCAAAACAGTATAATAGAATAAAAAACCCAGCAATGGACCCAAGTCTATTAAAGTTTAATTTTTCAAATTGATGGTAAAAGAGTTAGTCAGCAAATAGTGTCGGAAAAGCCAGCTAACCACGTGGGGAAAAAAGTTGGATTTTGACCATATATCTTACATTAGAATAAATCTAGAAGTAATGATTTAAATGTTAAAAAAAAACCAAAAAACCAAAATTTAAAAATACTCTAAGTACAGGTAGTCAAAAAAGGACAATGGCACCCCAATAGCAATTATGAATACTGATGTTAAATTTCTGAGTAAAGTGCAGACAATATAATTTAGTTTTGTATTAAAAGAATAATCTATTATGACCAAGTATAACCAGAAATACAAGAATGGTCCAAATATTTTTAATGCATTACACTTTAACAGTAGGTCAAAGAAAAAAATCTGATCATCTCAATGGCTGCCAAAAACGAATTTTTATTACATTGAACATCTCTTCCTGACTTTTTTAAAAGAATACTTGGACTTCCTTGACATGATCTCATTTCCAAATGATGAAACATCTGAAGTATTTCAATTAAGCTCAGCAACAACACTACCCATGGATTTTGCAGGGAACCATATGCAATTGATGATGTTAAAATAATTTATTCTACCAGTACTTAAATTACTATTAGACACTCTATTATGCTAATGAAATGACCTGTTAAATTTGTCACAATTTGATAGTTGTTTTGCAAACTGACGAAGCTACGAAATCTTAGAAGACCAATATGATATAATGCAAACCGCATGAAGTGGACCAAATCCAGAAACCAGAATCACATCACTGGTTCTGCCATTTACTAGTAACTTGACCGTAGCAAATTATCTCGGAACCTCAATGTCCTTAACTATAAAAGTGAAGTTACAGCAGCCAAGATGGAGTAAGCTGGCTACTGCCCATCCCTCCTGATTACAACTAAAAAACTGGAAAAACAAAAAAAGCAACTACCTGAGGACTTCAAAAGTAAACAAAGCTGATGGATTGGGGAAAGGGAGACAAAACCTGGAGAAATGACCCAAACTAGTGTGAATTTCTAGGTGCGTGTGTATGTGTGTGTGTGTTTCTCTTTTCCTCATAGTTTAACCTGAAGGTGGGCCCCAATCACACAGCAGTGGCCTGAGATGCCACCTAAAACTCCAAGAAACCCCACATACTTCTGGCAGGAGAACTGAGAAAAGGGTCCCTGTGGTTAAAAGAATGTGATGGGTTTTTCCATTTTTATTTCTCTTTTATTATTCCCAGTTTTGATTCAATGGCAGCCTCAGTTGAGAACTGCATGACAGCCCTGTGGAATTCCAAGGGAATTTTTTTCTTGCTAGAAAACTTAGATAGGGGGTCTCTGAGGGCCAGAGAGTGGTGGGTAGTGATCCTGGAGAAGAGAGAGTTGGGGAAGAGGATCTACTAATGCTGTGTATGAAGCTGCATAAATCATAGGCTCATCCCTGAGCTGCAGAAGTACAAGAAAGACACAGAGCAGATTCGTAAAGGTATTGAAAAGTGCAAACTGACAATTGAAAGACTCACATTGAAACCACCACCCACAGAAGACAAACTAGGACTTTTGGTCTGAACCTAACCAGAGTGATGATTACCAAAGCAAACCAAGAAAAGTAAATGAATATTCTCCAGAGGATTTGAACACTATTCAGAATCTAAACAGTATGATATTCCAAATGTGTAGGATATAATTTAAAATTACTCAATTTACAAAGCACTTTGAAAATGTGACCAGTTCTCAAGGGAAAAAAAACAATAAAAGATAGCAAGCCTGAGATGTTGGAATGATCAGACAAAGACTTTAAAAACAGTTATGCTCCATGAGGTAAAAGTAAACACACTTGAAATGAAAGTAAAGATAGAAGTTCTCAGCAAAAAAATAGCAATTTCAAAAAGAACCAAATGGAAATTTAGAACTGGAAATCTAATATCTGCCACAAAAAATTCAGCGGATGAATCAACAGCAGAATGGAGATGAAAAAGAGTCAGTAAACTTGAAGATAGAGCGATAGAAATGATCTCATCCAGAGAACAAAGAAAAGGATTGGAAAAAAAAGTGAATAGAATTTCTGATAAAAGTGGAATTGTATCATAAGAGCTAACATCTGTGTCATTGGAGTTCCAAATAAAGAGGAGAAAACGATTGGTTCAGGAAAAAAATTTGAAAGCTAATGCTTGAAATCTGGCCAAATTTGGTGACAGACATAAATTTACAGATTGAAGACATTCAGTGAAACCAAAATAGGATAAACTCAAGAAAGCAATGCCTGGATACAACATAATCAAATTGCTGAGAGTTAAAGATGAACAAAAAATCTTGAAAAGAGTTAGAGAAAACCTATAAAACAATGATTCAAATGACCAGAGAGTGCTTCTCAGAAATTGAAGTAACAATGTTTATGACAGGATAATTAAGAAATTGTACGTGACGTGCTTAGCAGATAAAAGACACTCATAAATAGCAGATGTGATAGACTGACTCATTGAACGCCAACAAAAGACATGCTCTTAATCTTAATCTCTATTCCAGTGTGTGAACCCATTTGTAAACAAATAGGTTAAGGTGTGTGAGGGGGTATACTCATTTGTGAATTGAATCTCAGAAGATCCTACTTAGGTGTGCCCAACTGAATCAGGATACATCTTAGTCCATATAGCTGGAGGCGTTAGAAAAAGAAGCCAGAAGTCAGAGAAAGCCACAGGAAGAAGCCAGAAGTCAGCAGAGACTGGAAGTGCGGACACAAGAAAGGAGAGAACCCCATGTGATAAGACGCAGAAATGCAAGCTGAGGAACCCTAAGGATTGTGGCGAGATAGCACTGGACACTGCAGATTTGAGGGAGAAAAACATGACCTTGCTGACATCTTTACTTTTACAGTGAGACCATAAATGCTTATTGTTTAAGTCAACCCATTGCAGGGTATTTGTCATTGCAGCTCTGGCAAACTAAGACGGTAAGCATTATTATTCTATTTGCAACTCCTTCACTACACCTCAGCATACTATACTTATTTTCCATTCTATATTCTCAATTCACCCATGGTGTTTGCCTATACATCTCTGATCCCAAGAGCTGGATGCAAAAACACCTTTGATATTATTTCTCTTGACTTACCGTAAATATTTTGCTCTTGTTGAAATAAGCCTCTGCTAATTCATGTCTTCTTTTTGAACAAGTTTTTTTTTTTAACTTTGTAAGTTTCCTCAAATATTATATGGGTATAATAATTTCTCTTTTACTATCTTATAGGGATTTGTGAAGAGCAGTTGAGATATAAGGCAAGATATAAAACTTCCTGTGCCCAACTAAGGCATTGCAAGTCATATATTTCAGAACCAGTACTAGCTTGGAAGATCTGAAAGCCTGCTTCTTTTAGCCAGTCTCCGGAGGAACTATTTCCAAGAGCCATCACTTGCCCACATCTCTTCCATAGACTGATAAGGTTGAGATGTGTCAGTGAACCATGCTATGCTTTGCCAGCTGGCCTATGTTTAGGTCAAGCAGTCACCACATTAAACCCATACAGCCTTTAGCAAGGCATTTTCTAGCTCTTGTTTGGCACCTATTCAGCCCATTTTAAATGCTGTTTTCAGCAAAGTGAGGAATCTAACTTTTGTCTTCCTTCAGCCCAGGAAATTAGCAATAGAGAAGTTAAGGCCCCCCAAATTAAATTCAAAGTAGGATTCAGAAGATGACTCATTTCAACTAGCTGAGGTTTTCTGATAGTGATTACAAACTCCTGGCCCTCCTCTCTCTACTCCCATTTCCCAAAGGTTATGAGTAGTAACATACAAAATAACTACAAGTGATGAATGGACTCGGTCTCTCAGTTCACTCTCATGCATGAAGTCAGCAAGAAGTGCTGGATTGTAGGAGGATAAAAGAATGGGTGGGAGGGATGGGTTTTTTTTCTGTTTAGCTTCCCATCTCTGAATAGAAGATATTTCTGTATAAAGGACAGCCTCATGGAAAGAAGAATGAGCAGGGTCAGGAGTGCTGCAGATGACTATTTCCAGTCCCTTCCTAATTCATCTCAAAGTTTCTTAAAATGCTTGGCCAATGTTGAAGGAATAGTCGCACAGGCTTCCTGGATTTTATGAGTCTGTGTTTAACAGAAAGCCGCAAGGTAGAGTGGAAAGGATGTGGAGCCTGAGACTGCTCTGGGTTCTGATCTGTGTCCTTAGAAAGCTGTTATGGCCTCAGTTTCTTCATCTACAAGTAAGGAATATGAAACCCCTGTTTTTCAGATGAGGTTTCTGTGCATCTCAAATTTACATGTATTCAGGGAAGAGATGACTGTAACAGGAACTCTGACGGAAAACTTCCCTGGTGAGAACAAGCTGCAAAGATGAAGGTGAAGATACTGAGACAGAACCCAGACAACTATGTCCGTGAAACAAAATTAGACTTACAGAGAGTTCCAAGAAACTATGATTCTGCCTTACATTCTTTCGAGGTTCTGCGAGAATATGTAAGAGCTTTAAATGCTACCAAACTAGAACAGGTATTTGCAAAACCATTATTTGTCTACCTGGATGGTCACCGAGATAGAGTCAGTTGTTTGGCAAAACATCCAAAGAGCCTGGCTACAGTCCCTTCTGAGCCATGTGATAAAGAGGTTAGAATTTGGAACTTGACTGAACGAAAATGTATCTGTACAATGCAAGCACACGAAAGCGTTGTATGAGGAATATATACTCGCCTTCGTGGGACATCTCTTTTTACTGTTGATGATGGAGAAGAGGAGGAGCCACTACCACAGTGTTAGGAAAGACATGTATACTGGAATTGATTATCACTGGAAAGCTGTTTTTGCCACATGTGGACAGCAAATGGACATTTGGGATGAATAAAAAACCCAAATCCTATATGTTCAATGGCTTGGGGGTTTGACAGTATAAGTAGTGTTAAATTTAACCCAATTGAGACATTTCTCTTGGGAAGTTGTGTTTCTGATAGAAATAAAGTACTATTTGATATGAGGCAAGTCACTCCTCTGAAAAAAGTTATCTTCGATATGAGAACAAATACAATCTGTTGGAACCCTATGGAGGCTTTCATTTTTACTGCAGCAAATGAAAATTTCAACTTATATACTTTTGCTATGTGGGCACAGTAATGCCTGTAATGGTACATATGGATCATGTATCTGCAGTGCTTGATGGGGATTATTCTCCCACTAGGAAAGAGTTTGTGTCTGTTAGCTTTGACAAATCTACTAGAATCTTTCCCGTGGTTAAAGTTCCTGTGGTTAAAGAAGCATTGCACACAAAGTGAATGCAGCACGTTAATCTGCATAAAATGGACTTCTAACAGCAAGCACATTATGTGTGGATCTGATGAAATGGACATTTGTCTGTGGAAAGCTAATGCTTCTAAAAAGTTGGGTGTGCTTACATCACAAGAAAAAGTAGCCACGGATTATAATCAGAAGTTGAAGGAGAAATTTCAACATCATCCTCAGATAAAACATATAGTTCATCACCATCATCTATCAAAATCTATCTACAGCCAGGAGCAGTGCATCATGAAAGAAGCTCGTGGATGAAAGGAAGTGAATCATTGTAAACACAGGAAATCTGGACCTGTCCCAATTGTATCGGAGAAGAAGAAACACGTAATGGCAGTTGTGAAATAATATTTGATATTCCTCACAATCGTAATGTATAATTATTTGTAATTTGTATAAACTCTAGAAATAAAAGTACTGGCTCTAGTTTAATAGCAGACATTTCAGTTTTATGTGTAGAACTTTATCATTCCTCATTTTAGCTAGCCTGAAAAACTATCCTTAAAGGTGACCTGGTTGTCAAGACTATTTAACATTTTGTACTTTGATCTGCTTTCTTATTTTATTAAAGAATATAATACTTGTAAACTAATTTAACTTTCTCTGATCTGTTTATTATACAGTAGGTACTATATGTTTGAATTTACATTTAGGCCCAATATCTCTTTGTTATTCTTAATATGGGATTGAATAATGATTACCATGATTCTTTAGACTCTACGAGTCTATATAACATTTAGAACTATGTCAGAACTTTTTTTCAACGAATTTATTTTCTGTGCTTTATATATATTTAATTTTGAGACTTTAAAGATGATTAGCCTGCATTTTTATAACTTTCATAAATAATTATAATTTGTGGTCAATTCAAGATAACAAAACATCTTTTTTCTCAGCATCAAAAAATTTACACGTATTAATATAATAGATACTGCTAAAGGACTAACAGGATTTGAAAACTGCTATATGAAATGGAGTACTCTCCTTTGTTATGGATGGGAGAGAATAGGGGCTAAGATTTGCTGTGAGTCAGGGCACAATCTAGAAACCCTTACTCCATCCTGTTAATTCTATTATTATTTCTATAAGAATGTTATTGAATAAAATCTTCGTGCCTTTCCTGTACATGCCCTTTCTTCCTTCCTTTATCCAGTGTCCATTTATCAGTCTCCCAATAGCCTCATGTGTGTCTCCAGGTACTTCTCTCACCTGGACCATATCATTTTAAAACAAGTCGAGAAAGCATCATTAAGACAAGAAAAATGACTTCTCCATCTCCCCAGTGTGCCATTCTCCCTATGAATAAATGACATATGCCTGTTATTGCTAGTCTTCATCTACAAATAAAAGATGGTGAAACCCCAAATAATATTTTTTTGTTAAGCTAAGTCCAAACTAATCCTTTTATGTCAACAACAGTTTTCCACGGTTGATTCAAACTTCCTTCTATTTTGTGGTGCAATAAGCCCTCTCTTTCTGTTCTCTTCCTTGGTAATTACATATCGTAATATTTCTAGTTCTTACCACTTTTACCTTTGAAAGCTTAACCCCCCAAATCAATCTAATTTAAATAAAAGAAAAGATAGCCCACTAGAATTCTGTTTGCTAAAATTATCTCCAAGTTAGCAAACCAAGTCAATCAAATGTAAGATCTACCTTAACATAATTGAGTCATTTATAAAATTTCACCAGTTTCAGGAAATTCTATCAGAAGTCATCAAAAGATAAACTATCAGATGGGCAAATATGCAATGATCAAGGCTTAAGTTAAAGAGGGAACTGTTAGATAGAAAAGACCACTGGGCCAAAGTTGGCACCAAGGCACAGGCCTCAAGGTTATTCAGAAGAGTACAGCTTTTTAAAGACAAGGACGGGAGGTCTCCTTACCTGTCTTCTGTGAGCTTCATTAAGGTTGTTCCTCGAGTAGAGAAGACAATAAAAGACATTCTTAGCTGTGGGCTGTCGAGAAAAAGGAATTCTATTAGGGCAGATGGAAAGACTTTGGAAATGGCATTTGCTTCCAACCTTTCTATGTGTTCTATCTTTTCTTTACCCCCTCCCCCCTTACATCATGGCTGCAGAACCGAGGACCTACAGTTGAAAGGTGGCCACCAAAGCTGGTGTCGTGAGCATTTAGCTAGCAGCAGGCTTAAAGCTGTGGGCCAAAGAGAAGACCTGCATTTTCTTCCCAGAGTCTGCTTCTAGTTTGACATCACTGGTCAGTGAATGTTGAATACAAGTAAGAAAGGCTTTGCTCCATCACTGCTCTGTGCTTTGTCTGAAGAAGTGTATCCCTAGAAGGGAAATGGTCTGCATGGTATCTATAAAAAAAGGAAAATCCTGATAGACACAATTTGACAGTGTCTGCACAGTAGCCTGGTGCCTCAGGCTGTTGCAGCTTGATGTCATTAGCCATTAAGATCATAAAATGAACTCCCTTTGCTTTAGAAGAAGGATCAGCATAAACTCATAAGTTTTACTTGGCTTCCCAAGGAGGTTATCTTATAAGGAGAGAATGTGCTGATTGGGCACACGATTATCTATTACACTTGGTAGTCACACTTCTCTTTAATAATGAATAAATTGTCATGGTTTTTATATGTCAGTGCCCAGAAGTTTTGCCTGGGTAACCATCCCACTCTGAGAGAAGGCACAACTCTCAGGTGGAGGCCAAACATGTTTCTTGGTGGCCTCATCAGTGGAATGCCAGGCTTGTGGGGCTCTCTCTGGATGCTCTCTGGTTCATCCCTGATAGCATCGACCTATTTCTTCACATTGCAGTAACCTCCTACACCTGATCTAGCTCCAAATCGTATAGTTCCCACTTCCCCAAATGTTTCTCAAACCTATCCCCCTTTCTCATATCTTAGTTTAGGATCTTGTCTTCAATTGCTTGGCCCCTGTAATTGTTTCCTGGATGGTGGGTATCCTTGCCTACGATCATTCCTTGCTCCAACTCATATTTCACACTGCTAAAAGAATTATTTTCCCAAAATTTAAATCAGGTTTTGTCACTTATCTGATATAAAGCCTCCATTGGCTTCTTTTGCTAGAGGATGAAATCTTCATTCATTATCACCCATCTGACTTATGTTTGGAAAACCTTAGTATGGTATTTAATATTTGGTGGGAGCTCAAGCAGTAGCTGGTAAATTGAACACTGGTCTCTTGAAATCAATCTAAATTCTCTTTCCATGACCCCACACTACCTCACCAGTGATGAGACAATAGTATACTTTTGTCTTAAATGATAATAACCATCATAATGACCATAAAAATATAATAATGGCCAATTGCACTGAGTGCTCATTATGCATCTGACACTATTCTAAGTGATTTATACGTATTATCTTATTAAACTTGGAACAATCTTTTGAGGTTAGTAACTACTATTATTCCTATTTTTCCACAAAAGGAAATTGAAGCCCTGAAAAGTTTTCCCAAAGTTACATAGTAGGAGTTCGGTCAGTCTGGGGCTTTGAAACCAATCTTTCTGATTCTAAAACTTGGAACCTTAACCACTATATTATCCTGCCTCCCTTACATCAAGTTCTTAAGTTCAGTTTTGGAAAGATTGGGTTTGAAATGTGCAAATGTATGTCTCCAAGAGGCGATTGGGCATATGAGTCTTGGCTACAGACATAATTTGGGAGTTATCAGCATACTGATGTGGGTAAAGTTATTCACAGAAATGTCAGCAATGAGAAGGAAAGTGAGCCAAATATAAAACCAACTGTGCTGGTTTGAAAGGATGTATGTCCCCTAGAAAAGCCATGTTTTAATCTAAATCCCATTTCATAAAGGCAGAATAATCCCTATTCAATATTGTATGTTTGAATCTGTAATTAGATAATCTCCCTGGAGATGCGATTTAATCAAGAGTGGTTGTTAAACTGGATTAGGTAGAGGAATGTCTCCACCCATTTGGGTAGGTCTTGATTAGTTTCTGAAGTCCTATAAAAGAGGAAACATTTTGGGGAATGGGAGATTCAGAGAGAGCAGAGAATGCTGCAACACCATGAAGCATAGAGTCTACAAGCCAGAGACCTTTGGAGATAAAGACAGGAAACGCCTCCGCGGAGCTTCATGAAACCGGAAGCCAGGGGAAGAAGCTAGCAGATGATGTTGTGCCCACCATGTGCCCTTCCAGATGAGAGATGAACCCTGACCATGTTCACCATGTGTCTTTCCAGATGACAGAGAAACTGTGACTGTGCTCACCATGGACCTTCTCACTTGAGAGAGAAACCCTGAACTTCATCGGCCTTCTTGAACCAAGGTATCTTTCTCTGGATGCCGTCGATTGGACATTTCTATAGACTTGTTTTAATTGGGACATTTTCTCAGCCTTAGAACTGTAAACTAGCAACTTATTAAATTACCCTTTTAAAAAAGCCATTCAGTTTCTTGTATATTGCATTCCAGCAGCTAGCAAACTAAAATACAACACTAACATTTAAGGGGCTGTCTAGGGTCAGTGAGAAGGAAGGAGAACTAAGAGCCAGTGGTGTTACAGGAGCCAGTGCAGGAGAGAATTTAAAGAAGAAACAAGTCTGAATCGAATGAAGTACAGCAGAATAAGGACGAAAAGGTGCTCACTGGATTTTTCCACTGGATTTTTCCAACTAACTTTGGTGAGAGCAGGAAGGTGGAAGGTGAGGATGAAAGCCAGATGGCAGCAGGTCAAGGAATGAATGAGACGGATATGGAGATGGCCAATTTTTCAGGTTGTTTGTATGAGAAATCAGTATAGATAGGGTAGTATCTAGAGGAAGACGTGATCAAGGAGATGTATGGGTTTTGTTATCTGGGGAAGAAAGGCAGGAAAGACTAGTTTATTTCTGTCTATAGACTGTAGGGAAGGCACCATGGACAAGGCAGAGGAAAACAGAATAGAGAGACCTGGAAGAGAGTAGACATTGGGATAAAACTGGACTAAAATACAGAGGGCAGATGGGATACTTGGATCTCAGGGACTATAGGAAGGACAGGCGCACATCTTTTAGGTATAGGATTGGAATTTGAGGTAATCATTCTTGCTTACTGTGATCTGGGTTCTTGGTGAGGTAGGAGGTGAAGCTTTGTGCTGATGTGACAGTGTAAGGTATAGATTGGAGGCTTGAAGAAAATGAAGAATTTGAAAATATCCAGAAAATGGGAGGGGATGAAATAAAAACAAATGACAGAACTTGAAATTTCAAGGATCCCGCTGAAATTAGAAATGATATATTTGTATTGTCATTGGCCACTGTTATTGAATGAATTTCCCCACTGTAGTATCAGTGGGGATACTACACTGATAGATAGCTATCACTATCTTTTAAAATGAATAAACAAGTCATTCATTCATTCATCTATTTAAAAATATTTATTGAGCATGTACTATGTGATGGGCACTTTTCAGGCACTCAGGCTGCAAAAGTGAACAAAATACCCCTGCCTCCAGGAGTTTGATGGTACTCTTGGTGCCCCACTCTGAGGATCTCCTCAGTTATGGGGGACCAGAGAAGACACCCAGAGAAACGTGTCTTATGGTCTAGATTAAGCCATTTCAATCTCTCTAGTCCTGACTTTTTTCATCTATAAAACAAAGGGATTGGTCCAGGTGGTCTGTTAGTTCCTGTCCATCTCTAATTTTCTTTGATTCTGAGATAGTGAATGGCTAGAATTATTGAGGGAACTAGAAAAAAGACGTGTCAATTGCCCATTCTAAGCCATGTCCTGGGCTAACTGGTTTATACATGCTTTCTCTCATATTCCTCATGTGTAAACTCAGGTTCAGCCAAGCTAAGTAAATTAAACTGCACAATGGAGCTTGGACTCAAACCCACATCTGCCTAACTTCAAAGCCTTTTCCACTAGACAACTCGGCTTCAGAGGGAAGAGAAGATGAGAAGAGCAAATAGAGACGTGGCGGATATGTTAAGTGCCTGGAGGCAGATGTGTTTTACATTACTCCAAAGGACTCAATGCATGAGAATGCAGGAAAGAACACTTGGGATTCACCAAAAAGTCTTCTGAAGACTGCTACTGTCCAACTATTGGACTGTTTGCCTCAAAAGGCAGCAGTTTCTCACCAAAGCTGTTCAAGTTGAGGGTTAGTGAATGCTTCTGTGAGTAGTTTGGAAAGTTGTTTCTTTCAATTCTAAGTTTATAATTATTTTAAGAAGTCTTTTATTTTTAATACCACCCATGCGTTTGTTTCTCTTCTTTCATATACGTTTTTTTGTTCCCTCTTCTCAGCATATGCTTTCTAATCATCTGGCATTTAGAATCATAAATCTTTCATGAACTTCCTGCTACAGCTTCCAATTTTCAGTACTGTAGAGAGAACATCTCCTTACCCTTTCTTTCCAATTAGGTAGGTAGGCATGTGTTAAAATCAGTAACTAAATTCAGAGGGCACACATTTTTCACTGCTCTGGGCCCAGAGAACAACCTGTACTCTGGGATAAGGAACTTTATTCAAAGTAGAAGTTCATGGTTACTCATATTGGCTGGAAGATGCTATGGAGGCCATCCAGCATGGAGTGGAGTTGTGTTAGAATCTACAACGGTCAGACCAATTTTACCAAAGTTGAAGTTTGCTCCATGCACACCCATGAAAGCTATCACAGTTGCATCATCCCTTAGAGACTGCATACAGATAGGGTGAAATTACCCCCTTTCCACAATGGGTGCCTGTACTTACTGGAAAGTAGTTCCTCCAGGACACCCACCATATTTACAGTGAAGATGCTAAAAAATGCCTATATATTCCCTTACCTTGGAAGGTGCCGTTGAGACTGCCTAAATTACTCTACCATAAAAGGGCCATAGTTAGGGTGACCAGAGTAGGTTCCTAGTACATGAAAGTTTCAGTGCTAAAACTGGGACAGTTTTGCACAAAAGTCCAGATTTACCTGGGACTGAGGAGTTTCCCAGTTCATGGGACTTTCAGTGCTAACACTAGGCAAGTTCTGGGCTAACCGGATGAGTTGGTCACCCTACACACGGTCCAGCTAGGAAATGCCCATGGCCCCAGAGTGATGTACTGTGAAAGGAAAAGATTAAGAATATATTATTTGACAACAGAGGGAAAAAACTAACGTTTTGAAATTATAAACAAGACTGGTGCCTCCTGAAAACACCAAACTAAAAATTACTGTGTCAAGGATTTAAACAAAGTAAACTGTCTTTGATCCTAGAGCTGAGAGTCCATTTTTGCAAATATCATCCCCAAAGTGGTTAGTAAGTAATAGACTAGCAACCATGGCCTGGTTTTGCGCATGTCAGAGAACTATGAGGAAACAAGTAAATTGTGTTTCTCACCTGATGAATTTATGGGCCAACTGTTCCACGAAGTAATAGATCTCATTCCAGTGATGCAGCACACTTCCTGATCTAGGAAAAGCAAAGGAGAAAGTGCTTAATTCAGCTATTTACTTGTCTCAACTGTGTATTATTTCTGCTCATATTCTATTATTTTACATTTGATCTCTCCATTAACTGGACTCATTATCTGAAACTTCCATAACTTGGGAAATTATTTGAAAGCGTGTTCAGACTTTTTGCTAGAGTTCTTAAAAATTCTAGTAAAGAACTATTCTCACTCCCACTTCAGTAATACTACCCCTCCTGTCTCACCCTGCCACATACCCTGAACCTAAGTATATCTTAATACTTTCACGTCTTAAAGAAACAGTTATTTCTGTGATATTTAAATCATTTTCTTGATTAGGAAAGAAAAATTATTCTAATTCATTTAAATGAAATTAGCACAAACTAGATGACCAAAACTGATAAGGGGTAAAACAAACACAAATCCCCCAGAGACAAAAATCTGATTTCATTTATAAATACAGATGATGCAAAATCCCTAAATGAAATATTAACAAAACTAACCCCATAGAAATAAAAAGAATAATAATTAATTAATTGAAGTTTATTTTGAGAAGGTACAGATGATAGTTCAACATTTAAGGAAATCTAAAATAAATTAGCCATATTTTAAAAATAAAAACCATAGAGCCTTTTGTTATATTAAAAGGAATTCTTCTAACTTAAAGAAAATAAAGATTTAAAACTATTTCACTAGTTTGGAACCATATGGAATCATAGAATTTCAGAATTAGAAGGGGGAATCTTTATTTCCCAAGTCTGACTACTGTTTTACTGATACCACTTATTATTGCTTCACTTCTGCTTGTATTTTCCATAATGTTCTCCCTTAGTGTACGGCAGTGGTTCTGTATTAGTTCTTTCTATACTAATCCACTCTTTTCTGCAGCTGTGATGCTTCCTTCCTTTCACTTAGGGATCTGTTTCAGCCAAGCTCTGCATTTTTGCCTAACATTTCAATAATCGTTGAGGTTAGATTTTCCTCCTTCTACTCTGGCATTTTGTACTGCAAACATTTTCCACTAGTCTCAGATTACTTTTTTTTTTTATGCATTCATTTACCTTAATTTTTACTTCTAGAAACTAATTTGTTGCTATATTTTCTTTGGCTCAGGCTATTTTATAGATCTTTAAGAAGAATCTGTGCAAAGCAGAGTTTATGCTTTCGTTTTCATAGTACAATATGCCTAAGAATCCTGATTCTAGTTGGGTACATTCTATCTCTATGAGAAGAATATCTTTTTCTATACCCTTAAGACAACCGTCTACTTATATCCAGAAATCATGTTTGTCTGACATGAACAAAAATGACACAATATGTTATGATCATACACCAAAAGTTTCCATATTATAAGGGTATTATGAGCCCCAAGTTAATCTGAAACTTCAATTAAATTCCAGGACAAATTCTGAAAGGATTTTTTTTTAATCCATATACATGATACATAATATAGCGATACAGTCAGTGGAATAGACCAGAGAGCTCAAAATTAAACTGCAACTTCACTGGCTATATTGCGAAAGAGGTGATTCAAAGTGGGGAAAGAGAATAGATCCTTCAATAAATAATGTTGTAGCAATTGGATTCCTAATTGGAAAAATATTCTAATTGGCAGTTGGAGTTCTAATTGTTCTAAAACCCTATAAAGGGTCACTAGACAGGGATTCAATCCTGGATTCTTCCACATATTATATACTCTTTATAATGACATTTCCATGAAATAATCTTGAACATTATCTTGGGTAATCTGAGCCAGTATTTGGCATAACCAACAGCAGGGGAATTATACTGGGGATTCTGTATTTCTTATCTGTTGTAAAAATAAATGATCACCCAGCACTATTCTAGCTATCCTAGATGCAAAGATGAATAAGAAATGGTGTTTGTCCTCCAAGAACTCTTAGTCAAGTGGGGAAAACAGATTAATTAAAATGTAATGTGTCATGACATATTGCATAAGTGCTGTGGTTGAAGTCTGTGCTTTTGGAATGAAGAAGAGGAATGACTTGCTCTGGCAGTGAAGGCTTTGAAGAAGGATGCTATTTAATCTGGGATTTGGAGGCTAGGTAGAGGAAGCCAAAGTGTAAAACACTGAAGCATGAGCAGGCAGGCTGCATGTGTCAAGAGCAAGCAGTTTTATGTAATGGCAGCCCAGAGTAGAGGGTGAGGAGTGAAGGACTTAGGAAAGGGCTTAGGAGGGCGGGGACCCTCCTGTCATAACAGACCTTTTCAGTTTCTTATCTCTTAGCCATTTCCATCTGTTTGAGACAATCATGTCCACCCTGGCAAACTCTTACTCATTCTTCAAGACTTAGCTCAGACGCTTCTTGTTGCCCTTGACCAACACAGACAGGACTCACTGTTCCCATCCCATGTTCTCAGGGCACCTTGTACATGTATCCATCATCATCAACTTCTGATACTGGGTTGCAATCACTTTTTTTTCAAACTCCCCTTGTGAGGGTCCTAAGGATATCTGCCTCCGTGGTATCTGCCTATTAGCTTAGAGGAAGATGACAATCATGGAAAGGAGAAGTCTCCACTGCTGGTGGATGTTGCCTGATCTTTTCACAACAACAGGACATCACCTGTCCCACCTCAGCTTGATAAGCAGCCTAGGTTTGGGACTCATATGGCTCTAGACAATTCCTGTGATCCCACCTGAGCCTGAGGAATGTGGAATCATCTAGGTCAATGATTCTAGAGCAGAGCTCCTTAGTGACTGGGCGTACTTACTAGTTACAAACAGATACCATTTGTTAATCAGATGGCAGTGTTGAGTCTCTCAAGAACTCACTAAACTGCACACCGTGGACCTGGGCTTTCAAAGTTTTAGAAATTCTCTTTCATTAGGACCCTGGTTATCTTGCAGAACAGGATTCAGTTGTATATGTTAAATCTCAGAGATTGGTCCTGGTTGCCCTCTTGCAGCTTGGGGATGGATGCTAAGGTCAGGCATCCTGAGTGAGAGTCTAGGAGTCATGGCCCAAAGCTGTTCAGACGCCTCAGAAGAGGCACCACATGACTGGTTATAAGCCATCATCCATTCCAGAATTCCACAACTCCTACCCACTGGAATCAAGAGATTTCCTTCAACACTCGCCATCTGTGACACATTTCTGTAACGCAGTACTGTTTTTTGGTCCATGCAACCAGGACGATTAATCGGAGCAGAGTGTGAGGTGTATTGATTAGTGTGGAGTCCCATAGATCCCTAGCCCATGCCCTGGTTACCTCATCAATAGAGAAGACCTATTACAGGAACCAAAGTAGAAAATTAATAAGAAAATTCTTAAAGAGCTCTATTTGAATTGCTTAGAAATAACTAAGCGCCCGATATAAATATATAAAATTGGTACTTCTGAGGTAAAAGAGGGAAAACTCTCTGAGCACTAAGATTAAAAATCTTAGCTTTGTAATTACTGTAAACAAACCGGAACATTAAAAAGAAATTGTGCCTGGAATTTCCTTAAGGCAGCAGAAAACTGCCAAAGGGCTGTTTCTGGAAAAAGCAGAGACCTCTTCCAATTGTCCTGGTCATAGCTTTTGGTAAAATAGATTTAATAATTGAAAGTAGTTAAACAAGGGCACAGGAACTCACAAAATTCCACAGCCCACACCTAAAACGTTATCACCTAAAACTTTCAAATCCAACAAGCCTGCTATTTCTTTGGCTATCCAACTCATCCTTGCCCTAAGGCTCAACCACCTAAAGCAGGTTGGGGGAGGACGAGGCACAGAAAGATATGGTGAGGTGTGGTTTAGAATTCTTTTACTGGGCCTGGAGATTAGAAATGATAAGCATAAAAAATGCTACAGAATAGGCTATGTTTGCTAATATTATTTTTTTCCAATAAGACCTTTGTAATGGTAACTGTAGTAATCAGATTATTACTAAAATATAAATAGCCTTGGGATAGGAGTAACTGAATAAAATCCAGTTACCAAATTTCAGTAAGTACAATGAAAGATCTTTGAGATATAAGGAAGAGTTTTTCTGGATTTAGACATGGAACAAATTAAACAATTGCAGTATATTTTCCAGAACTTGGCAGTCAATGTCTTTTAAAATTATTGGCAATTTTAAGATATTATGTAAACAAAGAGGTTTTTTTCAACTTTCAATAAAAGGAATTTTATGATAAATTTTGAATTGAACAAATGTGATTTTATTCTGCTTGGGTGTGCTCTTCATAAATCTATATAAGCTTACTGAAAAAATAAGCCAGTATTATAAATACATTCTCAAAATTCTTCTTAAAATAGCCTAGCTAGATAGGTTAAGTTACACAAACTGAACAATGTACTTGGTAAGAAAACATAGATGAAGTATAATAAAATTAAAAATAACCTAATGCTTCAAGTATACCCTATTTAAGAAATGGTTACATTTAGTAAGAAATATAAATAGATTTTTTAATAACCTTGATTACCTGGACTTCAAAGAATCTGACTTTTTGTTACTTGGCCATTTGTTACCTCAGTACGTGGAAGCACTTGAATTTGTAGTGGCTTTGTTAATGTCAATTAGTATATGTCTGTTAATAAATGTTGTCATGAATAAGGAAAACCTAATTCTTAGCTTCAAAGAGTTTACAATCCATTTAGAATATACGTGTACCAGGGAAGCAATAAAAATGCTAGAAAAATTTTAAAAGCAGATAGATAAAGAATGACCTAAAAAGACCTCATGGAAGAGATGACACTTATACGACCTCTAAATAAGAGAAAACATTTAAATAAATAGATCTCTGGACAAGTTTTTAGAAGGCATAACTTAACTTTGTAAACTAACACATTCCTGGTATTATTTAGCAGTTTGGAATAATGTTGAAAAAAATTTGAGTTTTTTCTGGATATAAGTCCCTTAAATATCAAAAAAGCTGATTATATATTTCAAACTTGGGGCTTTTCTGACTTTTGAAGGTAGTGCTGAATTGGACTAAGAGATTTTAGGCATATTGTAAAGTAACCATTTGTGTGTTCTGAGTACAAAGCGTATAGATGCCTAGTTGTGTTCTAAACCCAAGCATAAATTTCTTCTTTCTTCCATTATTTTGTAGTATTTCTGTCTCTTTCCCCCTTTATGAAGACTATTACTGGAAGGAAGTATGCAGGTTCAAAAGCTTTGTGTATCAAGTATTAAAAAAAAGAAATTTTTTTGTGTCAAACAGGGTATTCATACAAAACTAAAGTTTAGTTTTATCCCTGTTAAAATAACGTGAATTCTTAGTCTGCTCTTAATGTAAAGTTTTTTTTTAAGTGTTTCTTAATCATTTGAGTTTTCAGTCTACAAAACAAAGATCTTCCTTGTTAATATCCTTGGCATTTCAGAAGACAAGTCTTCTCACTTACTGTTAAGGGAAAAATTATTTGTTCTTTCACTTTGTGTAAGTAAGGTGCTGAAATAATTTTAACTTATTGCAGAGGAGGTGTTTGGGAAGTATTATAGTGGTTAAATTCGTATAGGTAAAATAGTACTCTTATATTTAGAGATTGTATAAATTCCTAAAAATTATGTTATATGCTGATACTAATCTGTATGATGTTAAGCAATGGTATGGTATTGTTAGTCATGGTTTTAGTTATTCTCAAAGGCAACAGATCACAGAAACAGCCAAAAAGTCAGCTGTGCTGCTTTGCTCTAATACTTCTCTAAAATATGTGGCCAGCTGTAGGTCAGAACTCCATCTGTAGCAAAGAAAGACTTTAAGAGAAAGGCATGACAAATATATATATATATATATATATGTATATTATATTTAATCTGTCAATTAACATAACGCTGGTAAATGTGTAAAAGTGGAACAGAGCAAAACCTCTGCTATGGTTTCTTAATATAAAACAGCTGTCTAATTTTTTTATTTCTGAAAGCAGCTTCATTTAAAAATGCTTATAAAAATTAAAGCTCAGATTGTAAGTGCTAACTGTTATCTTTAAATTCTGAAATGCTTTGCCCTTTGTATAACCTAGAAGTTCCCTGGAACTTTAAGTATCTGCGTAATGCCTGAGACTCAAATTTAGTTCTCCAACTCTGAAAGTCAGCATAAGTCCACCAGCAACCATTTAAAAAAAAAACACTGAAGGATCAAACTCCCATTAAAGATGTAATGAAACTGATCTGGTTAAAACTAAGCTAAATCAATACACAAGGTAAAGAAAATATTGTCTGTACTTAAAAGCTTTAACTTTTGTGTGACATAAAAAGAAAATGTTCATTTTGTCCAAAATTTACATTAACTACTAATTTAATCTCTCTAGTCAGTTAGACAACCTAATTCAGCTTTATTTGATATAGAACCTGGAATAAAGAACAAAACCTTAATGTTCTGTACAAGTTAATGCTACGCAATGATGCATTTCAGAGTATTTTGGGCAGAAAATGAAAAGGTGTTCACGAAGTCCATTGAGGGACTGGGAAGAATAGAACTGTTAAGCTTCCCTGACTGGGGACTTCTTGTCATTTTCTCAAGCAAGAGGGGCTCCCAATTTAATAACCCAAGGTTTCAGTTTTGAGGCTTGCCCCTATGAAACTTATTTCTGTAATAGTAAACTGAACCTACTTAGGATTAGTGCCTGAGAGTTATCTCCAGAAAATCTTTGCTGTTGTTCAAATGTGGTCTCTCTCTAAGCCAAACTCTGAGTTTCCCCCCAGCGTGGGGCATAATTTCCAGGGGTATATGACTGGCACTGAAAGCATGAAACATAACTGGCCCTGGCATCATGGGACATAACTGGCCCTGGCATTGTGAGGCTTAAGTTCCAAGGATGACCCTGGCCCTGGCATCATGGATGAGTTGATCAAAATGGGGAAAAGAAAGAGTTTCAATGGCTAAGAGATTTCAAATCAAGTTGAGAGGTCATTCTGAAGGTTACTTTTATGCAACTTTCAGCAAGATATTGTGAACTGCCACAATACGGCAAATGCCAACCAATAGTGTTCCTGGAAACTCTGAAACATATCTTGTGCTCTATAAAATTTTACTTATTAAGTTTGTTTTTCAGAGACTTGAAACCTCCAGAATGTTCAGAAGCTCTGAAACCAAGATACTGGACTCTCCAAGAATAACAACTGGTTTAATCGTTTCATCCCTTTGCCCCTTAATAACAATGCCCTGTTTCAGCCTTGAAGCAGTTAGAAAGTCATCACCCAGATATCCAAGATTTAGAGATAATTATCAAATGAGAAGGAGGAATGGTAGCTGAGAAATCAAGATATAAGGGATGATTTTGATTATTGAATCACTATATAGATAGTCCTTTTTGCTAGCTGGTATATTGGAGTAGAAGAAGAAAATTCCTGAAATCTCTCAACTAATCCAGCTGCCTTGAACTCTGATAATGATTGTACAGCCCTTATCTTCTGCTTCCGTGATTGTAAAAAATCTTGTGGCTAACCTTCATTCGTACCCAGTTATTCAGTTAGAGTCTTGTAATCACTAAAGACAGCCCTAATGTTTGTTAATGAAGGGTCTCGGGTCAGCCCAGAATTAACCCACCCCAAACCTAAATTCCCAGTGAGGGATTTTGCATGTCACCTGACCACTGTCTTGAGATTACTATTCAGTTACTTCCAAAGGTCTAATATGCAAACAATAGGGTCAAAATAAAGAAATCTGAACAGCATTCTGATCTGTTTTAGGGAATGCATTTTTCTGTGTGTTTGTGTGAGTTTCCAAATGTCCCTGTGGTTAAACTCGTTAGAAAACACAGGCTCTTTCCATTAGCCACACACACAACCCGAGAGAGAAAGAATCAAGGTGCCAAATTTGTGAGTTTAAATTGTCCCCTCACCCCACCCTGCTGCACTTGGGTAAGAAATAATGAAAGGAAAAAAAAAAGAGCTGGAACCATCACCCAGGAGTCTTTATTTCTGGAAGAGCAGAGTGGCTGCAAGGATGGAAATGATAAACTGTCAGTCCTGCTTTTCCTTAGCCCCACCCACTGAAGTCATTGATATTCTTGGTGATCACCCAGGTCCCCAGCTTATCCTGGAAGGGCATGAAGATGTTCAGCAGTGTCAGGCACCACTAATTCATTCTGCTGTCAGGGGCCAGGGTTCATTTGCCATTGTGCCCCTCCCTTGCCTCCTCCACTCCCTCCTTCACCTTCCTCTCCTTTCTCCTAGCTGCACACTGCACCCCAACTTGGCTGAAGTCCTAACCCTGATCCAGCTCTTCAGTCCTTATTTTCGTGCTACTAACTGGAGTCATCACCATACTCTCTCCTGTTCAAAGGCTGACCTTGACTCTTGCCTCCATTCTACTTACTTCAGATATCAGTCCAGCCCCAAACCGTGCCACTGAGCACTGCACTTTGAGTAATGGGCTACCCTTCCCATTCCAGTCTGTGTTATAGAGAACCCAGAACACCTAACCCCAAACCCACTCGTTTGTGATGAGTTTCCAACTGTTGGCCATGAAAACAATGATTAAGTGGTAGGATGCAACTTCTAGGTGATCTGGGAATCACTTGAGTGAGATGTTGTCAACATAAAAAAAAAAAATAGAATAGAAATATCAGAATATATTGCATACAGTAAGAGTGGGTAATGTTACATAAAACTTTTAATCAGTTTGTGTAAGTATTGTGCATCAAGATGTAAAACACATTTTATTATGGGTCAGGGTCAAAAAGATTTTATACCAGAGACCCGGGTTTGATCCCGGTGCCTGCCCATGTAAAAAAAGAGAAAATTTAATCTCTACTCCTTTGCCTTTTCCACCACACACACACCCACACACACACACACAGAGAGAGAGAGAGAGAGAGAGAGAGAGAGAGAGAGAGAGAGAGAGAAAGAGAAAGAGAAAGAAAAAGTGAGAGAGAGAGAGAGATGTCAGGAAAAGCCTAAAAACATTTACAACTTCAACTCAAATTTGTTGTTTTTAAGAAAATAGCCATGAACTAGTTAACCAAAAGTATTTCTCATAATTGAAATACACTGCTGGGGCTTCATTTCTCACTCTCTCCCAATTCAGAGATAAGGATGCCACTTTGTACCTCCAGAAAAATAAAGGAGGGCTGGGGTGGACCAACCCCCTTTGGAGAGAGAGTTTGGCTGTGAATTTTATTATGCAGTAGGAGTTAGCTCAGAATGAGAGCATCCAAGGAGAGGATTGTAAAATATTGTATTTCAAATGCAACATGTTCGTTGTCGACACTGTTGTGGGTGGACAGGGAGGGTAGACAGGCAAAACAAAGAAAATAAAAATCCTCATCATCTCACCTCTCAGAAGCAATCCATCATCCACATTTCTGTAACTACTTCAAGCTTTCAGACTTTTCCCTAAGCCTATCTACTTTACCAATTTATGGGATACGGGTCCTTGGTTCTTTTCACCTATTATGATTATGGTTATAAATAATTTTTCATTTCATTAAATAATAATCTACAGCATCGCTGGTAATATATGTATTTTCTTCATCTTATAGATAACATGATTATTGGTATAATGCCTTTTCATACATTGAATTTCTTTCATTTTTTCACTATTGTAACAGCATGATGATGAACATTCTTGTAACATTATGTTTACCTACGTAATGGGGCTAATATTTTGAAATATGTTTTTATCTTCATAATATGTAAAGATATGACCTAACATACCCTGGTCAGTCCAAGGCATGCATCTGCCAGAGGCTACAAGGGAGGAGCGGGGAATTCGCTTTTTCCCGCAGTGATGTAGAGGGAGAAAAAAAGAATTAGCATCTGAGATTTGAAATATGACTTTAGAGCAAGATAACAGATTTGAAAGGAAGGCTTTGCCAAAAAAGAAGACTTTAAAACTCCTTTAGCAATTCAAGAACCAACTTTGAGAATTCAGAACATAATTCCTCTTGTGTCAGCCAGTGAAGACATCTATGCCTTGGGGTAGGGAAGACAGAGGAGCCCTCTGCCCTCTTCTTTGGAACCTGGGAATTATAAGAAGGAAAGGGAGAGTGACGAGGTTCCCACCTGTCCTTGGCTCAGGGAAACGGAGATGCCAAGAATGGGGGATTCATGTTTGGGTCTCAAGGAGACGTTCACCCCACAGGCTGTTGTCAAGGTAAGCCAGGTTGTATGTGCACTGTGGCTGGGCAGAGGAAGTACCCTAAGCTTAACTTTCTTGAGACATCCTTGGTTCCCTTAGGGAATGTATGGGGACTGGTTTGAGGGCATATCAGGACCTCCAAGGGATCTCCAGAGAGAGCTAGAGCTTCCCACTGAGCTTTTCTATGGTAAGTGAGATGCATGGGTCACCAGCAAAAGCCACCAACATGATCTGAGAATGCAAGCCAGGTGACCACGTACAGACCAGATACGCTATTGTGATGGCCAAAGGAAGTCAGAAACTCACTTCAAGCATATGCCACAAAGACACAATAAGCCCTTCAAAACATGCCGATTCATGGGTAAGAGAAGTGGGGAGCAAAATCCCAAAGATTGACATTTAGTGACTGCCTAAATTCCTGCATTGGGTTAAGCTTTCCATTTTGGAAGAAAGTTGCTTCTCTCCTCATCCAAGCCCCAACACACCCGCATCCAGCAGCAAGGGTCTTGTGAAGATCAGCAAAGCAGCTTTGCAGATTCAAATTTTTAAAATCTGAGTATAGTGAGAGCAATTTTTTTTTTTTTACTTCAGACACATATATTTGCTATTGCTATATTTCATCAAACTTCTAGAAGTAAACATTCTGGGTTACAGTATATAAAAATTTCTGAGACTTTTGATAGCTGTATTCATTTCTTAGCTGCTAAAACAAATACCATACAATGGATTTGGCTTAACAATAGGAATTTACTGGCTCATGGTTTCAGAGGCTAGAAGGCTTGCTTTCTCCCACGGTTATCTTCTGGCTGGACAGCAATCTTTGGGGTTCCTTGGCTTTTTTGTGACATGGCAAGGCACATGGTGATTTCTTCTTTCTCCTCCAGCTTTTGTTGACTTCTGCCTTCCGGCTGCTCTCCATGGCTTCTCTTTCTGTGGCCTTCTCTATAAAGCATCCAGTATTAGGATTTGGACCCATTCTGATTCAGCTCATCCATATCTGAACTGAAGTAACCTCATCCCAAGGTCCTATTTCTGATGGTTCACACGCACAGAAATGGATTGAGATTAAGAATGTTTTTCTGGGACACATAACTCCAAGCCACCACAATGGCTATGACCAAACTGTCCCCCAAGAAATATGGGAGCAAGTTACTCTTGATCCCATTCAGATCACTGGTTAGGCACACAGACTTGGTACCTAATGTGGGTTTAAACTCCTATTCTTCCAAGTACTAATGCAATATTTGGACATATTTCACTTTCTTACACTTCAGCTCCCTCCTTTATGCAGTGGGAATGATAGTATCTATCTCCTAAACACCGCTTTGAGGATTAAATACAATAATGCTTTTAAGGCATTAAGTGTCCTGCTTAGAACACAAATAACCCTCCTCATAGTTATTAAACTTCCGGGAACAAGGGTGAAATGCTCCTTTATTTGCCCTTCACCTACACTCAGAATTATCACTTTCTAAAATATCTGCAAGTTTTATAAATAAAAATGGATTTTCATTATGGTTTTAGCTTGCATGTATTTAATTATAAGTCACAGACTTTTTTCCTTGTATTTATGGTTCATTTGATTTTCTTTGTTTTAAAAATATCATGCATCCATCAGGACTGGCTTTGCAATTTGCAGGGCTCAGTGTAAAATGAAAAAGGAGGGGCTCTCTTTCATAAATCATTAATACTTGCATGATAGCAACACAAGAACATTAAACCAAGTATGGGTTCTGTCCATGTGTGGGGTATGAGAAACTTCACAGGTCTCATGCTTAGAAACTGACCCTAGTATCAATATTCTTTGCCCATTTCCTATTAGGGTGCAAATGTTTCCCTAGTCTACGGGTCAGCAGACTTTTTCTATAAAGGACCAGATTTCCAAAGGCCATACAGTCTTTGTGGCAACTCCTTAACCAGGCTGTTATAGCACAAAAGCAGCCATTGACAACACATATACCAAGTGAGTATGACTATGTTACAATAACATTTTATTTACAAAAACAGGCAGTGGGCCACAGTTTGTCAGTTCTGTTCTAGACAGTCTTTTTTTTGAGTCTTATTTTTACAATTCCTGTATTTATTGTCATATCTTCTCCATGGCAAAGGAATATAAAAATCTATTTTTTTTGGTAGCTGAAGTTTTACTGTACTTTTAATTCATCTCCTGCTATTTATTGCCGAGAATGTAGACTGTAAAAAATGTGCCTTGAGATATATATATATATATATATATGGAGACATTCTTTGTGACCTAATAAATATTTCATGGGCATTTGAAAGGAAAGTTTATTCTCTGTGGAGTATAGGGTTCAAAACACATTTATAAAATCAACCTCATTAATTATTATTCATATCCTCTATATCCTTTGAACTCTTAAATATTCAGAGAGATTCTTTTCAGAGTCTGCTGGGATAAAAATATGGTTTTCATCTTCTGAGATCACAATAAATGTGAGTTTTCTGAATATATTTCCTAAATTTGAAGTACCCTTGCATTCCTAGGATAAATTCTACTTGGGCTTGATATGTTATTCTTTTACTATGCTGTTGGTTTTGTGTTTAATTTATAATCTAAAGTCTTGATTTATTAGTTGGTCAGGGGCCTGCCTCAATTAAGATGGTGGAGCGAGACGCTTCAGGGGTCCATTACCCCCACAGAAGCTTTAGACAACCAGCAAGAACTGGCAGAAACAACTTTCTAAAAGCTCCAAAACACAGTTAAAGGACTGTAGTTAAGAGGGAAGGACAGAATCAAGAAAAAGACTACTTAAAAGCGTTAGGATCTCCCGTTGCCCTGGCTGGTCCCTCCCTTGTCCCTGCACTTGCTCAGTATGGGCCAGTCAGGGTTCCCAGTGTAGGACGCTGGTCCGGGATCTGGAGGGGGCAGAGTAACCCTCACATACATGCTGGAGACATGGACATATGGCCCAATCTGTCTACTGGTGGCCTGAGGGACCAGAACCTCAAGTTTTCACTGTTCTAGAACATGAGGCAGCTCACCAAACTCTCCTACAGAATGCTGTGGCAGACCAGGCAAGTTGTGTTGCCTGAGGCAAGGGATTACTGGCTGCAGGACATGCAGTGTAGTACCTGGGACTGACTCTTCTTAGGGAAGAGGAGATATTCAGAATAGGGGAATTCCTGGAGCCACATGAGGCATGCCCAAGACAAGATGTATGCACAGAAAGGACCAGGAATGCTCCTAGGCTTTGGCCTGGAGCTATTCTCTAAATTCATTGGCTAAACTCTGAAGGAGAGTATTCATACTGGTCAATTTGCAAAGACTGGGAAAGGTGTCCCCCCCCCACCCTCTTTTTTTTGTTAGCTCCTGGCATTCAAGGAAATCTCTGCCATAACCCTAGCTGGATACAAGTTTAAGGAAGAGATGTCTTAGGGTCTGAATTCCAGTAATATCACAAAATATCAAAATGTCCAGGGGTCAAACAAAAGATTATAGAACACACAAAGAAACAAGAAGGTATGTCTCAGCCAAAGGAGGATATTAAAGCATTAGAAACCATTAAAGAGGATGATCAGACATGGGACATTTCAGACAAAGACTTTAAATAAATGGTCATAAGTATGCTCAAAGAGCTCAAGGAAAACATGGGCAAAGAACTAAAGGAAATTAGGAAACTGATGGACACAGAGAGGATATCAATAAAGAGCTGGAAATCATGAAAAGAAACAAAACAGAGCTTAAGACCACAGTAGCAAAAATTAAAAGTTCCCCAGAAAGGTTCAACAGAAGATTGGAGTTACAGAAGAAAAAGTAAGTGAACTTGAAGATAAAATAAGTGAAATCATTCAGTCTGAGGAGTAAAAAGAGAAAAGAATGAAGAAAAGTGAACTGAGCTGAGAAACCTGTGGAACGTCATCAAGCAAACTAAAATACACATTGTGGGCATCCAGAAGGAGAAGAAGGAGAAATAGGAGAAAGAGAGTATTCAAAGAAATAATGTCTGAAAACCTCCCAAATTTAATGAAAGACAGGAATACATACGTACATCTAAGATGCTCAACAAACTCCAAACAGGGTAAACCCAAACAGACCCACAGCATGCCATGTTAGACTCAAACTGTTGAATGTCAAAGGTAACATGAGAATTCTGAAAGCATCAAGAGAGAAGCCAAGTGTCACATACAAGGAAGCCTCAATGAGATTAAGAGCTGAAACCATGGAGGCAAGAAACCAGGAGAAGACATATTTAAAGTTCTGAAAGCAAAACAAATGCCAACTAAGAATTCTATACCTGGCAAACTATTGTTAAAAAATGAGGGAAGGACTCACTTCCCAGCTCTGAGAAAGTGCTGACCTGTGCAGTCAGGTCACATTTGCCCCCAATCCACAAAGGTGCAACACCGACCTGCTGCCACAGCTCTACACATGTGCACAAAGGGCCCCATGCCTTTTACCAGTGCACACCAGGTTTACGCCCCCCAGACTGGTGCACCCGCACAGCTACATCCTCTCTGGCTGCTGGGCACCCACATTCACAAGCATAACATCCCCAACCTATGCCCATACCTGTCCTGGAACAAATCACTGTACTGAGTGCTCCACCCCGTGCCCTGTTCCCTGCTGTACAACCATCCTGCAAACACAAGGTCTTAGACTAATGAAAGAAATCAACCACCGAAGTAAATCAATGAAGATATTTACATGCCACGAAGATAGCAGAATCACTAAGCATATCACAATGCAGACAGATAGAGCCCTGCCTTAATGACCAAATTAAAACACCAAGGGAGACACAGACATCGGAACAACTAATCAAAGATATTCATACAACCCTACTTAATAAAATAAGTGGGATAGCACATGACATAAAGGAAATCGAGAAGACAGCAGAAGAGCACAGAGGAATTTGAAAGAACAAATAGAAAAATAACGGAAATCAACTCTGTTGACCAAATAAAAAAACATACTAGAGGCACACAACACCAGATTTGAAGAAACAGAAGAAAGAATAAGTGATATAGAGGACAGGATAATTGACTTTGAAGACTCAAAACAGCAAATGACAAAAAAGGTGGAATAAAACTCAATGGGAACTCAGGGAAATGACAGATAAAACAAAGTGCACAAATATTAAGAATCTTTGGTGTCCCAGAAGGAGAAGAGAGGAGTAAAGGCTAGGAAGGGCTCCAAACAGAATAAATCTAAATAGGCCTTCCCCAAGGCACATAATAATCAGTCTGCCAAATGCTGAAGAGAAGCAGAAAATCCTGAAAGTTGTAAGGGAAAAACAATCTATTACATACAAGGGAAATCAAATAAGACTGAGTTCAGACTACTCAGCTAGCACCCTGGAGACAAAAAGGCAGTGGTATGATATATTCATGATCCTGAAAGAGAAAGACTTCCAGCCGAGAATTCTGTACCCACCCAAACTGTCCTTCAAAATTGAGGGAGAGATTAAAGTTTTCACAGACGAAGAAGTCTGAAAGAATTTGTTAACGAGAGACTAGCCCTACAAGAAATACTAAAAGGAGTTCTGCTGGCTGAAAAAAAAAGAAAAGAGAGGGAGGTCTGGAGGAGGGCACAGAATTGAAGCATACCATTAAGGGTAATTTAGAATACAGAGAGAAAAAGGGAAAAGAATACATAGATCTGACAAATAAAATAAAAAATAAGATGGTGGAATCAAGAAACATCTTTTCAGTAATAACTTTGAATGTTAACAGACTAAATTTACCAATTAAAAGATACAGATTGGCAAAATGAAATAAGAAGCATAATCCAGTTATATGCTGTTTATAAGAGACTCATTTTAGACACAAGGATACAAATAGATTGAAAGTGAAAGGATGGAAAAAGATTTTACATGCAAATTGTAACCAAAAGAAAACTGGAGTAGCTATATTACTATCAGACAAAATAGACTTTAAATGTAAAGACATTATAAGACACAAGAAAGGCTGCTACAAAAAGGAACAATATTGTGAGACATGCAATGATGTGAATGAACATGTGGGACATTTGGTGAGACAAAATAAGCCAGAAACAAACAAAAAAAAACAATGGCATAGTCACCTTTAGAAAATGCCTATAAGAAAACAGGGGCGGGCGGGCCACGGTGGCTCAGCAGGTAAGAATGCTTGCCAAGCCCGAGGACCGGGGTTTGTTTCCTGGTGCCTGCCCATGTAAAAAAAAAAAGAAAACAGGGGCCGAGATTGTGAGCTTTTAGAGCAGACACATTAAGTCCGGAGTGGTGATTATTATTTCTGGATTTTGAGAGGCTGTTTTATACATATATCCTGAATTTTAGAGATAAGAACAAAGCCAAAAAGTTGGGGTTATAGCAATTTAGAACATAGGGGTAAGGAAGACATTGTTTATATTTTAGAATGACACACTCTTTGAGACCAATGAAAGAAAGGTTTATTTGATTTGGAACTGAAATTTTCTGTAGTGCATAATCTAATTCAACCTATCTGTATAGTTCATTTGAACAACTGAAACACAGGAAGCATAGAATAAGAAAGAGGTCCTTTAATCCTGTATAGATTATTGTAAGGCCTGGAAACATCCTGGAGTATATTAAGCAGATGATCAAAAAGTATTGGCAAAGTTCCCTAAGGGAGGGGAGAAAGAATATGAAACTATTAAACCTTACTATCAGGGAATCCCCTGATACTGCATCAAACTTTAGGGGTACCCAAATCAATAGGCCATGACTTTGATCATGAGGCTTAATTGTGAAGCTTATGCAGGTAGCAGAGAAGCTTAGACTACCTATAGGCATGGCTAGAGTTATTTCTGGAGGACCTCTGTTGTTGCTCAGATGTGGCCTCAGTCTCTCTAAGCCCAATCCTTCAGGAGAAATCATTGACCTCCCCTCTACGTGGGACATGACATCCAGGGGTGAAAGTCTCCCTGGTGATGTGGGAGAGGACTCCCAGGGATGAATCCAGACCTGGCATTGTGGATCAACAATTATATCCTGACCAAAAGGGGGAAAAGAAGTATAATTAATAAAGTATCAGTGGCAGAGAGAGTTCAGATAGAGTCAAGAGGCTACTCTGGAGAGTTTGCTCTTACGCAAGCTTCAGGTAGACCTTGCTACCTATCATAACCTGCCAACCCCCAAGCAGCACCATTCCAGCCAATTTTAAAGAACACCTAAGGCAATATATAAGAATCCACAAGGGTTCGAGGCACTAGAACTTTCCAGAAACCTACAACCTCCAGATGGGTCCCTGGTCCAGATAAGTCCTGAAATCTAGTTGAACCTCTCCAGACATCAGACAGTTCCAACTCTCTACCCCATATTAGTGACAGATCCTTCCAGTATAAAAAATTTAGAATTGCCATAGCCCCAAAAAACCCCAAAGAGAGGTATGGAAAGAACAAACGTGACGGTGTAATTATATACAGAAATAGGACTTAACAAATGAATATGAATGCTGAATCATTAAATTGATACCTCGTTTAGTCTCCAGTACTTTAGAGCAGCTAGAAGTAAAAACCTAAAATTTTGAAATGTAACCCATGTCAAAGTCTGAAATATGCTCTACAACTAATTGTGGTGCTGTGCTTTGAAATTTATAACTTTTTTTGTATATATGTTGTTCACAAAAAAAGAAGGAAAAAAAAGTCGATTGTGATAATAAAAAATTATTTAAGCCCTCTAGCCTCCTACATTCTGGAGCAGCTAGAAGGAAAAATCTGAGAGGATCATATGGTAGCCCATGACAAACTGAAATCTATCTTGTAACCACTTTTTGAAGAGTGCTTTGAAAACCATTGCTTTTTTATTTCTTTGCTTTGTATATATGTTATTCTATACAATAAAAAAAGTTAAAAAAAAAAAAAAGTTAGAATGAGCCTAGCCCAAATACCCCTTATAGAATGTGAAAAAGATCAGAGGTAATGGTGGAGTTACACAGAGAAAGTTTGGTTTAACAAATGGGTGCTGAATCATTTTATGATATTTTTTTTAGTCTCCAGTACCTTTGAGCAACTAGACATAAAAACCTAATATTGAGGAATTGTAACTCATACCAAACTGTGAAATCTGTTCAACTATTTGTTGCGATTTAATTTGGAATGTATTGCTTTTAGGAATATACGTTATTTAAAGAGAAGTAGTAGAATAAAGAAGATAGGATTTAACAAATGAGTATGACTGCTGAATCAATCTATTGACACTTCTGCTGGTCGCCACTGTCTTTGAGGCGCTAGAAGGAAAAACCTGAAATCGTGGGAATGTGACCCATACCAAACTGTGAAATCTGTTCCATAAGTACTTGTTAAAATGTACATTGAAATTTATTGCTTTTTTGTATATATTTCACAATAAAAAACGTTAAAAAAAATGAGGGAGGGATTAAGACATTCCCAGAAAAACAAAAGCCAAGGGACTTCATAACCAATAGAACAGCTTTATGGAAAGCTAAAGGGAGTTCTACCAGTTGAAAGGAAAGGACACTATACAGCTGGCCTGACTGAAGCCACATGAAGAAATAAAGGTCTCCAGTAAAGATAAGGAAATGGGTAAATATAAATACCAGCACTACTGTACTCCCTTTTTTGCTTCCTGCAGGATCTAAAAGGCAGATGCATAAAATGTAATGATAAACCAATGCTTTTGGACTTATAATGCATAAATACATAATTTGTCACAAGAACTACAAAAAGGTGGGGGAACTGAGGGGTATAGGAACATAATTTATGTATACTATTAAAGTTGTTAAGGTGCTATTAAAGCAAACAAGATTGTTTTAGATTAGGATGTCACATTTAAGCCCCATGGTAACCAAAATTAAAATATCAGAGCATATGGAAACTCAGAGACAGAAAGTAGAATACAGGTTACCAGGGGTGGGTGACAGAGGAACTGGGAAGTTAATGCAAAGTGTGTATATGGTTTCTTTATTAGGGTAGAGGGGAAGGTTCCAGTAATGGATGGTAGTGGGCACTGCAACATTGTGAATGTGAGTGTGCCAGCTGGAAAATATTATGTACCCCAGAAAAGCCATGTTTTAGTCCTGACCCAATCTTGTGGGAGCAGTCATTTATTTTAATCTTGATTCAATATTGTAGATTGGAAACTTTGATTAGATTATATCCACAAAGATATGACGCATCCAATTTTGGGTGTGACCTTTTAGTTAGATGGAGATGTTGACACCACCCATTCAAGTCGGATCTTGATCAGTTTAGTGGAGTCCTTTAAAAGGGGAGACATTTTTTTTTAAATTATGGAATGCTTCCCAAATTTGCATGTCTTCCTTGCACAGGGGCCATGCCAATCTTCTCTGTATTGTTCCAATTTTAGTATATGTGCCACTGAAGAAAGCAATAAAAGGGGAACATTTTGAAGAAAGTTCAGAGTTAACAGAGAGAGAGCTGACAGAGATGCACAAAGTTGGAGAACAAAGACACGGATGTTTGGAGATGCTTGGAGCCCAGCAGACATCAACATGAGATGTTAAGCAAACTAGAACCTGGGATGAGCCAAGAGAAGTCAAAAGATGAAAGCCAGCTCCAGAGAAGCAAAGTGTGGAAGCCCCACAGGAGCAGAGGCTGAAAGCAATGGGGCCCAGGAACAAGGGACCAGCAGATGCCAGCATGTGACTTCCCAGCTGACAGAGGTGTTCCTGACCCATAGACCTTCCTTGAATCAAGGTATTCTTTACTGGTTGCCTTAGTTTGGACATTTTAATAAGCCTAGAACTGTACATTTGTACACTTATTAAATTCCCGTTTTTAAAAGCTATTCCAGTTCTGGTCTATCATATTCCGGCAGCTTGCAAACCAACACGGTGATTAATGCCACTGAATGGTATATTTGGTGTATATTGGGATGGGAAGATTTATGTTATATATATACTATACATTTCCACAATGAAAGAAAAGAAAGAGAAACTAAAGAGATAATGATAATTACATGCAATACATGATACTGGATGGGATCTAGAAATGGAGGAGAAAAGGCTCAAAAGGACATTACTGGATATAAGAAAAAATTGGAATACAGAATGTGAGCATTATATTAATGTTAAATTCCTTGAACTTGTAATGGTACTTAAAGTGATTGCATGGGTGGGTATCCTTGCTCATAGGAAATGTGCATGTAGGTATTATATGTTTAAGGAATATGATGTGTGCAGCTTGCTCTCAAGTGTTCTGAAGTTGGGTGGATGGATAGAAGGATGGATGTATGGATGGATGGATGGATAGGTAGATTATAGGGAGATAGATGGAATGTTGCAGCATTAATTTTGATTGGCAAAATTTTGAAGTGAGTGGATTTGTGTGTCTAAGGGCCTGGAAGTACGCTGTTCTTCTATTTGGGGTTTGTGCTGTTTTTGCAACTGTCCTGTAAGTTTGAAATTATTTCAAAATAACAAATTTTTAAAAAATTAGTTGGAATTGTGTATGCATTTGTGATCTTTGATAAGTATTGCCATCAGATATATGCTAGCTTCCTAACATAGACTGGGAAGCTCTCCATCTTTTTCTATTTTCTGGGAGGGTTTAACTAGCATTGAAACTTTCTGTTCCTTGGAGACTTGATAGAACTTCAAAAACTTAAGGGACTCCTCATAAGGACAAAATAAACACTTTTAAATATCCAGATTCTATGCAGTGAGGAGAGGCAAAATCTGCAAGATTTAACAGTTACCTAAAGGGATTTTTAAAAACTACCACATTGGACTATTAATATCTCCTTGTTTCAAAATATAGGGATTTCTCCTCTCCCCATTATTGTAGATTGACTTATGGAGAGGAAAAAAAGGAGTTGGAAGCTAAAAGCAAACTATGTATGCTTGTATATGTGAATATGAGTAATTTTTTGCTATCCTGCATAATACTCCTGCTACATCTTAAATTTTGTTTATGTAATTTGAAACTTGAATTTCAGAATATTATTTGTTTAATTTTTCGCTTTCTCTTTTGAGAATACATTCTTTTTTCTTATTTTTTTTAGAATTTATTTTATTTTGAATTATCAAACCAAAACAACATACAAATATGAACATTCCTAACATACAGACATTCTGTGTATGGTGTACAGGCAATAGCTGAAAATGCATTCTTAAAATTATTTTACTACATAACCTCATTGAAAATATTGTCATTAATATTTCTGAGGCCACTTAGGTTTCTTTTATACCATGCCTTTCTAATGCTTTATTTCAAATATATGTTCCAATTTTTATGCCTATATTTTCAAGTGAATTTTTCAGCGAGGTGTATAGATGGTACACGTTTAAAATTTTTGCCTCCTAGCATTCTTATTGCATAAATGTTTTGATGTCCTGTTCCTTGCTTTTGTATCACGTAGCTCTTGTCTCTTTCTTTAAATCTTTGAATTATTTCCTCTTGATTTCTAAGAAAAGCTTCCAAAACTTGTCTTCAGATGAATTTAATCTGCTTTCTGCAATATTTAATGTAGTGGTCATTCCTTCCAATGGATTTGAATATTCAAAAATAAGCATAGTTTCCCTTTAAAGGCTTGTTATTTTTTGCTTATTCTTTTCTCGTGACAGACTGCTCTTTTTTGTTGATGTAATATCATATTAAAATTTATTGAGAATATTAATTAGATATATATTTATTTAAATGTCCTCAAAAGATCATGGCTATTTCTTTTCTATAACAACTACTATATATATATTTTTTTGTATGCTGTATGGTGGGGTCACATTTCATTATTTTTCCATATGAGTATCCCATTATTGCAGAATCATTTTTTTGAATTTTTGTTTGTTTGTTTTGTTTGTTTGTTTATTCTTTAAGAATTACATGGACTGTGAGTCAAACCCAGGTCTTTCACATGACAGGCGAGAATTCTTATATTCATCTCCAAGAATTATTATATTTTAAAGTTTTTTTAAAAAACTTCATTCACTTTTTGGTTAATTTCCTGACTAAAATTACCCCTACTTCCTTTCTCAGAATTAGTCATATATATCTGAAAATGTCTTTCTATTTTTTCACATGTAAGTGACATCTTGACTAGGTATAACATTTTAGGTCACAAAAATCGTATCCATTAATATTTACCACCATTTAATATTGCAAAGCCTTTGTAATTAATGTGTTTTCTCCCTGTTCATAAAATTCTTGTCTTGTTCTCGAAATAAAACTCAAAATCAGGAAATGTCTAAGTACTTGTTTATTTTAATTAATTAATTAATTTTGATTTGTTATTTGATGAACCTATTCAATCTGCATTTTCAGATTTGTTTGTTTTTTAAGCAGTTTTATTGAGATATACTCACATAGCATACAATCCATTCAAGGTTTCCATTAGTGGCTTTAGTATAATCACAGAGTTGTGTATTCAATACCACAATCAATTTTAAAACTTTTTCATAACTCCAAAAAGAAAACCCAATACTCCTTAGCAGTCTTACATGACCACTAACCTAATTCTGTCTCTATAAATTTTTTGATATTTAAAGAATACTAAAACATTGCTGTTGATGCAATGGTTTGCATTAGGTGTGTTTTTTGCTATATACCACCTATTATTAACATCTTATAATAATGATTTACATTTGTTATAGTTCATGAAAGAATATTCTTACATTTGTACTATTCACTGTGGACATCATCCACCACAGGATTCATTGTGTTATACAGTCCCATGTTTTATCTTCTAGCTTTTTTCAGGTTTTTCTTAAGTCAGAAAAGTTCACTTCTATTAAATCTTTGAACATTTCCTCCAGATATGTTCCTGGAGGAAATATCAAATCCAAATTATTTGATATTTTGTATATCTGTTTTTATCATTTATATTTATCATATTCTCTTGCGTCACCTTTATCTATACTTATTTTCCTCTTTAAATTGTGAGAATTTCTCAAACAGCTCTCATCACTTATTTCATTTTCTGCATTGTCATTTCTGCTCTTTACTGCTTCTGATACTACTTTAAATTTTTCCATACTACTTTATATTTCTGTAACTGTTCTAGCTCCCTTGTCTTATTTCAACTCTCTCTATATAATTAAAATTAAACAAAATAAAAACAAAAAAATTAAACACTTTCATTCCATTTCATCCTGACCTCATTTCCTGTTGAAATACTTTCCATAAATATGTTGTTCTTCCACACTAGGAATTTTGTTTATTTACTTTTTTTAAGTTGTTAAAGTTTTGTAGGCCCTAATTTTCATCCTTTAATGTGGAAAGGTGTATCAGGGCCTATGGGCCTGGTATTTGCTTCCCAAATAGATTTTTTTCCATCTTCTCACTTTTATAATCCCTGAGATCTTCATCATCTGGGGGAGGCAATTATAGCTCCTGATGGATAAAGCAGGCTTGGGGATGCTATTGTTCCATCAGTCAAGAAAGAGGAGACTTTGCTCATTTCCCATAAAGGAACTTCATCCTCACACGTTCTGTTTGTTTTGGACATGCTTACACCAACTCTAACTTACCATTTGTGGGCTTTTCTTGGTCTGATCTCTACTTTACGTTCACATTGCACAGTGCCTGGCCTCATCCCCGACCGCTATTACATCAAAGAAATTCCATACAATCAAGTAAGAACTCTTCTGTTTCCCTAGAGATCCAGGATCTGTGGGAAGGACTGGGACACTCTGGAAAGAATCATTATCATGAAGATTCTTGGTTTTCATGGTCTCTTTTGTTTAATTTTTCCTCCGATCACCCAGGACAGCTGATTTGTAACAGGCTCCAAGAGGATGGATCCCATTCCTCTCCTGTCCCACCCTTACTTTAATACTCACTTCCAGATTTAGGGCTATTCATGGGGTGCCTCCTAACTCTTCCTCCACAAGGTTTTTTAACAACGTGCCAACAGCACTAAAAGTAGGCCTTGGATGATTCCTGCAAACTCAGTCCATCTGCTTTGCTTCTGGTAGAATTTCTTATAAATTTGTTGCATGCCATTGTCACCATCCTTTAGGCTCTGGACCTGACGCAGACTTCCCCTAGACTATTCTTTAAGACTCTCTCTTTTTGGAGGGTGGGGCAGTTTTAGATGACTGTGGGGGAAAGAGTGAGGGAGAAGCTGACTGCCTATGCTCAGCTTTAGATTTTTAAGTCCTTTTGACTCCATAAAAAGTGAAAAATTATCACATTTGACATTCATGGAGTACTTATTTAGTAAAAGACAGTGTAGTGAGGACTTTATATTTATTGTCATTTAATCATAATAGCCAGTAGTTAATGAGCACTTCCTATGTGTTCCACTCTGTTCTGAGCACTTTATATGGGAGTGCTGAAAGGCATTACAGCTTAAGGCAAGAGAGAGAGTCTGCGTTAGTTCAGGGATCTGGGTAGCACAGATGCTTGAAAATTATAAGATGTGTAATGTGATTAGAGATGAAGCGTGAGAAGAACCTAGCAGGAAAGTGTCTTCCATACTTTAACTTTATACTTTAACTTGAAGGAGCTTCAGAAGTGTTTAAAGAGTAGGGGTTGGGGGTGGGGCATGGAGAAAGTGGTGTCAAGATTAGATTTATTTTCTAAAAGATCAATCTGGTACCAGCATCTAGAAAATATGGAGAGTGGGGGAGGAGGGCAGTAAAGGGAGGAGGCAAAGAGGCCAACTTAGAGAATGTTTCAGTGAACTGGGCTAGAAATGGTGAAGGCCTGAATGAAGGTGATGACAAAGCAGTCAGGGAGACGGACATTGAGATGGGAACAGACACTGAGAAAGAGGAATATTCCCAGGACTTTGGCTGCAGTGACTGGGTTTACAGTGTCATTGTTCACCAAGACTAGACAAAGACGAGATGATTTTAGGGACAGAATCATCTAGGTGATCATCTCTCCCTTGAAATGTTCTCCCTTCTTGCCTCAGTGGTACAATTCTTGGCTGGTTCTCTTCCTACTGCTCTGGCAGCTTCATCACAGCTCCTTTCCGTGGAGTTTCTTCCTTTGCCCAGCCCTTGGTGTTGGCATTCCTCCTGGACCCTGATCATCCTCCTCTTCACACTCCACCTGTTTCCTAGCACATCTTGATGATACCCATATTTTCAACCACTCTCTGTGAACTAACAACACTTAAGTTTTTACTGTCCATTCCAGGGCATAAATCCAAATGCCCACTCAACATCTCCCCTCGAATGTCCTAGTAACCCTTCAGATTGAACATGTCCACACCAAACTCCTCTCTCCTTCTGAAACCTGCTCTTTACTATCTCAGCTCTTGCCTCTCCCATCCATATGCTATTGCATTAAATACTGTTGCTCCTCACTACAAAAGAGCTTCCAATTTATTGACTCTTTTTCTTCATTCCCACTACAAGAATAAGTGATGTATATATTTCCAAACACTTTTGCCCTTAAAACCTTTAATCCCATTGTTCTAGTCTGCTAGCTGCCAGAATGCAACACACCAGAGACGGATTGGCTTTTAATAAAAGGGGATTTATTTCATTAGTTCTTCAGAGGAAAGGCAGCTAACTTTCCACTGAGGTTCTTTCTTACGTGGGAAGGCACAGGGTGATCTCTGCTGGCCTTCTCTCCAGGCCTCTGGGTTCCAACAACTTTCCCTGGGGTGATTTCTTTCTGCATCTCCAAAGGCTTGGGCTGGGCTGAGCTGCGAGTGCTGAGATGAGGTATGCTGAGCCTCTTGGGCTGTGCTACATTGTGCTCTCTCATTTAAGCATCAGCCAATTAAGTCAAACATCATTCACTGCAGCAGGCACGCCTCCTAGCCGACTGCAAATGTAATCAGCAACAGATGAGATTCACGTACCATTGGCTCATGTCCATAGCAACAGAACTAGGTACTTTCACCTGGCCAAGTTGACAACTGAATCTAACTACCACACCCATAACCTATTGCTTATGGTATAAAATCCTAATTCTTTCCAGATACTTGTCCCTCTCCCTGCCATGCTCATACAGTAGCAAACATTTGCCTTCCTGTATGTTTTTTTGCTGGCATATGCTCTTTATTTACTTTGTCATCTAACAAAGTCCTATTCCCTTTTCAAGTTCCAGCTCCAGAGAAACCTCTTCTGTGATTATTTCACTGACTCTTTCCCTAGCCCATCGTTTCTTCTACTAACCTGTGAGCCCTTGAGAGCCAGCAACCTATCTTAGCACAGCTTAATAAATACTGAATTGAATTAGTGTGTTCTTTACCCTAGCCATGTAGCCCTGCTTGGAATTTATGGAGGTGCCTTTTGTCAAAGGACAAATTACCTCTCTTTCTCTAGGGGTAATTTCTATCACCACCAACACCACCATCATCTATTATCTGGGTATTAATTTGCCAAATGCTTTTTTAAAAGTTTTAACCTGATATGATATGATCTTTATAATACTTTTATGAAGCAGAAATTATTATGCCCATTTCATAGATGAGAAAACTGAGATTCTGAGAGACTAAACAATTTGTCCAAGGCCAGAAAGCTTAGTGAAAGGCTGAGTTGGTATTTGAAACCCAAGAAGTCTGAGTCTAAAGCCTGCTCTTTTAAACTCGGTGCTTGAGCTTCATATCATTCCCATGAAGTGGGGGCAGCTTTTTTTCTCCTTCTGTTCAGTCTTATGATTTATTTTGGGAGTGACGGATCCACATTGCAATCACCTAGGAAACTTTTCCAAAATACATGTGCTGGCCTCCAACCTCCCAGGTTCTGACAGGCCCTTGGTTTTGCATATTCATCTCCAAGGTCTACAATTTCCACTGCTCTTCTTATCACTGAAGCCTCCCTACTTTTTCTCCAGACGAAAGTTCATCCAACTCAGCTGTGATCTTAGGGTGCTGTGGAATCAGTATCATTGGCATGCCCTGTGGTACTTTAGATAGGGCTTCTCAACCAGGGTGGAACCACCCCACAAGAGGCATTTAGAAATTGTTGAGGCACTGAGTGATTATTACAATGAGCAGGAAGGCTAGAGGCATTTAGAAAACAAGGATCAGGAATGCTAAGCTAAATTCCTTAGATTGAAAAATTGGATTAAAAAGTTATCCTTAGAGTGAAAAGTTGTCCAATCAAAAATGCCAACAGCACCCTCATTGAAAACACTAATTGGAGCCCCGACATTGTTCGTCAAACTCTGAATCAGCCTCTGCTATACATGGATATCCTATCTGCTAACCTGTGAGCCCTTGAGAGCCAGGAACCTATCTTAGCACAGCTTAATAAATATTGAATTAAATTAGTGTGTTCTTTATCCTAGCCATGTAGTCCTGCTTGGAATTTATGGAGGTGCCTTTTGTCAAAGGACAAATTACCTCTCTTTTTCTAGGGGTAATTTCTATCACCACCAGCACCATCATCATCTATTATCTGGGTATGTCACAGTGTTCCACACTTCTTCCCTCTCCTCACCCTTTCAAATTTTGATATTTAATTTTGGAAACTCTTATATCCCACAAATTATGGAAAGAGAAATGATCATCTTTTATGCAATGGTTAGGTGGCAAAGAAGCATATCTAACAACATACAGGAAAGCAAATGTTTGCTACTGTATGAGCATGGCAGGGAGAGGGACAAGTATCTGGAAAGAATTAGGATTTTATACCATAAGCAATAGGTTATGGGTGTGGTAGTTAGATTCAGTTGTCAACTTGGCCAGGTGAAAGTACCTAGTTCTGTTGCTACGGACATGAGCCAATGGTACGTGAATCTCATCTGTTGCTGATTACATTTGCAGTCGGCTAGGAGGTGTGCCTGCTGCAGTGAATGATGTTTGACTTAATTGGCTGATGCTTAAATGAGAGAGCACAATGTAGCACAGCCCAAGAGGCTCAACATACCTCATCTCAGCACTCGCAGCTCAGCCCAGCCCAAGCCTTTGGAGATGCAGAAAGAAATCACCCCAGGGAAAGTTGTTGGAACTCCAAAAATTCCAAGCAGGGCTACATGGCTAGGGTAAAGAACACACTAATTCAATTCAGTAATTTATTAATTACACCTTCTACTTTATCTAAGAACAAACCATGCACACTTTCTTTGCTCCCCTGCCCCCTGCAGTGTTTCATCTAAAGTATGGGAAGGAATAGGAAAGGGAGAAAAAGAACAACAGCCATCAATGCCTCATGGGTCTATGTGAATAATCCACATCTGACAGTAATCCCAGGCTGATAAACATATCCAAGATATGGCCCCAAACTGACCTTTTCCCTGAAGTCTCATCTCTTTATTCCTCTCTCAAGGGTTACTCCTTTTTTTTTTTGCTTACTCAAGCTCTTCAGGCCAAAGCAGTGTATAGTTAATTATATATTTGTGGTATAGGCTTTAAGGGCAGCCCATATCTGGTTTTCCTTTCCTTCTGGACATAAGAGATTACATTTCTTCACCCCTCTTTCCGTAGGGTGAGGTCATGTGACCGGGACTGGCCAATGGATTGTGGGTGTAAAGATGCACGTCACTTCTGGCTCTAGCATTTCATTCAAGCATTCTTTTCCCTTGTAACCATGGTAGTGGAAGCAGGTCCAGAGGACTCTCCATCAGCCTGGCTCCCAGGACAGATGAGGAGAGGCATTGTTGATCCTCATTCGGACATGTAGCATTTGCAAAAAATAAACCTTTGTGGTTTTGTGTCACTGAGATTTGGGGGTTGTTTGCTACCACAATATTACCTAACCTACCCTGATTGGTCCAATGTTCCCTTTTACTTGATTAGAATCTTTTCATCTTTGTGCGTAGATTGTGAGTCAGCCAGGCTTGGGTTTGAGGCTTGGTCTCACTACTGAGAGCAGCCTTGGCTATACTTTCTAAACTTCAGTTTCCTCACATGTGTAATGGTGTAATGACTGTACTGACCTTACAGTGGTTGAGAAGACTAAATGGGATCGTACAAGCAAAGTGCCTACCGCAGAGCCAGGGAGAGCTCAGTAATGTTACTTATCATTTCTTCTTCTTACTGATCTTAAATGAACTTTACCTGCCACGGCCCCAAATCCTCAGTGGAGCCTTCAACTTTGCTGCCTAGAGCCCTTCTAATGCCTTTCTGCCTACCAAGCAAATAGTCTGGGACAGCTTCCTGCCCCTTTTGCATTCTTTGTAGCCCCCAGGACAGGACATTGCATGCAACAGGCATTGTGTTATCCATGCTTTTAATGGAGAATGCACCTGCGTTGGGAATTGAGAATGTATTTATGCCAAATAAATGAAAGAATCAGCTGGGCCAAACTGAACAAATTTAACGACTTGTTCAGTATGAACCTGGCATGTCTGAGAAACATGTCAGGAAATGTGAAAATACCCTCTTTGTCTTTTGTTGCAGAGAAATCAGTGGGAGAGGCGAGATCCAGTCTCCTGGCCACACACCAAAAATAGACACGCGTTCTAAATTAGCATAAATCAAATCCCATTTGCATTTATGTGACAGCCAAATCTCCCTAAGGGATGCCAGAGTTTGTTCCTGGACCATTGGGAGTCCTTTAGCATTTGGAGATAATTACAGGTTATCTTAGGACGGCGCCTTCCTCAGCACTCCTGGATTCTATTCTCAGCTTGACACTGAGTTTTACCAGGTCTCCACAGCTAAGGAAAGTAGACGTAATAACTTGGCTGACCCAGACAGAAACACAAAAGAAAACAACACAATACAACACAACACTTTTGCCTTATTTATTTTTTATATTTTGACCCATATAATTCACAGGCAGTTCTACCAACAAATATCTGGCCCAGGAGATCCTGTCTAAAGTGGAATCTAATTTGGGGACAATTTAAAACCAATCATAGAATCGACCTCAATACAAAATAGACATTCCTGGTCCCTGACAAACTAACTTTCTCCGATGCCTTTTCGAATGATTACTGTGGCATTTTTAAGGTAACTTCTAGTGGGCTCTTTGTTTTCCTTTTTCTGATCCAACTTTGCATTTTCATTACTCTAAGCCCTTTTACAAAGTAGTTCTGAAAATAAGCCATACTTGTATGCTATAATACATCTACAGGATTGAATTTTCCTTTTCCATCAGGTCCAGCCTGAGCAAATCACTAATTTACCGAGCCTTTAAGTGCATCATCGTCAGCTGTCCTTGAACGCACCTTAGCATCTGACCCATCAGGTCTCTGAAGGATGACTGTGGGCTGCACAGGGTTAGAGTCCCTGAAGCTCTCAATCGACTACAGCTGATTTGGCCATGGAGCAATAGCTCCTCAATAAAGTAACCTTAGTTGCCTTATGCACCACCATTTACTGAAACTCTGATGCAGGGATTTTTTTAATTCCTGGAATCAATCCAGTGCCTCTAGTTGTATTGCCATGTGATTCTCATTATGACCCAACTGTGCAGGACAGTGTCATGAGAGGAAAGAGCTGGGCCAGGAGTCAGGAGCCGACACTGTCCCAGTTCTGTCATGATCTAATCCTAGGTTCTTGGGCAGGTCACTTAATCCAGTGGGTTAAATGAAGGTTTAACAGTTACCTCATCTGTTGATTAGAGACAGTAGTATTTGCCCTACTATCAAACATGGTTGTCTTTGGGGGTACTTGTAAGATAGCAGTCGTGAGATTTAAGTTCCAGCTCTAAAGATTTCATTATAATGTGGTAGCTGGGGGCCCAGAAGGTCTTCTCTTAGAGAAACAGTATCATACCGTGGGTGAGGTTCCCTGTCTATGCTACAAAAATCTGTTTAATGACCATAACCCTTGAGTATGACACAGAATAATGGCCCTACAGGTCATTACCAGCAGGGATGATCTAACCGTGGGTGCTGGGGCTGGAACTCTGCAGTGAGAGGCAAGATGGGGTCACTTCGTGGAGGGAAAGGAGAAGAGAAAATTGGTGCTGAAAGAAAGGGAAGAAGAAAAAAGAGAACTCTGGGAGCTCTCCTGCAGAAGAAGCACCTAGTGAGTCGGCGGAAGGCCTTTACAAATGAAAGGATCTAGTGCGTGCAGGAAATGAGTGACAAGTTGTGGTTTCAGGAAGCCTTATAAGTGAAACTGTTCGGTGCTTATTCTCAGCCCCAGTCCACCATCTCTGCCACTTCTGCTTCCTGGCCCACCATTTTGTATTCGAAGTCTTTACGGTATAAATAATACAGCCAGCACTTCCCTGAGACTTGCAATAGGGAATCCACTTTCTTTGTTTAAGTGACTAATAGCTCTACGTGAAATAGACCGTTATGTGATATATAAATGTATAGTATAGTAACTGAAGGGCTCCTTCCTCCTGAGAGGGAGGAAAGGTGCCAAAGGATTCATATCCTTGGGTTGTTCGGGTGTATTAATCTCAGAAGACCCCCTGGAAGATTTAAAAGAGGTTAGCTGCTCCCTTACTGTTTTTCTCTGGACAGAGTGATGTCTTTCCAAACTGACTTTTCCAATCCTCAATTGCATTCCCAGCAACCTCCTTTTCCTAACTATAACCAGAAAGCAAGTTTAAATGGACATGAAATTCCAACAGTAGAGAGCCTTGTGCAGCCCAGTGCACCAGTCCGGTTGCCAAAGCCACTAATAACGCCCTCCTGGGCTGCTGTGGTATTCTAGGTTATCATTAAGAAGTCTTTGCTCCTGGTTGAAAAAACATGACATTCCATTAAATGTATAGTCTGGGTTCCCTCCAGGCCACAGCTGCATCCTACTTAAAGCTGAAATGAGCTGAGATTTAATGTCATGGAAAAAAAAGAACCAGTCACTGGGAAAAAGGAGATGAAGGGAAGGGGAGGAGAACAGCAGATCCATTTTCCCTGTGATCCACTAGTTTCAGCCTATGGACAGTGTCTTGCCAGCCAAGGGATCTTAGAAGGCCAAGGAAGAAAGAAGTCAGCATTCTTTCCCTTTCCATTCTGCTGTGGTTAGGTGCTGGACAGCACTATTTGAGGCGGTTCTTTCTAGGATAGAAGACCATGGTGTCTAGGGACCACCCAGGGTCCTGTTGGCCATCACTGCTTTTGGCCCACCCCAAGCTCTGTGCTCAACAGTCACAGAAATCAGCCTGGACTGAGATGGCTGGCTGGAGGCATGCCTGTTATCATACCAAGTTCTAGCAAGTTTGTTACTCGCTGCTCAAATATGCCTCTTCAAGCAAGAGGACAACTAAAGGAAGTCATAGGAGTCCGCCTGAAAGTAAAGGTAGGTGCCTGTAAAGACCTCCTCATCATGATTTTCCTGGAGCATTTCTAGGCCCCCAGTGTACTACAAAGGACCCCATGGTGCATTAGGAAATTTACTCTAAAACGGAATATAAAAGAAATAGCATTCCCTATTACAGGGGGGTGCTTGGAGCCCAGCGCACTGGTTAGAGATCCTCCTCCACTTGAGACGATTTTTTTAAAAACAGAAAATAACTTAGTTTGTGTTGATTAGAAAAGAAATATATGTTCATTATAGAAAATATGGACAATTCAGAAAAGTATAAAAGCAAGATCTAAAAATTCTATCATCTAAAGAGAAATGCTGTTACCATACCGATAAATATAGACACACATGTGTGAATTTAACTTTTTCTTGCAAAGATAGAACCGTAATGCATACCATGTTTGGTATCTTATTTTCACCTAAGGCTCTATTGTGACCATTATATATATATATATATATATATATATATATATATATGTCCTGCCTTAATAAATTCCCTGTTGTTGGACATTTTGGTAAGTTTCAGCTTTTTATTATCATAAACAGCACTGCCATGAATGAACATATAGGCACTTCTTTGTGACGGTCTTGGATTTTTTACTTTAGGACATGGAATTGCTGGATGGAAAAACAGATTGCCCCCATTTCTGAAAAGCACCTGAAAACATGTTGTTAAATTATCCTCTAGTCTGCACTGTCGAATATGGAAGCCATTATTCACATGTTGCCATTTAAATCATTTAAATTTAAATTTAAATTAATTAAACAAAATTAAAAATCCACTTCCTTAATTACAGTATTAAATGTTGAGCCACAGCTCAAGGGCTTAACAGCACATATGGCTAGTAGCTACCGTCTTGGACAATCCAGATGTTGAACACTGCCTCGATCACAGAAAGTTCTGTTGGACAGCAGGTCTAGGAAGATTGTACGAATTTATATTTTCCTTAATAAAAGAAAGCAGTGTTTACTTTCCACATCCTGGCCAAGAATAAATATTGCAATTAAAAAAAATGTTTGCCAACCTAATAAAAATGAATCTTGTTGATTTGTTTTTTCATTTCTTTGATACTAGTGAAGTTGAGCTTTTTTGTTTATTGACTTTCATCTATGCTTTTTCTTTTGTGAATTCTTTATGTCCTAAGCCTATTTTCTTTTGGTACGACCTTTGCTTATTGCTTTTTTACACATTAAGATAAATCTTTAGAAAGTAATTCATGCTGCAGGATTTCCTGTACTTGTTTATCTTTTAATTTTATTTACAGCATTTTTTTCACTTATAGAAATGTAGACTTTTAGTATATTCAAATCTCTCCTTATTTTCCTATATAGTTTCTGCATTGTTGTCATGTTTTGAAATCACTAAGCCTAAGATTATAGCATTACCATCTACATTTCCTTCTAGTGCTTTCATCATTTCATTTTTTTTTTTCATGGGCAGGCACTGGGAATCGAACCTGGGTCCCCGGCATAGCAGGCAAGAAGTCTGCCTGCTGAGCCACTGTGGCCTGCCTTCATCATTTCATTTTAAATATTTAAATTTGCAATCCTTCTGGAATTTATTTTGGTGTGTAGTATGAATTATAAATCGAACTCCCCCCCTCCAAGTTGTCAACCATTTGTCCAAGAAACATTTTTAAAATAATTCATTCATTTCCCACTGATATAAAATTCCTCCAAAATCTTATGTGTATTTTGACCAATTTCTAGGACAGAATAAGAAATTCTGTCTACCTATTCTTTGACCATTGCCATTTTGTTTTAATTAATTTACCTTATATTTAAGGATAGAACAATTTCTTTAGTTTTTTCCCCAAAACATGTTTTAGCTCTTTTTACCTGCTCATTTTCACTTTCAAAGATAAACTTAGAATCATTTTGTTAAATTCCTCCCACCACCAAAGTAAAAATTTCAGAACTTTGATTGAAAATAATTTCAATTTGATTGAAATTATAAATTTATAAATTAATTTGGGGAGAATTGATTTGTCTGAAGTATTGAGTCACCCCATTCAGGAAGCCGGTGATTCTGTCCATTTTTTCAAGTCTTTCTCTGTTTCTCTGAACTGGCTTTTTCAAAAGCAAGAATGGTGGACATCTCAGACTATTTCCAGACACACGGTCTGTAAGTCTGTGAGCTGATGCTCTCAGCAACTAGAAGTAACAAAAGAAATTCCATTTCTTAACATTGGAGTATATGTTCAGTATCCACCTTCTCATAAATCTGCAAGAAAGAGATCTCACTTTTCATCCAAATAATGTGGAGTTCAAAACAGCCTTTACGGAAAAATCAAACTCTAGGGGCAACTGCAAAGCACATTTCATGTCTAGCTAGCCAGCTTATTTTGCAGGACTCTTTTTCCAACTCCCAAATACTTTCCAGTCTGTGAAATTCATCTCTGTAATACCACTGTAACAGCAAGCATCTCTCCTGGCATTGGAGAGCCAACATGGTTTTAATGAACACAGATCTTATGTGAGGGGCTTTTTGGTATTGAAGCTGGTTTTCAGTAGATAACATGAATCTTCCTTGAACGATTGTACCTGGGAAAATCTACGGGGATTTGGGAAGTATTTAATTGGTCAGAAGTTCAGCTCTCCCTTGAGCCAAGTCTGAAGCCTAACCACTGTCCATGTTGGTAAAGAAACCAGGGCTCCTGCATCTCCTTGGTAACCCAACAGTCAAATGGCCAAGAGCTTGAATTCAACTACATCAGTGGTTCTCAAGAGAAGCGGAAAAGGGAAATTACCAGCAGGGCACATTTGGCAGCGTCTGAAGACATTTTTGGTTGTCACCACAGAGTGAGGGTGGGGGTTCTTCTGGCATCTAGTGGATAGAGGCTGGAGATGCTGCTAAAAATCCTACAATGCACAGGACAGTCTCTGAAAACAAAGAATTATCTAGCCCCAAATGCCAATAGCGTTGAGGTTGAGAAACCCTGCCTTGCAGTTTCACTAACTGCCTAGTCAGCAATTAGGAACAAAGGTAATGCATTATGTGGGTAGCCGTTTTTTAAAACAAGACAAATGATATTTAAAAGGCCATGCTTACTTTAGAGTCGCCGGAAAGTTCTGCCTCTGATCAGCAAGCCTTTCTCACCAACTTTTCTAAACACATGGGAAGGGCTCACAGAAACCTAGTGGGACAACTGCATCCTCACTCTCTTGGACACTCCTTGGTTACAGAAAGCCAGGCAGAAAAGAAGTCTGTCCCCCGAAACCAGCAGCGACGCCTTCTCTGCGGGCTCGGGCAGGAGGAGGGAGGGGACGCGCGCTCCCCCAACAAAGGCGCAGCGCTGGGGGCAGAGGCTGTCTGTCTCCCCGCAGCTCCTGGGTCCTTGTTGGTCCCTTGGGATGCGTGCTTGCCCCAAGCGACCCTGTCATCCAGCCCGACCAGGGGAGAAAGCATCATCAGTTTGGACTAGGGAAGAACAACTTACAACACTTACTTGTCCAAAATGAAGTACAGGTCAAATCCCCCGTAGCAGGCTGGACCCCCATCTTCCCTGCGTCCCCCTTGTCCCGCGCAGATGAGCACCAAAGTAGCCAAGGAGAGACACTTGAAGCTAATCCCGAGGGGCTTCTGCTCCACCGTAGCCATGACCTGCAGACCGGGAGAGGGCTGGGTCCTCTCCTTCCCACGCTCCTCAAACTTGCCCAGGACCCTCAGGGACGCGCCATGCGAAGGCCCCTCCTCTCGGGCCCTTTATTTCCCCTCGCTTTCTTGAAACTCCCCGGAAGCAATTGTCTGGAGGAGTTCAAGATTTTCCTTCTGGTTTCCGCTTCGATTCTGTTTCTAGGTTTCAGGTTTCAAGAATCCCAATACTGTACTCGGCTTTTTTAAAGGGGGCTGCTCTTGACTCGGGCCGGCGGGGCACTTGGGAGGCTGCGCCCAGGCTTTGCAATTGAAGCAGTTCCGTCCTGACGGTTCTTTGTCCCAGATGTTAAATAATATGGGGTGGGTTTTCAAATTGTTCTTGTTTGGGGCAGTGCTTTCCCTTTTCTCCCTCCTCACTACCCCCCTTTCTTATTTTGATGGGAGAAGATGGTTCAAACGGTGCCACCTGGTGGCCACAGACGGCATAAAGCACGGTCCGCTGTCCTCCGGAGTGTGGCTTGAGTGGGAGGGTCTTCCAAATTCCGGATAGAAATCTTTTCCTTGTCGTTTCCGTTAGCTGTGCGTGTTTTCTTATTACTTTCTTTTCCTACACATCTTCTCTTCTCCAATCCCTTCCCCATTCTTAGTTTTCTTTCACTCTCTGAACTTTTTTCCTCGTTCCTTTTCTTACTTTCCCGTCATATCTGCAGATACGATCATGTAAGCATTGGGTGAGAACTTCCCGCCGAATACAGTGGCTCCGAACCCTGGCGGGGACATTTGCAAACAAGCTGTTGTGCAAATTAAGTAGGGAGGAACGGGCCTTTGTTATCTGAATAATCCATCTGGCTTTACCTAGTCTTAACGCAGATAATAAGAAGACATTGTTGACGTCCAATCCTATGGCTGGAAACAGCAAAAACAGTACCACGGAGTGTGGTGCTCAAAGGCTGCTCCCGGGGTGGAACAGCTGAGTCTTCTGGACTGTCTCCATCTCCATATTCTAGAGATTCTGTGATAACAGCTCTTTATGTTTTTTCAATCTGTGAACTTTGACTTTCTCACCCTGTCTTTGACAAGAGAAAGGAAGTAAACAGCTTTCAAGAGTATGGTGCATCAAAGCAGTTTGTGCTAGAAGATTGCTTTTCTGAAGTGGGATGGGACCTGCGATCCTCTTTTGCTGTCCTCTGCACCTCTCAGCCCCAGGTCTAGTTTCACATGTCTTCCACTCTGGGAGTTCTCAAGGCACATCTATCTCTTGTTCCAGGATTGCCCCTTCCCCTTACTCCTCATGTGATCATTCATGGTGGTTTCCCCCAAAGTGTGTATCATGGACTATTAGTGCTCTGGAATGCACCATTAAATAATAATTTTGTTGTCAAATAAGTCTTGGAAATAATATTTCTTCTTCAAAAAGATCTTGGCGATTCATAAATCCACCTCTCAAATCATTCCCAAGTTTCCTTATCTCCTCATATTCATACTTTTGTATGGTCCCTTCCCACATTGACTAAGACTGACCTTGGGTAATTAATAACATAGTGCAAAAATGATGGTGTGTGACTTCTGAAACTAGGTCACAGCAGATATGGCAGTTTTCCCTTGCTTGCTCGCATCACTCACACCGGGGGAGCCCATTGCCATAACATGAGGATACTCAGGCAGCCCTCTAGAGAAGAGCATGTAACAATAAACTGAGTTCTCCCACTGACAGTCAACATCCTTTGCCAGCTGTGTGAGTGATTCGTCTTGGGAGTGGATCCTCCAGCCTCAATCAAGCCTTCAGATGACTGTAGGTAACATCTTGACTGTCACCTAAGGAGAGGCTCTGGGTCAGAGCCACTCAGCCAATCTGCCCCAGATTCCTGACCCACAGAAATTAAGAGCTAATGAATGTTTATTAGTTTAAGCCACTACATTTGGGGGTATTTGTTCTGCAACAGCAGATATCGAATAAATACATATTAAAGCTTTGAGAACATCCGTAGGGAAAGTATTGTTTAGCTGTGTTTACCAGACTTATCTGACCATGAAACTATTTTTTTTCCAATAACACTTATTGACACCCGCACTTTGGGGATTAACTGCTCTCAGGAAGAAAACAATCAGGGAGAAATTAAAATACCCTAACCTATCCAAGCCGGCCTCTTCCATACCTTCTTCCTTCCAAACCCATCCTGGTCCCATTACAGCTCTATGGTAGAAAAGAAGGTGGGGAAAACTATAGAAATTAGGTAGGTAAATGAAGACAGGAAAACTGGGGGAACTGAGTGATATGAGAGAGGTAGCAAAATGTGGTGGAGAGAATATTTGTGGGTGATATGATTGGCAAGGAATAGGAAAGGGCTTGAATATAGGAAGAGGCTTGGGGAACAGGAGGAGTCAGGGAGGCATTAAGGACATCTCTTCTCATTCTCATGCCCCCAGGGTCCTCTCAGGTCCCTTACAGTTTGGGTGGCGGAGAAATATCTTGAGACCTTTACAAACAAAACAGTTCAAGAAGTTAAGCTTGAAAGGAAACCAGGAAATATCCTTGTAGAGCTCTTCAAAATTAGAGAAAGTAGGGGATTCTCTCCTAGCCTGGAGGAATCCACTCCAGGCTGCCTCTTCCAATTATAGGGTTTTGTGCTAACCTCACTCACTGTTAGGAGATGCCCCCCTAACATTCCTTTAAAGTGGATTGACTATTGACTTATTCCTAGGGAAGGGTGAAATAGGAAATTATGTCCAGAGTTAACAACAAGGGCAAATGGAGCCCCTGATGTGATCCCAGCAGGGTGGCTCAGTAGGTCTTGGAGACGAGATATATCAGGTGCCTTAGATTGGCAACATTTGTCTTAGTTGTTGGGATGCAGGGGTCTCATAATTAGTGTATGTAAGGAGAATGCAGAGATGGATCAGGCACTGGAGGTTGGTGGAAGACTTGGGAAGAATCTCTGATGACTTCCTACTTGCATTTCCCAGGTTAATTTCACAACTCAGAGGCATCTAAGTATCAAGATCCCCGTGCCCCAGTGTTTCCATCCTCTGAAGCAAACTTTCAGGCTTCTGAATGGACTGGGATGTTCAGATGTCTAAATCCCATTTCCAAGGAATCCACCGTTTCTGGAGGAGATTAACAGGCTTTTTCAAGATCTGTAGGGATAAACATATGTGGTTTGGAAGGAAACATCCCATCTTTCAAACTCAAGTCAGTGAAAGAATGACATACACATTGAAGTCCAGGCTATGGACAGATACTTCTGGGGTCAGAAGAGTAGAGGAGACTTACCTGTTGACTTTTAAAAAAAATATTTTTATTGAGAAATCTTCACACACATACAGTTCATCTACAGTATATAATCAGTGGCTCACAATATCATCATATTGTTGTGTATTCATCACCATGATCATTTTTTAGGACATTTGCATCACTCCAGAAAAAGAAATAAAAAGGAAAAAGAAAAAACTCATACATCCCATACCCCTTACCCTTCCCTCTCATTGACCACTAGTATATCGATCTACCTATTTTTTTTGACCACACATCCCCACTATTTTTATTTATTTAATTATTTTCCCTTTTTTTACTCATCTGTCCATACTCTGGATAAAAGGAACATCAGACACAAGGTTTGCACAATCACATGGTCACATTGTAAAAGCTGTGTAATTATACAGTCATCTTCAACAATCAAGGCTACTGGAACACTGTTCAACCGTTTCAGGTACTTCCCTCCAGCCACTCCAATACACCATAACCTAAAAGAGATATCTATATAATGCATAAGAATAACCTCCCGGATAAGCTCTCAACTCTGTTTGAAATCTCTCAGCCGCTGAAACTTTTTAAAACCTCATTTCCTCCTTTTGGTTAAGAATGCTTTCTCAATCCCATGGTGCTAGGTCCCAGCTCATCCCGGGAGTTCTGTCCCATGTTGCCAGGGAGATTTACACCTCTGGGAGTCACTTCCCCATAAGGGGGAGGACAGTGAGTTCACCTCTAAGTTGGCTTAAAGAGAAAGGCTACATTTGAGTCACCAAAGAAGTTCTCTGGGGGTGACTCTTAGGCATAATTTTAAGTAGGTTTAGCTTCTCCTTTGCAGGAATAAGTTTCATAGGGGTGAACGCCAAGATCAAGGGCTCAACCTATTTATTTGGCTGTCCCCACTGCTAGTGAGAATATCAGGAATTTCCCAGATGGGGAACTTTAATATTTCCTCCTTTCTCTTCATTCCCCAAGGGGACTTTGCAAATACCTTTTAAATTCCCTGCCCAAATTAGTGGTTATATCAGGGCATTACACTAACCTGGACAAACCAACAAGATCTCATGCCCTATTCAAGATTCCATTTAATTATGGTGTTCAAATCAATTGACCATAGAAGTTAAATTAAATAATATGCTACCCAAAATATAAATTTTGCACCAGATAAACATCTTTCCGTTTGGTCTTACACAGAAGTTGAAGTTTTAAAGAGTTTTATTCATATAGCATACAATCCAACCTAAGTAATAACCATGCATGTCTTTGCCATCATAACCTACATGACGACATTTACCTGTTGACCTTTAAGAACACCTAAGGCTCAAATTGAAACTCTATTAAGGTTTCATGCACTAGGTTTGCTTCTCTCAAACCTATAATTCCCAGAGGGTTCCTAGGTCAGATAAATCCTGAAACCCAGAGGGACCAGCCTCTCCAAGATTATCAGTGAATCCATCCTTTAGTGTTGACACCCCTTCTCAACATGAAAAAGTCAAATCAGGCATTGCCTAATCCCTTTAGATTGAGAGAGGGATAAGAGGAGAAGGAGGAGGTATAACAGAGAAAATAAGGTTTAACAAATGAGTATGACTGCTGAATCACTATGTTAATATTCCTTCTAACTTTCAGTGTTTTGGAGCAGCTAAACAGAAAAGTCTAAGATGGTGGAATGGTAACACATGCCAAACTCTGGGATCTGTTCTGTAACTACTTGTTGAAGTGTGCGTTGAAAATTATTGCTTCTTCTTTCTTTGTTTTGTGAATATGTTATATTTTACAATAAAAAACATTAAAAAAAAAAAAGTAAAGGGGAGTTAGATTGCAATGGGTACCAAGGAAGCAAGACTGTTTCTTTCAAGAAGAGAAGGGGTTAAAGGGGCAACCTTTCTTGACAAAGATTCTGGAAAAAGCTTCTGATAACCCAGACGACCCAGGAGAACTTGGGGAATTATTTTCTTAGAAATAATTGTCTGTGGTATGGAAAAATATGACACTCTCCATCAAATTTTGCCTCATTCACTTAGGTCCATTGTTTGCTAAGTTCTTGGAGGTTCCACAGCACCTGGGTTTTGGTGCCATCCAAAGCCTTCTAAGGGCAGAAACATCATTTAACAAAAATAGTCTTAGGAGAGTTCCTTTTTGTTTGTGCCCCATAGGATGTCCATCTGCAAAATGACTAGAGAATATTCCCAGAAGCAATTTATCATCAAGACAAAGAGAGCTTTCAAAGAATCTGAATCAGCTGAGTAATGACTTTTAGCGATAGGAAAAGTAAAGGCATGAACAGCCCAGCTCAACCCAGAAGGAGAAACATGGAGCCTCATCCATCTCCTAAGTCAGGCCATCCACAGCTTCAGCCTACAGAAGTCAAAACCTCATTGAATGCAGAGTTCCATAATAGTCTAGCCCTACCCCAAATCCATCTCAGTCTAGCTTGAAAATAAACTTAATCCTAATACATCTTTCAATTCATTTAAGGGAAATCCAAAACCCAACCTGAAACCCTGTCAATATTTATCCAAAGTGTTCTAGTTTGCTAGCTGCTGGAATGCAACACACCAGAGACGGATTGGCTTTTAATAAAAGGGGATTTATTTTGTTAGTTCTTCAGAGGAAAGGCAGCTAACTTTCCACTGAGAATCTTTCTTACGTGGAAGGCACATGATGGTCTCTGCTGGTCTTCTCTCCAGGCCCCTGGGTTCCAACAACTTTCCCCGGGGTGACTTCTTTCTGCATCTCCAAAGGCCTGGGCTGAGCTGCTAGTGCTGAGATGAGGAATGCCGAGCTGCTTAGGCTGTGCTACATTGCGCTCTCTCATTTAAGCACCAGCCAATTAAGTCAAATGTCACACATTGCAACAGACACGCCTCCTAGCTGACTGCAGATGTAAATCAGCAACAGATGAGGTTCACGTACTGTTGGCTTATGTCCGCAGCAATGGTATGCTCACCTGGTATGCTCATACCGCAAGACTAGGTATGCTCACCTGGCGAAGTTGACAACTGAATCTAACTAACACACCAAGGTAAAGAGAAAACCCATTCAGAACATGCTCCAACCCAACCCTGACCAATCTGGATCCCTGAAAAAACTAGCCCATGCCATGCATTAACCAATACCATACTAGAAACAGATCCTATTTAATCTAGTTCACAATCCAGCTCTGCTAAACCCACATATCGTACCAGTCCATTCTAAACCAAACCCAAGCCCAGTGTGTAGTTGTATCACCAAACCCAAGCCCAGTGTGTAGTTGTATCACCAAACCCCTCTTATCCCGGTCCAGTTAGAGTCTAACCAAAGCTCAGAGCCCAGCATAGCCAGACTTCTGAAGAGCACAGTCATACAAGAACTCAGCTAAGAGAATCATACATAACCATGTCAACATGTTCTAAAAACTCATCTCAGATCTTCCCAAGGATCCCAAACCTTGTCCAACAAAATGTTCATTTCATCCAGAGCAGAGATCAGGTCAATACAACCCAGGTGAGGGATGAAATGAACCCATACCACCCAGGGTCCTGACAATTCCAGAACCTTTATTGCTCAGTAGAAACCTGTGTCAGGCAGGTCAAGGCAGAAAGCTAAATACAAACTGATTCAGTTTGTACCCTGTCCTACGCAATTCTGTTCAAACCTAACATATTATATATATTCAAGACAAGAGTCTTACTCAGAGACCCCATACCAGTTTACAAGGGAAATAAACTCCTTAGCAGTCTTGCTAATGGCTACCATCCAAATCCCAGGCTAGAAAGACCAGTGGTTTTCAGCCAAAATGTATCAGCTCATATGTGTGTATGGGGATGTATGGAGAGGGTAGGGTGGGGGGTAGGGGCAAGGAGGTTTACTCAATCTGGCAAAACTAACAGATTTTTCAACATACACATATCTGTAGAATGCCAGAAGTGTCTGTTGGTATTTGAGGAACATGTACAATTTAATGCTTACAGTGGCCATTTCTTTTTCCTTTCTTGCCTCATAACCTCTTCTTCCCTAATGAGATCTATTGAAATAGGTAGAATTAATGGCAATCCCCATAAACTTTGTGAGCACTAAGCAGGACAACACACTGATTAATAGTGTAATCTCAGGTCAGCTCTGCCATTATTAACCGAGAGACTGTGCGCGTAACTTTACCCAGCTATACCACAGCTTCCCATCTGCAAAGTGAGGATAATATTACTTACTTCTGGGTTGCTGGTGGGTTTGATGACATAATGTTAATCGTGTATGGCCCTCAGCAAGCACATAATAGATATTGACTTTTGTTATTAATGCGGGATTCTGAGAAATTGCACAGGAATTTCTTCTAGAGATAAGAAGAACAAATTTAGAGGAATCACTTTCAGAGTGTTTGATTTTTCAACAACCAATGAACTGAAGTTGTTTTTGCACATGAGTATTTGCATTATCAACTTTGAGAATGCAAAGACAGAGTGTAGCTTACCAGGAATTTTTTGGAGCTAGTGGTTTCCTAGGATGCATGCAGAAAACAAATAGAAAACATATTTTGGGGCTATCAATAATCTATTGGCAGTAATGATGTTTCTGCTAGCCAAGAATGCTATGTTAGCTAACTCTAAAGACATCTAAGTAAATGGTAATAATCAGTGATGCTTCTTTCTGATACCGTTTTTTTGTACTCTAAAAATCCATAGAAAACAGCCCTTAATATTCCTCATCATTAACTTATCCATTCATTCAAAAATAAGTTTTGCGTATCTACTGTATGGCAGGTCCTGTGCTAACACTGAAGATTCAAAGATGAATGCATTTTGTTTGGGATATGGAAAAGTTCTAGAAATAGATAGTTGCGGTGGTTGCGCGACATTGTGAACGTACTTAATACCATTAGAAATGGTTAAAATGATGCATTTTATGTTGTATATATTTTACAATAATAAAAATACAAATATAACATGGACCTTTCAGAGTCTAGTTGGGAGACACACACATGCATAAACAGATATTAGTACAATAATGTAGTTAACCTATATTCTAGGGGAAACTCAACATATACCCCCATTCCACCATACCACTCCAAAGAAAAGTAGGCCTGACATTATGCAATCTTTTGTGGCACTGTTGGACCACAGCTCATTGGAATGATTGTCCCATGAGATAATTGAGTGAAGACATGATAAATGTCTCCTTCTACAAGGAATTTGATACTCCCTCTTTGAGAGGAAGTGACCAGGAAAGAGCCCATGACAAAGATACCAAGATCTGGCTACTTTAGCTGTTTCCAGTCTGGGAGAAAGGAATCCCCAAGATCCTATCCCTACTCATAATCCATTATGACTCACCATGATGAGAGCACAGAGGTATTTGGAGTAGGGGCAGGGAGAGAGCAGAGCCATAGCTAGTAACAAGTAATTGTACAGTGGATGATTTCGCCCCTCACATTGTCTCCTTAGGGAATTGCTTGGGCAGCTGTCAGAATTCTGTTAGCTTTCGGGCATAGGTTTTCAGACTGCAGTGAGCATGAGCCCAAGATGGTGTCTGAGATGCTGGCTTGCTCTGGAACCTCAAATATAAGAACATTTGCTGTTCTTGTGGTCAAGGAAACAGCAGAGTAAGCATATATTCTTCTTTGGGAGAGGGCCACTACTTGTCCCCTAAGTTAGGGACTCATTCCTGAAGTCAGAGCAAACCACGCAAAATTGGTAGAGCTCAAGGCATGAAAAGTGTTACCACCCCAGGTTTTGTTTCCCTCCCCATCACATTTCTCATTGAAGGTCAAGATTGTTAGGCAATCTTAATCCTAGTCACAAATTTAGTTACTTAAAGTGTGAGTTTAATCTGAAGAAAATTGATCAATAAGTGCATAATAAAGAAAAGCCCCGGGGGCGGGCCGCGGTGGCTCAGCGGGCAAAGTGCTTGCCTGCTATGCCGGAGGACCTCGGTTCGATTCCCGGCCCCAGCCCATGTAACGAAAACGGAGAAACAAAATACAATAAAACAAGAAAATGTTTAAAAAAGATGTTTCCCTTTCTTCCTCTCTTCCTTCCTTCTATCCTTCCTTCCTTCTCTCTGTCTTTAAAAAAAAAAAAAAAAGAAAAGCCCCTAAACCATAGGGGAATTGTAATGAATTGAAGTTGATGAAAAACTCAAAGGAATTATCACAAATCCAAGAACCAACAAGGGCAAGATTAAGACTTATGCCAAAAATACTGTGCTCTAGAAATCAGACTTGCTTAGAGGCAGAGGAAAACCTTAAGTGGTAGATAAGAAGGCTTTATAATTTGATTTCTGAATAGGAAACTATACAACTGAGGTCTGAAGGGGATCATCGCAAACTTAGAAACTAACGGTATAAATTTAAAACTAGTGCTCAATCTTTTTTTTTTTTCACATGGGCAGGCATCGGGAATCGAACCCGGGTCCTCGGGCTTGGCAGACGAGCATTCTTACCTGCTGAGCCACTGTGGCCTGCCCTAGTTGTCAATCTTGCAGTGATTTTAAAGAGCTGTGGGAAAAAGAAAGAAAAACGCTTGAATCCAGCAAAGAGCAATAACTGTTTATATATAGTGAACATTTTTGGAACGCTTTTCCCACATTTTGATAGTTTCCCATAAATGATACTCTTGTAACAGATATTAACATTTTTTTTCCCAATCTCTATGGCTGCTAGAGTTCAGACAAATGAACAAGAAGTCCTATTATGCATCTTTGGTTGGATTATTTTCTCCCTCTCTGAGGTGTCTTAACACTTTTTCTTCAAAATTTCCAGCACTTAATTGAAGACAATAACTGAAAACTGTTTATTAGATTTGGCAAGTAATGGTTCCTTGTTTCAGGAAAGGGGCTTAGCGGAAATGTAAGAGAAGAAACCATATTGTATGGAAAGAAGGATATTTTGGGCAGCCACATAAAGCTGATAAACGGAACCCACACTCATCTAATTATACTTTTTCTTAATACACACACACACACACATACACACATGGATGAAAAGAAGAGGCAGAAGAAACAATGGCAAGATTTAAGAGCTAGAAAGCTGCATCTGAGCTGACAGTTGGAAAAGTGTTGAACAACTCCAATCTACACTGTAATCCTCTGGAACTGAGCATGAAGCGTGGAGTTAGGATGAGGAAAGCTGTATAGAATGCTGTTTAAAAAGCGATTAGATTCCCAGATGCCCTCTGGGTGGCTGCTCCTCTCAACCTCAGAAGAAGATTGGAATTTTGCTCTCTGAAGGACATAAAACAGGGTTTTTCATGCCTGGTAGACACCAGGCAGAATTGAGGCCACGAGTGCCCCACTGAGAAGAGGGGGTTATGTGACTGGAGGAATACTGAATGCTGAATACTCAGAGCTTCAACTGTCTTCCCTCATTAGACTCCCAGATTGCTGGCAGCCAGACCTTTGCCTTCCAGGCAGGAGATTGGAACTTTTTCTTTTGGGGATCTGCCAACGCAAAAGAAAAATCTAAAGATGCTAACATCAGGGCTTTCTCAATGACTGACTCAGCCCAATCACTTTAAGTGAAGCTTTAAAAAGACAAGCTAAGAATAAAGAGGTCCTTTAATCCTGTATAGATTATTGTAATGCCTGGAAACATCCTAGAGTATATTAAGCCGATAATCAAAAAGTACTGACAAAGTCCCCTGAGGGAGGGGAGAAAGAATGTGGCCTTCTCCCTACCCCATATTAGTGACAGACCCTTCCAATATCAAAAATTTAGAATCAACATAGCCCAAACAACCCTTTGAAAGACCAAAGGTGATGGTGGAGTTATGCATAGAAGATAGGATTCAACAAATGTATATGAATGCTGAATCATTAAATTGATATCTCTTTTAGTCTCCAGTATTTTAGAGCAGCTAGAAGTAGAAACCTAAAATTGTGGAATTGTAACCCATGTCAAAGTCTGAAATATGTTCTACAACTAATTGTGGTGCTATGCTTTGAAATTTATAGTTTTTTGTATATATGTTATTTTTCACAAAAAAAGGAAAAAGAAGTCGATTGTGATGATAAAAAAATATTTAAGCCCTCTAGCCTTCTATATTCTGGAGCAGCTAGAAGGAAAAATATAAGAGGATCATATAGTAGCCCATGACAAACTCTGGGATCTGTCCTGTAATCACCTGTTGAAGAGTGCTTTGAAACTATTGTTTTTTTATTTCTTTGCTTTGTATATATGTTATACTATACAATAAAAAAGTTTTAAAAAAAAAGACAAGCTATATCCATGAACTTAGAGCTGTTAATCAGATTTTCAACCAAGAGCAGATAAACAAGAAGAAAAACTGTGTTATAAAAGAGAACAATACACAGAGAAAAGCATTTGGAGGTAAGAGAGATTATGTTGGAAGAAGAAAACCTATAAACAAATCGCTATATTTTATAACATTATATAGGGAAAAGTCAGGTCCCGTATAGAAGATCAGAAATCAGAACATACTTTATAATCCTCAATAGCTACATTGAAGCTAGCAGATAATGGAGAAATGCTTTCAAACCTCTAAGAAAAATGATTTACAACCCAGAATTCTATATAAAGCTAAACTATCAATCAAATGTCAGGACGGAATAATAGACATGTTCAGACATTCAAGATCCCAAGAAATTTATCCACCATGCACCTTTCTTAAGAAAGCACTTGAGCTAAGAAAGCACTGGAGGAGCTCCACCAAGATGATGGAGTAAACCAAGCAAGGAAAACAATATACCAAGGAAATCAGCTGCATTCTATTGGTCAAGGAGTTACTAAGGCCAGTCTAGATTCAAAAGTAGGGGATTAGATTCTATGTCTTGATTTGAGGGGCAGCATGCCTGTATAATTAGGGATGGATTTGATGAAGGCCATAGTTTGATATCTACCGTGGCATGAATAGATTTGAGTCAGGCAACAACAACGGTGGGCCTGCATTTATATAATAGAATAAAACAAGCGATTATTCAATGCTTACCATGCATCAGCCCCTTTGTATGTATTGTTACGCTTACTCTTTGTAACAACTCCATAAGGAAGTGTGACACTGAATTTTTGGCCCCCGTTCTTCATTGCTCCCAGAGTCCATACCATGTAACTTTCCAGTGCCGCTCACATGAGGACTACACGCTGGGATTATTTCCTTGCCCCTTGGCTTTTGGCTTGATAGGACTTATTTAGCCCATGAGATATTAGTAAATGTGATGCAAACAGGGCTTTAAAATGTACTTAGGTCACTGAGCATGTCATGCTCTTTAGCACTTCAGCCATGAGTAATTCTCACGGGGAGCTGCTGTTTCTTCCATTTGGAGACCAGAATGAGAAACGCGGAACAAGCCAGAGCCCACTGGACCCACAACTTGAAACAGAGATATTTGGCTGAGCTCAGCCTAAGTCAGCCAGCCCCCAGCTAGCTGATCATGGATGGTTGAAAAATAAATGCTTATTTTAAAATTCTACTGATATTATGTGGTTGTTTGTAATAGTTGACTAATACAATAGATATTATTAGCCTCAGTTTGTTTTGATGAGGGATGCAGCTCTACTTACCAGCTCTGCTCAATCCGCTACCCCATCATGAGATACCCAGTAGCACAGGAGATGTGCTAAGGTGGGTGTGGCCAAGTACCTATACTGTCCTGAATGGACGGCGTGGGGTCAGGGGTTGGAAGAGACCTGAATGGGAAGGTTACTCTCTGTGTTTCTTTTCTAGTAAAGTCTTTGGGATTGCTGAGAATTTTGACTTTGGGGTGTGCATGAATTGGAGGTTGTTATACTGAATTTGGCTTCACTGTTTCCTGAGCAATTTCTACTGAAGAAATGAATAACTGAGAAGGGGGGGCCCTTCTCTAGAACCGAAGCATGAAAGAAAGCATTGTGGCCTTGACTACATTGTGTGGTTAGATAAAGAATTCAGAAACAGAAAGCCTTGGGAGGGAGTTGGTCTTATTGAGATTAGCTCTGTGTGTGTGTCTGTGTCAGTGTTTGTGTGTGTGTGTGTGTGTGTGTGTGTGTTTGGGACAGGGGAATTGGGACTCTGTGCCTAAAGCTCTGGCATTTGAGACTTTTCACAGTGAGAACTATCAGAGGATTGGCATTCATCTAAGGCTTTTTAATTTTCTCGCAGAGTAAAGCTCTCTCTTCTATAACTAACCAGTGCTTATTCTCTCAATGGGTGATATTATTTGAATATACGTGTGAGAGGAAAAGTGCCAGACTCAGAGAAAGACAAATCTGAGGCCCAATCCTGGTCCTTCAGAATTTACTAGCTACGTGGTGTTCAGAGAACCCCTTAGCCTTGCTACTGCTCAGTTGGATCATAACGTCCACCCTAAATCACTCACACTGTGAGGGACAAATGAGTGATTGGATGAAAAAATACATAACTTCATCAAATAGCTGGGGAATGTGCAAATGCGTACATTTCCAAAGTGTAAATTGTTAATATATAACAAAAGTCTAGAAAGATGAATTTTAACTTTCTTATTTTTGCCTTTATAATTTTTATTTTTTTACTAAAAAAAACATGTGGGGCCCACTTCTGCCATTATCTGGCTACAGTCTGTTCAGGTCAATGCTCAAATGGCCACTGTCCACTGAAGCCAGCAGAGCCCTGCCATCAGAGATATCAGCAACTTGGCCATCGTCCTTCCCATCTCTCAGCTCTAGTCACCCAGCCCTGTCATGGGTGCTGGTCCCACCTGCAAGTGGTGGGGTCTGCTATTAGCTCAGTGTCCTTTCTAGCCCCTGGTCCAAGGTGGCAATTTAAGCCTTTGTATGAGCTTCAATCTCTTCCGTGTTCCCCTTGAATTGAATACAAATTATAAAAATAGAGTAAAACATTTTATAGCAGTAGAAAAGATGGAAGGATGCCATTGGAAGTCCAGAAAATGAGACATTTTTATTCCATATACTGTGAGAAAGTATAGAGCCAGTTTGAGGGGGAGTTCCAACCAGCTCTTGATTCAAGCAGAGGAAAGAACCCTTTGCCTGAACAGCTCAAACGTCAGACATAGGGCAAAGCCCCAGGGGGCTGGAAGCAAAGGTGGGCCAAGGGGCAATTAGAAGCAGTCAAATCTCTAACCTACACATGACTTCAGGAAGTGGGTCCATGCCAGCCTGAGAGCAGCTGATGGCAGCAACAGTCCCGATTTTTATTTCACTCAGATGGCTTGCAAAGTCTTTCAGCAGTAGAGTCGTAAAGAGAGCAGACATATCGGCAGGGAAGGTGCCAGTTCCCAAGTTAACTTTAGCACCACTGCCAAAAACCCAGTAAAGAAAACATCTGACATGGCATGTTCTTAAGTCCCTCTCGGGGTGCAAATTCTGCCACATTCAGGACGGCAAAGGATAGAGCTAAGAGCAGTTGGCACAGGGTAAATCTTGTGTTTACCAGCCTCTTCAGATTTTCAAGAGTAGTAGGCACATGAAATGTCATGGGCTTTGACATTTGTTCCAACCAAGTAAAGCATGCTGTCATGGATTGAATCATGTCCTCCCCAAAGGTATGTTCAGGTCCTAGCTCTGGTTCTGTGGATGTGAACCCATCTGCAAATAGTATCTTTGAAAATGTTATTATCCAAGATGAGGCCAAATTGAATCAGGGTGGGCCTTAACTCAATGCGGATTATAATCCTTATAAACTGAGGAAAATTGGAGACAGGAGTTGTTGGCAACAGGAGAGGACAGATGGCCATGTGACAGAGGCAGAGGCTGAGTTATGGATGGCTGGCAAGCCACCATGGAGGCCCTGCAGACTTCAGAGAAAGCATGATCCTGCTGACACCTTGATTTTGGAAGTCTAGCCTGCCAAACAGAGACAACAAGCTCCTATTTAAATCAGCTAGTCTGTGGTACTCTGATACACCAACCCTGGCAAACTTAGATTGCTAAGGAATCTAAGAAAAACAGGGGTGTCAATTGCTTCAGTTGTCCCTTAACTAAAGAATCCTACCAATTAGAGGACCAGGCTAACTTCAAGCAGTAAAACATAAAAAGGAAACTTTGCCAACAATTGGGAAAATGAGACTCCATTAAAGCTCTGACTTGGGCTCCCTCTCTGCTATTCATGGATAACACATATCAAGTAAAATAAAAATTTTTAGAAAATTGTGGGGGAGCTCTAGTTGTCAAAATTATGGGTGGGCAGTGGAGATAAGGAAGGAAGGGTGCATAGAAGTTACTTGGAGGGAGCAGGCCAAACACACTTTCCTATACATTGTGCAGTGTGTGGCCCAGTGCATGCCAAGAAGATGCATACTCTTTTCTGAGTTTACATCCTAACTTGATTTAAGAATAAAGAAATTCATACCTTTTTGATAGACAGCCAAAATTTTCAGGAGGGCTTGTCAATTGAGGGAAGACTATGCTTTGTTTTTAAGTGCCCTGTCAGGAATTGCCATTTCAGAAAAATTGTGTCATCAGTGCCACACAACTCATGGCATTTCGGCTATTAATTGCAGCCACATGTGTGAGTCTACATTTCATGGGTGCTCTACGTCCTTGTTCGAAAAGCTGACTACAGAAGTTTCTCATATTTAATTTTTGTCTATTTGATCTGTCAGAGACTAAGGGGGTAGAATCTGGTCTCTCACTTGTATATATTTTTTTTCTTTCCAGTCTATGTCTTTTGATTGGGGAGTTTAATCCATTAGCATTTAGTGTTATTACTGTACGGGTAGTACTTTCTTCTATCATTTTGCCTTTTGGATTTTATATGTCATATCTAATTTTCCTTCTTTTTACCTTTTCTCATAGTCTTCCTTTCTACCCTTTTCTCCACACCTCTCTCTTTTGTCTTTTCATATCTGTTTCTAGTGCTCCCTTTAGTATTTCTTGCAGAGCTGGTCTCTTAGTCACAAATTCGCTCAGTGATTTTTTTGTCTGAAAATGTTTTAATTTCTCCCTCATTTTTGAAGGGCAATTTTGCTAGATATGGAATTCTTGGTTAGCAGTTTTTCCCTTTTAATAATTTAAATATATCATCCCACTGTCTTCTCACCTCCATGGTTTCTGCTGAGAAATCTACACATAGTCTTATTGGGTTTCCCTTGTATGTGATGGATTGTTTTTCTCTTGCTGCTTTCAAGATTCTCTCTTTCTCTTTGATCTCTGACATTCTGATTAGTAAGTGTCTTGGAGTATGTCTATTTAGATCTATTCTCTTTGGGATATGCTGCACTTCTTGGATCTGTAATTTTAAGTCTTTCATAAGAGTTGGGAAATTTTCAGTGATAATTTCCTCCATTAGCTTTTCTCCTCCTTTTCCCTTCTGTTCTCCTTCTGGGACACCTACAACACGTATATTCATACGCTTCATATTGTCATTCAATTCCCTGAGTCCCTGCTCATATTTTCCCATTTTTTTCCCTATAGTTTCTGTTTCTTGTCGGATTTCAGATGTTCCATCCTCCAGTTCACTAATCCTATTTTCTGCCTCTCGAAATCTACCATTGTAGGTTTCCATGGTTTTTTTCATCTCTTCTACTAGGCCTTTCATTCCCATAAGTTCTGTGATTTGTTTTTTCAGACTTTCCATTTCTTCTTTTTGTTCATTCCTTGCCTTCTTTATATCCTCCCTCAATTCATTGATTTGGTTTTTGATGAGGTTTTCCATTTCTGTTCATATATTCTGAATTAATTGTTTCAGTTCCTGTATCTGATTTGAATTGTTGGTTTGTTCCTTTGACTGGGCCATATCTTCAATTTTCCTGGTGTGATTTGTTATTTTTTGCTGGTGTGTAGACATTTAATTACTTTAACTAGTTTATTTTGGAGACTGCTTTCACTTCTTTTACCTAGGGTTTTCTTGCTGGATGACTTTGTTGTCTATCTGTTCTTTGACATTCAGTTCAGCTTTATCTGGACCTCTAGCTTAGTTTTTGTTTAACAGAGGAGAATTTTTCAGTTCTTGTTTTCTTGTTTCTTGCCTTGCTTATATGGTATCTTCCCCCACCCCCCACCCTTAGGAGGGTCTACTTAGGTATTATAAACCCCAGCCGGATTTTCCCAGACAAAACTGGCCTCCTATCAGGGTGAAAGAGTCACCTGTGTCGGTTTTCCCTAAGGGTGAGGCCCAGCAGGTTGAAAAACTTTCCTGTGAAGTTTCTGGACTCTGTTTTTCTTATCCTTCCCTGTATGTGGCGCTTGTCTGCCTGCAGGTCCCACCAGCATAAGATGATGAGGTGCCTTTAACTTTGGCAGACTTTCCCTGCTGGGGCCATGGTGGAGACAGAGAAGAGGTTATAGGCTTGTTTAATGGCCTCAAATTACCAAGCCCTGGTGTCTGAATTCCTTGAGGGAGGGATTCCACCTAGGTTGGACTTCACCCCTCCCCTGGGGAAGGCACAGGCTCCAGACAAGCCCTCAAACGATCTTGTTTCTGCCCATACTGGGGGCAGTTGCAGCCTGAGAAGCTCTGCTGCTGAATCCAAAGGCAGTCAAGGCTTTGTAGGAACACAACATAAAAACCTCTGTTTCTTTGCTTTTTGTCTTTTTCCGTCAGCCCAATGAGCAACCTCCGCTTTGACCAGGTTCATCTGAGCTGGGGGCCTATTTTTAGTAGTCAGAATTTGTTAAGTAATGCCACAATTGGTGTTTGGTTGGGCTCAACCCCTGCTGCAAGTAAAGTCTCTTTCCTTTCCCCTCTGGGAAGCAGCCTGTGGGGGAGGGGCACCAGCCACCGCAACTTGGGGAACTCACGGTTCTGAGGGGGCTCGCAGCTGGTCCAGCTGGTCCAGACTGGGGTATGCTGTGTGTCCGGTCACTGGCGTGGCCCCAGGAGCAGTTCTGTACTGTTTTTGATTATTCTGGAGGGCGAACTAAAACACACACATTGCTAAGCTGCCATCTTGGCCCCTCCATTTTTTTTTTACTTGTATAGTTTTGTTAATTTCTTTTTGCAATTCCAACAGGTATTTTGTTTTTGTGCACTTGGAATCTATGTAATTAGGTGTATAAAATTCAACATTGTTAGGCTTTCAATGTTTTATTATGACAAATGACTTCCTAAGATTTTATTTACTGATTTCACCATAATTTTTACTTTTCAGCTATTAATATTACTACACCTGATTTGATTATTTAAATTATACCTGTATATCCTTGCCAGTTTCTTTGCTTTCCACGTATGAATGTATCTTTATTTTTTCTAATATTCATATTTTTAATAAAATCTGAGTATTTATCTTTTTTCTTTTTATATATTTTTATTGAGATACCATCACACAAACATACAAACCATCCAAAGTAAATTTGCATTATTACAGAAAATTAAATTGAAAGAAATAAGAAAACCCCAAGTATCCCATATCCCTATCCCTCCCTCTTACAGACCGCTAGTGTTGCAATTTACTTAAGACTTAAATAGGTGTAGGTTAACTAAGACAGGGTAGTGTATGTATATTTATGTACACACTGGAACAAAACAAAAATCCTGAAACAGAGAAATACAAACATGAGCAATGGACTATTTTTGTTTCTTTTTGCATATGGTATACAATCATTTTGTATACAGTTATACAATCATTATCAAAGATCATTTTGGAGAGAGTTCCTCTTGAGAATGAGGAGAGAGCTGCAGAACCACAACAGAATGAGGAGAGAACCCCAGAGTCCACCAGCCAGCAATCTTTGGAGAAGAAGGAGAATGCCTCTGGGGGTGCTTCATGAAGCACGAGGCCTGGAGAGGAAGCTAATAGGCATGCCACATTCACCATGTGCCTTCCCAGTTGAGAGAGAAACACTGAACTTTAATGACCTATTTTGAGTGCAGGTAACCTCTTATTGGTGCTTTTAATTGGGACAGTTTCTCGACCTTAGAACTGTAAACAACAATTTATTAAATTTACCTTTTAAAAAGCCAAAACAAACAAAAAAAAGAGATCAAAGCTACTGGATTAGAATATATATCTTTTAATATAATAACTTCATCCAGTCCCTTAAAACTTTTAATTTTGAAATAATTTTAGATTTATGAGACAGTTGCAAAAATAGTACTGGACACCCATATATAGACTTCTTCTAACATGATTAGGTATCTTATGTAATCATGGTATAATTATCAAATTTAAGAAAGTAACATTTGTACAATATTATGAGTGAATCTACAGACTGAATCTACAGACTTTATTTGGATTCCAAAATTTTTTTGCATTAATACTTTTTCTGCCCCAGGATCCAATCCAGAATGGACATTGCATTTAGTCAGCGTGTCTGTGACAATTTCTCAGTTTATTTATTTATTTATTTTGCATGGGCAGGCACTGGGACTCAAACCTGGGTCTCTGGCATGGTAGGCGAGAACTCTGCCTGCTGAGCCACTGTGGCCCGCCCTCTCAGTCATTTATCTTTTATGACTCATGACACATTTGAAGAGGAGTACTATCAGATATTTTGCAGAATGGTCCTCAATTTGGGTTTGTCTGATTTTTTCCCTTGTGATTATACTGGAGTTACAGATTAGGGAAAAGAAAACTAAAGAGGAGAAGTGTGCTTCTCATCACATCAGGAAGTGGACACTGAAATGGAAAGCAAGAGAGGTTAACACAGGAGACAGATAAATATGTGATGAGGAATCTCTTTAGGGAAAACCTTGGCCTTGTTGCACCTTGATTATAGGTTTGTGCCTTCAAAACACTGAGCCAATGTATTTCTGTTGTAAAGCCAACCCTTTTGTGGTATTTGTCATAGCAGCCCTAGCAAGCTAAGACAGAATCTGCTCAATAAACTAGGAAAAGGGTAGCCAAATAAACTTAAGGAAAGTAATTGCTAAAGAATATTAATATTAAAGAACATCAAATTGATGACATAAAAAATAGGGCAATTGATAAACCCTAGAGCTATTTCTAAATATATATTTAGTAGTTACATCTTCTAAATGAATAACATAAGTATAACCAGGGTTGACATGGCGCACACGTTTGCAAAAAGACACATGGTTGAACTATTGCAGCTTGGGCAGAAATCTGCTTCAGGAACTAACCCAAGGCAGAGTAGAGGATTCAGCCCTGGTTGCAATTTGACAGCAACATGTTTCAGTAGGGGAAAAATGGTGACACTAAGCATTAGCGCCGTTGATTTTATGGTGTTAAATAAATAAATGAATAGTGTAAGTGTGGAGTTGCAAATGGCATGTGCTCTTGAAGGTGCTCTTTGTGCAGTGATTCTCTATACCTGTGACTATACCTGTGTCTTCTGTGGTCTGATTTGATTCCTGTGGATCGATGCAGGAAAGAAGCATGGTGAAACAGACCCAGCCTAATTTGAAGATCTGGGTAGGAGTTAATAAATACATGCTTGGCAGACTTTCTCTTATGTTTTAATTTGATTGTATTTCCTGATATCCTTGATCGGTTACTCCTAACTAAAATATTTGGGAAACGTAAAACTCAGTTAATAATATATGTGTATATATATCTATGTAAAAGTTCCTTGGAAAATTGGATTTAGGTTTTTATGAGTGAATGCTCTGGAAAGATCTGATTGCTGGACGTCTGGTTTAAACTATTTGGATATGTCATAAATGCAGTTGGGAGGATACCACAATGGTATTATAATAATGGGCAAGGATTTATCTAAAATATTTTTGCTAACATTTCCATCTAAGAGTCAGGCTTGTAGCAAGATATTATCTGTTCCTCTTTGGTGGCTCTCTTGGGGTCACAAGTCAGCAAAACTCTTGACAATTATGCAAGCCAGCCCTCAGAGCTACCTGTACCTCCTCCTGACTCCAATGAGCCAGATGCATAGGGTGAGGCATCGTCTGGTATTACTTACTTGGATTATCCTTAAGGCCAAGACAAACTGCAAATGAGAATGTGTGCACAGCTGGTTTCCAAGCAGTGATTTAGAGTCTTGCAGAAATCAGGGCTTGGCACAGGCATAGCCCAGGAATGGTGTCTTTCCTTTGCACACCTCTCGGCCGTCTGGTGTAGAATGAACTCATTTTCACTTGCACCACTCTTCCGGGGACACGAGTCAAAAGCTGAACGTTTGGATCCACCAGCCTTAGAATCAAGCTAGAGGTGAGAAGCCTCTGCCTCATGTTGGAGTGAAAGAACTGGTTCTTTTCATCTGCACTTGTCTATTGTTTTGTTGATTTCATGGTAACTTATATTCCTATTGTGCACTTAGCTTTCTAAAATTGTAATCAAGTATTACATGCAAAAGACTTTTAAAGTCCATGAATGCCCCCTCTCCCCGCACCTCCCACCTCCTGCAATCTACCGAGAGAGAAAGAGAGAGAGAGAGAGAGATTGATTGAGGGAGAGAATGTTACCCTACCCTGCGGTCATCTACTTGTCCCTCTGTGAACCCTACTCTTCCTCTCAGGGACCTGCCTGCATTATACTGAATTTTGTGTTATCACTCCATTAACTGTATTCATAGTTTTACTACGTGCATACATTTCTAAAATACATGTCTTATTTAGTTTTGTCTGTTTTTGAACTTTATAAAAATGCTATGTTTATATTTTCTTCTGCAATGTGCATTTTGGGCACAATTTATTTTCTAAAGAGCCATTGTTTGGTTGTGGGTGACTGTGATTAATTTGTTCTTACTGATGTTCAGCATTCTACTAAATAAAAGTATCATGATTTGCTTTTCTACTATACTGTTGGCATGGATTGTTTCCAGGTCTTTGGTGGTAGAAATGCCGATGCTATGAGCATTCTTGTACAGGTTTCCAGATGCCCATACGCAAGCATTTCTCCAGAATATCTATGTTAAAGTGGAATTGTTGGATCATAGGATATGCGCATCTTCAGCTTTATTAGACAAAGCTGAATTGTTTTCCAAAGTGGTTGTATCAGTTCACACTTGCCCTGGCTGCATTCCGATTGCCCCACAGCCTCTCCAGCACTTGTTATTGTGAGACTTGCTCACTTGCCTATTGGATGGGCATGAGATGATATCTCATTATGGTTTTAATTTGCATTTTTCTTATTACTAACAATAGATCTCTTCATATCTAGATTTGCTATTCATTATTTTCTGCTAGAAACCAATTAATGCTCATTTTTATATTAGTTATTGTCCTAGTTTGCTGGGACTGCTGTAACAAAGTACTAAAAATTGGGTGACTTGAAACAATGGAAATTTATTACCTCCCAGTTCTGGAGATTGGAAGTCCAAATCAAGCTGTCAGCAGGTCCCCACTTCCTCTGAAGTCTGTAGGGAAGTGACTTGTAGGCAACCCATCGCATTCTCTGGTTTATGGCATAACTCAATCCCTGCCTCCATCACATGGCTTTCTTCTCCCTCTGTGTGTGTTCACATTTCCTCTTCTGATAAGGATGATACGAATCATATTGGATTAGGCCCACCTTAATCCATTCTGGCTTCATCTTAACTTATAACATCTTCGATGATCATATTTCCAAATAATGTCACATTGGTGAGACTTGAGGTTAGGAGTTTAACATATCATTTTAGGTGACACAATTCAACCCAAAGCAGCTATTCATCCTTTTCTTACTGATTTGTGAAAATTCTTTATATACTTTCTATACTAACTCTTTTTTCCAGGTTTTCATGTTACACATATCTCTACCAGATTGCAATTTGTCTTTTCACTTTATTTTTGATGTCTCTGGATGAACAGAAGTTCTTATTTTTAACATAGAAAAATTTATTAGTATTTTTAGTGTGCTTTATCTTGAAGTTTAGGAAATCATTCCTTGACTTGGGATTCATGAAGTTATCATTCTACATTATCATCTAAAGGTTTTCATTTTGTCTTTCACATTCAGTGTTGTTTTCTTCAGCTTTTTTGTTATTACAGAATTTGTGGGTTTACAGAACAATCATGCATTACATACAGGGTTTCCATATACCACCCTATTATTAACCCCTTACATTAGTGTGGTACATTTGTTACAATTTCTGTATGCTGTGTGAGGTCGGGGCCTGGTTTTATTTTGTAATTTTTTTTTTCTCATTTGTATGGTTACCTAATTGTTCTAAACTACTTATTTAGAGTCTGTCTTTTCCCACCAATCAGAAATGCTGCCTGCACCATATTTCAATTGCCTACATTTTTGTGGTCTATTTTTGAGCTTTACATTTTCTTCTATTGCTCTATTTGCATATCCTAATACCAATATCACATTGATAAAAATCTAAATCTCTGTAAAAATTATCACAGGGCAAGTTCACCTACCTTCCTGTTATACAGTAATGACTTGACCATCTTGGCCCTTTCAGGAACTTTGAGTGGTCTGAGATTTTACCTTACTTGCAAGCTGAAAGGTTAGCTTGCCATTGTTTCATGGATGACAGCAGAAGACCTGAGACTCCAGGGTCAGAGACAGAAGACTTTATTTCTCCTGCCACAGTAAGCAGTGTGACCAGAAGCCTATTTATGTCAGTGCTCCTGCCCACAGGGCTCATGGGTGTGATGCAAATGGACCCAGATGGGTGCTTACACACAAAATGGGATGCATTATGGAGAGGAACACTGAGCTCGGAGAGCTTGAATCTTTTATAATAGACAGTAAGCATACCTACTCTTTGCTCCAGAGGGAGGTAGTATCTCTATCTTCTAAGGCTCTTTTCTGTACAAACATCTTTGCAAAAATAATGCAGAACAAAGGCAATCAGTTCCCCCACTCACAGTTTGTGTAGAAACACCAGAGGTCCATGGAGAATTGAATACCAACTGGCCCCTTGATCTTCCATGTATATTCTCAAGTTAGCTTACCGTATATTACACAGACACATATACAAACACACACATAAACACAGGTTCTGCTGGGAATTTGTTTAGAACTGCACTGAAATTATAAATTAAATCTTCTAATGCACAGCTGTGATATTTCTCTGCATTTATTTTGTCTACCTTAAAGTCTCACAATAAAGTTTCCGTAGAAATCTCACACATCTCTTGCTTTATTTATTACTAAGGGAGATAATACCTTATCTTTGCTCAAAATCCTTCAATGTCTTCTTATTTTATTCAGAATAACACCCACAGTTCTTATAATGGCCCTCAAGATCCTTCATGCTATTTCCCAATTTCCTCTTTGCCCTCATCTACTGCCCTCCATTTTACTCATTCTGTTCAAGGCTCCCTGGCCACCTTGCTGTACTTTTAATATGCTAGGCACCCTCTGACTTTGGCCTTAGCATTTGTCATTTCTTTTGCCTGCAACACTTTTCCCCTGGAAATATTAGCAGGGCTAGCTACTTCATCTCATTTGGTTTTCAATCAAAGGTCTCTCTTTCAAAGACATCTATCCCAAATGCCCTATTAAAAATTGTAGATTGTCTCTTCCCTCCTGGCACTCTTGATTCTTTTTACCCTGCTCTGCATTTACCTTAGTATTTATCACTTTCTACCCCACTATATAACTTATTTGTTTATGAATTATACTTTTTACTTATTTCAACCTCCTTCTAACTGCTATGGTAATTACAGGAGGGTAGGGATATTTGTATGTTTATTTCAAGTGTGTAGAATCATGCCATGTATGTGGCAGGTGCTCAAGAAATAAAATTGTTGAAAAAATTAAATAATGTTCCCTACGGATGCCATTTATTTTGCTGCTTTTATAGAAACTCAAGTTTTTACATGTTTGTTGGTGATGTATAGAAATGCAATTCTTATTTGATGATTATTTTGGTAGCTGTAATTTTTCTAAATTCTTTGATTCTCATAACTTATTAATAGAGTCATCTGTGTTTTTACACAGAAAACCATGTCATTTGGGCATGATGATGTTTTTCCCTTCTTTCTTTCTTTTCAATTTTTATTTTTATTATTCTTTTTCTCACTTTACTGACTTTCAGTAAAAAGTTGATGAAAGCTGATGATGCCAGGCATCTTGTCTGGTTCTTGTCTTAACAGAAATGCTCTCATTTTTTTTTTTTTTTACTTGATGCTTACAGTAGAGTTTTTTGGAAAGAGTACAATTAATGATTTTTCTTTTTCATTCCTAATTTTTCTAAGACTTATTCGTTTGTTATTAATGGGTATGAAATTTAATTAAATCATTTTTGGCTACTATTGAGATAGATTCTTGTCTTTTAATCTTTTAAAGTGGTGAATTTTGCTACTGATTTTCTCACATCAAATCAACATACATTCCTAGGAAAAGTCTAACATGGTTAGGTTGTGTTATCTCTCCTATACACTGCACATTTGATTTTCTATCATTTTGTTAAGAATTTTTTTTTATCTCTATTCATGATGGAAATTGAGCTGTCATTTCCTTCCTTAAATAATTCCTATTTGGATTGGGAATCAAGTTACTAATATCCAAAATGAGTTGGAGAGTGGTCCTTTAATCAGATACCATTTAACAATTTTAAGAAGGTCAAGATGATTTGTAGTTTCAATGTTTGGTAGCTATCACGGTAAAACCCATCTTAGCCTGGGGTTCTCTTGTATGACATTTAAAAAATTCTGAATCAATTTCTTTACTGGGTATAGAACGATTTAGGTTTTAAAATTTCTTGAGTCAGCTTTGGTAAGTTATTTTTTGAGAAATTCGATTTTTTAAATCTAAGTTTTCAAATTTATTGATATAAAGTTGTTCACAATATCCTCTAATAAATGTCTTAATATCTGTAGAATCTATAGCTTATTCTCCTTTTTAATTTGTACTTCTGGTTATTTTATGACTTATCTCTTTTTATTCCTGGTCAATTTTGCCTAAAGTTTATGAATTTTATGCCTTTTCAAATAACCAACTTTTGACTTTGTTGAGCCTTGTTATTATATATTTGTTTTCTATTATATTAATTCCTGATACTCTTTTGTTCCTTTTACTTATTGTGGATATATTATACTTTTCCTGAAGTTTAAAAGTGTTATGCTTAACACAATTTTCAGCCTTTCTTCTTTTATACAATGAATATTTAAGAGTATAATTTTATTTATTATTAGAAATATTACAAAATTTTAATATGTTGCACTAAATATTTTCATTGTTGCACTAAAATATTTTCTACTTTCACCATGAATTTTTCTTTGGCTAATGAGTTATTAGAAGTATGATGTTGATTTCAGAACAAATGGAATAATCTAGTTTTGTTTGGAGGGAAATATTTATTTATCTATTTTAATGACACTGAGGTTTAAAAATGTGATCACTATGATGCCAATCTTTTGAAATTTGTTTAAGTCAGATTTAAGGCTCAGTTTTAAGTGATCAGTATTGGTAAATGTTCCATAAATGCTTACAAAGAGCATGCTTTTGTAGTGTTCTGTGTATGGTCATTATAATGAAGTTGTTAGTTGTCTTTAACTTCATCATTTACAAATTATTGAAAGAGGTATGCTAAAGTTTTCAACTAGGAAGGTGGATTTGTTGAATTCTCCTTGAAATTTCTTTGTTTTTCCGTTATAGGTTTTGATAGGTATATATAATTCAGAATTTTTATGTTTTCTTAGTGAATTTTACTTTTAATCCCGACGTAATGACTGGACAAGTTCTGCTAAGAAACTTGGGATTGATCAACTCTCCTGTCAACCACATGATACTGTATCCTGTTTGTGTGTCACAATGTTATATATCTCTAACTCACAATAAGACAGTATCTAAGACCATGGCTTTAGATGTGTCCTTGACAGGTGTTCCAGTTTGCAAGCTACTGGAATGCAATGCATTGGAAATGGAATGGTTTTTTAAAAAGGATTTTAATAAGTCTCAAGTTTACAGTTCTAAGCCTATAAAAATGTCCAAACTGAGGCATCCAGGAAAAGATATCTTAATTCAAGGAAGACTGATGGGTTTGGAACAGCTCTGTCAGCTGGGAAGTCACATGGCTGGCACCTGCTGGTCCCTTGCTCCTGGGCTCTGTTGCTTTCAGCCTCTGTTCCTATAGGGGTTCCTCACTTTGCTTCTCTGGGGCTGACCTTCATTTCTTGGCTTTCTTTGGCTCTCTCCAGGTTCAGGCTTGGTTAACATCTCATGTTGATGTCTGCTGGACTCCAAGCATCTCCAAACAGTGCGTTTCCATTCTCCAAGTGTGTGCATCTTTGTCAGCTCTGGGCTCTGAAAATTTGTCATCTCTGCTCTCTGTGGGCTCTGGCTCTCATCAAAATGTTTCCTCTTTTAAAGAATTCTAGTAAACTAATCAAGGCCCACCTTGAATGGGTGGAGTCACATCTCCATCTAATCAAAAGATCACACCCTTATATATCATGACCAAGTAGGATTCATCCCAGGTATGCAAGGATGGTTCAACATAAGAAAATCAATTAATGTAATACACCACATCAACAAATCAAAGCAGAAAAATCACATGATCATCTCAATTGATGCAGAGAAGGCATTTGACAAGATTCAACATCCTTTCCTGTTGAAAACACATCAAAGGATAGGAATACAAGGGAACTTCCTTAAAATGATAGAGGGAATATATGAAAAACCCACAGCTAATATCATCCTCAATGGGGAAAAATTGAAAACATTCCCCCTAAGATCAGGAACAAGACAAGGATGTCCATTATCACCACTATTACTCAACATCGTGTTGGAGGTTCTAGCCAGAGCAATTAGACAAGAAAAAGAAATACAAGGCATCAAAATTGGAAAGGAAGAAGTAAAACTATCACTGTTTGCAGACAATATGATACTATACATTGAAAACCCAGAAAAATCCACAACAAAACTACTAGAGCTAATAAATGAGTACAGCAAAGTAGCAGGTTACAAGATCAACATTCAAAAATCTGTAGTGTTTCTATACACTAGTAATGAACAAGCTGAGGGGGAAATCAAGAAACGAATCCCATTTACAATTGCAACTAAAAGAATAAAATACCTAGAAATAAATTTAACTAAAGAGACAAAAAACCTATACAAAGAAAACTACAAAAAACTGTTAAAAGAAATCACAGAAGACCTAAATAGATGGAAGGGCATACCGTGTTCATGGATTGGTAGACTAAATATAGTTAAGATGTCAATCCTGCCTAAATTGATTTACAGATTCAATGCAATACCAATCAAAATCCCAACAACTTATTTTTCAGAATTAGAAAAACCAATAAGCAAATTTATCTGGAAGGGCAGGTTGCCCTGAATTGCCAAAAACATCTTGAGGAAAAAAAACGAAGCTGGAGGTCTTGCGATGCCGGACTTTAAGGCATATTATGAAGCCACAGTGGTCAAAAAAGCATGGTACTGGCATATATCGACCAATGGAATCAAATAGAGTGCTCAGATATAGACCCTCTCATCTATGGACATTTGATCTTTGATAAGGCAGTCAAGCCAACTCACCTGGGACAGAACAGTCTCTTCAATAAATGGTGCCTAGAGAACTGGATATCCATATGTAAAAGAATGAAAGAAGACCCATATCTCACACCTTATACAAAAGTTAACTCAAAATGGATCAAAGATCTAAACATTAGGTCTAAGACCATAAAACAGTTAGAGGAAAATGTAGGGAGATATCTTATGAATCTTACAACTGGAGGCGGTTTTATGGACCTTAAACCTAAAGCAAGAGCACTGAAGAAAGAAATAAATAAATGGGAGCTCCTCAAAATTAAACACTTTTGTGCATCAAAGAACTTCATCAAGAAAGTAGAAAGACAGCCTTCACAATGGGAGATAATATTTGGAAATGACATATCAGATAAAGGTCTAGTATCCAGAATTTATAAAGAGATTGTTCAACTCAACAACAAAAAGACAGCCAACCCAATTACAAAATGGGAAAAAGACTTGAACAGACACCTACCAGAAGAGGAAATACGGATGGCCAAGAGGCACATGAAGAGATGCTCAATGTCCCTGGCCATTAGAGAAATGCAAATCAAAACCACAATGAGATATCATCTCACACCCACCAGAATGGCCATTATCAACAAAACAGAAAATGACAAGTGCTGGAGAGGATGCGGAGAAAGAGGCACACTTATCCATTGTTGGTGGGAATGTCAAATGGTGCAACCACTGTGGAAGGCAGTTTGGCGGTTCCTCAAAAAGCTGAATATAGAATTGCCATACGACCCAGCAATACCATTGCTGGGTATCTACTCAAAGGACTTAAGGGCAAAGACACAGACGGACATTTGCACACCAATGTTTATAGCAGCGTTATTTACAATTGCAAAGAGATGGAAACAGCCAAAATGTCCATCAACAGAAGAATGGCTAAACAAACTGTGGTATATACATACGATGGAATATTATGCAGCTTTAAGACAAGATAAACTTATGAAGCATGTAATAATATGGATGGACCTAGAGAATATTATGCTGAGTGAGTCCAGCCAAAAGCTAAAGGACAAATACTGTATGGTTCCACTGATGTGAACGGACATTCGAGAATAAACTTGAAATATGTCATTGGTAACAGAGTCCAGCAGGAGTTAGAAACAGGGTAAGATAATGGGTAATTGAAGCTGAAGGGATACAGACTGTGCAACAGGACTAGATATAACAACTCAAAAATGGACAGCACAATAATACCTAATTGTAAAGTAATCATGTTAAAACACTGAATGAAGCTGCATCTGAGCTATAGGGTTTTTTTTCTATTATTACTACTTTTATTTTTTTCTCTATATTAACATTCTATATCTTTTTCTGTTGTGTTGCTAGTTCCTCTAAACCGATGCAAATGTACTAAGAAATGATGATCATGCATCTATGTGATGATGTTAAGAATTACTGATTGCATATGTAGAATGGTATGATTTCTAAATGTTGTGTTAATTTCTTTTTTTTTTCCGTTAATAAAAAAAAAAAATCACACCCATAATTGGGCATGCCACATCTCTGTGGAGGTAATCCAATCAAAAGTTTCCACCTACAGGACTTCCGGAGAAGATGGCGGCTTAGTAAGATGCGTGGGTCTTAGTTCCTCCTCCAGAAAAGCAACTAAAGAAACAGAAACAATATGAAACAGCTCCCAGAGTCACGACAGAGACCAAAAAGACAGCGTACCCCATTCTGGAACAGCTGAACGGGCAAGGAGAATCTGCTGCGGTGAGATACCCGAGGGGCGCGCGTTTTCCCGGCCGGGGCTGCTGGCGACTGAGGTCCCCTCCACGCACGTGGCTCCCCGGTCTGACTGGGAACGTTGGATAGCGGGGCCCTCCCGTCACGCTTGGCGTTTCGGGCCAGCTGGGCAATTAGGACCGGCACTCTCCCAAGCCGCGGCGGCCAGCGACCCCCGCCTCCACGCGTGATTTCCCGGGCCGACTGCCGTGCAGACAGATGAGTGCCACGAGCGCCACCTACTGGGCAGGAAAAGAAAAACAGAGCCCAGAGATTTCACAGAAAAAGCTTTCAACCAGCTGGGTCCCACACCCAGGGAAATCTGATCAAATGCCCAGACACCAGCAGAAAATAATGGATGACGCTCGGAAAATTGAAGATATGGCCCAGTCAAAGGAACAAACCAATAGTTCAAAGGAGATAAAGGAGCTGAGACAACTAATGCTGAATATACGAACAGAAATGGAAAAACTCTTCAAAAACCAAATCAATAAATTGAGGGAGGACATGAAGAAGACATGGGCTGAACAAAAAGAAGAAATAGAAAATCTGAAAAAACAAATCACAGAACTTATGGGAGTGAAGGACAAAGAAGAAAAAATGGAAAAAACAATGGATACCTACAATGGTAGATCTAAAGAGACAGAAGCTACAATTAGTGAACTGGAGGATGGAACATCTGAATTCCAAAAAGAAACAGAAACTATAGGGAAAAGAATGGAAAAACTTGAGCAGGGGATCAGGGAACTGAATGACAATATGAAGCGCACAAATATACGTGTTGTGGGTGTCCCAGAAGGAGAAGAGAAGGGAAAAGGAGGAGAAAAACTAATGGAAGAAATTATCACTGAAAATTTCCCAACCCTTATGAAAGACCTAAATTTGCAGATCCAAGAAGTGCAGCGCACCCCAAAGAGAATAGACCCAAATAGGCGTTCTCCAAGACACTTACTAGTTAGAATGTCAGAGGTCAAAGAGAAAGAGAGGATCTTGAAAGCAGCAAGAGAAAAACAATCTGTCACATACAAGGGAAACCCAATAAGACTATGTGTAGATTTCTCAGCAGAAACCATGGAAGCTAGAAGACAGCTAGCTTCCATATTTAAATACTATATTTAAATGATATATTTAAATTACTAAAAGAGAAAAACTGCCAACCAAGACTCCTATATCCAGCAAAATTGTCCTTCAAAAATGAAGGAGAAATTAAAACATTTATAGACAAAAAGTCACTGAGAGAATTTGTGACCAAGAGACCAGCTCTGCAAGAAATACTAAAGGGAGCACTAGAGTCAGATACGAAAAGACAGAAGAGAGAGGTATGGAGTAAAGTGTAGAAAGAAGGAAAATCAGATATGATATATATAATACAAAAGCCAAAATGGTAGAGGAAAATATTATCCAAACAGTAATAATACTAAAAGTTAATGGACTGAATTTCCCAATCAAAAGACATAGAAGGGCAGAATGGATTACAACCCAGCAATACCACTGCTAGGTATCTACTCAAAGGACTTAAGGGCAAAGACACAGACGGACATTTGCACACCAGTGTTTATGGCAGCATTATCTACAATTGCAAAGAGACGGAAACAGCCAAAATGTTCATCAACAGACGAGTGGCTAAACAAACTGTGGCGTATACCTACGATGGAATATTATGCAGCTTTAAGACAGACTAAACTTATGAAGCATGTAATAACATGGATGGACCTAGAGAACATTATGCTGAGTGAGTCTAGCCCAAAACTAAAGTACAAATACTGTAAGGTCCCACTGATGTGAACCGACATTCGAGAATCAGCTTGGAATATATCATTGGTAACAGAGACCAGCAGGAGTTAGAAACAGGGTAAGATAATGGGTAATTGGAGCTGAAGGGATACAGACTGTGCAACAGGACTAGATACAAAAACTCAAAAATAGACAGCACAATAATACCTAAGTGTAATGTAACTAGGTTGGAACACTGAATGAAGCTGCACCTGAAATATGGTTTTTTGTTTGTGTGTTTGTATCTTTTGTTTTTGTTTTTTTTCTTTTTCCTTTTTATATATATATATATATATATTATTAGTATTATTATTTTAATTCTCTTCTCTATATTAACATTCTATATCTTTTTCTGCTGTTTTGCTAGTTCTTTTCCTAAATCGATGCAAATGTACTAAGAAATGATGATCATACATCTATGTGATGATACTAAGAATTACTGAGTGCATTTGTAGAATAGAATGATTTCTAAATGTTGTGTTAATTTCTTTTCTTTTTTTTGATTAATAAAAAAAATTAAAAAAAAAAGTTTCCACCTACAATATTGAATCAGGAATAAAAGAAACAGCTACTCCCACAAGGTAGAATCAGGATTGAGACAGGGCTTTTCTGGGGTACATAATACTTTCAAACCAGCACAACAGGTTATTCTGGAAGCTTTATTTTTCTGGTAATTCACTTCATGTGAACAGCAATGAAATTGCATTAAGATTAAGAAATTATAATAATTTCATCTCAATAGGTGCTGGCAAATATTAACATTTCTTCCAAGTGGTGGGAATCAATGTCCTTAGTTTGATTTGTTATTTAGGAAGATCCCATTTGAAGACATGGGAATGAACTAAATTTCCACTTACTGCATCCGAGATGAAAAAAATGTATAACCTAACTTTAAAAATTTAAATCTTCAGGAAATAAACTGTAATTTCATAATATGGTGCACAATACTTCTATTCAATCTGTGATCTCTCACTCAGGGGAGACTGCTTGCTTTATGTGTACCACGTGACTTTCTCCCGGCCGTCCGTGAGTGGAGGTGGTGGACTCTTGAACCAAACAGGGTCAAAGGAAGGGAAATTGGAATTGAGATTCAGGACTACTAGACATTATCTCTTAAATGGGAAAGACATATAAATATGGGAGAAGAAGCTGACATTTTGGTTTAGAAATCTTCCAGCATGAGCAGAGAAAACCATTGGTAAGATGGGAAGAAGAGGGAAATAGAATTTAGAGAGAGGCAGAGAACAAATGACATATGATCCCAGAGAGAGAGAGAGAGAAAGAGAGAGAGAGAGGGAGGGAGGGAGAGAAAGAGAAGCAAACTTGAGCTTTAATGTTAACACAGTTCCTGGTTCCAGTCTTTTCTGAGACCAGACAGTATATCTTATTGTTAGATTGTTTTAGAAATTCCCATATCCATGCAATAAATGTATACTTCCGTGCCCTTCAGCTTCAGCTAATTTGAGTGGATTTCTGTCCTTGCTGATCTGATCTGAAGTGTGCATACTACCTATAGAGCAGTCTTCAGAGCAGTGAGATGGTCTTGGAACCATTCCTAGGCCATGGTTAATGATATCTGAAGCAGCTGAAGTTATATATATATATATAAAATAAGGAGTACCACTTGAATACAGACTAACAGACAGGACTAATGCACTTCAACAATTTGCTACCACCACACTGCACTTTTAATCCTGTGCATTCTAAATAGAAATCAGAAAGGATTTTAGCAAACTGAATTCAGCACTGAATAGATTTATTGAAACTTAAAATATACCAAACATATTTAGCAGGAAACTTTTCAGAAGACATTAGGACCCCAATTTTTCTGCCTAGCATATTCTGATGATTATATCCACGAGAGCTTTCTTTTTTTAGTTCTCCACTTCTCCACAGAAGGAAACACCCAGAATCCAGAGTATGTTAGCATTGAAGCACTTTTCTGCGTTATAAAACAGGCTTGACCCTGATAAAAGAAGAAATCAACATCAATATCTTTACAACCACTTTTTGTTACCCTGGTTGTAGCACAGATTCCAAACTAAACTATGCATGAAAATTCCAAGTGAGAAAGAGAGAGAGAGGCAGAAGAAACATTGTAAAATTAATCAATTCAGAGATCCAGAATGTTGTTTTTAATTCCATACTTTTTTTGTGCTAGCTATTTTTTGAACACCCAGAAATTAAGTGGTTGTTAGAGCTATAGAAAATCAATAGATTCTATTGGCATTCTCCTTTAATTTAGCCACTCATGTATTCCTTTACACATGTCCGGGTTAACTCCATATCCACCCTAGGAAGACAATATTCCATAGTGGTTAATAGCACAGACTCCAGAGCCGTATTGCTCGGGATTGTCCCAGGCAAGAATTGAGTGACCTAGGGCAAGTTATTTAATCTCTCTGTGCCTTCAATTTCCTCATCTGTAAAGTGGGATAACAATAGATGCCCATAGAACATATCACCTAAGAGTGTTTTGAGGACCAAATAAGTGAATACACGTAAAGCATGTAGAATAGTGCCTGGCACAGAGCAACCACTATATAAGGATTAGCCTTTAACATCATCTCTATGTGACTGTTACTCTCTGGACAGGCTCAAGAATAGTCTGACAGTTCCAAGAGTTCAAGTTGGAGCTTGTGCAGAAGGGACACTACTCACCTTCAATCTCCTCGGCCATGTATGTTGGAATCCCCTTGCACATGCTGACAATGGATTTTCCAAACACACTCGGATCATTGACTTGGTTAGAGTTGACTGAAAACACCAGACTGTTGGGAGGTGGTCCCTCTGGTCCTTTACCCTGAAGCTGAGTGTGGAGAAGACAAGAGGAAAGGAAGAGAGAGAGAATGACTGCGAAGCCCAGTGGTTTGTTGATTTGAGGGTTAAATACAAGAACAACGGTAGGTATTGTTCTGCTGCAATTTTTCAAAATCAAGATGAAGAGCCAAATCCATCTCTGGACATCTCAGGATTTCTGTGTCCCGATGAATTTAGCTGGTTTGATACCTCAGCTTCTTATAAAAGCAGAAATCTGAAGCTAAAGTTCTTTTGAAGCTTGATCAGTTTAGATTTCTTGGATTAACCTCTATGATAATCAGCTTCTGATTATTTATTTTTCTCTACCTTGTCAAATGAAAGGTACCCATTTATCAATAATAGAAATACATACTCAGGCACATATTTTAAATTGCCATCCCTCTATCTAATCACCTCAACTAAAGTTTCCAGGTAAAATATAGGATTGCCTAGTGAAATTTGAATATCAGGTAGACAACTCATACATTTTTAGTCTAAGCATGTATTTGGGATTCTTAATATTTCTAAAGGAATTGTAAAAGTGTTCAATGTTTATTTGCCCAAATAGTGCATGAGACATACTTATACTAAGAATTCTTCCATTGTGTATCTGAAATTCAAATTTACCTGAACACCCTCTATTTTTGTTTGCTAAATCTGGCAGCCCTAAACCCCAACCCCCATTGAGAAATGACCATGGAGAGTTGCTGAGGATCCCAGTAGCATGAGCTTCGCTTCGCTTCTCTAAGGGGCCCTCTCAGCCCTGCAGAGGCAGATGTGAGCTCAGCATTGCAGTGTGGCAGCAGCTGTCTCCCCGTGGGCAGTTACAAATCACTACTCCCCCTTTTGTGCTAAACTCTAGAACATGCTAACGTCAAGGGAATGGTTGTGACTTTTTCATTATTTGCTGACAGTTGTTTGTTTTATTTCACACCAATCTCCCCCACCAATAATAAAGAACTTTTATTTTTACCTTATTTTCCTTGACCAGTGCATCAAGGGTTTCAATGGAGGGCATGACCTGCATGTTCATTTTATGCACAATGCACAACTTTTTGGCAAAGCTTCTGGTTGCAGCGTAGCCCTGTTAAAAAAAAAAGATGGTGAGGAGCTTGGTGAATGTTCCAGGAAGCAATTCTTATCAGAAATCATTTCTAAACTACCAGAGCAAAATGGAGCTCCCAGGTACACAATAAGCTGGGGGAAAGATCATTGGATGTGATTGCGTTTTATCATCATGCTTATGGCTAATATTTGTGCAGACTGACTACAAGTTCTTGAAGGCAGAAACCGAGGGGTGAACTCATCATTTATTCTCCAGGCTTTAGCATTGTAAGACCCACACAACCCGTGCCTGTTTTGCTGAAATAGACTTTAAAATGCTATTACATTCAAATCCCCTTGATCCCCACAAAACCTCGTAGTGGTAGGTAAGATAACTACTTTTCTAATTGATCAGATGATGAAACTGGATAAAGGAAGAGTTGGGTTTTTAAATGTATAAAGTTTCTTCATTACAGAGCTGGTAATTGCAGAATCAAGTTTCCTAACTTGAGCCAAATGTTTCTGTTCTTCCCTTACCAATTAATATAATCGATTACATTTCTCCAGATCTTTTTAGTTGCAAGTGAAATGTCAGTTTTTGTCTTTACCGAAGGAAACTGAAGACACAATTACACAAGCTGTGCTTTGGGAGAAGTAATGTTGTATAGGTCTTTCATTATTCAGCGCATCTTCAGGCAAGGCTAAGGGTGGTTCAGATTTGTCTGTATCTCCACATTTTTTTCTTAGCACAGTGGACCCTGATAAGTGTCGATTGGTTTGAATTTTAACTTATTGTGCAAAGCTTATAAACAACAATTATATCTAGGGAGTGAACGTGGGTGAGCTAAAATGGCAATTTTGCTTTTAACTACGCGCTTCTGTATAGTTAAAATTAATTCTAATTTTTTTATGGTGAACATACATTTTTTTTTTAGGTTAAGAAAAACCTCTCAATATTCTTAAACAGTGGAAATTGCATGCTGGGTACCTACCGCACCATAATCCCATACGGAGTTCCAGGAGTCCCATCCATTGTCATTGTCGATGTTGGCCAAGTTGTGGTTGTTGTTGACACTCACTGACTGCTGCCCGCCTCCACTACTGTTGTTGTCACCAATGACGTCGATGTTCTGGGATTCGGAAGAAGCTGAGAGTGAATTAATACCGTCCTTCCTCACAAAGGCATGTGGGCAGCAAACTTTTAGAAGTGAGACTTACGTAATTAGCAAAGGCAGGAGCTAGGAAGACTCCAAGAAGTCCAGTAAAGCAAATCTGCAATTATAAATAAAATTGACCTACTGTTACATGGCAAAACAAGTCACCCCATCTTCTTTCTTCCTCTGTTCAAGCTTACGAAAAATATTTACTAATTTCACCACTGCGTTGAGTGGGCTGTCAGAAAACTCTGTATGTTTACAACCTGAGAGAGGTTTTATGATGGTGTAGAACTATAGATTAATTTTAAGTAATTATTATAATATGATATAGTTTTATTATTTATTTTCTAAGTTTTTTGAAACACTGAGTGTTAGTATGTTGAAAAAGGGAATTTGAAAATGAGTCGTCTACATTGTATGAAATGGTGATAAAGTGCTGAAAAATCACATCCAAAATGATTTAAGTGTATTTTCCTTTTTTGGTCTGGGATGCATTACTCCTTTCCTAGATCTATTAATAGCAGAATCCTCATTTATTTAAAGCAAGGGATTAGTAGGAAGGCTGGATACTGATGATTGGAAGTCAGATGTGGCTAGCAGAAGTAAAGTCAATGACATTGTCCCAGGCTACTTAGCTTAGTCATTTGTCACTGGGCATGTGAGACTAGTTTTCAGAACACAGAGCTATATGTGGGGTACCCCACTCTGGGGACTTATTACTATTTCTTTGCCTGGGACAAAATAGTTTGTGAACTGCACTGGTGATGAGAGGCAATTTTTTTTTGTTTAGTTTTTCCTTATGGTAGTTTAAGGGAGAGATTAAAATTACCGACTCTGAAAAAGTCAGAGGCAGAATACATCTTAGATGGCTTCTATTATAATTCAATCCTTTTATAGCTAAGGAAGCTGAATTTCAGAGGTTAAGTGACATGGCCAAGGTCATATGTCCACTTGATGGCAGAACTAGGAGAGAAACCAGATCTCGTGACTGGTGTCTGGAGTTTTTTTTTTTTTTTAACCATGCTACTATTAGCAGGGCTTATTTATAGATTTCTTTTTTTCTTTTTACATTTGCAACTCCACTAGGAAGCAGAATCTGCTGTAATCTATTCTAGTGTTTAATTAGTTGAAACATGAAATAGGGTCAGCATCTGATTCCAGTCTCTTTGCACCGTATTAAGACAAACAGTAGTTATATCTAACTACTGTGGTAGAATTTTGTGGATCACTTGTTACCCTCTCAATCTTATATCTCAAAACAGCAGGTGAGATGCTGTATTAGCTTCATGCTTCAGCTGCTTTCTTAGACTAAATAGCCATAGACAGGGTTAAGACAAATCTTTCTTGTCTGGAGATTCATTTTGCAGCAGAGAATTTCACAGAAAGTCTCTGTGTTGGTAACAGGCTTTCTATTGTACCTGACAGAAATTTGGTCAAAGAGGATTTCAGGAGTGTGGGGAAAGATCAGGTACTTTCTAGCATGCAGGCACTGCTAGCTGTATGCTGAGACTAGAATCAAGTGATCTGGAAAGTAATTGTATTAAGGGAAGTCTGGCACAAGGTACACAAACAGCTATCTAGTCCCAGCATACCCTCCCTCTAGGGATACTTGTAAAATGCCACAATTCCATGAACAAGAGATTTTTAAAAAATTTTTTCCATTATGGCAACACTGCCATAAGAAGCAGACCCCTTTATCCCAGAATGTTAACAGTTTCCAGCTATATGGTAATAAATTCAAAAGGAAGGGTCTACTCACTGTGAACCTCATCTTGTCTTCAACAAAGCAATCAGAAGAAGAGAAGGGAGATGTGGGCTTGAGTCAGGAAGCCCTCTTGTATTTGTACTTGACGTGCTTGACTCAAGCTAGGTGTGACCAGCTGGGGTCAAAGATTTATTGTCCTTCATTTCCCATATCTGCCATGACATGGCGTACCAGGAAGCCTTTTGGAATATCAACATGGTTACTAAGGTACTTTGACATGGAGTTGATCTGATTCATCTTGTGTTGAAGTTGAGGGTATCACAATAAACTCAATAGGATTTATGATAACTTCTGGTCCAGTTGAAGCTGTGGGTGTGGGTATTTGATGCATTGATATAATATAGATTCAGGAAAAGAATAATCCCTAAAATCAAACAAGACCACAGATGAGAAATGGTGTGTACACTGGGCCTTCCAGATAACAGTTCCAGTAGAATGTGGGCCTTGTTCCCTCTTCTTACCTTACCTAAGCCCATTGTAATGCTTCTGCTTAGGCTAAGTGTGTTCTAGTATCTTCTCTCACAAATCCTCTCCTATTCTGCAATATTGAGCTCTCTTGATGGCAGCGCCACACATCTGGCTAGAAAATCTGTGAGCTTCTTTCAGGAGCTTCTTCTCATCCCCACATCCAGCTAGCTACCAGATTTGTCACTTCATCTCAGATATGCCTCTTAATTCTGTCCATGTCCACAGTTTCTCTCACCTGGACTTTTTCAACAGTTTCAATCACTCTGGTCACCATTCTTTTATATTCCAGTGTATTTTCTTCATTTTCCCTAGGATTGTCTTTCTAAAGCACATATATAAATAGGCTCCTACCATGCTTAAAAACTTTCATGGGTAGCCTACAAGATAAAGTTCAAACTCTTTGGAATGCTATCCATGATCCTTATAATAAGGTTTTCAGAGCCAGCTACATCTCCTGCTTCATATTATATATGAATGTTTCAGCTTCACCAGAGTCCCACTATTTCTGGAATATTCAAGACTTCCCAGGTCTTTAGGTCTTTGCACATGCTTTGCTCTCACCCTGAAGTGCCTGAGTGCCACTCCTTGTCTTTCTTCAATTGGTAAGCTGTTATTCGGGGCCCAGCTCAAATAGTACTGCCTCCATCATGTCTCCTCATCTCCTAGATGGCATTCTCCTCCGTTTTCTCCCAGATCTTTAACATAAATTTCGCCCCTTTGCTGCTTCTGGATAATTTAATTTTCAGAAAGTATGCTAAACTAATTTAAAAATCATGTTTTCATGAAAAGGAGAGATTAGAAAGTGTCACTGGGCAAACAGGTAAAAACTCTTGGAAGTGACTTACAGTTTTAAGTCATTTTTCCTGCTGCTTCCTAGAAACTGAAGTTGGTAGCATTCGATTTGCCAAAGAGGAAATTTGTATCTCCTTAATTACTGACCTACAAACACCTCCTTTGGCAGCCTTCATGAGCCCATGATGGCCTCGTGTGTAGGTTAGAACCATAAGACAGGATCACCTGATTATAAACCTTCACACACTGTCAACATCTCTTTCTAAATGTTGGTATCAGTGGCTTAGTATAGCTATGGTAAGATTGTGTTTATGTTTTTAATGTGCCTCTAATCCCTTTAAAATCCACTCTTCAATAGCAAAAGGACAATAAGCATGGAGTGGGGGAGAGTCATGCACGAAGAGGAATTCCTTTGCATTAGGAGCTGTCATGCCACCGTGAGGTCCAAGAATGGATAGTGTGGTCTCAGTTGCTGGCCTCCACCTTGGGGAACTGTCTGGGTACACTACCTAGCACACCTTCTGCACGTCAAACCTTACCAAGCCCTCAAGGCTGCCGTATCCACTGGTGGGCCTGTGAAATGCTGGTCTGGAAGATGCTCATCAGCGAAAATAAATTCAAATTAAAAAATAAAATACAAAAGAGTTCAACATTCAATAATCCTCCACTTAGAGACACACAATTCATATCCACATATCAAATGTGCTCCAAAATCTGCAGTTGAGAAATCTATTTCACATGGTTTCATCCAGATTTTCCTAAGCTTATTTGAGCACAGAACCCAGGTTTTTAATTTTTAAATAATTTAATTATGTCTTTTTTCTGACACCTACTAACATCCTTTGGGGACAGTTTGTTAGGGAAACGATTGTGCTGCCTCTGGACTGTGCCTTTGATTTGAAAACGATTTAGGGAGCGACTGGCTGGAACTAGGAGCCAGGAGGCAATTCTATTCTTCTTCCTTATGCCAAAAAGCTTTTTCTTCTCCCCCGTCTCCAGGCCTTAGGTTTCCTGTTTGTAAAATGAGAAAAAAATTTCCCCTTTATACAATCTTTCTATTTTTATGGCTCTAAAAATCAGAAATAAATGGCCATTGTGCATTTAGCTTGAGTCTATCCTATGTGAGCCTATTGAGCCTCCTATGCTTCCAGGAGGAAGCATTCTGCCTTCCTTCCGTCCATCAGAGGACATGAAACGTATGAAGCATGGCTCTCATGCAAGAGGTAGCAAGAGACCTGCCTTTGCTTTCTTAGGACTTTTTCCCTTGTATGAGCCTAGGTATGGGTTTAAGGATGACTCCCCTCCTCCCTCCACACACAAAGTCCAGAAAGAAGAGTTTCTTCCTTCTCGGTGCTTATACTCAAGGAGCCGTCCCTTCTAAATCCCACCCTGAAGGCCAGCTGGAGAGGTCCTGCCCAACATCGGACATGAGGGCGCATTGAAGGAGGTCCAGGATGGGCGGATCTGTGCCCTGGGGTTAACGTGGGACAAACCGCCATGAGTAAATAAGGCCTGCCCTGTCACAGAGGTTCATTCAGAGCCATGCCAAGGAGCGAGTTGCTATCGTCATTTTATCTCATAGTCCACACACACTCACGGCTTCACTTTACCCCACACCCCGTCAAGTCAAGCTCTATGGAAACTTCCTTTATGTGGAATAATCGGGAGATAGATTCCATGTGTGTGCAATATGCTAATACTGTGAATGGGGGGGGCACTTTTAGAGTTTTTCCACAGAACTTAGACTTTTCATTTTCCTGCTTTCTTTCTGAGAAGGAAATGTTAACTTATGGAGCAGTTTTTCATCATTAAGTACCATTACTCAAGATTCCCTCTCCTTTCTAGAGAGTTCCCGGGCAGACCTAACAATTAGCAACATCAATGAAACCCTTGGTAATCTCATCTTCCCTCTAATTCTTGCCCCATTTTCTATTTTCAGCTAGACTTTCGCCTATTTGGTCTCAAACTATAATTTAGGTACTTGAGTATGGAAGCCCTCAGATGCAGAGATTCTGTCCCAATCTCCCTTGCCTCTCTCATTGTTTCAGCCACCTGCACAGCAGTTTGATGACCCCAAGTCAGGTGGTTCATTGTGAGGTTTGAACTCGCGTCCTCATCTCTGGTGAAATGCTCCCCCTGCCGTGGTCTCGGTTCACCAGCCTGCAGCTGAGTGGTTCTGGTCCTTATGGCCTCAGCCCCCGCACCTTGAGCAGAGCCAGGCTCACCAGGCTCACCCGTGTAAATGTGGCCTGGAATGACAGTGCTAAAAATATGGGGACAGGTAAGTACAAATAAAATGTTCATAATTATTGCTAGGAAGTGTCTGATTCTAGAAAAGCCACGCTTATTAAGTAGGTTGCTTTTGTAGAGGAAAGAAATTCTTTTCAACTTACTGCAAAGTGGCGGGAACTCTTTCTTTTGGCCGCAGTAAACACTTTGCTTTTGTTGTTTCCTCCAGGACCATCGGCTTCCAAAATATGTCTGGCTCTCTGTTGTTGCTTGTATATGTAAGGTCCAGCTGTATTTGCCAAACTTTCTGGATCCCCTCAGAGCCAAGCAATGATATATTCTGCCCCAGACCGGTTGTTCTTTGTGTTAGAATGTTATAAGCAGGATTTGGGGAAATCTTGCTAAAAGAGAGTCTCCTGAGTGATGACATCATTCATATACAATATATGAAAAGTAGAAATAAAGAGGGTGCTGATTATTAATGCCAGTTTTCATCCTAACAGAGAACCAGCAAACCTGGTCAGCATTTCTGTTCTGAAAAGGACTTGGAGAAAATGTGCTCATAGAAGGAACAGAAATCAGAAAGTAATAGTCAAAAATTGTTTTATGACTCCTTATTGGTTAATTCAGAAATAGTAACACTCATTCCTTCTTCAGTGTTCCTTCTGAGGCAATGCACAGACAATGGTGTGAATGTACTCAGGATTAAGGTATATTTATTTAACCACAACAGTCAGGCCTGGGAAGGACTGAACTGTTCATTTAAAGATGGAAATCAGATCCCAGATGGTTGGGACCAAGGTGCTCCAGCAGGTCAGCTGCAGAGCCACTCCTGGAGTCCAGGTCTTGTGAGGACTCAGTAGCCCCACACCACGCTGTCTGCCAGGGCTTCCCTGGCAAAGGAGACCAAAGGAAAGGACTGATTCAAAGCTGCTGGACAATGCAGCCAAGCTGCTAATAATTAATGGCATCTTCTGCAGAGTGTCTCATCTCTCCAGGTTTCCTTTTCTACATCCCGGATAGAAAATATGCACACATATGTAAACTTTTCACTTCTGGGAGAACACATCCTCACACGAAGACATTTGGCGCCTCAGAGTTGTTCAGGGAATTCTGATCCTACATGTTTGTTCAATTACTGCTCCTCCCTCCTGAGACCCCCAACCTTCAATTCTCAGAAATATTTAATGCAACCTATCAACTGGGACCTATGCTGGATTTTAATAAAACACCAACTCGCCAATCCAGGCCAAGGAAATTTTTTTCTTTGCTGCTCAGCACTGGATCGCTGAGCCTACAACCCCTGACTCATTTTCTCATGAGGAAAAATAATCAATTAATAGGAACGTACCAGGCTCCAGCAAATGCAATGCTTCAGTTGAGCTCAAGTGCTACAGAAGATTCAAAGATAGAAGACAACCAGAGCTTATACTCCAGGATCCCAAAATCTAAGCAGGAGGCAGAACCGTCTTCGTGGGTGTGCTGCCAATTCAGTCTGATGGGGCTTCACGCACAGAAGAGAGACCTGAACTTGGGTCTGATGCTGTGCCGTCACCATCTTGAAATTCGTGATAATTTTATTTTTGAACTTGTGTTTTCTAAGTGAAGACTGATGGGAAAATGGAGGGTGTGCTGGGGGCTTGGAGCCATAGTTCACTCCTGGTTCCTCGGCCACCTCCTCAGGATAGTTCTCTACCTCTCACTCCCTTATCTCCACCCAGCAACTGCTGCCCGCGCCTTTCTGGTGGGTCCTTTGGCAGGTGCAGGAGAAGGCTGATGCACTCTGGGTGTCCAGTCCTGGAGAGGTATCCCCATGCCCAAGGGATCATGATGTGAAATAGCAAAAAAAAAAAACAAACAGCAAACAAAAGAAAAAGCCACAGCGTGTTAAAAGAGGGAAACCATGGAAGAAAGGAAAAAAAGCTGGTGTGCTGCTTTTTGAACAAATGATCCCACCTTTTCATTTTTCACTGGGCATCACAAATTATGCAGCCAGCCCTGTTGGGAGATAAGGCATCCACACAGTACGGATATACAGAAGTAGGGCATCAGAAGGCAAGGTTCCAAGAGGCTTTGTAACTTCCTTGAGGTCACTTGGCAGGTACTAATGGATTCCTGTGACTCTGAAAGCTGTACTCATCTCCTCAGGCCTTGCAGCACCTCCAAATGAGTAGTAGAGTCAAAACGTTCAGAAGCATGCGAGTTCTCTAAGCTGTAGTGGTTACACAGGCTTCATGCAGACGTGGACTTTTGGTTGAGCCCTATGGGTCAGATTGGACATGAACATGGAGGAAGGGAGGGTCAGGTCACTCCAGCTTAGGGGCAGAGCCAGCCAGTGTGAACTGGGGGTTTGGTGGCCATGAGGAAACTCTCTTACAAGACTCTTAATAGTTTCAGATTCATCCTTAGTCATGAAATATTTTGTTTAAAATTAACCAGGGAAAAATTGAGTGGAATTAACTCACTTACCAAGCATCTACAAGTTGTTACATAATGAGTTTCAGATTTTACACAGATTTAATCTTCACCAATAGCCACTTGAAACTTCCCTTTCTCTCAGGCCTCTGGGCTTGCACGAATCAGCCCAGCACCTCTCTGTATGTCTAAAGGCGCTTTTGTCTTTCACACACCCATATGAGCTCAACGATTAGAGCTCCTCCCAGTAAATTAATATTTTAGTTGGTGCTGATGGGTGTTTCTCTAAAAAGGTAATCACATAATTCTTTTTTTTTGGCAAATGACACACCTTTAAATTTGATTCAGTCTCTTCATAAAACAATACTGGCATACATACCTCAGAGATATTGTGTGTTTTATTCTGGTCCACCACAATAAAGGGAATAAAAAAATAATTTTTTGGTTACTCAATGCATGTAAAAGTTTTGTTTACACTGTACTGTAGTCTATTATGTATGCAATTGCATTATATCTAAAAAATAATATACAGACCTCATTAAAAAATACTTTAAGAGGGTGCATGGGTGGTTCAGTGGTAGAATGGTCACCTTCCACGCAAGAAACCCGGGCTCCATTCCTTGACCATGCACACCTCCCTCCCCACCCCCCAAAAAAGAAAAAAAAAACTTTATTGCTGAAAATTGCTAACCATTTTCTGAACCTTCAATGAGGAAGGCTTTTAAATTTTGCTTGTTCCTTTTCTAAATATTTAATGGATTTTTTCCTAGTCAGGTCTCTTGAAATATAGTTTATAAGCAGTACAGTTTATCTTTTTGACTACCAACACATGCAGCCATGAAACCACCAGCACAATCAATAGCGAATATTGCCATTGTTCCCCAAAGGGAACATTGACCAAAGGGTCATTTTTGATCATCTTCAGGAAACCCTGCCCCAGCATGCCAAGTACTGATCTCTTTTTTTTAATCCCAGTAGGCTTGTCTTTCCAAGCTGTCATATAAATGGAATCATACAGCATGTAGCCTTTTGATTCTAACTGCTTTCACTCAGCATAACGCATTTGAGAGTCAGCTGAGTTGTGTATCAGTGGGTTGTCCTTTATGTTGTTAAATGGCGTTCTACTAAGTAAACATACTACATTTTAATCTGTTGACAAACCAATTGGAAGGCATTTGGGTTGTTTCTAGGTTTGGGTAATTACAAATATAGCTATTATAAATATTCACATACAGATCTTAATGTGCATATACATTTTCATTTCCCTTAGGTAAATACCTAGGAGTGGGATTGCTGGACCATTTGGTAAGGACATTTAACTTGGTGAGAAATTGCCAAATGGTTTTCCAAAGTGGTTGCATCATCTTGAATTCCCACAAGCAGCGTACGGTTATTCCGGTTGCTCTGTGTTCTTGACAACACAAGGAATTTTCAATTTTATTCTAGTGCTTTCAGGCTTAGAACCCCCTTCTAAATTCCTCCAGTCAGATAAAAATTCTCCTGTATTTTCTCCTAGATTTTTAAGCAGCTTCTTTCACATCATGTACATGGTTTACATTTATTTTCAAAATTAATTTGGAATTAATTTTTCTTGTAGTAAAATCTACATTAGGAATAATTAAGTCCTAGTTTCAGGGCAATTAATGTTGAGTCCTTTTTCTTCCTAAAAGCAATTTTGAACTTTTGCTGTGGTATTGCAGAAAATAACATTGCAAGGAAATCGTAGGCTGATGGTATCATGTTAAAGTGGAACTTTGAGAGGACTGGGGAGCTGGAGAGGGATATGTCAGGACTTAAATACGTGAATCACTGCATGCTGACTTAATTCAGAGGTAGAATTGAGGGTTATTAAAGACATAATTGATTATTTATAATACATTAAACAGTGGAAAAAATATTTTTTTATCATTGACACATTATGTCTAATACAATTTGTATTTTGAATTATCATAGCATTCTATTTGTACCTCCCTTCTGATGCTTGAACACTTTCTATCTTTTAATAATTTTTAATGTTTTCTGCTAGACAGCTAACTCTCTGAAAGTAGAAATTCCTAGAAATATCTAGTTCACCCTTAAATTCCTTTTGAAATATTTTCCAAGAATATTTTTATGTGGTAGGCAGCTGTTGAGAATAGAGGGAAAAATAAATGAAGGAGTATAGGAAAGGAGAAGAGGAGAGTAGCAAAGAAAACAAAATGGAAAAAGGGATTGTAGAAGAAAAATATGATAAAAGGTGGAGAGACAAGGAATGCAAAGAAATATCAGAAAGTGTAATCTGTGGCATTGAACCACTTCCTAACTCTATAACCATTTCTTTCCATCAATTGGAATGTTCTCTTCATGTATACAATTTTGGAAAGTTGGCTTGTAATGAAACTGTACAATGAGTTAAATGTCAGCTGGGAGTTTTGAACTTCATCTTCAATTTGATGGGGAATTTTTTAAAGTATTTGAGGAGAAGGTCAGTTTAGACAAAGTGGTGCTTTCAGGCCAGGAATTAGTAGTGGTGTTGAAGATGGACTAATGGGCATCCTGAAAGTAGGAAGATAATTTCCGTGTTTTGGCATAGACCGGCTTCCTGCTTGGGGCACTCAACTGTTTCATTTCCCTCACATGTAGCTGGGCTATGTGGCTGGTCCTTTCCAACGGACTATAGAAGATATTGTCACTTTTTTATTTAAATAAGTTAAGAGCATATATTTCTTCTTCATGTAGTCCATCTAAACCCATTTTCTATCTGGAAGATGCAAGAATAACCGTGAAATACATATTGAGGATGGTGAAGCCATATAAGAACGAAGCTGGAATCCACAAATCATTGCTTGGAGAAGAACTACCCACCATGAACATCATCTGGATTGGACTTTATGTGAGTGAGAAATGAAGTTTATTTTGTCAAATTACTGTGATTTAGATGTTGCTTTTTATAGTAGCTAGTGTCAATTATTCTGACTAATAAAGATTTTGCAATAGGGGCAATGTGCATCGATAAGGGCAAGGAAGAAAGTTTGGGCTGATGAATTAGAAAGAAAGATATAAATGGGAGAGGCATGACTGAGAAACAATGGAAAAAAGAATCAATGATGACTTTTAGGTAACTTTTAGGTGAGGCCTAGGACCTGGAGAAGTTGGGGAAATAATGCAATGATTTTATTTTAGACATGTTGAGTTTGATGCGTTACAGTATATCCAGATGTAAATTTGTGGCAAATAAAAAAGATGCAAAAGAGAAGAGGAAAGGGAGAGAGAGAGAGAGAGAAAGAGAAAGATTGTAAAAATAGATTTAGGGCTCATAATTTGAAAGGTAATTAAAATGGCTCTAAATTTATGGAAAGAAAGTATCAACTTCTCAATTCATATGGCAAATATCATACAATGGGTTGACTTAAACAATGGGAATTTACTGGCTCATGGTTTCAGAGGCTAGAATGCTTGCTTCCTCATGGGGTCCATAGCATTCCAACTGACCAGCAATACTTGGATTCATTGGCTCTACCGTCACACAGTTCTGTAGGATGATCCTCAGATGATGAATTTGCAGCCTCCACATTGCATTTACTGTAAACTATATAGAGCAACATCTCACAAAAATTGTAAGTAGAAACAGACAAAAACACAATAATAAATTTTTAGCATAATTCTAGAATAATTACATAAACCAGACAGGTTAAAAATTAGGAATGATGTAGTCCATTTGAAAAACAAAATTAACGTGATTAATCTATTAGAAATATCCATTTAAAATGTGCAGTCATCACATAGAGAATGTACATTTATTTCAAACATATATGGGACATGTACTAGTTAGGTTCAGGTGTCGACTTGGCCAGGTGATGCTGCCCAGTTGTTCTGTAGCTGTGGACTTAAGTCCTCAGCATGTGAACTCATCCATGGCTGTTTACATCTGTGGTTGGCTAAGGAGAGTGCCTTCCATAGTGAGTGATGCTTTATCCACTGGAGGCTTGAAAGGAGAAGTCAGAAGAGAGGGAAGCAGCTCAGCACTGCTCAGCTCAGTGCTCAGAGCCTCACAGACCTAGACATTTGGAGATGTATAAGGGAAACGCTCCAGGGAAAGCCATTAGAACACAGAAGCCAGGAGAGAGGACCAGCAGAGGTGGCTGAGTGCCTTCACATGTGACAGAGAATGCCAGATGAAAAACTGCTGCCTTTTCTCTAAAGAACTGCAAATCTGTATCCAAATAAACCCATTTATAAAAGCCAATCAATTTTTGGTGTATTGCACTCTGGCAGCTTTAGCAAACTAAAACAGGACATTTACAAAAATTGACCATGTAGTAGGTTACAAAGGAGGCCTCAATAAACTTCAGAGATTTGCTATCTTGTGGATTATGCTATTTTATATTTATACAACTAAATTAGAAATTAACAATAAAATGATAGTAAAAGACGAAGAGAGAGAGGAAAGCGTGAGAGGAAAGAAGGAAGAGAAAGAAAAAAACAATACTTTGAAAATTGAAAATATACACTTTAACAACTTATGAGTTAAAGAAAAAATGACAGTGGAAATTAAGAAATATTTAGAACTGATCCAAATATTTGTGATGCAGATATAATGGTACTTAGAGGTAAATATATATATTAACAGCTTTCTTTAACACACACACATAAAAAAGCATCAAACATTAATAGCAAAAGCATTCAGTTTGTTAGAAAAATAACAACAGAGTTACCCGGGAGAAAGTGGAAGGAAGGAACGAATAATGATATGTTAGAAGTTAATGAAAAGGAAAACCTACAAGAAAAACCAACACAATTTTCACGAATAACAAGGTGGGAAGATTTGTTCCACCAATTATCAAAATTTACTTATAAAGACAATGAAATTGAGAATGTGAGATATTGCCATTTGGATAGAAACAGATCAATAGAATAGGGAGATAAGAAACAGCTAATATACAAATGGAAACTAAGCGAAATTATAAATTAGTAGGAGAAAGCTAAAATAATAATAGACACTGGGCAGTTGGATAATTGAAATGGAAATGAAATTGGATCACAGCCTAATACCATACACAAAATTAAATTATAGTAAAATTATATTTTATAAGTATATAGTATAATTATGTTTACTATATCAAATAATGAAAGGGAGACTTTAAGAAAACAGAAAAATACATTAAAGACTTTGGAAAGATTTCTTATGCAGGTCTAAAAAGCATAAATTATAGAAGAAAGAATTGCTCATTTTGACAACATGAAAATCTCCAACTTTCATGTAGTAAAAGACACCATAAATAAGTGTAAATGATGAGCAGTGAAGTAGGAGAAGATTAGCGATTGGAGAATTTTTCTTCAGGATATAAAAAAAAATCCTATATAGCAATAAAAATTATTCACATAAGTTAGAAAAATAGACAAGGGATGTGAACTAGAAAATTATAGAAGAGGAAAATTGAATGGTCAAAGTTGTAAGAAGATAATTACAGTGGTCATCAAGGTACAAATTAGTACCTTGATGTATCACTTTGTGCTCAACTTATTGACAAAAATATAAGTCTGGCAACACCAGATTTGTTGACAAGATGTGATAGAAGTAGAACACTTTACATTGCCAGGCAAAGTCTAAATTGGTTCAGTACCTTTGAGAAACAATTTGGAATTATTAAAATGGTTGAAGCTGTACATCCTTGGCAGCCCAGGGAACATTCTTGAACACGTATAAAAACAATTGTAGCAGTGCTGTTTGGTCAGCAAAAGAAGCCCCATACCTAGTACCAACTACAGAACACTGGACCCAGATTCAGAAGACCTGTGACCTTGAGCAAGTTCCTTAATTTAATTGTGTCTGAATTTCCTCCTAAGGGTTTGGGCAGGACTTGGAAAGGCTCTTTCAATCAAACCACCCATGGATGTTTTAAAGGTCCACATGCCTGTGCCCTTCTCAGACCTAATGCATCAGCATATCTAAAGTGCAGGTACAGACAGACAAGCACCACAAGGCTTCCTTGTCTGCAATTTTCGTCCCCTTAGAAGGGAGTCATTTAGCTTCGACATGAATTTCATTCATAACAACTATTACAAACCCAGCTTCTTACTGCCTCTGTTGAAAAGTTTTCGCCCTTGAATGGTGGGTAGGCTTCACTATTTCCAAGTCTGTCTTTTGGTCAAGGAACATTTCAGCTCCAGAAGTCTCCTTGCCATTACCCCCATCTCAGCAAGACAAGCAGTTATGCTTACCTAGCAGCTAACCTGAGAGGGAGCCTAGTGCTTTTAATTGAGAGTGTGGACTCTGGGTTAGACCTGGCTCAAATCCCTACTCCTGCCCTTAGAAGGTATGTCACTCTGGGGAGTCACTTAACTTTCCTGTGCCTTAGTTTTCCTAACTGCAAAATGGAACAAGGCTAGAATGGTTATGAGAATCAAATGAGTAAATATATGCAAAGTGCTTTGAAAGTGCTGGAACATATGAAGTGTGTCATAAGTGTTGGTTATTGTCATGATTAGGCCTAACGGCTCCTGGAAGCAGGAGGAAGACAAAGTAGAGGATGGGGTGTAATGCCTCTTTCTGCTCTAATAGATCTGGGATACGGGCTTGCTTTTTGGATCTTTGGATCTTTGGGGAGACAATGGGCAGATGAACTGCAAACTATAATCCCTTTTGCTTCTCTTACCTCAGAAAGATTTATAAAAACCATATATTTTATTTTTACATCCTTGTCAGCTGAACACCTAAGGGGAACTCCAGGAAACTAAGAAACTCCCCAGTTGCCCACATGTCTTTTTTAAAACCTCCTTTTTTTTTTTTTTTTTTTGAGTAAGGAAGTCATTGCAGCTGTAGAGCCAGGACATCATCCATGTTATCGCTTTGCTTACTGTGGTGATTCTCAATCAAAATCCCATGATTATGCAGATTATGGGTGATGTTTGTTTTCACATTTTCCCACCTTTTGAGTTTATGGTCCCATTCTGACACTAGCCGTTCCTAACTGTGACATTATAAAGCTTACATGTATTAAACTTTATTATTTTTTTAGTATGGGCAGGCACCGGGAATTGCACCCGGGTCTCTGGCATGGCAGGTGAGAACTCTGCCTGCTGAGCCACCATCGCTCGTCCTATATGTATTAAACTTTGTCTTTTTTCTTAACCTGAAAATTTCCCAATGCCTCTCAAGCGAGCTGGAGACATCTGGCTCACAGTTTTCATGGAGTTTGAGGCAAGGTTTTTTGTAAAAATTTGGTTAATCCTGGTAATTAGGCAGAGTGCTCTCTGAACTTCTTTAGAAATCGCTGGAACTTGGCACCAGATTTAAAGGGGAGGAGAAACAAAAGCATAAGACTTCTCCCCATTCACTGCCTTCACCTGTTGTTGCAGGGCCATTCCTTGGGGGAAGAATTCAACAAGCAGGACAGTGGTGAAAAGACTCTGAGTGAGGGTATAACAGGTCTCAGAGAAGAATTTCACCATCAGGCAGAGATATTAGGAATCTGTGCTTATTCATCCATAAACTACAATATGTAGAATAAGCACCTTGAAACATTTTTAAAGGGTGGAAGTTGAAATCTCAAGTGCAACATAGAACATAGATAAGCAGGTATATTTACAGAGTGACCAAGTGGTGAATTTTTATAATTGAGTAATGAACTTCATTGATATCAAGTTATGTGGTTGGGTCTCAATCCTGATAAAGAAGTTTGCAGGGTGTGTCAGAGATATTGACATGGCCTTTTCCAAAGTGATAGTTTGAAAAAGAAATGTCCACACCTTAAACCCAATATAAAGGCTGGAAGTTGTACCTGGAAGCTTCATTTGCTCCAGCACCTTCTTCTTCCCTGCAGGCAAAATGAAAATCCTTGTGAGTATTTGTCTAAACTTCTCTATACTCTTGGGGTAGCTCCTTGCTGAGGATGTTCATATCTAATATACCTTGAATTTCAGGGGTCTTAAATGATCACTGTGCATGCTTCCAAGAGTAGGGTTTAAAATGAAGTCTCTATGGTTGAGTTAATGATTTCCCTGGCAGGAATGGTGCTCAATATTGTTGGATACTTATTTGTCCATTTTCTGCTTTAGGCACTTACTAAAAAATACAAATAAAAATATTGGAAATATTTAGGGAATTTTGATTGGAATGATTTTTAATACTAATTCCTTATTATGAGCTTTAGAGGGAGTGTAGGTATTTGAGAGCAACTGCATTTACTATCCAAAAGAGATGATGATGATAGCAATAGTAGCTGTCATTTCCCAAATATGGACTAAGCCTGTACAAAGCATTTCACACAAATAATGTCTTATATTCCCTGCAACAATCTTAAGGTCTGGGTAGTATTATTCTCCATTTTACTGATGAGGAAACTGAGGCACAGATGAAAATGGTTTTCCCAAAGCAGCAAATGTGGGATTTACGCTTGGAATTTACCCCTTAGGCCCCACACACAGGACCAACCATAGCAACATTTAAATTTCCAGATGCCTTCAGGGGCCACCCATGGTGTCTTAATTCTCCCCTAAGGAGAGTATTCTGCCCTCCCCATCTAACTCCTCCAGCTGCCTTACGCTGATCCCAGCTTCCCATTGTTCTCCATTGCAATATCCCATGGACAGTGACTATGTTCTGATCTGGAATGGAATCCTTTCCCCCATCTTTGGCTTCCAAAGGACTTATTCTCATTCACCTACTGAGAGAGAATGCCACATGAGTACTTCCACTAAGGTGCTAAAGCTTAAAGAATTACTTCTTCCAGGGGTCTCTCCATTTTCCAAGAAGAGACCTAACCCTGAAGCACAAATTTACAACCATGATATATTAAATGAAGCGTTGGATAGGTGGTTATTTGGGGGCAGGAGTTACTTCATAAACTCTCTTTAATATTACACAAACACAGACAGTCTTCATGCACCTGTTCAAACCTTTGCCTTAGACCATTCAATAGAATATATAGGAGCATAAGAGGTTACTAGAGTTGGCTTAGGATGAGATGTGTCTCTATGTTAGCAGGCAGGCTGGGTATCTGTATGCCAGTCTTATTAGATTCTCCACCCTGCTCACCAGGAGAGAAACGTAAGAGGTAGGATGGAAAAGGTAGTAGAAAAGTCCCACTGAAAGCCTTTAAAAATATTTGCCCTTTCCACAGACTTCCTCTAGCAATGGTTTTTAACGATAGTGCAATGCACCATGATATTCAGGAGAAGAAAGCTCACAAAACTGAGGTCACCCTGTTGGATTCACTACAGGAAAATATCAGAACTGCCCCAATGTCAATGCAATGGCTCTCTGGCCTGATGCTTGTCTGATGGTATCAGCAAGGCCTGGGTTGTAGGAGAATATGGGGGTTTTCCTTGGTGTCAGCCTCAAAAGTTAATAATGTACTCAAGTATCCTACTTTTGTAGTTTTCCTTAGAAACACACTGTGTTTCTATAATTCATTAATCCATTTTAAATCTGCTTTACCTTCTTAGTCTCAAAGAGTTAAGGAATTTTGGAACAGAGGACACAATGTGCCCTTGTAATCCAGAGCCAGTGTAAATCAAAGGGTAATCCCATACTACAATGATCCTTCTTTACTGTTTGCTGCCCCATGTTTTTTTCTGGAAGAAGAACACATGCCTATCTAGAAGGTTACAATGTTGAAAAGGGTTGGGAATTGATTGGCAAAGATAAAGTTCTTGTGTCTGACAAAAAGCATGAGTTCAATGAATATTAAATGAGTGAATGTGTGTGTTTCCCACTTCAGACATGGGTTGTTGACCATCCATGACACCTATAAGGGTCTCTAGGTATATATTATCTGAGATATTAGTGCTTTTTCTGTCCAGTGTCCCCACCCTTCATGACTAACTACCCCTTAGAGAATGGATATGAATGATCTGTTTTTCAGGTGGTATTACTGGTGGTGCTGGCCATCTTTGGGACCCAATCTCATGGGCATGAGGTAAGTAAGTTGGTTCATTATGGTCTTTATCTCTTGGAGATGATGGGGGAAGAAAGAGATGGGAATGCAAGATCATTTGAATGATGGTAGAGAGCCCGTATGTCCTATATTGGATGGAATTCTAAATATAGCTAACAATGGAAACAATGAGATTGGTTATTTCTCTCCATCTGCAAGATCTTAAAAAATGTTACCCATTATTTTTGAATGTGGTCAATCTCATTTCTCCTGTGATGCCATTGCTTCTCACATATAAAATATAGTGAACTATGAGGAAAACATTTATATGCTTATTTTAGCTTGGACTCTTAGACTAGGGTGCCAGGAGAGAATTTTCAGGCTCCAATCCCTTAATCATAGCATGTGGAAGACTTTTTCTTGTTGGGAAAATTGGGAGGGTTGCCTTTCAAATGCATATGACTTATGGAAGAACTCTTATGTCTTTCTTGTAAATCTAGGTTTACAACATCTTCAACCCAACCAACAATGGTGGCAATGTTCAGGAGACAGTGACAATTGACAATGAAAAAAATATTGCCATCGTTAACATCCACTCGGGATCCTGCTCTTCCACCACGATTTTTGACTATAAACACGTAAGCAGCAGGGCAATATTCCAATTCTTCAGCACTCATATTTTTTTAAAGGGCAAAAGAAAAGGATGGCCTTTTATTATATATTTGTAGTTTAAGATCTATCCTTGCAATTCTTGAAGAATTTCCTCACTTCTCTCCTTTAAATAAGCAAGCAAACAAAACCATTGCTAAGAAAAAATGTAACTGAAAACGTGCAAGTTTGCTTGCCGTTTTCAGGTAGAAAATAGAATAGTGATGCTATATGACCACCAAGTACTCAGAAAGTGCCTAGAAGAGGGAGACCAAAGCCCATAACGGTGCCTGGCACACGATCTCTCAAAAATATTTGTTAAATCAATGAATGAATCAGTAAGGGCTTCCAGTACAAAACATTATGCAGAAAAACGACAATCGTGAAGAATAGCAATCACAGAAGAGCAGAAATCCAGAGCAATTATATACATTTAATTATGAGCACAGGGTATGTAATAAGTTATGTTTCTTCCATATTAAGGAAAACATGTTAACTGAAAAGATTACTATTTGCAAGTTTTAGTTGCTGGATTAACAATACGTATCAGAAACCTTCTCAGAAAACGTATTCTGGTCTTCATCTATTTATTCATTTGTTTCTTTTTCATTTATTCTGCCAATACTAATTGAGTACCTACTTTTTACTAGGAATAGAGCTATGTTCTGTGGATATAAATAGGTTATGACCATCACACTGGACTTTCAAACATGCTTTTCTTTATTTTTCATATCAAACCTCCTCACATGCCCACTGGTTTTGGAAGTTCCAGAACATATTTGAGAATTTGGGGTATTTGAAAGAGACGGTTTAAGAGAAGTTTGTACTTAAATTGTTTTAAGCAGTTATAAGGGAAATCCCAAAAGTGTTTTGTTTTTTTTTTAAATAGAGTGGTAAGCATTTGGTTATAGCCTCTTCCACTATCACCAGGAACTCCCTCAGTCTACTTTTGAATTTGAGGAACTGGAAACTTGTGAGAATTAAAAAACAGGAACTGGAAGCGTTCCCATTATATACAATTTGTAGGTTGTATAATTATTTGTAATTCTGACAGACAGTTTCCATCCACTCTGGAGGAGGATTAGGTGGCCTCAGGTCCCTTCTGGAACCATGGACCTCACCTTCCATTGCTCTTTCAATCCCAACTCCCACCAACTTATCCTTACCTACCCAGCTTGGTTTGGAGTAGAGAAAGGATAGAGAAAACTGGAGAGGGAGAGGGGATGATAAAGGAAGGGTGAATGGATGAACAATATATTTGTGATAAGAGTGGTGAGGGTAGGGGAGGAGGTATGTTTAGGGTAGCTTTGAAAGCAGCCTTGTCCAATAGAACTTTCTGCAATGATGAAATGTTCTATATTTGCCCTTTGCAACAAGGAAGCCAGGAGCCGCTTGTGGCTATTTTGTCCTTGAAATGTACTATAGAGGGATTAAAGTTTTAATTTGATTTCTTTGAATTTGTATTTAAATAGCCACATGTGGCTTTTAACTACTGGACAGCATAGTTCTAAAGAACATTGTATATACACCAATATGGGGGTGGGGGGCTTTGCAGAATAAGATCAATAGAAAGAAACAGACAGTTGCTCCTTCTCAATCTTTTCATACCCCAAACGGCAGGCTCTGTTCCTGTTACATGAAAAGCTGGGCAAGCATCATGGATTCACAAATTTCATGAGAGTAGAAATGACAAGTAAAAAAATAATAATAATAAATAATGTTTGGAAGAGTTCACATGGATAGAATTGATTGCAGATTGCAAACCAATCATATGCGCTCTCTGTGTATGGTCAATTCTTTTCTCCAAGACATTGCCTTCAGGAGCTCAGGGTATTGGGGAAGGGCAATAACTGTGCTCCTGCCATCTCAGGGCTACATCGCATCCAGGGTGTTTTCCCGAAGAGCCTGCTTCATCCTGAAGATGGATTATCAGACCATCCCTGCTCTGGACCAACTCAAGCGGTACATCTACGAGAGGCAGGTAATTCCATGGCACATTTGGCTAGTCTCCACTCATGCTAGGCAATACTGGTGTCTATGGAGAAATGAAGGTCCTGGAGAAGATCATAATCGTATACCTTACCATGGTGTAAAGCAGTAAAACTCATTGAAGTGTTTTTACTTTTACTGCTCTTGAGAGCAGAAGTACGTCTCTGTGCTTGTTTTCCACTAAATGCCCTAAATTCAAGAATTTATGATGAATTCTAATGCCTTTATTATAAAGGCTGATAGCCTCCCTTCTCAAAGCAGGGCTTTAAGAAATAGTAATTGCCAGAGAAATTTGTGAAGTTAAAGTATTCATAGGCATCGAAATGCAAAGAAACCATATAGTATAGTGAGAGTAAACGAACACTGCACTGAGTCTAGAGAACTGGGATTTAATTCTCCCTCCATAACTTCCCATCCATACCACCTTTGGCATGGGCTTTGCCCTCTCTGGGTTTTGTGGCCGTCAGCAGTGAAATGGTGTTCTAGTTTGCATGCTTCCAGAATGCAATATGCCAGAAATGGAACGGCTTTTAAAAAGGGGAATTTATTAAGTTGCAAGTTTACTGTTCTAAGGTTGTGAAAATTTCCAAACTAAAGCAAGGCTTTAGAAATGTCCAATCTAAGGCATCCAGGGAAAGATACCTTGGTTCAAAAAGGCCAGTGAAGTTCAGAGTTTCTCTCTCAACTGGAAAGGTACATGGTGAACATGGAGACATCTGCTAGCTTTCTCTTAAGTCTTCTTATTTCATGAAACTCCCCCAGGGGTGTTTTCCTTCTTCATTTCCAAAGGTCTCTGGCTGAGTGCACTCTTGGTTCTTGTCGCTCTCCAACTTTTTCCAAAAATGCTTCTTCTTTTAAAGGATTCCAGTAAACCAATCAAGACTCACCTGGAATGGGTGGAGTCACATCTTCCTCTAATCAAAGGTTAATTCCCCAATTAGGTGAATCACATCCCTGTGGAAATAATCTAATCAAGCTTCAAACCTACAGTACTGAATAGGGGTTAAAAGAAACAAAAAAACGGCTGCCTCCCCCATAACGTGATCCTTTCAAACCGGCACAAATGACATTAGTGATAATGAGGCTTCACTGCAAACAGACAGAGTGACCTGAAAGAGGAAAATAGAGTCCTAATTTAGAATAAGGTGCGCCAGGTTGTGTGAACTGAGTTAACCCTGCCATACTCTACCGTACTCATCTAGGCTCTGAACAAGATATTCTCCCACGATTACACCTGGGTCAAGTACAATCCTCTGCAGTCTCTGATCACGGACGTGAAATGGTTCCTGTTTGGGTCACCCATCGAGCAACTCTGCAAACATATCCCCTTGTATAAGGGGGAAGTGGTTGAAAAGAAACGTGAGTACCAATTAGTCATTCATTCAACAAACATTTTCTGAAAGCTCACTATGTGCCAGGTACTATGCTAGGTGTTGTGTGAAGTGCAAATAAATGTAAAACATGACTCTATTCTTTTAAATTTGAGAACTAAATACCCACTATGTGAAGAAAGTGCTGAATGTTGAGGAAACAAAAATGAATAAACCTCTGGCTTTCTTAGAAGCATATGTGTTTCTTAGAACACATATGCTAGTGGAGAAATTGACAAGTAAACATGAAGGATGGAATGGAAAAAATATTTCCAGGATGCCAGGGAAAAGCCAATGATTTCTCATGTAAGAATTTAAAGTGGAAAAAGGCCTCCTGGGTTCTCAGTATCGCATATCATTAAGATGGTAGGAAAGAAATTGCTGAGAAACATTCTCAGAATCTAGAATAGAATTGGCCCAGGAAAAGGCAAATGAAATGCACTGACAGGGAATAAAAGTCCTGGGTCATCCAGGTAATATATGTCACTGCAGTGGTTACTGGGATTTTTACACAACGTTTCTAGTTATGGTAGCCAGAGTGAAAGAGAGGAGGGCCAGCAGATGATGAGCACAACAAAAGGAATTCTCCAGAGTAGGGGAAAGTAGATAAAGAAGAAAAGTACTAGCCCAGAAAAAAAATTTAAATAAAATATTATTTTAAACTAAGGTCATTAGTGCTTATAAGTAAAGACACATGCAGGTGTCATCAGCACAGAAAATGTCAGAGTGCCAACCCAGATTTAGCCTGCCAGCCCTGAAGCTGGGCCCCAGGGATTGTCAGTCTTCTGTATGCTAATATGTTATTGTCCTTTGCAATACAAGTATAGCTAAAATCTCCGGTCATGAAGTCACTGTTTATTTGGGGATTAGTTAACATGAGCAACCCCTAGTCAAATCATTTATAAAAAGCATTGGTTTGCTGCATTCTAATAATATCTTTTTTAATGTTCTTTCTTTTTAAAATTTCCCCCATCCAGATGGTGTCGGTGTTGGAGGATGTGCAAAGGCTGGACTCCTGGGCATCCTGGGAATTTCCATTTGCGCAGATGTTCACGTTTAGGCATCGGGGTTTTGGTTTAGTTTTTTCAAAGAAATATACATTTGGTGTCCATTCAGATGCCATTCTTTCCCAAAGCCTCAACTAATTTTGAGATTAAATAGTAAAGTATAGATACTTTATTTACAGATATTTTGGTGTTTGCTTTTTTTTTGGTAACAGCAAAGGGGAACCAAACAATATTTATGTTCTTCTTGTACTTCCTTATCATCCTCGGACGAAGTATCCAGCTGTGAGGGCTATTCACATGTGTTTTAGCTGGACGAAGTGGTAGACTCAACCTTAATAGCATGATATGTGTTGTCCTGAGGAGTAGAGTGGGAAGGGGAAGGAACACCTATCACACAGGGATAGAGGCTTAACATCTTACTTACTGAAGTATCTTAACAGGAGTAGAACCTGACCCAGAATGCCTAGTCGATACAGAGAAGGAAAACAACTGCCAAACCGAGAGCCTAATGTGGGAAAATTTCTACCTAATGTAGCTGGGTAATAGGCAGACTGGCCAGCTGGGTAAATTCAGGACAAAGAAGAACTGCTTTAACAAGAATTGCTCCTGCCATAGATACCTTCTTTTCCTAACACTGTGCCCTGTTTCTCAACAACCATAAAGGAATTTATTTTAAGCACTTACCATGTGCCTGGCAGTGGGTAAGTATGATGGAGTAAGATATCCAAGACAAACCTACCATAGTCAAGGAAATTAATTTTTTTATTGGCGAAACAAGACATTTACATGAAAAACATTCGCTAATGAGCACATAAGAAAGGACCAAAGGAAAGGTAATCTATTATCTAGGGCCTCAAGTGATAGACTCCAAATCAAATTAACGGAGGCAAGGGGCAGGGGATGTTTATTGTCTCATATAATTCACCATGGAATGACAGGAATATTTTGGTCTCAGAGTGGCTAGGCTCTCAACTCTCAATGTCCATGATTCAAAGCTCCCTCTCTCTACATGTCAGCTCAGTATCTTACATTGACTTTCTCCATGAGGATAGAACCAACACCCCTGTCAGTTCTGTGGTTCCCATCTTCCCAGCTTCATTACCAGAAAGGAAAGGACTATTCTTTAGTTCTGAAGACCTCCATTAGAATCTACTGTTTAGAGATGTTTTGTTCCCATAACTTTTTACCACATTATTCTCATTTTTAAAGCAGAAATTTGAGTTCTAATTTTCCTAACTCTGCTTTCTCTGAGTCAGCTAACCTTACTTTGGTCAGTGCTGGTATTCCACTAAATACCTGTCAGGCGTAGCAGGTGGATTGGACCATATACATGCCTACAAGAAATATGCCTCAGTGGAAGCTACGAGGAAATTGGGCCCCAGAAGGATCTCCTTTGTAAGGGCAGAGGACAGTAGTTATTAACTCTGCTAACTCACTGGATGTACAAGTCATAGAAACTTGCTGGGCCATGAGAGATAAGGCGTGAACTTGGGCCGAACACAACAAAGCATCAAGGATGCTGGAAGAGCTGGTCAGGCTACAAAACCTGGACCAAGAGAGCAGCCATGATTCAAGGTACGACTGTGCCAAAGGAGATTTTGCAGAAATTTTGGTGAGACTTCTTTTTTCCTAGGAAATTTTACTCCTTTTAGTAAGTATAGCCGTAAATAATATATTACTTGACTCGTTTACTCATTTGAGCTAGAACTAAATACAACATTTCATTCAGAACTCCTAGGATTAGAATATGTGAACCCAAACACTTTATTCTGAAAGTTATTTGTTTGATGAATGGATTCAAACATTAGTTAACCAAAAACGCGATGAATATAAATTGGTGAACTAGTGAAATATTGGGATGTTTAGCTTCTGATAGTCCTCTTGTGACAATAATTTAAAACTTGGGAAAAATATTTTAAAATAGTCATTTGAAGGCACTGGAAAGTAACTGAAAGCAGGCAGAAACTAAAGAGGAGATGAAAGGAAGGAAACCAACTAGGTGATGTTTCTGGTTTTTACCCTTTAGGCATGACCCAGTGTATCCAGCAAACGAAGAATGAAGCTCAAGCTGAAAGTGGCAGTCTTGCCAGGCTGAGAAGTCAGAGGTCAGAGTTGCCAGACTCTCTGGAAAGTGGAGGGGATTTCCTGGAAAAGAAGACAACAGCAGGGGAGCCCTGAATCTGCATATAAACCCTCCTCAAAGTCTTAGTGGACATGTGAATTACACATGCATAGAGTGAGACACTAAAGTGCCCAGTGGATATCAACAGTTGGAAGGTTGAAAGTTTCTAGCAGAGACTTGGATTTTCCACAGAAATTCTAGGAAGGTCATGTATTAGAAGTATTAGACATATCTCTGGAGTAAAGATTACACTCTGACACTGAAGGGCTACACCCGTTGGCTAAAGACAAAACTGAAATAGATCTACTTTTAAGGGACCTAAAAGCAAGCTTCAAGTTTACCCAACGGTAACTTAACTGCCTACTAGAGCAACAACAACCAAACAACACTCTTGAAAGGAAAGAAAGGCAGCATTATCCAAAATCTCTACTATGCAACATCCACAATGTCCCACATGTAATTTAAAAATGACTAGTTATCTGGAAGATCAGGAAAATGTGATTTATGGTCAACAACAGAAAAGAGTGATTGAGAATGCATCCATAGAAAATTCAGATGTTAGAATTAGCAAATAAGGACTTTAAAGTAACTATGATAAATATGCTTCTAAAAATGTACATAAAAATTTTGAATGAAAAGAGGAATTTTAGGAGAGATATAGAAACTTTGAAGATTGAAATTGTAGGTCAAAAGTATAATATCTATAATCAAAATTTATTAGAAAGGATTAATAGCAGATTGTACATTGTAGATGAAATAATCAGTGAACTTTAAGACAGGTCAATAGAAATTATCCAAATTGAGGGACCAGGAAAAATTTTTGCAAACAGAATTTCAGAGACATAAGGGATAGGATCAAGTAATCTAACATATGTGTAATTGGAGTCCAAAAGTGTGAACAAGGAGAGAATAAAGCTTTAAAATATTTGAAAAATATTGGGCAAAAACACTTCAAATTTGATTTAAAACACCAACCTACTGATTTAAGAAGCTCAGAAAACCTTGAGCACAATAAACAAAGAAAAGCAACCAGGCCATAGCAAAAATAAAACTGCTAAAAGCCAAAGTAAAGAAAAATCTTAAAAATCAGCCAGAGAGAACAAGACACATAGTATAGGGAGGTACAATGATAAGAATTACATTTCAGATCTTAGAAACATCAGAAGGGGTAAGACAAAGGAACTAAGGCTCTGAAAACAAAAAATCACCAAGCTAAAATTCTATTTGATTAGATATGATTTATAAATGAAGGCAAAAGGCATTTTGAAATAAACAAAGGTTCAGGGAATTCATCTCCATTAGATATGCCCTACAGGAAAGGGTAAAGGAAGTTCTTCAGGCTTATGGGAGTCAATATCAGAATGAAACTAGGATCTGCAGGAAGGAATAAGGAGCACCAGGAATGGTAAATGGATAAATAAGACAATTTTTCCTTTTTTCCTTAATTCATTTAAAATATGACTGCTCGGTGCAAAAATAACAACAGTATTATAAGATTTATAATATACATACAAGTAAAATATATAAAAATCATAACAAAAATCAGAATAAGTGGAATGGTAGAATTATACTGTTCTAAGATTCTTAGATTACGCATGAAGTGGTAGGATATTAATTCTGTGTACACCATAAGTTAAAGATATGCATTTCAAACCCTAGATCAATTACCAAAAAATACATAGAGATATACATAAATGTCTATTGAGGGACAAAAACACTAAAAATTTATCATTATTACAAAGACAGGCAGTGAAGGAGGAAAAAGGAACAGATGGGACAAATAACAAAATAATAAACCTACGCTGGACTGTATCAATAATTACATTAATGTAAATAGTCAAAATATTCCAATTATAAAGAATATTGTAAAGCTAATTCTAAAATTTAGAAAATGCAAAGGATAGAGAAAAAAATCTTGAAAAATAAGAAAAAGTTGGAAAACATACCTCATCTGATTTTAATACTTACATAAAACTACAGTAATTAATGAATTGTGGTATTGGCACAAGGATAAAATAAATCAATGGAGCAGACTAGAGTTCAGAAATAAACACACACATATATAGCCAATTATTTTTTTAAAAGGCACTAAGGTAATTCAGTGGGGAAAAGAAAAGTCTTTCAAGTAAATGGTGTTGGAACAACTGGCCAACTGAATGGAAGAAAATGAACTTTGATGCCTACTTCAGATCATACACAAGACTTAATTCACAACAGATCACAAAACTAAATATAAAAGCTAAAACTAAAAAGCTTCCAAATATAATTTTGAAATAATTTCTAACTTTGTACCATTAAAATAAATGTTTAAATACCTGATTTTTATATTCCACAGAAAATTTGGGATTGGATTTTTTTTTTACTTGATGTATTGTGACATTATTCTATGTCATTAGATATAGTACTATAGGAGGGATTTCTTTAGTGGCTGTCTTGTGTCCCACCAGACAGACTTAACACAATTTACTCAATTCCCTTTTAATGGGCAATTGAGTTGTTTCCATTTTGGGTAGAAGGTGGGTGGAAGTGACAAACAACTCTGGATTTAAGACAGTAAGAGAGAGGTCCCTGATACATTGAAGCCTCCTATCCCCAGCCAATTGGAGGAGGGAGCTCCATTGGGTCCCTAATCACTGGGTCTTACTCATTTTTAGTTCTTCCAGTTCACTGTGGGTACCAAGTTGAGGGGAAGGATAAGCTCAGCTCTGACTATCCTTAAAGCACTGCTGGTTTACTTACACATCATTATCAATTGGAGGGTGAAAAAAAGCCCGGTCCACTCCTTCCTCAGTTCTCCAATGGCAAAAGGTTGTTGTAAGGTCTGGTATCAATGGCTGCATTTCCAGTTTTCTGATTATGCCTTTAAAGTGGCCACATCTTAACAGCCCACTACAATTTACTGAATTCCTTTCAGCAGTCTACTTACTTATATCTCCTAATATTAAAAAGCAAGACCCACTTGAGGATTGCAGCCCAGCCAACTTAGCAGAGTATCTGTGGGTACTTCTGGCCAAGTGACGTGAAACAGAGCTGCCACAACTGGATGCAGTCTTACTCCAGTAACAAACCCTGGTGTGAGTCTATGCACAGTGCGATGCCTGCTGCTCAGATTTGTCACCACTCTCATCCCCAATGGATGCCTGCTCAAGGTTGGTAAGGGTACTGTGAGTAAAAACCCAGCAGAAGCAACTGAAAATTGTTTTCACTGAAATTTCTCTAAGAAACCAAGGCACAAGCAATATGCATTGCAGCAACAAGAATAACTGAGACACCAAGAGTGGCTCCCTATTTCCCGTCATATGTGGAGGGCCAACCCTTGGGTCCTTGAGGTTCCCAGGAGCAGTGGCAGAGAGGGGAGTCTGCTGAGGCATGGTGCATGGTGGGTGTCAGGGAGAAGGCAGACACAAGGTGGGATGGACTGATTCCACAGTGACTGGATTCTTGGGATTCACTGGGCCAGACCATGGGGTTGTCTGGCCCAGACACCAGCTTCTGCCTTTTGGTTCTCTTAGGGACTATAGTTGAGTAAGCCTTTACCCATCACACCTGCTGATTCCACCCAAAATCTGGTTCTGTACATTTGCCATATCCTCAACAAGCCCCGTGACCTCAAATCCATTGGTCACAACTAGCCTGCCCAACCATATCTTGTTGAAGCCCAGTCAGGGATTTATCTCAGTCCTTTCCTAGGCAGTCACACTTTCACTCATGGCTGTTGGTAACCACCTGGAAGAGCTCCCCTCAGTCCACCTGGCCCTCAGCAGGCTCCTCAGTCACCCAGAGCTTTCTCATCTCATGCACACAATATGCAGCACCCTGCTCGGTCCTGCCCTATTTCAAATTGCTTCAAACTCCAACATAAACTTACGTGGACATTCGTGTCTGTGTGTGTGTCTCCAATACTCCTTTCTCATTTGTTCTTGTTTCTAGGATAGAGGTGGCAGGGATGTTCTGGGTGGTTTGGGTGGGGCTGGTTCTGCCCCTCCCAGTCATAGGAACGAGCAATTAGAGAACCAATCCTGAGTCCAGGTCCCTTTAATTTGCAATGGAGAGAAAGGCCTGGGGATTACTTTTATTGTTGTTCTTCCCCCCATTATTTATTTATTTTTAATCCATATGTTTTACTCATCTGTCCATACCATAGATAAAAGGAGCATCATACATAAGATTTTCACAATCACACAGTCACATTACAAAGGCCACATCATCATACAATCATCTTCAAGAAACCTGGGTGCTGGAACACAGCTCTACATTTCCAGGCACTTCCCTCCAGCCTCTCCAATATAACTTAATTAAAAAGGTGATATCTATATAATGTGTAAGAATAACCTCCAGGATAACCTCTCAACTCTGTTTGAAATCTCCCAGCCATTGACACTTTATATTGTCTCATTTCACTGCACCCCCTTTCGGCTGAGAGGGTTTTCTCAATCCCTTGATGCTGAGTTCCAGCTCACCCTAGGATTTCTGTCCCATGTTGCCAGGAAGGTTTATATCCCTGGGAGTCATGTCCCACATAGAGACGGGGACGGCAGTGAGTCTGATTGTCATGTTGGCTGACATGAGAGAGGCCACATTTGAGCAACAAAAGAGGTTCTCTGGGGGTGACTCTTGGCCCTAATTTTAAGTAGGCTTAGCCTATCCTTTGCGGGGATAAGTTTCATATGAACAAACCTCAAGATTGAGGCCTCAGCCTATTGCTTTGGTTGTCTTCACCTTTTGTGAGAATAACAGGAATTCTCCACATGGGGAAGTTGAATTTTCCTGGGGATTATTTTTGACTAAGGGGTTCAGTTCAGTTCAAAAGGTAGACTTGAGAGGCCTGATTTCACTTGGATCTCTCTTGGGGATTTTCCATGGTAGAGGCTGGGCCACTCGTAGGGAATGGGTTTCCTTAGAATCCCACCACCAATTTGCAGGAGACAGAAATGCAGACTCAGTACCGACAGCTTAAATCTGTGCCATGTCCAGTGTGTTTATTGTAATTTTCATTTTTAAAATTCTTTTGACCAAAATTCCCAAGGGATACCCCAAAGAGAGAAATGAGATATTCCAGGTGAGACACTTCTCCTTCCTACCACACTGGTGTGAGATGTTGTAAGCTTGCTGAGAACTTGAGAGAGGACAGTGAAAGCAGGGCCACCCAGGCCCACTAAACATCTGCTAGTACAGTGAGGCAAGAAGAAAGTTCATTGTTCTAACTTCAGGAGAAATGTACCTAGTTTCCTGATTACTCAACTAGGTGTTGTGCCGAAAAGCAGGACGTTGAAGAACAGACATGAGCAGTGTTCTGTAGGCATAGGGAGGACCTAGATCCAGGCTGGCAGCTCCGTCCATGTGGATCTTCTGTCCTCATGACCGATCTGTGGGCTCAGAACCCAGGGATCTGACCACAGATGGAGAGTCCCATAAAGGACAGAAGTTGGACTTTGAAACAGGAATTGGGGTCAGTTGACAATGCCGTGCCTTTAAGAAGAGAGAGAACCATTTTACAAAAGAGATCACTTCATGGCCTTAAGACTCCAGAGTAGAATGATATAATTTGCACTTAGATCAGATGAGGTGCTCAGAATAACAGCTCTACCAGCCAAAAGGACTGTGGGACTAAATTTGAAGATCCTATTATGCCCTGCCATAATGACTCCATATCTCTTTCTATTTCTTTTACTGACCTTAATCATCCTGCTTAAATCCCCAAGTCCCTCTTGTACTCCCTGCTTTCCTGCTGGATTCTCCTATTATGAAGAAGCCTTGCTTGTTGGGTTAATTTATACTAAAGTGTAAATGACTGGCAACAGCCTAATAGGAAAAGGTTACTGACTCTATCTGGAACAGTGGGCAGATCCTGAAGTCTTCATCTGGAGGCTTTCCAATGATTGCCACTGATCCCCCCCTCACATCCCCAGAAAGGATGCAAATCCCTGAGATTCTCCTTTCCCTTTTAGTCTGTAACAATTAAGGTCTTCTCTTCCACCCTCTGGGCAGCTTGGGAAAGAGGAAGTTTGAGGACCCAAAAGGAATGGATCTCTGATGGTGGAATGCCAGGCATTATGCTGCTTAGACAGGGGTTGATGATGCTCCAGGTCAAGTAGGGCATTTTCCAAGTGTCAAATCCCACAGACAAGCTTACTGTCTGCTAAACCTTCTGGTAAAGCTAACTGTGCTCCCTCCTCTTAGTTATTCCCTGGTATCTATAAGAGCCAAAGACAGCCCTTGCACATCATTCCAGTAGGCTAGAAGTCATTGGCTCAAAATCTATTGGTGCCAAACTCAAATTCTTACATCCCAATAGCCCAAAGAGCAATATTTAGCTCTTTAGAACTGACCTGCTTTGCATGCCCCATGAAACTGCACCCAACATTTGCTAGTCTTAAATAAATACCCTGGGGTCATATAAGATCTCAACCCCCTAAATGCTCTCTGACACAGACTCCCCACCATTCACATAAGCCCCTTCTCATGCCACCTATGAAAGGTTTCCTGCTAAGAGGTTCTGCCCCTCCCGGGAACCCATCCAAGGACCACCTGAATAAAGCTCATGCATCTAGTGGTCGAATCTTTTGTCAGGAAATCATGTGTGTCCCAGGGGGACATACATCTTAGGCCACATTATATCTATAGCTAATGATAAAGAAATTGAACAGACTTGAAACCTGTCATTAGACTTGACATCAAAAAATCATACTGCACTTTCTGACCCACACACCGTCTTGGGTTTCTAGATAATTTGTTAACAAACCTTCTCTGTGTTGCCGGGCAAAGTAGGTGGGGACCTCTCTGCACATGTCCTTGATGGACATTCCATACGGGGCCAAATTCTTGACCCGGGTGGGTAGAACAGTGTAGGTCAGGCCATGGGTGGATGGGTAATGCTTTAACTCCTAGAAAAGATGGCATATCAATATACTGAGATAGTATATGGATGCGGTGCAAGGTGGAAGAAACATATTCCAGGGACCTGGCCTACAATCAAACTGCGGCAGGGCACATGGGCAATTCAATTTATAAAATGAGTTGTGAACTCAAACTTGTATTTCAGTTTGGTCTCTAACAGCAATATCCTATCTGGCCACAAGATGACGACATTATTCTGGAAAAATTTGTGTGTGTTGTGACCCTGTGACTTTTTCTGTCTTTATTCCTTTCACCTTTCATGACTTCTCAACTCCTCCAGCTTCTAAAGCTTTGCCCATATTTAATGATAATAAAGAATAGTTTTTAAATCATTTGTATGTATTCTGTCTGCTTTTACCTGTTAAGTCAGGTGTGTAGAATGCTTTCTATTTCCCTTTTTAAAAACAAAAATTGGTAAGTTACTAATTTATTCTTAGGTGACCTAAAGTGCTTTTTTCCCCGGCCATGAACAACAGTGTCGCCCAAATGTGTTATGAAGCTTCCATAAGCAAATGGGCAAATTTCAATGACTTGCCAAGGACTTCCTGCTGGTTTTTAACTTCTTTGACTATCACTGTCATTTGAGAGGCTGACAGCTTCAGCCATCCTGGGCCTATTTTAGCTTAAAGATAAAATGTGGGGGTGAGGATGGGGGCAGAAAAAGGGGAGGAGAGGCATGTGCAAGGGAGGAGAGAAGGCACGGGGAACGAATGCCCTATTAATTCATCCTAATATTTACGTTCAACAATCTTATTCATTAACATATAGCTGAAATATAATGATAGTGACTAAATGTACAAATTAAAAAAAGTTTTTGCATGAGGAAGAACAAAGGAATGTCATTACTGCAGGGTGTTGAAAATAGATGGTAATTAAAATTTTAACTTATGTCTGAGACTCAAGCAAAAAATGTTTATTTGGTAGAAAATTTATATTTTGACTAGTGCATTTCCTAATGTAGCTTAGGTAGACAGCTTAATTGAATACCATAAGTACATGGAACCTTGAGTAGGGCATGAGATTTTGTTGGTTTGTCCAGAGTGATGCCCTGATAAATCCCAGAGTGATTTGAACAGTGAATAAAAAAGTATTTTCAGAAAAAAAACAAAAAAACACATATATCTCAAACCCTTTTAGAACACATCCAAATTATGCCTATGAAATTTTCATTGAAAATAGAGCTTGACTTAGATGGGCTATTGACTGGCCTTGGAATCCCCTGCAATCATTTTTCTCTCTGTCCTTCCTTTTGTATAATTTCTGTTATGCTGTCTTAAAGTAGTTCATGGATTTGCTCGTGGTCTTTCAGGGACATTAAGGACAAGTACCAATTAAGTATTTTGGGTGAAAAGCATTGTCCTGGGAGGTTGGGATACAGAGTTAGAAAACACCAAAAAAAATGGGGGACTACTGTGAGTTGGTCTCACTCACCTGCTGGTCCAGGGTCTTGCTGATTTCATTCAAAGTTGGAAAGACAGCTTGGTCCAACTCGGCCAGGACACAGACCATCTTACTATACAGCTTAGCTGCCAAGAGATCCTTAAAGCAACACAGCAGAAGCATTTCATTCACTCATGAAATATGAATGGACTCCCATTCTCCATCAGGCACATAGCTATTCTTCCAATAGCAAGGTAGAGCACCCTACCAGAGCACTGCCCAGAGCAAAGAACCAGGGTCAGGACTGGTGAGGGTCCTGGGCACTCTCCACCTCTGCAGATATGGGAAGGAATTCCCAGGCTACAGTGTGCAGCTTAAGTGGCTGGTGGGCCGGAAGGGGAGGGAGTCAGCTCTGGTAATCAAGCCGATTTTAAGGTCCTGTCCTGTCATTTAGCAGCCATCATGACCCCCGGTGTCCTCCATGGCCCTCAGTTTCCTTATCTGTAATGCAGGAATGATAGCCCCTCTCCTACGGGGTTGTCATGAAGTTGAGAGGATACTATGAGACATATGAGACATTGCTGCTTGTGGAATCATCCTGCAAGTTATGAAGCCCTCCCCACATGTAGGGAGCCCAGTCAGGACCTATAGATTCTAGCCCTGCGCCTGCAACTGACTGCCCCTCTACACGACCGTGGGCCTGTTGGTGGGTCTCCGTTAGCTTTGAATTTAAGCAGTGGTTTATCTAGCTGTGTCTGCCTGAGCCCAGTGACACATTACAAGCATCTTTCTCCCACAGCCCAGAGTAGTTCTGGTGGAATATTTTCTTTGAAGAAAGATTTCCATGGCTTAGAACAAAGCTGGAGATCAACAGACTGCACTCCCTCTAAGAGGACTCAAGGAATAGCTACTTGAGGAAACGAGGAGTGGGTTAGGTGAAGAGTGAGGAGGTGGTGCTCAAGCAGGAGAACATGGTGGGCACAGGTTGGAGTGGAGAGAAAGCTCTGTGTGTTTTCCATCCTGAGCTGTCCATTGTGATGGCAGATGGAGGTGTGGGGAGCCCCTTCCAGCCAGCAAGGGCTAGTTCCCAGAATGCTTTTTAGGCCACTACAAGAAGTTTGGCTTTTACTTCATTAATCCTCAGTATCCTGTGAGATGGAAAAGGCAGCCATCAATGCTATTTTTCAGATAAAGAGATTGAGGCACACAAAGCCTGAGTAATGGTTAAATTTTGATTCTAGAGCTTTTCTCTGGGACAGCCAGGCCAACCACATAGGCTTTTACTTCCTGATTCTACATCTTTCTGCTAGGGCTTACTACCTAAGATGATGGGCAAGTTGAAGGAAGATTCCTGAAAATGAAAATAAATCAATCTTCTTCTTTGGAAATAGATTGACTAAAATCTGGGGTCATGACAAAATTACTTCTATGACATATACCAGGTACAGACAATGGGGGCACTGGTAGCCTTGTGAAGCCAACACCCTCAGGAATGTGAGGGGATATGGGATCCTTAGAGACCAGAGATGTGCCTCTTACAGCCTCTGAAAAGAAGCCACCAAGCTGCAGGAAGGTTGGCTCCTTCCTTAAAGACATGTACTCCCATCGGGGCCTAAACCTAGAGGAGGCCAATGTAGAGTGTCCTCTTTACTCTGCAAAAACCCGAGGTTAAATTTTAGACCCAACAAGGTTTGCTTTGGCATTGTCAAGGTGTTTCACATCTTACATTCTTGTAGTCCAAGATTCCATCCCATTCACTCAAAACATTGTTGTCTCGGATGCTGACCATACCTCGGAGGGCATTGACATGGACGATTTGGGTCCCGATAAAGCCATTCAGAAGATGGCTGTCACTGATGTTCTGGAAAAAAGCGAGCCACAGTGAGAAAAGCTGAAAGTCTGGGGTTCCTACTTGGCCCATACTCTGCAGGCTTAAGGGGTTCTTACAAGAAATTTGTGGGAGGTCACCCTTGATTATTACCTTTGCAAAACTTCTGCTAAAGGAGAGCTAGACCAGGTGGAACCCTCTCCACCCTCACTCACCATCAGGACTGCAGATGGAGCTAGGAAGAAGACCACAAGGGAAGAAGACACAACCTGAAATGGAAACAAATATCAATGCACAGCCCCTAAGCCTCAGATCAGGCGAGGGTCCAAAGCCCATAGCTCCAGAGGGGCCTGGAGCTGTTTTAAAATGATCTGCAACTTTCACAGTAAGTTGAGCCCTGGAACCCCAATGTGTATCAGTAAGATCGGCATTCAGTGTGGTTGGTATATGGGGTGTGCTGGCTACTCAGGAAGCAAAACACTATTGTTCTTTCAAGGCCATCTCTTATTTCCTGCCAATGTAATGGTTTGCTCTACAGCTATAATCAATCACTGGGCTAATTATTAGACAACTTGACTAGCCACTTGATATGCACATAGAGCCAGATCATTCCTAGGCCAAATAATAATTCAGGTTCTCAGTCTTCCTACATTCTTGACCTTCCTTGCTGCTCCCAACCACTGGGAACTCCCTCTCTTCCCCCCTGTAGAACCTAGTCTCCTAATTGCATTTCTCTGGATTTTTCCACTTTGCCTGAGGCAGGCCACATAGAGAGGTCTTTTATAAGACCTGGTACCACTTATACCTTACTTTGAAATAGACTATACTCAAATGTTTTTAGCTCTTGAGACATTTGTAGTTAGTCATTTCCTATTGGTGTGGCCTGCCTTGCCTGTTGAGGAAATTTCAGGCACCAGAGAGTAAGGGAAAGAGAATTGGTGAGGGTAGGAACAGGGTAGGGTAAGAAAGTATGACAGTGACCGTTTCCCCTTGCTCCACAGTTCATTATCTGGTCTACTTAAGGCTGACCCAGCTCAAGTGTGCTCACAACATAAGCTGGGATTGACAGCCCCCCTTCCACCCCATCCCCACAAGATCCCAGGCAATATTCTACATGCACTAAGAACAAAGAAAGGCAAACTACATCTGCAAAGGAAAACGAATCAGTACTCTATGACCAATGATTATAGTACAGTAAGTTTAATTAAGGTGATACATGAGATATAGATAGCAACAATATTTTATTAAACTATCCTGAGAGTTGGTTCCTTCTATTAAATAAATCTGAAACTTTCCTTCACTAGCAATTTGTCAATAAGATAAGTTTAGGAAGAGAGGACCCTAAAACAAATAAAAAATATTTAATCTCAAAGGATTCTTGACCCTTTTGGAAAATAGTTATTAGTTTCTTTGGACAAGATCCCTCACTCAGAGGTTCCTAAATAGAGAGGCTAGCACATTATATTCCCAATTTGTATTTAGAAATTCTATTTGGGTTTAATATGAAGAGTGCATGGGGAAAAAATTGAACTGCTCCCTGGCTATTTTGGTTCTGAAAACATAATTACTTATCTCTAAAATATTAGAAAATATACTTACGAGGCATTTCATATTGTGTTTTTCTCAGACCCCATGCAACTGCATGCATAACAGAATTTTCTATGCCTCATTTCTTTTCTAAGTCTGGCTTATATAGTCCTGGACCTTCACACCTAGCTGTGATAAATAAAGAACTCTGTGGTAGTTAATCAGGGCCCGGATTCCACTGGCGGGGGGTGTGGGGAGGGAAGCAAATCAGTGTAATCACAATTACTTTTCTTTAATGACTTCTAATTATTTTCCCTTTCTCCTGCTGACTTCCCCAGTTCCAAGGCAAACATGGCAAAAGAACAAGTCTTTGTGGGCAGCTATGCCCGTAACCTTAGCAATTAAGGTGACGATTAGAAACAGTAGCTTCCACCTAATGGTCATGACACAGAATCAATGAGCTCACTGTTCCTACTTCTCAATTCCAGCTCTTTACAGTGGTGGTGGTTGAGAAAAGTCTAATGAAGCCAAAAGAGAGGAAGGAGAGCTATAAAATTAGATTAATTGAAAAGCAATCTTATCCAGCTCTTGACCAGCCCAGAAATCAGGTGGTTGAGCCCACACTGCCCTCTGTCCAGCCCCCAAGCTGACCTCACTTCACCTCTACAAATGACCACCTGTGGTTGATCTTCCTGCCCTTTGCCCCAATATTTTGCTTCCACTAAACAATTTGTCTCTCTTCTCCCAGCTTTCATTTCAGGGCACTTTTTCCCTAAAGGACTGAAATCCCTGAGAGATGAGGAAACCTTTGACTGTGTGTAGTGAGTCAGGCATCGATTTAGGCCTTTTCATGTATTACCTTATTTTTTTTTTCAAGCCCTGGTGGTGGATCAAATTCCAAAAGTTCAGAACCCAACAACGATTTCTTCTGAGAGACCATGTAGTGTCTGAGTGAGCCCGGGCACTGGAATGATTAAAGAGGAAAGACAGCTCAAGCCTTATAGTGCTTAATGGAATTTGGCAATAGGAACTTCCAGTATATGGGCTTCAGGGGGACATCAGATCGGTGAGTAACATCACACTCATACCTCATTGCTCCTGGTGCTTCAGAAAGACCAGGTGTAGAGCATGCACTAAGTAGTTCTTCACCAAATGGTCAAAACGGATGCAAAGAATGACTAACAAAATGCAGACTTTGACTCTAAAGAGATGAACAAATAAAATGGGGAAGAAATAGAAGTTAAACCCTTTATTTTGAAGCCCAGGAAGTTTAGAGAGTGGTCAAATTGCAAGCCAGAACCATCAGAGAATCCCCTGATGCTGTGTCAAACTTTAGAGACACCCAAATCAATAGGCCATGCCCTTGATCAGGAGGCTTACTCTTGTGAAGCTTATGTAAGCAGCAGAGAAGCTTAGGTTACCTATAAGTGTGCCTAAGAGTTACTTCTGGAGAACCTCTGTTGTTGCTCAGATGTGGCCTCAGTCTCTCTAAGCCCAACTTTGCGAGTGAAATCATTGCCCTCCACCCCTACCTAGGACATGACATCCAGGGGTGAAAGTCTCCCTGGAGACGTGGGAGAGGACTCCCAGGGATGAACCTAGACCTGGCACCATGAGTTTAACAATTACATCCTGACCAAAAGGGGGAAAAGAAGTGTAATTAATAAAGCATCAGTGGCAGAGAGAGTTCAAATGGAGTCAAGAGGCTACTCTGGCGGTTGCTCTTAACACAAGCTTCAGGTAGACCTTGTTTCCTATGATGATCTGCCAAATCCCAACCAGGACCATTCTAGCCAATCCTAAAGCACACTTAGGGCAATATATAAGATTCCACAAGGGTTCCAGGCACTAGAACAACTTTCCAGAAACAAACAACCTCCAGGTAGTTCTCTGGTCCAGATAAGTCCTGAAACCTCGTCCAGCCTCTCCAGAACATCAGATAGTTCCATCTCCCTACTCCATATTAGTGACAGACCCTTCCAATAACAAAAATTTAGAATTGCCATAGCCCAAACAGCCCCAAAGAGAGGTATGGAATGAACAAAGATGATGGTGGAATTATACATAGAAGATAGAATTTAGCAAATGAATATGAATGCTGAATCATTAAATCAATATGTCTTTTAGTCTCCAGTATTTTAGAGCAGCTAGAAGTAAAAACCTTAAATTGTGAAATCGTAACCCATGTCAAAATCTGAAATATGTTCTACAACTAATTGTGGTGCTGTGCTTTGAAATTTATAGCTTTTTTAAAAGAAGGAAAAAAAGTCGATTGTGATATTAAAAAAATATTTAAGCCCCCTAGCCTCTTATTTTCTGGAGCAGCTAGAAGGAAAAATCTGAGAGGATCGTATGGTAGCCCATGACAAACTCTGGGCTCTGTCCTGTAACCACTTGTTGAAGAGTGCTTTGAAAATTATTGCTTTTTTATTTCTTTGCTTTGTATATATGTTATACTGTATAATAAAAGAGTAAAAAATAAAGAATTTGCAAGACAGAAGGGGTCTTAAAACTCAGCATGAATCCTCTTATAAAAACTTTGCATATAGGATGTTCAGGGTATTCTTTTTTACTTGTATTTTATTTTTATTTTTAATTTCCTTTTTTTTGAGTAATGAAAATATTCAAATATTGATTGTGATGATGAATCTACAGCTATATGATGATACTGTGAGCCACCGATTGTAAAATTTGGATGAGTATATGGCATGTGAGTATATCTTTATAAAATTGCATTTTAACAAAGAAGAACTTTGCAGCAATCGCCAGAGAGAAAACAGGAAGGATTGTGAGCTGTAGAAATTCAGAGGGAAATATCATAATGTATTCTCATAAAGCCTTTAAAAACTTACAATGAACTTTCGTAGTCATGATTTCATTTTTTCCTTATTACCAACTGTTAACCCATTTCACAGATGAGAATGTGGAGGCCCAGTTAGTGCAGAGTTAGAACTTGAACCCAGGTCCACAGACTCTGAAGGCTCTAACTACATGCATTTCCCCCAGCAATGTGTTGCCTTTGTGGGCTTGTTAATTTCAAGCGGTATATTAAGGAAGCAAGGGTCCTGAAGAAAGATTGTCCTGCTTTCATATCTCTACCTGCAGTTTTCTGCTTTTCAGATAACCATGTTAGCAGCTAATTTTGTTGCCTGGTCCCCAGGCAAATGGGGAATAGGAATAACTGGAGTCCCAGCCAGTCAAGGGCCACATCTCTTGTCCATAAGTCCAAACCTGCAAGGGGCAAAGGACTAAAATTAAAGACTAATAGAGGTTGTAGAGGTAGAATTAACAGATCATCCCAAACCAGCCTCTGATCATGGAAAGATTTGAAAAAGAAGGAGAGCTCAGATAGGAATTCAAACTGGAGTCTGGGGTCCAAATAGAGATGTGGAGGGCAGCCCTCAGGGGTCAGAAAGCCATGAGGTGGACAATCTCTGTAACCACTAAGGTCCTTACTCGTTCAGCATCTGTTGAGGGAGAGTGTGTAGATGGCTGCAGGATTGACATCCAACTTCCCCACCTCCTAAATGTTCTCCTGTAGGACCAGGCTCTGGGGCCACACTTCAGTTCATCATGGTCTCTGGTGAATAAGGTAATGTTGAGTTAGCTTTACAATAAAAAGCCTCATGTTAATGCTACTTGTCATCATAATAGTGTTTGAATGCTTGCTAAAATACTGGTATGTAGGTTTGCAAATAAATAACTATTCAGCCACATATTCAAATCTGCATTCAGTTCTGCAAAGGCCAACAGCCATGGTCAAAAAGGCATAACCCACACATTTATGCTATTTTGTTGAGGAATGAGCATTGGCCAAAAGAGAGTTGGAAAGCATTCATGATCTGCCCTACATTCTCTCTTATATCTTCCAGGCCTGTCACTTCACTTTTCAAAAGTCATCCAAGAATTTTCATGATTTGGACCCAACTTACTTTTGCAGCCCTGTCTTCCACTGCTTTCCAACTTAATGCCAGATGTGATCAGATCTGGCCCTCCTCTGTTCCCCATGGGCAGCCCTAGTTTTCCTAACTTGTTCCTTTGTTCCTGGCTGGACACTCCCTACCCTGCTTCTTCCTCCTATCCCTTATTTGAGGCCAGTTTGAATAGCTGCCCCTACTCCTGAAACTTTCTTCCCTCCCAGCAAAATGTGATTTTTCCTTCTTTTGGAATGGTATTGTCCTTTGCTCATAGTTTCTTTTGCCTTTCTATTCTTCGTTATATTATATTCATTTCTATGGTTGTTGATCAGGCCATTAAATTGCACGTTGCAATTTAAACAGTAAGCTCTGTAAGGTTAGGCACTGTGTTGTGTTCTCTGCTGTTGCTCAAATATTTAGAACACACAGCACACAGTAGGTGCTCAAAAATAAATACATTAAGTGAATGGATTATGCTGATGTTATGTAATTCATCTCTATATTTCCTGGAGTACTTTGCAGCACCTGGTACATAGTGCACAGCAAATGCTTGTTTAATTGAATGGCAAATAGTGGAATCAAGTATTTAATAATAATATGAATGAGGAAGACTATTACAACTTGAAGAGAACAACATTTACAAGAAGTAGCCCTTTTCCTAAACTCCAATTATCGTACAATTATAAGGTCAGCAGAGGGACATCACTAATGTTTCTGTCACTGTATTTGGGACTAAGGGGTAGAGAAAAGGAAAATAAAAGCCAGGAATGTGCAAAGTTATTTGCCTTTTATCTTGCATCCTGGAGCCTTGGCAAGATCAAGGCTTCTTTGTCCGGATCCCTTGTCCCATTTGGTGTTTGCTAAATACCCTTTGATAAACCAGAAACTTCCTTGTCCTTGTTTTACATTTTCTGGTTACCTCCTAGGACACGGACTACCATATTCACCTCTGTAATGACTCTGATAATTAACTAGTTCTTTAAACTTTGCAGAATTCAGTGGAGCATCACAACTGAGGAACTGTTTTGTTTCTATTTTTTTAATTTGGTAGAGATTTACACACAAGTACAAATACCATTCTTTCCATTTCATGCAAATCAATAACCAACCAAGTCTTTATGGCCCATAAACAAGTTGATATTCTTGCTTTGATATTCTTGCTTTGCTTGGTGTGGTTGTTTTTAATTATTATTTTTTTCTGATATTCTTGCTTTGCTTGGTGTGGTTGTTTTTAATTATTATTTTTTTCCTCAGAGTCCAAAAGAACAGTGTGTCTGGCCTCTTCATGCACGTCCCATTTGTTTTATAGCCTTCTATTCAGTAAGGGGTATAGTCATTTGTTTTCTAGGGCTCCTTTCAAACTCTCCTTTCTCTCCACTTTGGATTTTCTCCTCTCAGCCCCCTTTTTTTCCCTCCTGCATTGCTATATGCAGCCTGGAACCCAGGCCCAGTCTTTCGGCATGCCCGCCGCCTCAGGCCCACTGTGCTCCCATTCTCTCTTCACTTTTAGGCTCGGTTTCCCTGGATGTTTTCTGTGACCTCTTTTCATCTTCCTTGGACCCCAGACCCTAATAGTTTCTGCAAGGCAGGCTTCTCTGAGCTTGCATTTCCTGAGTAGGCACAATCTTCTAACAAATATTATCTTGCTGCATCTTGTATCTACTCTGAGTCACTTAGCTTATTTCTATGACCATCCAAAATCCCATTACTTGTTCCCCCCACTTTTTCCTGAAGTTCGTGCCAAGTGAATTAATAGTCAGTGTCCCAAGTTCATCCCAACTTGTTCAGCAGCTGACATTGTGTTTTATAAAGTTAATTTTTATGACAGAACTTTTCTTAATGCAAAGATTCTGATCTAGGCCCATAATTTATGGATAGGCTCTGGAATAAACTGCCTGAAATTTCATGTAAAGCTTTATTTGTGGGAGAAGAAGCAAAGCTTTCATCAAAATTTTCAAAGGAGTTTTATCTAAAAAAGTTTAAGAATCATTGCCTTCAAAGATCCTTTTCTTCCCACAGAAAATATATATTTCTTTTTTCCCTTCTTCAGTTTTTTTCTCTGATCTCCTCATTTAGTTTGCTCAGGAAAAACTTCAGGAAGAAGTGAAACATAGTAAAGATTAATTTTAGGTGGTAAAACCATCTCTGGATGGTTGGGCTAGAAACTGTGCCCATTTCATAAATGTGGAACCAGAGGCCCAGAGATATAAAAGTCAATGCTGGCCTAGGGTCAAGCAGCAAATTAGTAGCAGGGTTGGGACTATGTGCATTGGCTGCTGGCCCCAGGCCCTTTCCACTTGGCCTCACATAGTGTTCCCACGCTATGCATTGCCCCAGCAAAAATTTTCCTTTTCCTTTACCAGGATCTGTACAAGACCAACAATAGCTCATCTTCCTGTAGATTCCTGGGCCAAGGTCACTCAATGCTTAGAGAATTCTTTTCAGAATTTTGAACCTGAGCCCAGCACTTTGAAGAAAATACCGAAGAGCATATCAGAGGTCAAATTGCAGAGCAAGGGCAGGCGTTGGTGGCTCACCAGGTAAAGTTCTTGCCTGCCATGTCGGAGACCCGGGTTTGATTCCTGGTGCCTGCCTATGCAAAAAAAATAAATAATAATAAATAAATAAATTGCAGAGCAAGACTGAATTAGCTGATCATGCTTATTACTAAATTCTTTATTCAAGTAAAAGCTTTAAATGTCCAGGTCATGTTTTCTCTCCAAAATGACAAGTGATCAGCTTTTAGATCATGCACCTCCATGAATGCATACAAATGAGGTTATACCAAGGTTGAGATTTTGGTAAAATTTCTTTGTGTGGCTAACTTTAAGGAATGTGTTTATTAACAATCTGGTTGGGAAGGATTTGGAAAGATCTGAGCTGCAAGTTGTCATAATAATGCTGTAGCCTGTTAGAGTGTCTTCCAGGCTCTGAAAACTGTCTTTGGCAAAAGCCACCATTTCAGAGAAGGGAAGGAAGTTGCCCAAGGCTTGGACAATAGGACAGACCTAGGAGGAATGAGGAGGCTGTGGGTGGACACATAACAATATTTGAAAGGAAACAGGACACAAGGGTGGGGTTGAGTAAAGGCACTCTTTCCTAGCTTCCTTCCAACATCCCCCTTATGCAATTATGAGGTAGATGTCTCTTTATCAGGGATCGATATTTCAATCACTTAGTCTTAAGTTCTTACCGCTAAGAAAATTAGGGTTCCCAGAAAATTAATGCAAGTTATACTTTTTCAGCATAACACATGTGCATGAAGCAACTTACACCCATAGGCATGATCTAGAGTTTTCCCATTTTCCCACATATGCTATTCACTTTTAATCTACTTCTCATGTTTTGCATTCATGTTTTCCCAAGGTTTCCTTTCGTTTTCCACTTTGCTGGTGATGTTCAGGCTGAGAGGGTGACTCACTGATTCATTACTATTCCTCATGTAAGGGAAGAAAAGGGTGTGGTAGCCAGCCTTCAAGCTAGCCTCCTTGTTTCCTGATAGTCACATTATGCTATAGTTGCCTTCCACACAGTGTAAACAATGGGATACTGTGGAAATGACAGTGTGGGGCTTTCTAGCCTAGTTTATAAAAGACACTGTGAATTCTGCCTTGTGCGCTCTTGGATCACGCACTCTTGGGAAATGCCATTTTGTGAGGACAGCTGCCAAGTTGTGAGTCTTTCAGAGAGGTCTTTGTGCTAAGAACCCAAGGCTTCTTGCCAACAGCCATGAGAGGGCACCATCTTGAAAGCAGATCCTCTAGCCCCAGTCAAGCCTTCAGGTGACCATGACTTTGGTTGTCATCTTGACTGTTATCTCATGAGAGCCCCCGAGTCAGAACTACCTAGCTAAGCCCTCCCAGATTCCTGAGCCTCAAAAACGTGTAAAATAATCCTGGAGGTTATTCTTATGGATTATATAGATATCCTTTTTTGGATTATGGTGTATTAGGGTGGCTAAGGAGAAGTACCTGAAAATGTTGAGCTGTGTTCCAGTAACCTTGATTCTTAAAGATGATTGTATAACAATTTGATTTTTCCAATGTGACCATGTGATTGTGAATACCTTGTGTTTGATGCTCCTTTCATCTAGGATATGGACAGATAAGTAAAAATCATGGATGGAGAATGAATAAATAATGGGGGGACAAAGGTTAAATTAAATTGGGTAGATGGAAATACTAGTGGACAATGAGAGGAAGGGGTAAGGGGTAGGGTATGTATGAGTTTTTTCTTTTCATTTCTTCTTCTAGACTGATGCAAATGTTCTGAAGAATGAGCATGGTGACGAATGCACAAGAACATGATTATATTGTGAGCCACTGATTATAAACCATGAGTGGAATGTTAGTATGTTAAGATTTATTAATAAAAATATATTTTTAAAAATGTGTGAGATAAATATTTATTGTCGTTCTAAGCCAATAAACTCTGGGGTAGTTTATTATGCAGCAAGATATAGCTGCTGTGGAAGGCCTGCCCATAAGTCCATCCAGAGTTTCTCATCTACTGACACACATTGCCCATATTATGGGCCTGCCTACACATGAGACCTTTCAGAAATCCCAACGTGGCCATGGAAACTATGCAATAGTATGCCACAAATACAAGTGCATAAAAAGTTTTCTTTTCTATATTTGTGTAAATAAAATGTAATAGCTGATGATCTATTAGGCTGATAAGGAATTTAATTTCAATCATCCCTGGGATTCCTATCCCTCGGGGAGTTGTGCTAAGTATCTCAGTGTCAAACCGTCCAGAGTCATGGCTGGGTGGTGGTTGGGGGTAATGGGAGTCTTTCTCTGTTCATGGTTATTGGGCCACACAAGTTACCTCTGAAACCTCAATTACTCTATCCATGTGCTTCTCCAGATTCAGCAGCTCCCTTCTGCAGTTGCTGGGGTTGGACAGACGCATGTTATCCTTAGACAAAGCATTTACTTCAAGATCCGACAGTAACTGGGGACACAGAGCCCAAGGCCCATAATGCAGCATCAACAAAGAACACAGGATTCTATGCTCTTACCAAGTGCCAGATACAATAACTACATTCTAATCATGGTTGATGGTATGAAACTGCCCCCTTTCCCCTGTATCCAATGTCTTCAATTCTACCATTATGGTTTTCTTCCAGAATGTGAATTCCATGAGGGCTGAGGTCATATTCATTTGTTCACTGAAATTACCCTCAACATCTGGTATGTATTAGGAACCAAATAAATATCTGTTGAATGAAAGCATAAATTACTTAAAATATCAGCCATCAAGATGTGAATTTAGTCCTTAGAAGAAATGATACATTGAAATATCCCCATTATTAGCTCAATAATTCACTCATTCTTTGAATATTTATTCCCTGAGCATCTTCTATAGAATGGACCCTGGAGATCTCAAGAGGAGTAAGATAAAGTCTTTGGCCCCAAAAGGCTTTCTGTCAGCCAGGGGATGTTTAACTTAGCATGAATTTGTAATCTATCCCAACTGTAAATGGATTGAAGGGGCCAAGAGAAATGTTAGGAGACTTAAACTCACAATAAGGTAGGAAAATTCAAGACATTTTGGTAGGGGCTAGAACAACATTGTCAAATTCACAATTTTGTCCCAGGCTGAATAAATGAGTATTTGCTTGTGGCAACCCCTTTCCATCTCTTCCCTAGCACTTTCAGGTTTACTGGGGGGCTGGAACTAGCTTTCTCTCTCCTGGAAGACATCCCAGTCAGCAATACATTTGCTTGGCTTGGAGTAGGGTTGAGGTTGGGAGAATCAGTGGGGAGAGAATTGGGTTTCAGCCTGGTAACATACAGTTCCAAACCCTGGACCTGGGCCTTGGGTCAGGCTTCATTTATCTTGTCTCTGGCATCAGTGCAGTCTTTCCACTCTCTGTGCTGAAGCTGCCATATTCCTGTTTTTTTTCCTTCAGCTTAGACAGACCGGGAATTGTGATATCTGCTCACACTGAACTTGAACTTGGTGCTTTACTGGCTTATATTGATTGCCACCAGGCCTTTATTTGCCCTCTCTCACTCTTCTGGTTAGATCTGCAGGTCCTTCACAGCCTGTGCTCTATCTTTTATGACATAATCTGCTCCCATTTGCTGTTGCATTTCTTTTCTTGTCTTTCAGAAAGATTAAAATTGCTTCACTCTAACAAAAATAGTTGAGTACCTACAATAGTTGAGTGTGGACACTCAACTATCACAACTATGATAGCGTGGTCAGACATGGTCCCGGACCTCAGAGCCTGACAGACTAGCAGAAGATAATGCACTGAACACATTCATTCATTCATTTAAGACATAAAAAAATTTACTGAGCTCCTACTGGGTGCTAGGCAGCATTTTAAGTGTTAGAAATACAGTGGTGAGTCATGTAGACCTGGTCCTTGACGACAAGGAGCCTCCTTTTTGTGGGAAAGATAAGAACTTAGTTCATAAATGTGTTCCTCATCTGTACCTCCCATATGTCTTCAATTCCTTCCTTACCCAGCTTAAATTCCCTGGCCAGTTCTTACAACCACTCCCTTAAATATACCCTCAACTTCCTTGCCCAACTCTTGCTTCAATGAACTCTCTTGGTTAATCCACACTTTTTCCCATTTAGTGGGGTCTACGTGAACATGACTGTAGAAGAATACACAGCCATGTGGATGATCCAGCTTCAAATTCACGTTCAGTTTAGTACCTCTAGTACGCTCTTGGAACTGCTATGCAATTGTATTCCTCAAAGCCAATCACATCCCACTCTCCTATAAAACGTTTGCATGCCTTCTCTTCTACCTTTAAACCTCACTCTTAGCTGATAACTTTGTGTGGTTTGTTGTGTTTTTAAGATCTTTCCTGTATTTCAGGAACAAGAAATCTCAAAACCACATTTTCCAGTCACCTTTACCAGCTGCTTTCTATGTTCTGCCAATAGGTAGCACTGATACCAGACTAGAAGGCAGAAGGAGGGCAGAACTCACTCTGATTCTGCCTCCTCTAAAGCCAGCTGCCTATAGGTAATTGCAGGTTCCAGTGGTATCATCATTTACTATGGCTCCCCTGGCCACTCAGTGGTCTCCTTACAGGTAATATCCTCACCCCATTTATTCTTTACCTTTCCAACTCCTTCAAAATCATTTACTAAATTACTCTCTGCTTGATAGTGTCTCTTGTTTTCCAAATTGGACTTTGACTGAGACACCTTGATGTTATATCATTGAGAATATAGAAATGATCTTAAAAGAATTTCCATGTGCTCTTATCACCATGTCTATCCAACTACCAGGATATATGGGCATAGACTGTAACTTTCCTCCTATTCCTAAGAATTTACTATCTTTCCAGCTAAGGTCCACCTCTCTGCTTTTGGTATGAAATCCCATTCTCACCCACACATGCACATCTTTATCTCTTTTTCTCCGCTGCATTACCCATGTTTACTTCTTTTCTGGACTATTCTTAAAAGCAAAAAACAAACAAACAAACAAACAAACACAAAAAAACTTGCTGTTATTAAAATCATTATATACTTTGACCAGATGGGATTTTTCCCAGGATTGAAAAGGTGGTTTAACATGTTAAAATCAATCAATGTAATATGCTACTTTAATAGAATGAAGGAAAAACCCACATGATCATCTCACTATATGTAAAAAAAGGCATTTGACATAATTTAATACTTTTTCATGATTAAAACACTTAGATAACTAGAAATTGAGGGAAAATTCCTCAACATGAAAAGGCCATTTATGAAAAACTCACAGCTTATATCATATTCGATGAAAGACTGAAAACTTTCCCCTTAAGCTCAAGAACAAGATAAGGATACCTGCTTTCACCACTGCTATTGAACATTGTACTAGAAGTAGCAATTAAGCAAGAAAAAATAAATAAAATGTCTCCAAATTGGAAAGAAGTAAAACTATCTCTATTTGTAGATGACATAATTATATATAGAAAGAATACAAAACAATTCACCAAAACTACTGCTACAGCTAATAAATGAACTCAGCAAAGTGGGAAGGTACAAGATCAACAACCAAACATTAATTGTGTTTCTGTGTAAACTGGCAATGAACAATGAGAAAAGGAAACTAAGAAAACAATTCCATTACAATAGCAATCTAAAAGAATAAAATATGCAAGGCTACATTTAGCCAAGGAAGTGAAAGACTTATAACTTGAAAACCACAAAACACTACTGAAAGAAATTAAAGGTCTATATAAATAGTAAGTAATCCCGTGTTCCCAGATTGTAAGATTTCATTGTTAAGATTGCCATATTATCCAAAGCAATCTATAGATTCAACATCCTCCCTATCAAAATTCCAGTAGCCTTTTTTGCAGAAGTAGAAAAGGCAATCCTCCAATTCATATGGAGTCGCAAGTGATCACAAATAGCCAAAACAATATTGAAAAAGATTAGAATTGGAGGACACACATTCCCTGATTACAAAACTTCTACAAAACTACAATAATTAGAATATATGGGCCTGGCATAAAGATAGATATATAGACCTATACATTTATGGCCAACTGATTCTCAATACCCATGATTAGGAAGGAATAGCTTCTTTAAGAAATGGCAGTGGAAAAATTGGAAATTCACATGCAAAAGAATGAAAGCTACCTCACACCATATAAAAAAATAAGCTCAAAATGAACCAGCAACTTAAATATAAGAGCTAAAACCATAAAACTCTTGGAAAATAACATAGGGGCAAATCTTCATGACCTTGGATTTGGCAATGATTCTTCAATACAATATTAAAGCACAAGCAACAAGTGAAATGATACATAAATCGGACGTCATAAAAATTGAAATCTTTGGATATCAAAGGACTTTATTATGACAGTAAAAAAAGAAAACAAAACAGCAATCTACAGAATGTTAGAAAGTTGTTGCAAATCCTATATCTGAGAAAGGCTTAATATTCAGATTATATAAAGAACTCCTTCCATACAACAGCAAAAAGACAACCCAGTTAAAAAACGGGCAAAGACTTGAACAGACATTTTTCCAAAGAAGATATACAAATGGCCAATAAACAGATGAACAGATGCTCAAAATCATTATCCATTAGAGAAACACAAATCAAAACCACAAGATACCACTTTATACCCACTAGGATAACTATTATTAAAAACGAGAAAATAAGTTTTTGAGAAGATACAGAGAAATTGGAACCTTCCTGCGTTGCTGGTAGGAGTGTAAAATGGTGCAGCCACTGCGGAAAGTAGTATGGTGGTTCTTTAAAAAAGTTAAACATAGAATTATCATATCACCTGGCAATTCCACTCCTAGGTATATATTTCCTATCTCAAACAGTTACTTGCATACCAATGTTAATAGCAACATTATTTAAAATAGCCAAAAGGTAGATATAACCCAAGTCTCCAACAACAGATGAATGGATAAACAAAATGTGGTACGAACATGAAATAAAATGCTATTCTTATGTCAAAAGGAATGAAACTCTAATATGTTCTGTAACATGGATGAACCTTGAAAACATGCTTAGTAAAATGCACAAGGCACAAAAGGACAAATATTGTGTGATTTCATTTATATGAAATATCTAGAAATAACAAATTCTGTCTTTATGACAGAACATAGAGTAGAGATTACCACATGGTGGGGAAAGGGGGAAAGGAGTTATTGCTTGGTGGGCAAAATTTTGAAATTTTGAAATAAAAAGTGCATGCTTGGAGGGAATAAAGGGTAAAAATAATGGGTAGATTGAAATACTAGGGGTCAGTGAGAGAGAGGGTTTGGGGTATAGGATGTATGAGTTTTTTCTTTTTTCTTTGTATTTCTTTTCCTGGAGTGATGCAAATGTTCTAAAAATGATCATGGTGATGAGTACACAGCTATGTGACGATATTATGAGCCACTGATTGTATACTGTGGATAAACTGTGTGTGTGTGAAGATTTCTCAATAAAAATATTCTTTTTAATGCATGCTGCTACATCTTTCATATTAAAAACAAAACAACATCCCCGGTGCCTGCCCATAAAAAAAAAACAAAAAACAGATATAAAACAAAAAGATACACCTCTCCCGAGAACACTCCACGCTCGGTACTTCTCCTTTCCCCTCTGTCCACTAATAACAGAACTTCTCGAGACTGGGCTTGGCTGTCTCCCTGGAACGCAGTCCAATCAGGCTGAATCCCACCCGCTCCACTGCGCATGCTCTTAGCAAACCCGATGACCGCCGCGCCCCCGAAGGCGCCGGTCAGTTCTCAGTCCTCATCTTACTCGATGAACCGGCAGCACTTACACAGCTGGGACCTCGCGCGTACCTCGTGGCTCCCAGGACCCAGCCTTTGCCTGGCTTTATTCCCACCACTCTGGCCATTCCTTCTCCCTTTCATCTTTCCAAACTCAAAACTGTGGAGTATTCTGGAGCCTGGGGCATTCCTTTTTTGGTCTACATTTAGCGCATGTAGTAAATTCCATCTAGGGTAAAGCCTTCAGATAGAATCTATATTCTGGCAACTCCCAAGTTTATATCTCTAGCCCAGTTCTCTTTCTTGATCTCCAGATTCATATGTCTAACTACCTAATCAATATCTAAAATATCTAGAAATTAACGTGTGCAAAACTGAACTCCAGTTGTTCCACCCCCAAAGACCTGCTGCCCCACAATCTTTCCCATCTCAGTGAATGAAAGCACCACGTTTTTCTTCCCTTTATCCAGTCTATCAGGATTTTTTTCCATTTCTATCTTCAAAATGCACACAGGAGTCATTAATTTCTCATCAGATGTGCTACAACTACCTTTCTTTAACCCATCTCTCTCCTGGGATATTGCAAAAGCCTCCTAACCGGCATTCCTACGTCTGACTTCATGTCTCCTAAACAGAGCTAAGCCAGAGCAGCTCTGTTAAATCCTAAGAGCAGATCGTGCTACACTGTTGATCAAAACCAACCATCACTTCCCATCTCACTCAGAAGAGAAGCCCAATCAGCCAAAGAGTCCTCCAGTGCCCCACAGGATCAGCCCCGCACTTCCTGTCCTCCTCACTCTGCTCACCTCTCTGCTCAGGGTGCCCTGGGTCCTTCACTGTTTTTAGCTCAGGGACTTGGCGTGTCGTGTTTTATCTGCCTGGAACACATTTCTCTCGCGAACCCCTGTTCCTTGCTCCTTCGATTTTTAGTTTTTTATCAAAATGTGACCTCAGTTAGGTCTTGCCTGGGTACCTTACCTAAAACTGCAAACTGCAACCCCACCCCTGACATTGCCTATTCCCTTCCTTGCTTTGCTTTCTCTATTGCACTGATCACAGCCTTCCATATTAGGTATTCTACCTATGTATTCATTTATTTATGACTGTTTTTTCCACTGGGATTTAATGGCTCCGAAGCTAGCTTATTGCCTTATCTCCACCCCATATCAAAATGCATAGCACTAGCCGATGCTACATAAATAATTGTGAATGGAAGAGTAAAAAACTATTATGAGGGCTTTCAAGCAAAAAAAAAAAAAGAGTGTCATGTGGGAAGATAACAACAAGGACCCAGTTTAGCTTCAGGAGAGAGAGAAAGAGAGAGAGGCAAAGTGGGGCACTAATGGGAGGCAGGAGGAGTGAGGCATCTCTGAGAAGTGGCTTTTGGGCTAAGACCTTCCAAAAGCCTGGGTGTATCCCATGAGGCCTGTGATTTGGGACAGGGAAGTTGAGAAGTTGGGTAATCAATTGTTTCTAAGACAAGGGAGTTTCAGTGCTTAAAAGCCAGGGCAAGTTGGTCACCGCAGGGGAGGTGAACGAGAGTGACCCTGGCAAAAGCTGGGACACGTGCAAAGGCAGAGGGAATAGTCTATCTCTTGAGGAAGTGAACAAAATGTAGCTACCGGACAGTGCATAAGGGTTTAAAGTTGTGAAATGTGATTGGAGAGGCTGCAGGGATCAGGTTAGGCAGAACCTCGTAGGCTGGGACAGGGGTTGGTTTTTATTTGTGCACAATGGGAAGCCCTCAGGAGGCTTTAAGAAGAACCTCCTAGCTCTTGTGGTGACTAGGTTGGGGTTCTGCAAAAGTAGCAGTGGGGTGGGGGGGAGGTGGCATTATCACCAAGTGATGAGGGTTATGATGGTGGAGGGGGGAGGGTCTTGGCTCTATGAGTATCTAGTTAGATTCATCCCTGGCCTTGGGGCCAGTGGGGGTAGGTATTCCTACAGTGGCCAGGCTCTGGAACTACCTAACTTCAGTTAATACAGGCACTTACAGCAGATGGCTAAGTGGGTGAGATTGGAGTGGTTCCTTGATAAAGAGAGAGAGCCTGTCAAGGGGGATTTCTGAGCCATTTTCTACATCAAATCAATAGAGGTGTTAATCCTCAATCTAGATAACAGAATAATTCAATTGCAGTCTTTGGCTTTAAAGCCCACTGCAGATTATCAACTGTCAAGGACCTCAGCCGCTGGTAGACAGGGCTTGATGGTGAAGGATGTCAGATGCATAGGGGGGGATGCAGACACTCCAGGCCTGCTCCTCCCCAGGGTGGGCATGGGAGCTGGGGAGACGTGCTCCCTAGTGCCACCAGGTGTTCTCTTGTTTGCCATCCTCATACCCTAAAGGGGAGGGGGAAAACTATTTTGCACCAGACTGTAGAGGGGGATTTCCTGGCCTGTATTCATTACAACAGAAGCTGGAATCTAGGAAAGGGCAGACCAGCATCATCAAAAACAACTGCACCCTTTGAAAAGTAAATCTGTCTCTTAAGCAGTATAACAATATCACCAAATATCTTGAAAATAAAACTTACCCCTTATTCTCACAAAGCTACTTTTATTCTTTTGTGATCCCTCCTGGTATTTTCTCATGTGAATTATATATTAATGGAGCTCTATAAATCAATGTGTATCCTGGATTTTTCTTATAATATATTTCAATCAATCGTTCACACCCTAGTATCAAAGAGGTTATTTTCTAATCACATTGATAACTTTGCAATGAACATCTTTGTGTGAGAACATGTTTTATTATTTCCATAAGATAAATTCCCAGAAGTAGATTTAAGTCAAAGCATTTGAAACATTTGATTTGTGATATACACTGCCAAATTCCTTTCCAAAGTATTGCATTTATTTGCACTTCTACCTATAAATAATATATGAGTATATTAATTATCTTTTTTCAGTTTTGCAATTTAGCAAGTATGACACATCTCATCTTTGTTTTGATTTTTCTTCTTTTCTTTATTAGAGAAGTTGGGGGTTTACAGAACAATTATGCATAAAATTTAGGATTCCCTTATACCACCCTATTAGTAATACTTTGCATTGGTGTGGAACATTCGTAACAATTGATGGAAGCACATTCATTTAATTGTACTATTAACTCAGAAAGTAAACCATGGACTATAGTTGCCTTAATTTTATTTCCTTGGTTATTGATGAGATTGAATATTTTCCCCTAAGATGTTTTTCTTTGTTTATAATAATTGTTCTCCATATATAATTCTTGTATGAGATAAGTTTTCTTTTATGCAAAATGGGGATGACAGCAACATTATTTTATAGAATTATGATAAGTATCAATTGGGATCATTGTCTTTAGAGCAGTATTGGATAGTGTCAGAGGCTTGATTTTGGAAGTTCTAGACTGTCAGGCTTTGGATGTTAGCTCTGCCATTTGAAAGCTGAGGGAGTGCGGCACTGTCACATTGCCAAGAGCAGATGGATGGGAGATAATGTTGTAGTCACCTTTGGAAAATATGATCTGTCACATTCATTATTTTCTTCCTTAAATAAATTTCCCCGTATGCAAATAATGCATCCTGTTAAAAAAAATTAAAATGTGAAAGGTAAAGTTAAAATCTCTTTGGACCAGCACCAAGTCCCAATCTCCTCTGCAAAGGTAACCATATTTTCTCTTTTGTGGGTCTCTAGTAGGCCCATTTTTGCACCCTTTGCATGTACATATACAAATGTATGTACATATACAAATGTACATATACAAACACTCACCTCAACAGAAAATCTGTAGTGTTTCTGTATTTCAATAAATAGCATCATAATTGCACATATTTTACTTTGATGTGTTTTTCACTCAATATACCTAGAGGCTGTATAGTATGTCATACATTGAGATCTACTTTAACCTTTTGCATTTGTGCATAGCAATTGCATAGTATAGATATTACATAGTTCATTGGGTAATTCCCCTGTTGATGAATATTTAAATTTTTTCTTAAATTTATGCTTTCACAAACAGTGTTGCAGCAAATATCCTTGACTAATCCTCCCTATAAACATTAGCTAGAGTTTCTCAATGGTAGAGGTTAGAAAATATAATTACTGGGTCATTTGATAGGCATAAGCCTTCCACATCATCATGCGTGGTGAATGAAACTGCCTTTTCCCCACACACTTACAGAGAGTTACAGAAGTTATTTTCAACTTTTGCTTATCACATTAGTGAAAATGGCATGTTTATTGTTTTACTTTATATTTTCCCTGATCTCTAGTGAGTATTTATGCCTTGTCATATGTTTATTCATCATTTGTTTTTCTTATAAGAATTGCTTATTTTTATATTTTATCCAATTGGATCATTTAAAAAATTAATTTATAAGCAATTCTTTATATACTATCTGTTGCAAAATTTTCTCCTCAGACTCTTATTTATCTTTTTTCTTTTTTTGCATGGCAGGTGAGAACTCTGCCTGCTGAGTCACCATGGCCCACCCTCTTATTTATCTTTTAACTTTGTTTTGGTCTCTTATTGCACAGATTTTTCCCTTTTGATGTAACCAATTATACCAGTTGTTTTCTGTAAGGCTTGACTATTTTGTTTTGTTTTTAATATTGTTTAAAAGTCTTTCCTACCCCAAAATATTTTCTGTTAATATTCATGGTTTTATTTTTTAAGTTTAGGTCTATAATTCATTTAGGATTTAATTGTGTTACTGTGTGACTTAGGTTTTAATAGACAGTTGATTATTCCAATCCCATTTATTAAATTTTTTCCTCATCAACATGAAATATCACCTTTGTCATGTACTAAATTCCTATGTATACAGTTCAATGTCTAGATTTTCCATTGAGTTATACTGATATATTTAATCTATTCTTATCACATCGTCACAGTTTTTATAACTATAGCCAATATGATTTTCTCCCCATCTTTATTCTTAGTTTTCAAATTTGCTTGGCTGGGCTTGCCCTTTTATTCTTCCTTATGAATTTAGAACCATCGTATCAAGAGCTTTTGATTGGCATTGCATTGACTTTTTAACCAAGTTGAGAAGAATTAACAATTTTCCATTGGCAAATTTAGGTCATTTTCTTCTCTTTCTTCCTGCTTTCCATCCCCTAACTGCAGCAGGCCATTCCCAAAGCAGCCACATGGTGGGTGTAGGAGCACAGAAGGCAAAACTGAGACTCACTGTGGTGCTTCTTGAGAAACCTGGTAAAAGGTATGTATCTCCTGGACAAAATGAGATTGCAATTATCTGCAGGTAATACCTTACAGTTATTTCTTATAGCTTTAAACAGTTCTTTTTTTTAATTTTAAATTTTTTTAAAAAAATATCGAAAAACAACAAACAAATGCAAACATTCTTAACTTTTGATCATTTCATTCTACATATATAATCAGTAATTCACCATATTATCACATAGCTGCATATTCATCATCATGAGCATTTCTTGGAACATTTGCATCTATTCAGAAAAAAAACAGAAAAAAATTCATACATACCATACCCCTTACCCCTCCTTTTCATTGATCACTAGCATTTCAATCTAAATTTATTTTAACATTTGTTCCCCCTATTATTTATTTTTATTCCATATGTTTTACTCATCTGTTGATAAGGTAGATAAAAGGAGCATCAGACACAAGGTTTTCACAATCACAGAGTCACATTGTGAAAGCTATATCATTGTACAATGATCTTCAAGAAACATGGCTACTGGAACACAGCTCTACATTTTCAGGCAGTTCCCTCCAGCCTCTCCATTACATCTTGACTAACAAGGTGATATCTATCTAATGTGTAAGAATAACCTCCAGGATAACCTCTCGACTCTGTTTGGAATCTCTCAGCCACTGATGCTCTATTTTGTCTCATTTCACTCTTCCCCTTTTTGGTTGAGAAGGTTTTCTCAATCCCTTGGTACTGAGTCTCAGCTCATTCTAGGGTTTTTCTCAATCCCCTGATGCTGAGTCTCAGCTCATTCTAGGATTTCTGTCCCATGTTGCCAGGAGGTCCACCCCCCTGGGAGTCATGTCCCACGTACATAGGGGGAGGGTGGTGAGTTTGCCTGTTGTATTGGCTGGAGAGAGAGAGGCCACATCTGAGCAACAAAAGAGGTTCTCTTGGGGGTGACTCTTAGGCCTAATTTTAAGTAGGCTTGACCTATCCTTTGTGGGGTTAAGTTTCATATGAACAAACCCCATGATTGGGGGCTCAGCCTATAGCTTTGGTTGTCCTCACTGCTTGAGAGAATATCAAGAATTCAACTTGGGAAAGTTGAGTTTTCCCCCGTTCTCACCATTCGCCAAAGGGGACTTTGCAAATACTTGTTTATTCACTGTTTAAATCACCCTGGGATTTATCGGAGTATCACTCTGGACAAACCAACAAAATTTCATGTCCTACTCAAGGTTCCATGTACTTATGGTGTTCAATTAAGCTGTCTACATAAGTTATATCAGGAAATTAAGCAATTCATTTTTAAAGCATTCTTTCCTTTGAAATGGATGAGGAAGGTGATCTTTTCTCACTTTATAAATTAAAAAAAGAAAATAAAACCCAGAGAGATGAAGTGACTTCTCTAAGATATGCAGCTCTTGTTACATTCTTCAAAGTTGGGCCTTTACTTTTATCCCAGGCCCAACAATGGGCCCTATCCTGTCCTTGTACCTGAGCAGCTGACTTGGTTTGAACTCAACTCCCCAGTTTTACCAGCTCCAGGGTCTGCTTCATGGGTCTTCTCAGGGTCTGCAGTCCTAGTGCTAACAGCCTTGTAGGCCTCCCTTACCCTGGACATCTGCCTCCCTGGGTCTCCACCTCTCTTTTGCCCCTAGACACACTGCTATCTTCCTCTGCTCACAGCCCAGGGCACCTCCCTCTATCACTCTTCACTGGACCGTCCTGCTGCTGAGCACCTACCCTGTCCCACTGGGCTCTGCCTGCCCCCCTCCACACCCTCCACACCCTCTTGGTCCCCACTAGGTCAGCCAGGGGGCCTCCTGAAGCCCCCAAGGACCAGGGCATTCTTCTCTGTTGGCCCCAGGGAATGAACACAGCAGGCAGGCACATTGAGGCACATGCTGTTTCAATTTTCTGGAGCCCAGAGAAGAGAAATCAAGAGGCTTGATGTTGCCTTATGAGGCACATTGGGGAATTTTGGGGGTAGAAAGGGACGGACTCAGGGAGGGACAGAAGGCCTGCAGCGGGGAGGGAGAGAAGTCTGCGGACAAGCATAGATCAGCTGTTTATCCCACACACAACAGCACTCTGGCCTTCACTGTGAGACTGGGGAAAGGGACGGGATTCCTTCACCCATCTTATGCACATACGCACCTAAGGCTAAAGCTCCCCCTTGTCTTTATGAATTATTTTCCTCTTAGATGCTCAGAACATGGATTGACTTTTGCAAATATTGGGGGGTGGGGGGATTTTGCCACATCCTCCAGGAAGCAGCTTTACATAAACTCCTCTAAAAGGAGGTCAGGGCTGAGTCCATCTAGGATCATGGGCAGGAAAACAACTGACATCTTATCCAATTTGATGTATAGAATCAAAGATTACATTAAATTTATCAAATGTTTTTATCAGATAGTAAACATTTCTTAAGCAAGCATTGTGAGTCCAAAACCTTAAAATAAACAAACAAGAAAAACAACTTATTTGCAGAGGCAGTCATAGAAGCAAAAACATCCTCCCTCGATTCTCTCATCTCTACCCCAGCCCTGGGCTCCAAGTGAATGCTCATAGAACCCTAAATAAGTGGAATAAAATAAAGAGAATTGAAAAGGCCTGTTTTTTTTTTTCTTCAAAAACACAGGCTCCAGTCTGCCCTGTGCCCAGGGAACAGTAGGTGCCAAATAATATTTGGTTAGCTACCAAAGAAGAAAGACAAGGAGATTGGAACCATGTGGGCAGGTCAAGAAAGCCCAGACCCAAATGCTTCTCTTGGACCAGGTCACCTCTCTGCTTAGCCACTGTTGCCTGTTTAAACACTGGATGTGACCTCTGGGGATTTGGGGTGCTTGTAGCCAGTACATTTCTACCTGTGCTTCTGCTTTAGGGTCCAGGACCTCCTAAGGCACCCAGACAACAGCAGCATGCCCTCCTGATCTTTGAGCCCTGGAAATATCTTTGTTTAATATCTTATTTCCAACTAGCCATCCCAACCCTCAACATTTTCTTGTAGCTGTTTTATAAAGAGGGTCCATCTTATCTGCCTAGGTCCCAATCGAAACTCCTTCTTATCAGTATAATCTTCCTCCTTCCCCAGAACTGATAGCCAATGTTTATCCTTAGTTTGTGTCCTTGTTGGTGCTGCTCATGGCCCTTCCCAGTCACCAACCTCCTTCCCATAACCTATGGAATAACTGCCAAGTGGACCTATTATAACTAGCAGGGAAAAGTTTCTGGTAGGCCACTGGCTATTGATTATGTAGCTCTTCCACCTACCTTAGCACAGCAGAATTGACTTATGACACCCCGATGTGCCTGCCCAGCAGATCTCCCCTTTTCTCAGTGTATTACAGCCCCATATCTTTGCTGCCTCTTTCTGGTGAGGGTGGAAGAAAAATCATTTTTTATCTTCCTGATCCATTGACATCAGACTTGCCCTTGTGATGTGTTTGGGTCCATGAACGTGAATGGAAGTGAGATGTATCACTTCTGGGTGGAAGTTTTAGGAGCCAGTATTTTCTCTGCCATATTCCTTTTCCTTCCTCCCACTATGGGCAGAGGTATTTCAAATAGAGGCCCCTCTGTTTCTAACGCAGGGTCCGTGAATGAAGATGACAAGCAGTAGATCTGCAGCTGACATATAACGAACATGAAATGTGAGCATGAATTGCACTTCTGTTGTGCACTAATGGGTTATTACTGCAGCATAATGGCAGGTGGAAGCACTTACCCTCACTCATGGTGTTTCCTGAGAGGGAAGGGTATTCCCTGCATTTCCTAGCAGGGAAAAATATAGTGGAAACAATTCCAATTTTCCCCATCCACTATCCTTCCTTCCTAGAGAAGTTGTGCCTTTTCTGACTGGCAGCTGGGGAGGGAAGGTTGCCATCAGTAGCTTACTCTTTCCAGACTTCCATTTGGATCTGTCTGCCCACAGAGCTGGCCTTCTCTGCATGCTGCTGGGGAAGACCTGTAGTTGGCCAGTGGTGTCGGTGAGTTGGTTGATGTGTGATTAATGCAGGAGTAAAATATTAAGAAGTTCATGTGAGCAAACATCTAAACCAACCCAGCTTTTTAAATGATAAAGATATTTTGATCTTCTTATATTTAATCCTCATATCTGAACTTGGAAGGTAGAGGTGTCATTTATTTAATCCCTAAGATCCTAACACATGACATCACATGGTCCAACTCCATTGCCCCTATCTTATCATATAGAAGAGATGTCCTTAAAGATGCTCATGGGGGATCTATGATGGACCATACAGAAAGCCAAGAGAACATAGCCTGGGAAGCCAAAGATGGCATATGGAGGCTATCACTGCTCTGACCCCAGCAGAGAAGAAATTACCCATGTAGGAGGTTAGAGTGCTGGTGTTTGTGATGTTTTAAAGTTCAGAAGTCGTTGCTCATCCAATTCCATCCCCCCCGAAATCAAGCATACCTTCTTTAGCTTCTGTCTCTCTGCTCTGCTCAAGCTACTGAATCTCTGTGCCATTCTTCTGCAAACAATTCTAGTGATCCAAAACAAGGTCTTCAAATATGTGGTGAAAGAGGTCCTGAACCACCAGGTGTAATTGGGACGCTCCCACTGGGGAGGCTCCGTGCCATCGCGCAGGTGATGCCTGCCCACAGTTGCTGCTTAAAGCCACCACACCAAGTCCATGCCCTCAGGAGCAAGAAATGGGCTAAAATCTCCCATGACTACTCCCTCTTAGTGTCGGCAACTACCCCAGACCCTGATCTCCATGCACTGCAAACTTCCCATCTCAAATACCCTTTGCCCCTGCCTGGTTTTTTTCATATCTAGCTCATACCTCTTCACCCAGATCCATTCACTTAAAAGACTCCATTTGATCACATGCATCACTCAGATCTGACACTTCCTTCCTCCTGGGGAAGACAGAAGGGGACGTGAGGGTGATAATACACTGCTCCATTCCACTCTCAACTCCTTCCTAATAGCCCAAAGTGACTTAGACATGACTTAGGTACAAATAAAGCTAGTAAAAGAAAAGTTTCTCAAAGCACATTCTGTTATAATCACCATTTTGTGGATATAAAGAATGAGTATCAGAGAGCTTGTATAACTAGTTGAAGGCTAGTATTTCTCTACTTCCTTGCAAACTAGATAATAATCACAACAGTAACCATTCACTGAACGTTTTCGTTAGGTCCAACCCCGTGCTAACCTCTCATCATGCATCATCTTATTTAATTTTCACACCAGCCATATGAGATGACGATGATTAATTTAAGAATGAGGAAACTGAAATGGATTTTTTTGTAATTCGCTCAAAATGATTTCATCATTGATTCTATTATCTGTTTTTTACAATTGTATTATACACTATTAGCATTCAGAAATTGAGACTGAAAGCTGCTCTGTACCTTACTTATGGGAATTCAGATCTTATGCAGCCAAAAAAAAAAAAAATTGAGAATGTTAGACTGTTAGAGCTTGAAGGCATTATCAGGTGCTTGCCCTTGCTAGGACCCCATACCAACCCTTTCTCCTCTATCTGTCCCAAACACACACACACACACACACACACAACACAGCATACACACACAGCACATATGAGTCTCAGGGGACCAGCTGCAGCTGCACTGTGCCCCATACTGTATGTGGACCCTGACCAATTATTTCTTGAATTGAGACAGAGCCTGAGCTAGTTAACTTCCACTGGGGTGTCTAATTTTTAAAATTTAACTATGCGCTGGTCAACTTTCGGCAGTTTTCTCTCATGCTTTTGTTAATGAGACGAATGCTGGAAAATTGATCAGCCAGGGATTTTTGTTGTTAAGAGTATCAATACAAGATTGATCAAATAAAATACCATCCCATTTGTTAGGAACAGTGTAGATTAGAAGCAACAGGCAAAGTAGAAAATTGTACATTCCATCAACAAATGAGTATCAGTTCCACATTATTTATAATTTACTTTTGTTTTAAACCAGTTACAAACTTGTAAAAAAGCTGCAAGTAGAGCAAAGAGAACATTTTTCTCTGACTCCTTAACAGTAAGCTGACAGCCTGATGCCCATTGCCCTTGAATCCTTGTGTATTTCCTACAAAAAAAGAGGTAATTTTTCTACAACCCCAATACAGCCAACAAAATCAGTAAGTTAACATTGGTACATGATTACCACCCAATCCCAATTCTTAAACCCCTCAATAAACTTTTCCAAATGTCCTGATAATGTCCTTTGGAGAAAAAGAATCTAGTTCAGCATCATGAGTTACATTTAGATGTCATATCTCTTTAGCTTCCACCAGTTTGGTACAGTTCTCCAGTCTTTCTTTCACTTTAATGAGCTGGACACACTTGAAGGTAACGACCCAGTCATTTTGTAGAACATCCTGCAATTTAGGTTTATCTGATATTTCCTCATGGCTAGCTCCGTTGTTGCAGGACAATCAGAGCATGTCACTGTGCACCCCATCAGATGGCTACTGACTGTGATTTATTCCCTTATCGATGATGTTTACTTTGATCCCTTGACTAAAGTGGTTTCTGCCAGGCTTTTTCACCATTGTTACTTTTGCCCTTTATAGCTGATGAGTATTTTATTGGGAGATACTTGGAAATTATGTAAATATTCTGCTTCTCATCAAATATTCAGTTCATTTGCTTATTTACATCTGCATGGACTCATGATTTCCTACTTCTTCAATGGGCTGTCATCCATTATTATCATTATTTATTCTGGTGCCAAACTTGTCTCCAATTTGGCCAAAGAAAGTGCTTCTCACTGGCTTCTGTTTCTTTCTGACATGCCCTGTCATTTTTTGAGCACTTCCTAGTTTTCTCGCAAAACAAGATGTTCCAGACTCATCTTGTATTTTCCTCCTCCACTCCTCAACAGCCATTTATTCAAGAAGCCCTGTTTCCTTTTACTGGATGAAGTATTCAGAAGACAAGATCTGGGTTCTAGGTGTTCTGTTGCTTTTGGATATCTCTGTTTCCAGGTCTTCTCAGTGGACAGAAGTGGGGAAGGCATGTAAGGACATGCATATGTACATTCATATGTATTTTGAAATGTACAAAGAAACAAACATAAATGCAAATGTGTCACATTTTAATATTAATTACAGTAATTCATTCATCAATGTATTATATAATTTATGTCTACATGTATATCTATATCCACTGAAAACCATAACTTATGACAATACCTCTAATTTAAGTATAACCCCACAGGATTCACTTTATTTCCTCACTTTCCATGCATGAACTCCTTTCTCTGACAGTGAGAAATCTGGCTCCCATTATTTTAAATATATTTACCTATTTGATCAATCACCCTGCATGTAACCAATCTCCTATCTTCACCAGCACCCGCTTACCCACTTGGGTGCCCTCCACACCACACCACACTCTGGGTTCCCACACTGTGGAAAACTCTTCCCACAAGTGGAAACCCTCCTTACCCAGCCCAGGCCCTGAGTCCCAGCAGCAGGTGATCTCCGTTTATCTCAGGGGCTCAGCCTCTGATACCCTGCTTAGGGTGACCCTGTCCCAGCTTTCCTCCCACCCTCTTTGGCTCTGCACCACTTAACAAATTTGTTATTGAATTGCTAGGAAAGGAAAAGGAAGAGACTAGAACAAGTATACTTATTTTCTGTGTGATAAAAGAGGAGAGAGCTATTCACCACAGCCCTGTATTATCTGAATGCTCTTAATGGCAGCTAGTTCAACTGGTTTCGAGTTGAAAGGAATAAATCTGGGACCAATATCCTGAAAGCTTTGTGGCCAAAGGCTTTTTCCTAAGTAGATAATCTTTGCTCAAAGACAGCCTCAGCAAGCAGCTGTGGCCTGACCAGAAATGGCAGAAGTAATTTGTGAATAAGGAAGGATCCAGCAAAATTATTTTCTTGTGATTTGTCCCTTATCCCTCAGACTGTTGAGGAGGCTGTGGGGAGGGAGCTGGGCGGGGTGTCAGCTCTGGCTTCTGACCTTGGCTGCACAACCCATTCCAAGAGTGCACTGAAGGGAGTTCTGAACCTGTTGGGTGTGAGTCTCCCTGTGAGGGGATCTCATTATCTACCTCCGCCCTTGCCCCTCCCCACCCCCCACACCTCCCTCATCCCCGCCTTTGAGTGGCCTTTGGGGGTTGGATGGAGGCAAGACCGAACAGCTACAGGATTTGCAAGTCTCCCTCCTGGAGAACAGCCACTATTAGCCACAGAGGAGAGCTCATTCCCAGATTGCATGGCCCCAGAAGCCGGCTGCACTGTGAGGGCTTCCATCCATCCCATCCCTCATAAAAAGCCCCGACCCTCTGATAAGGAGAGGAAGTGGCTGCCGCAGGAATTTGATCTGTGATAACCCGTTCCACCACTGTGGGTGGACTGTGGTGTGTGTCTGAAATGTGCGGCCTCTTGTCGCATGAGGCAGCAGCTGCCGCAAGCTCTAAAGGAATGTGTGCCCAATATTTGGTGCTGAAAGGCTGGAAGGGAAAGCAGAGCCTGGGACGTGTGAGGGAGGATGCTACGCCGGCGTGATGGAAAGGGTGTGATCCTCGTGTGGGCAGAAAGCGGGGGACAGGGTCGTGGGGAAGAATGTGGAGAGGGCCAGTCCTGCTGCCCCAGGGACGTCTTTTTTTTTTTTTTTTTAAGGCAATGTAAAATCCATTCTTTCTTTTTTTTTTTTTTACATTTAATATGTTTCCCTTTCATCTTTCAAGCCTGACTTCCACTAATATTGACTTTTAAATAAGCTAAAAGTCAGCAGCACCTCTTGCAATCATCCCTGAACTTTATAAATAGCCCATCCCTTTGGAGATGAGGAAATAGACAGCAGTCAAAGGGTCTCTCAACTCAGTAATGGCAAAGACGGCAAATTTTCAGAAGTAAAGAGCTGGCAGGTGAGATCTGGAGGAGAAGGGAAAATTTACACTGCTCAAAAAAAAAAAAAAAAAACAAGTGACAGGCATTTCATGCATTCACTAGACCAGGTTGCTGGAAAGAGCCCTGGATTAAGTGACAGATTATTTGGGCTTTAGCCCTGGCTTTGCCACTCACTGATTCTGTCCAGGTAAAGGAAGACTTACCTTTGAGATTCAGCTCCTGCACTGGTACAATAAATATACTACTATGTATCTCCAAAATCAAAGTAGCTTCGTAAGAAACAAAGGGTTGCAAATATTCAAATGGTATTATTATTATTGGTGATTTCTTCTCTTTTAAACACACATGGTCCTGGGAAGGACAAATTTATTGTCATTCCCCTCTTAGTGTTAATCACATCAGTAGATAGCCTTGTCCTACTTCTTAACCACAATTAGTGAAAAAATGAGAATTTCATTGCAGACCAAGCTTGCACCCTATCACCACAATTCTACAGTGAGAGGGGTTTTGGAGTTACACTAGTCTACTTTGTATATGTTTGCCTAATCTTGACATTTTATGTAAATGGAATCATAAAATGTGGGTCCTTTGTGTCTGGCTTCTTTTACTTGGTATACTGCTTTTGAGGATTCACTCATATTGTACCATGAATCAGTATTTCATTCTTTTTTAAATGGTTGAATAATATTCCATTGCCCATGTATATCACTTTTGACTTATCCGTTCATCGATTTATGGATATTTGGGTTTTGTATTAGTTGGGGTTCTCAAGAGAAACAGAACCAACAGGAGATGATGATAGATAAATGGATAGATAGATAGATAGGTAGATAGATAGATAATTTATTATAGGAATTAGTTCATGCAACCGTGGGGATTGGCCAGTCCAAATTCTGTAGCACTGGGCTACAAAATGGGAACTCAGTGGTGACACTGAATTCCCCAGGAAACACTGGCTGGCTGAAATAGAGGTAAAAAATCTTTCTCATGACTGATGAATTCCTCAGTTTTCAATTTAAAACCTCCACCTAATTGGATGAGAAGATGTTTCTCATAGCTGAAAGACTTCTCCTTTGCTGATGGTAGATGGAATCAGCCATAAATTCAATCAATTGACTAATAGATTTAAATCCATGGAATACCCTCACAATAATAATCAGGCCAGTGCTTACTTGACCAAATAACTGGACACTATAAACCTAGACAAACTGACACATGAAATTAACCATCACATGTTGTTTTATTTTGGGGTTACGATGAAAAATGCTGCAACGAATATCCATGTACAAGTTTTTGTATGGGAATATATTTTCATTTTTTTTACGTATATACCTTGGAGTGAAATTGCTGGATCATATGGTAACTTTATGTTTAACCGTTCAAAAAACTGCTAGACGGTTTTCCAAACAGTGCGGCACCATTTTATCTTCCCATCAGCAGTTTCTGGGGGTTCCGATTTCTCCACATTCTCACCAACAGTTGTTATTTGGCTTTTTATTATAGCCGTCCTTGTGGGTCCAAAATGGTGTCTCGCTATGGCTGTGATCTGCATTTCCCTGACTAGTGCTGCTGAGTATCTTTTCACGCGCTTATTTCCCATTTGTACATCTTCTTGGAGAACTGCCTATTCATCTCCTTTGCCCACTTAAAACAATTGGGTTATTTTTCTTTTATGAGTGAGTTATAATAGTTCTTTATGTTTTCTAGATACAAGTCCCTTTTCAAATACACAATTTGCAGACTTTTTCTCCATTCTGTGGGTTGTCTTTTTACTTTCTTGGTGATTTTCTTTGAAGCAAAGAAATTTAATTTGCCGATGTCCAGTTTATCTATTTTTTCCTTTGTTTCTCTTGGTGTCATATCTAAGAAACCATTGCTTGATTCAAGTCACAAATACTTATGCCTGTATTTTCTGCTAAGGGTTTTATAATTTTAGCTCTTACATTAAGCTTTTTGATCCATTTTGAGTTCATTTTTGGTAAGTGGTGAATGTAGGAGTCTAACTTCATTCTTTTGCACTGAAAATCAAGCTGTCTCAGGGTTTGTTGAAAACACTATTTTTTCCCCCACAGTATGGTCTTGGCACTCTTGTTAAAAATCGGTGGTTCAGTGGTTCAGTGGTAGAATGCTCACCCTCCATGCGGGAGACCCGGGATCGTTTCATGCACACTCCCCCCCAAAAAATCAATTGTTCATAAATGTGAGAGTTTATATATGGACCCTCATTCTAGACCATTGATCTATATGTCTATTCTTAAGCCAATACTGCAGCATGTCTTGATTAATGTAGCTTTGAGTTCGTTTTTAAATTAGGAAGTGTGAGGCTTCCAACTTTGGTTTTCTATTTTGGCTGTTCTGAGTTCCCTGAAATGCCATATGAATTTTAAGATCAGAATCTGTGGAGAAGTCAGCTGGGATTTTGATAAGGATTGTGTTGAATCTGCAGATAAATTTAGGGTTTAACATCATCTTAACAATATCCTTTCTATCCATGAATATGAAATCTTTCCATTTATTTAGATAATTTTAAATAAATTTAAATTTTCCTTAAATTTAATTTCTTTAATTAAATTTAATTTCTTTAATTTCTTTCAGTAATGTTTTGCATTTTTCAAAGTATAAGTTTTGTATTTGTTTAGTTCAATTTACTCCCAAACATTTTATTCTTTTTGATTCTATTGTAAATGGAATTATTTTACTAACTTCATTTTCAGTTTATTCATTGCTACTGCATAGAAATAGCACTACTTCTTATATATTAATTATATATCTTGCAAACTTGCTAAGCTTGTTTATTAGTTCATTTTTCAATATACAAAACCATGTCATGTGCAAATAGAGATAATTTAACTTCTTTTCTTCTAATCTGGATGACTTTTATATAATTTTCTTTCTTAATTTTCTCGCTGTGCTTTACATTGTCTTGTTTTTCAAGAATAACTGGTTTGAAGTGAAATGCATTATATATTATAGTTCTAGTTTCCAAACTCAACAAAGCCTACCCAACAAAGTCACAAATATTTGCCTGACGTGTTTTTTAAGTGATTGTGTCAACTTGATCTTAGGTATCAGAAATGAAATATTATGACAAAAAAAATGGGGTGATTTAAGTAAAAAAGGAAATAGCTGCCTATTTCTGAAGTTGAGATGTTTTGTACATATAAATTCATTTTTCTAATCAGTATTATTCACCTCTTACATACACACCCCTTAGTTAGGTGCTCAGTTACATAAAGTTTAAGGCACCAATCCTCACTTGAATAAACTTACAATTTGTAGGCCTGAACCTCCAGTCTCTGGACATCTGCTTTTCAATCTCTTTAAAGCTGGTGACAATCTTTGTAAGTCTCTTTAGAGAACAAAGCTTACATGAAGTTGAACAACATGAAGTTACTAATATTCCACATTTTGGCATACAAAATATCAATTTCAGATGGTTCATACTAATAGAAAAAAGGAAAATTTGCACTAAATAATGATGGTGAAAACTTACTATAGAACAACATTGGGTCTTAAAATATTTTAAAGGCATGTTTTGGCTTAGCTTCAGGATGATGCCATGAGGTAGGTAATACTATGATCCTCATTTTACAGATGAGAAAACAAAGTCTGAGAACGATCGAGTAATCAACTCAAGTTCTAATTGTTAATAAGTTGTGGATCCCAGGTCTCTGTGAACAAAAAGTCTATATTTTTAAATAATGTACTAAATAAAAACATTAAAGAAGTTGGAGGTAAATAAGAGCTACAGGGAAGTATTTAGCCAAGTATCTTACATATCTATATATGTTAATAAACATCAGAAGGATGCATGAGCATGATAGTAGAAAAGGGAATAACTGATGCTGAGAAAGAGACCAAACTAGGTAAATCCTTTCCATGCTCTATTTTTAAATTTCAGAAGATGAAGAACAATCTCCCTCATGACATAACATTCCCCTTGGGGCCCCATCTTCACCTGATTTTTTTCCAGAGGGTCTGGAAAAAATAGAGGCTACACTCAATTCCCTTTTAATCAATAAGCTTTGACTACTGCTACCAAAAGCATACATACTGTTGGCCAAGAACCACATTTCTACATTAAGCTCTTACTTTTCCTATGGGTCTGAAACAGCCCCAGTTAAGAGAGAGGACATATACTCATGAACACTGAATAGCAATACAAAACATTAGTAGAACGGTTACGTGCACTATGAATGGTTATCCATCTTAACTAATATACTTCAGTCAGAATTCTGCGACAAGTATGATTCATGGAAGCTTTGGGCAGAGATGTTCTGCGTGGTAGGATACCTCTGAGTTTACTAACAACAATCACCAACTGATAAAATGTCAATGTGTGAACCACTTGACTCCATCTTGTGATGAAGACTCTTTCCCAAAGTTCTGTCATTGTAATCCACCACCTTAAAAGTTTTGCCTGCAAAATGTGTGCTGGCAACTGCTTCCACAGCTATTTCAGAATCCTGACGTCTATCAATGCTCTTTGGGCAACAGAATGATACAAGTCGTCCTCATAAGTCATTGGCACCAAAGGGCAATGCTAAGTTCTTCCAAAGCATTATGGGAAGAGCATCGTGAAGATGCTCATAAATGCTATCAGGCACTGCCTTCCACATGAGCAAACCATTCAGTGAGAAGAGAGATATGGAGGAGCGTGACAGGGGATGAGCATGTGCAGGATAACTAAAATTAGTTTCCAATCTGAGATCCTCATTTATGCCTTCTCTGGAATGACCATCATCACCCACATTTTTCCCCATACATGGTCCATTCTGAAATAATTCTCATTCAGAGGTCTAAATGTCAACTGCTCTGAAACAGCTACTGAAATTCTAATGAAGAATGAATGTGTAACATTTCAAACAGTTCCTCCATGGACTCTTATCATCACTGCCAGAACAGCAGCAGGGAGAAAACCATAACCATGTACTGAAAAAAGCCTTGTTTCTGGCCTTGTAAAGCAATGTTTCAAATATGTGGGTGTATATTTTCACTTTGATATCTCATCCCATTGACAGATTCCCATCCTGACCTAACATTCTCCAGCCTTCCCAGTGTTGTCATGTAGACAGTCTATTCCCCGAGGAGATCAGAGATTCAACTGTTAAAAAGGCAAATGGAAAAAAGATGTCCCCGTTCTCCCAGAATCACAGAGCACAGTGCCCTTTGGAGAATAGCTGTTGTATAGGCCCAAATGACAGACAAGGATTCCCCAACAAATTTTTCACCAGAAAAAAAAGCCATCTCAGGCCTTATAAAACCCCATGCTATGACCACTCTCTCAGTTGCCTTCTTTTGACCAATAAAGCCCTGCTTGGGGAAAACATTAACCTCAACACCTCAGTTGGATATTTAGTGAGTCATATCTGTTTGAACTGATAGAAGAAAACAACAAAAAAAGAGGTGAAGAAATTTAACCCATATTTTAAAATTATTCCTAAAGCTATAATTTCTCAATTGCAACCATTAATTGCCCCCCCCCACTCGCATACACACAAAGACTTTATCCTTAAAAAGCAATAAAATAAGTAGTTATATTAGGTATGGCATAAATACATACCTCAGGAAAACAACAGCAAAAAACTCACACTATACCAATGTATATAAAAATGTATATGCTATACCACAGAATATGTTTGACTGGGATCAGCTCATCAAGTAAAAAGTTGGTTCGGCAAATGTCTTAGAAGTGAAAATGATGAGGTCTGGAAGCTGTGCTAAATGATTGAAAAAATGGTTCAAGTGATAATGCCAACACTGATGTTGAAGATTCATGTGAAGTGTTTGAATACAGTTTTTTTTTAAAAATGTGGAAGTGGAAAAAAATTCTAAATTTATATAACATTATTTTTAAAAGTGTTCAACGAAATTATATAAGTAGACATTTGACAGTTTCACCTAACATCCCGAAAAGATATATATTTAAGATGGCCCCAAATCTCTCTACTTCTTTTTAAAAAATCTTTCATTGGGAAAATGGGGAATTCAGCCTCTATGTGGTCATGTATGACACAAGAAATATTTGTGGGTAAATAAAGAGAAGAATCAGGTGTCAGATATAGGAGAAAGATTGGATGTCACTGGGCCTAATTTTGCCATTTGACTCCAATTTTTTTAAAAGTCAGCAAATATTCTTATAGAATATTAGAATCTGTATTCAGTATATTAATTATTAAATTAACCAACCTGTTAAATTTATTGTGCTGATGCTGCCTAATGTATTCTCCATTAAAAAAAATCCCTACTTATTTTCTAATTCACTTTGGCACCTAGTTTAACTTTTAGACCTTGGTTCTAATTTTCATGACTGCTGTAAGGGTTGTTTGACAAAGGCTTTAAATGGAAAGAGTCATATCACCTTTTGGGAGTTTTGGTTTCCCTATGGATGTAAAAAGGATGATTTTGTCTGCCCCATTTTTTCCCACAGGATTACTGTGAGCATGGGCTGAAGTGATGGCTATGAAAGCAAACTCTTCAAAGAGTAGTGTATTATCAAAGTTTTTTCTTATTAAAATAACAATTAATAACCTGAAGCGCTCAAAGCATATATTTAGGAAGGGAGAAAAAGAGGAAGGATGGAAAGAAGGTAAAGGAAGAAAGAAAGAAGGAAGAAATTGAGGAGGAGAGGAAGGAACAAAAGAAGGAAGGGAGAGAAGGAGGGAGGAAGGAAGGAACAAAGGAAGGAAGGAAGGAAGGAAAGTAGGAAGGAAGGAAGGAAGGGCACAGCAAATGAATTATTCACAAGCCCACATCCACAAGGTTTGTGGCTTTCTCACATCCTTTCTCCTTTCCTTTACTTCCAAAGACTCTTTGGCCATTTCATTTATACCCATGTCCAGAAGACGACAGGCTGGAGGATGCATCATATCTCTTCTGAATTTGCAGACTACAGTATTTCATTAACTTTACTTTGCTTTCCCACAGCTAATGAGGACCTAGTTTGGCCTTCTCTTATCCAGAGCATCCTACTAGCCTCGTTAGCCAGCATGAATCAAATGGACCATTCTGACGAATGGTACATTCTCATTAAATGAGAATTAATTCACTTAATCATAATTAAAAGAAATTCTAAGCAGTTTTCAAAAGGGCTTGAATCTGCTTACAGATTAGGGAACAACAAAAAGCATAGAAGATACTATATTTCAAAGCAAGATTTTATATAAAAGGGAGAATAAATGGTTTCAAAGCCAGGAGCTGAATAAATCTTTAAATTAATAATAAAGATTGTTAGAGCTCGTGCCAAGCACTCCTATCCCTACTTCATAGATGACAAATGTAAGGTATTCAGGATTAAGAATATCTCCTACTCAGGGCAAGAATCAAGTGTTTCTGACTACAGAGCCACAATAGAAAACCTAGGCTAGACTGTGTCTCGTTCTGACAATACATTTTCAATTATATTTTTAAGCCATGAAGGTGAAAAGAAAATAGCTAAAGCTTTCTTTCTTTCTTTTTCTTCCTTCCTTCTTTCCTTTCTTCCTTCCTTCCTTTCTTTCTTCCTTCCTTCCTTTGCTTCTTTCTTTTCCTTCCTTCCTTCCTTTCCTTCTTTCTTTTCCTTCCTTCCTTCCTTCCTTTCCTTCTTTCTTTTCCTTCCTTCCTTCCTTCCTTTCCTTCTTTCTTTTCCTTCCTTCTTTCCTTCTTCCCTTCCTTCTCAGGAATAAAAGGAATAAATATGTATCTGCAGGTTTGATTTGCAAACAAAGTAGATACACCACTTTGCTCTCTGGTAATGAATATTTAAGATGCTATTTTATAAGGAGCATTGCTTATTGAAAGACCCATGAATGAAATTCTTGTAGATGTTTCCTTCCACAGATTATGAAAACACATGTGCCGGGTGTGTGCATAGCAAGAGTTTGTGAACTTCAGAAAAGAGTTGATTGAGGGAGTTGGAGAGGAGGAGATGGAAAAGTCGGAGAGACATTGTAGATAAATAACTGGTGAAAAAAATAAAGGTGAAGACGGTGTTAAAGAATTTTGCCAATCTACTTACTTAAGATGGTCATTATTTAAAATACCTCAGTGGGTTGATAACATCGGTCCCTGACATCTTCAACAATAACCCAACAAATGAAAGAGGGACTTCTTTTTGTGGAAAAATGAATCTCTCACTGGCTCTCATTGTACCAAGAAGAGAATAGCAAATAGTAAAGGAAACAAAGCAGGAGCCAATCTTCATGTTCTCCCAGAAAGACCCACTATTTCTCCTGGGCCCCCATCTTCTGGTCTTTGGCAGTCACCTTCAAAACCATCAAAGCTGATCTCATCTTCTCACTGCTTAGTGCACCAGCTGCTGCCAGGGAGAATCTTATCCAGATGCTGTGATCTGACTGCTTCCCACTCCACTGTCCATTTATTTATTTTCTCCTCCCAGATGGAACAGTCCATGGACTTTCCCACAACCCTCCACAATACTTGCCATTACCTCTTTCATTCTCCAGGCCCAGTTTATATTATTACTGAAGTTTAACATATTTGCTTCAATATTGTTGGAATTCAAAGCAGAGTTGACTTCAGTAACTATGTAAATGTCTTTAGTTCTATATGTTTAGACATTAAGATTCTAGATGTAGTGCAAAAAATTTGTATTTGTATTTTACTGCATTTTATTGGGGAGGTGACATGTTGTAGTGATATTCACACATGTTGGGATTCCCATGTTTTGAATTGTATTACTCATTAATAAGCAAGCATTTTGTAACCCATAATGTAACATAGTATTAAAACTCCACACTCATCTCTCTTGGGCATCAGTTTTAGCACACCAAACCACCTCCCTGACTTGTTGCCCTTGCTGTCCCACTTTCAAGTCAAGCAGGCTAAGCTAGAATTTTCCCCCACAAAACATCTCAAACAACCGATTTTCCAATTTTTATCACTAAAACTACATGTCAATCAAGAGTCATGTAAAGAAACATGCCCTAATGGGTCTTCTCGCCTTCCCCTCAGAGCTTGGGCTCTGCAGTCAGACGAGACTACACTAGTCTGAAATCTCCGTTCTACTACGTAACTAGCACATATTCAGCAATGAGCATATTATTTCACTTTGTTGAGGCCTCAGTATACTTGAGTTGGTTATTATTCTCACATTTGTCCCACCCTTGCTCTCACTTTATTCACTAGATGATTTTAGCTTTTCCTTTGCAGGGTTCATTGAGGATGTTAGTTATGAAGCACCTCAGCTCCTATCACCTCTGCAGCTGCTTCTCTACCCATCTTTCCTCCTTGTCCTGTTACAAAGACATTTGCCTTTTTATTCCTTATCTTTCCCTCCGACTGTGTTCTCTGGGCCATGCCCTCCTGCCACCGTGCAGCCCTCTCTTGGGGATGGCCAGCGGTGGGTGAGGGAATGGCTTTGGGATTGAGCAGGCCTTGTGTCAATCTTGGCTCTTCCCCTCCCTGGCTGGGTGACCAGCACCCTCACCTGTAAAATGGCCATGATAATAGTGCCTATCTTATAGGATTTGGGGGAGAATTAGAAGAGATAATGACCACAAAGCATATGGCTCAGTGCCTGGCACAGAGCAGGACCTGAATAAGTGATGACTTTTTGTGTTATTATTATATCTTTGAGTGTTGCCAGCACAGTGCCTTTCCCTGCCAGCCTGGCATCACTATGCATTGCACATTGTAGGTGCTTAAGAAACATTTGTTCTTGTGGTGGTGGTGAATGATGAATTATTAGCCATGATAAGTTGCTTCTGGCTGGGGCTCAAGAATCCTTACTCCTCAGAGAGTTGCCTGACATCACTATCACTAGTTCCAAAGAGCTGCGTTAATGCAGAAGGAGAAATGCTCAAGGTAAATCCTTTTATTCCTATGAAGACTCTGCCCCAAACCTAATGTAGTCTCCTGGCGAGCTGGGCTGGACTAGGCAGACCACATTTGCTCTGGCTATAGACAGATTCAAGGCTTAGAATCCAAGAGTAGCAGTAGCACTTTTTTCTTCCCCTTAGGACTATACTTCAATTGATTCAAGAGCAAAGGCAGCCCTAAAGAATCCACAGCAGGAAAAGAAGGTGGCCAGAGAAGGTCCTCCTGAAGGTCTAAGGAAGGCAGTGGTGGGTTGAGGAGACTGTGTCCTCCTAACTGGAGTGCACTCAGACTTCTTGTCTCATCAGCCACTTGGGAGACCAAGATTCCCAGGAGTCCAGCCAATGCCAATATTCCCAAAATACCTAATCCAATGAGAAAGAGCCAGAGAGAGAAGCTCAATATTTTCAAAGGAGACCCCATAGAAGTAGAGAAGGGAGGATATAGAAGTGGGATAGAAGGAGGATTGGCAAGAGGCAGGAGACATGAATGCTTTCAGAGGTTAGAACACATCAGCAGTTTTGAGGAAGATTGTGACATTTAGGGAGGCTAGTATATTTAATTTAAATGCAGATTTTCCTGGCCATGTTTAAGCTTAATTCTCCATGTAGTACAAGTTAAAACCCAAAGCAGATAAACATGCAGTGGAGCCATGTCCCCAATGCACTCATTTGTTATCTCTTCGCTGAGCAGGTACTATGTTCCAAGCTTCATACTGGGTTCCCAGGATACATGAGTGGGATACAGTCTCTGCCCTTGTGGACTCCATGGTATTTGGGAAGGCAGATGTTCTAACCTTATCTCAGGGAAGCTGATATAACTTGCAAGTATGTTGATCATGCAGCAGAGAATGACTACTCTCATGCATGAAAGAACAGGTTGGGGATGTAGATTTTAGAATTTTTTTTTTTTTTTTTTATCCCAAATGTGATCATTTGGGTTTTTTTCAGAGTTCACTTGGGTACTTCATCTCAGTCCACCAGTGATCACTGTGTAATGAAAGTGGTGGAATCAAGTGTTTTTAAAAATACTATATTTTTTCTGTAGTTCAGAGATCTGCGTTTCCTTTAGCAGCCTGCTTGGCTATTTAAAGAATGCTGTTATCCTTCACTAGAATTCCTTTTAGGTGCTGTTATCATCCCAAATGCATAAAATCCCAATCTCATCAGCCACTGATGAGAGGCAAATGACCCATTGAGTTCTAAACACACAGACCTAATAGATAATTCACTAATAATTTTGGAGAGCTCTTGAAGGCCATAAAAATGGCTTTGGTTTTCAGGACTTCCACACAACTTAAACTGCATCAGAACAAGCTTAATTGAAGGTGTTTATCTAAAATTCAGTTTGTCACCTTCTAGTCATATATTCACATTATTTTATAAGGATTGCTTAAGCAGAATTGCTGTCTTATGACATCATATTAGACTGGAACTTGACCTTTTTCCACTGAAGGAAAGAAAGAGACTTTTCTAGGGGTAACTAAGCTTTTTAAGGCAGAAGTGACCATCCCTTTTCATTTGCAAACCAGAAGGTTGATTCTATAAACAGATTTGCCATTTCAACATTACCTAAAAATGAAGATTATCCATGGCTTCAAATTTCTTCTGTCTCTTTGCTCTAAGCATGGCATATAATGAAGATGTGTTACATGTAACCTCTGATTTCACAAAGAAATGTCCAGTGCTCAGCAACAGTTCTGTCACAACACACTTAGGCTATCGCTCTGATACGGAAGACCTTCTCCAAGAAGCCCTTCTGGCATGCAACCTTCTGAACTTGTCAAGTGAAAGTAGTCAGAAAAGTGGCTGTCCACTGATAAGGCAGGTCCCCGTAATTTCTCTCTCCTTCCTTCTCTCTTCCTGCAGAGTGTCAGAGGCCATTGCGCTGACCTCTAGTGTTCCTTCCAACTTTGAGAGTCGATGATTTGAAGTTATAGGATTTGCCTCATTAGTTGGTGGATAATGAAATTGAATAGCAAGGGGTTACTTGTGTGTTGTTCCATCTAAACAGATGCATTCATAATACACCAAATTCTAAGGGGGGCATATTTTCTTACTGAAGGAAACAAAACTCATGATTTGTATGTCCTTCTGGAGAAACAGGACAGACATGGGACATTGGAACTGTCCTAAGAAATGTATGAAAATAGAGGGGTCATTCAGCCTTCGGGGAAACCAACACTAACGATTAGTACAGAGAAGCCCACCACTCTCTCTCTCTCTGATATATATGTATAATCACACAGCCAGGGTTTTATATCATGCCCTATCCACCTTCTCAGAGTCCAACTACATAGACTTTGTCTCTAACAAAGACTGTTTAGGGAACCAGGAAGGAACTGTGGCAAGAATGTGGGTTTTAATCCATGTTTCACCAGCTGTATAGAATCAGGCCAACCTGTTTTATCTTTCACTCTGTTTCATCTGTAAAATGGGGGAAACTAATGCAGAATGCAACTCCGATAGTGGGTGCAAAGTGACTGGCACATTTTGGGACCTCTTTTCTGTTCCTTCCCCTATTGCATATTAACTCTGCCAGGAAAACCCAGTACTTTGAGGAATGTGCTCTTGATGGCTCCTGGTTGAACCAAAATCAGAATGACTTGAAATGTACCAATTTTTTTTTCACAGAAATAATTGCGTTTATTTGTGTCTCTTAATTTCTCCTCTGAGCTGCTTTTCAGATCTGAGTGTGCTATGAGGTGTGAATGGCAGCTTATCTCGCTGAGAGTGTGGAATAAACCCTTAGCAGCCTCTGGTGTTAAAGGGCTTGACTTATCTCAGCATCGTGGCAGAGTGCCCTGGCTGAGTTTGCGTCTTTGTCGTTGGACTCTGTGTTGTTGCTTAGCACAGCTGTCAAACACCTCCAGCGGCTCTAAAAGCAGGTTGACGGGCAGTCTATCCACCCCTAGGGTATCCTGGGTCGGTAGACACTTTTGTTTTTAGAATTTACTTCTTAAGTTGCACATGCAAGAGATTTTGTTAGCTTTAAAGAGCTATGAAGGGGCGGGCCGCGGTGGCTCAGCGGGCAAGAGTGCTTGCCTGCCATGCCGGAGGACCCCGGTTCGATTCCCGGCCCCAGCCCATGTAAAAAACAAACAAATAAACAAAATATAATAAAACAAGAAAATGTTTAAAAACATGTTTCCCTTTCTTCCTTCCATCCTTCCTTCCTTCTCTCTGTCTTTCCTTCCCTTCCTCCCTCTCTCTTTAAAAAAAAAAAAAAAAAAAAAAAAAAAGAGCTATGAAGATGTTATTCAAATACAGATAATGTAATCTTACGTAACACAAAGATTGTCTCATCTATGGAATAAATGTGTTTCTGAAAAGATGGGAAGTGTAACAAATTTAAATGTAATTGGAGAACTCACTGTTCCAAAGAATTCTTGGTGAAGCTTTCTCTAAAACGAACAATTTCACTATTTGGCTGAATTGGAATTTATAGATAATATCCATTTTCATAATTTTTCTAAATGTCAAGTGTCTTTTTCTCCTTTTATAAGGAAAGAGGGATAGAGAAATCATTTCTCTTTGTGTCATCTTCTCAGGTTAGACAGCATGAGCTGCTAGTTCTTGGGGTGAAAGGAGTCTTTCTTTATCACCAAGGTAAAGTTCCAAACTTAATCCACCTGGATTTGATTTTTGTATAAACTACGAAGTAGGCAATCAATATTTCCAATAAATGGTCCCAGCGCTGTTTATTAAATGGTTCATCTTTTCCCATCTGATCTGAAAAATCATCTATTACCAATTTTTCATGTTCACGTGAGCTTTTTTCCAGGTTTGCTATCTTGTTCCATGATCTTTTCCTATAACAGCATCACACTGTCTTGATTATTTCTGACTTTTAATAGTTCTTAATATTTGGTAAGAAAAGTATCCCATCTCATTCTTTTCCAAGATTATTTTAGTTACTCTAATTCCTTTGCCCTTGCATACAGAATTAAGAATAATCTTTTCAAGTTGTATTAAAAGTTCTGCTAAAAATGTATCATCTCTCTATATAAATTTGTGAAATTACTGACATCTTTATTATACCGTTTTCCTATTCATGAACATGGAATACTGCTACATTTATGTGTCCTTTCCAGTCATTCAAAAAACTTTAACTCTTGGGTACCATGCTTTGCATGGTTGAATTCCCACATAAATTATGTCTGCGAGCAGACAGAATGCCTTAAAACAGTGCTTCCTACCCCAAACTATGCCTTTTGACAAGGAAACTATCTTCTGCAAACCCTAAAATGAAAGGGGAAGAGAAGTAGGGAAGAAAGAGCCCTCAGGCCTCAACTGGAGCCTGAAGTCAGCCAAAACAAGTTGCAAGAATGCAGAGAGACAAGAACTGCTGGGAGGAGTAGAATTGGGGAAAAACATTTGGAAATATGATTTGGCATTAATTGAAGTAGGCAGAGTCATTCCTGACTACAGAGCAGCAGTCCTATTTCTATAAATATTCTCTAGGCTTATGCTATCCAGTATGGCAGTCACTAGCCATATTGTTTTTTAAATTAAAATTTAAATCCCTCAATAGCACCAACCATACTTCCAATGCTCAATAGACACTGGCAGTTTCAATGGCTATTCTATTGGATAGTGCAGATATTGGACATTTCCATCACTGTGGAAAATTCTGTTGGACAGTGGGCTTGGCGAATATCTGGAACAGAAAATAACAATAAAATTCACACTAGCACTGTATATATGTATTCACACTAGTACTGTATATATGTATCAAGAAAAAAAGTAACAATCCAAGAAAGCACTGTCCATCAGCACTATAATGGTTATACAAGTTATTTATAAAACTGACAATTCTACAACCATGAAAATAAATGAACCGCAGCTACATGTATTGACATAAGCACATCTAAAACATTCTGCTAGGTCCAATAAAGCAAGCCAAAGAAGAAAATGTATAGCATGATTCAGTTTATATATGTATTAGTTAGGGTTCTCTAGAGGAACAGAATCAACTGGGAACACTCGCAAATATAAAATTTATAAAAGTGTCTCATGTGACTGTGGGAACGCAGAGTCCAAAATCCGCAGGGCAGGCTGTGAAGCTGACGATTCCGATGGAGGGTTTGGATGAACTCCACAAGAGAGAATCGCCAGCTGAAGCAGGAAGAGAGGCTATCTCTTCTGAATCCTCCTTAAAAGGCTTCCAGTGATTAGATTAAGCATCTTTCATTGCAGAAGACACTCCCCTTGGCTGATTGCTGATGTGATCATGATTTAATGCTATGTAATGTCCTCATTGCAACAGACAGGCCAGCACTTGCCCAACCAGACAATTAGGTACCACCATTTGGCCAAGTTGACACATGAACCTGACCATGACAATATAAGTTAAAATAGGCAAGACTAAATAACATATTTTTAGGGATTTATTCATATGCCTGCTATGCTTTCCTGGCAAGGGCAGGATGTAAAATTGTGGAAAAAAAAAAAAGAAAAAGCAACAGCATAAATAGCCAGAAATTCAGCCTAGTGCCTTTCTCTGATGAGGAAGAGAAAGGAGATGAAATTGGGAGGAGTTACATGGAAAGTTTTAAAGGTACTGGTTATATTTTATATTTTTAACCTGGGGAGGTGGGGAGCCATGGGTATTCGCTTTATCCTTATCTTCAAACTCTTTATACAATTTAATAAACATTTTGTATATATGATGCATTGCATAATAAAATTTTAAAAGAATTATAAATTAATTATTTGCAAATTTTAAGATAAATAGTATATTATGGCTGATAAACCTAGCTATCATCTCTCTCTTCTCTCTCTCTCTCTCTAGTGTGTCTTAATAAAATACACGCGTACTTTAATAATGGGTATATTTATTTAAATGACATTTATACTTCTATAACATTACTGAAAGGAATTTAAGGAAGAAAATATTTAAAGTGTTTGCCATCATTTACTCCTTCAATGGCTATTTATTGAGTGACTCTTATATAACTATGAATCAAGTAAACTCTACACACTTATGATATACATCAGTGAACAAAGCAAAGATCCCGGGCATTGTAGAGCACATATTCTAGCTAGAGGGTGGGACATGGATGATGCCAAAAGATAGGGAGACTGTGAAAAAAAAAACTTAGTCATGAAATAAAAGTCTTTATTTTTGGTATCCAGATTTATCTGTAATTCAATCATTACTTCTACTCTTTCCCTTTACTGCAAATGTCCCTGCCTTTCCCCTCAGCCCATGAGCTCCTGGAAAGTGTAAACCATTGTATTTCCAGCATTTATCCATCCCAGTGAAGATTCAGAGTAAGTAGATGCTTAATGCACATTCATTAAATGAGAGACGATGGACATTTCTCCCAAGAGCGTCAAATGCTTTCGGGAGTAACTCATCTACGACCTACTAGGAGAAAGAACTTTTTTTTCAAAGCATCTGTAAATACAGCCTCTGCCTCTCATTCCGTAAGTGGAATGGCACACATGTACCGCTTGTTTCTGTCCTGCTAATTGTTAAATTAACAAGTTTATTTTTTTTAAAAACAGTACTTTATTAGTAAATTGTATTTTATTTTAGACACACCCATATTATATTAGGACACATATGTTTAAATAGGAGGGTAGGATTAGGAGGTCCAAGACTGCAGTCAGGCTAGGCCTCATGGAGAAGATGATATCTGAGTAAAGATTTGAAGGTGGCAAGAGAGAGAAAGCAAGTGGATTATCCAGGGTAAAGCTATTCCAGACAGAGGGGACAGCCAAAGCAAAGGACCTAAGATGGGACTATGCCTAGGGTATTTAGAGATTAGTTAGGAGGCTGCTGGGGCTGGAGTGGAGTTTGCAGGTGGCACTGAAATCACAGAGGTAATGGAGGGCCTTGACAGCTACAGCAAGTCTTCATCTTTTCCTTTGAGAGAGGAGAGAGGCATGGTGGTCTGATCTCATGCCAGGATCTGACTGTCGTGTTCAGAATAGACTGATAGGAGGCGACGGCAGACACAAGGGGCCCAGTGAGTAGCTTGTTATGGACAAGCTACTCATAACAACACATGGACACGTGGACCATCACCCTCCATGTGTTTCTGCGACCTGTGGCCGGTAGTATTCTATAGAGAACAATGGTTATTTAACCACGCTCCATTTTATTTTTGTCCTGCCCATATGTCAAGTAAGCAAATATATTAACAAGTGCCCTCAATCTTAGAATATGTGGGCAGTTGTATTTCAAATGTAAATTTCAGATGCCTTTACGTTTCGATAGATGTTTCTACGTTTTTTCGGACTTTAAAAATCTTCTTACAAGCTTATGGGATACCCACCCAATGGAATTAGGCAATTGCTGTAATGAATGTTATGGACAAATGTGGCAACAAGGAAAATCCTTAAGATGAAATGCTTGGTGAAAAAAAGCAAAAGGTAAAATTACGTATTTGTGGAGTATAATGTTATTATTATTTTTAATGGTGCATGATCTTCTAATTGGTTCAGCCAATGCTTACTCTGGGATCTCATCTCCTAAAACTTTTGCCCTTATTTTATTTTCTCCAGCCACGTTGACCTTTTGGCTGATGCTTATGTCTTTCAGGCATGTAAAAACCATCTTTGTACTGATGTTCCCTCTGCCTCCCTAGCCTTTATGACTGACTCCCTCGCCTCTGGCAGGGTAACCTTGTCTGGCCTTGACAGTTACATAGCAACCCCTGTCCCCTGGCACTTCCCATCATCTTCTTTGGGCTTGTTCATTCTGCTGCACTCATCAGCCCAAAGTACGCTTCCTTTTATTTATGTATTTGTGTACTGTCTCCCACCTGCCTCCCCTTCCAAATGGAGGGCAAACTCTACAAGGTCAGGGTGTTTGTCTCTGGCACACAGTAGGTACACACAGTGGGCCATTGTTGAATTGAAGTCTATTACAAAGGGCTGCTGTTTTCTATTGCTATCCTAATTATTGATGATATTTCCTATTATAGGTCCTATTACAGTGTGAATGAATCATGTGGAAGTTTTTTGAAGGCTGGAGGTAAAAAAAATATTTAAATCACATACATCAGAGAAGTTGGGATGAGGAGAGGGCCTCCACGTTAGTGCTTGAGGACGGCTGATACTAGTAGGCCTCAGGCAAGCAGGGACCTAATGCTGAAGGGTCAGGAGAGGCCAGGGAGGCCAGTTCCCTACTGACAGTGTGGGTTCTGGGAATATGGAGTTGACTAGAAATGTCGTTATCAGGTCAACTTCCAATCCTGGAAGGAGGTGCTGGGGTGACAAAGCAGAGGAGAAGAAGAACCTAAGGTTGAAGGAACCCCCAAATAGTTCCCAAGATCTCGACTGTGGTATGAAATGGCAGTCAGAGAGCAGATTCTAGAAGCAGGCATGGGAGAAATCACTGCAGGCTGTCTAGCCTCATGCTGAGTTTGCTAGTTCTAATAGCATATGACTTGTAGGTTAGGGATTTTAGGCAGGACTTACCTGTTATCCATAGCACAGTTTTGTATGCTGCTAAAATATAAAAATGCTCTTACAGGTTGGTAAATATCTACTTCTCCGGCCCCTTCCCTGGAATCTAGAGCTCAAGAGTTAACGCTTGGCAAGGCTTTTGGGACCCTTGTCTAGTACTCTAGCGAGTATCTGTCTTGATTGGCTGGGACTCTGTCATAGAGTTTGTTAAACGTTTTTATTATCACATCTGGTTTGCGAGGTGTACCACGAAAGGCTCTAAAAATTCCTGAGCAGGAAGCATGAGACATCTGATGTTTCTGATGTGAGGTCCAAGGTGGAAGGATTCCAAGAGCCTAGGATTGTGTTCAAAGACTTCCTAACTTCATTGACCTCTTGCCTGCCAGGAGAACTTTATCAATTGCACTTATTCAAGGTCTGTCCACTACTCCCAGGGAGCAGCAGGATCCCAAGGATTTTGTCCAATGGGCCTGAGCCTTGTCTGGCCCACAGAGCCCTTAGAGAATGGGAAAGAATTTGGTGTTAGATCTTACAAGTTTATGGGAGCTCAGCTTCAAAAGTTGGTCCAGAATATGTCAAAGTAGAGGCTCCTGGACACTGTAATTGAAAAGTGAGATGCGTAAATAGTATTTCACTCTCCACATTTGTGGATTCTCTTAAAATATCAAAACATACCCTATATATCCTTGCTCACAAAATAGCGATCTTTAGTCCATGATGAATGGTCATACATTCCAAATGAATGAGCTCTAAATGAATGAGATCATTGCAAAGCAATAGAATAGATTGTGTCCAGAAAAGTCAAAATAAGGAAGGAACATGGAGGTATTCAGACCCTATAGAGTCAGATGAGATTCACCAGGAAATGTTTCTAGAGAAAATCACAGAGATAAAGAGTCCATGCAGCTAAAATGTAGGATGTCCAGGCCTGGTGGAGGAGGGAGGGGCTGTCCCGTTCCTCGGATCACGAAGCCCACCCCAGCACAGGCGCTAAGCAAGCGTTTCAAGAAGCTGCAATCACTGAGATGCGCTAATAGTCATTTCCATTTTTTCTCTCTTAATTAGCCAAAAATAGAAACATTCTGATGGAAAAACTGGCCCCAATATTCAGCTCCATAGTTCCTCTAAGGCCGAATTTAGGGAAGCCAGTGAAGTCTCAGTTACCAGCTCCAGCGCCGGGGTTATGAGCACCAGGGCTCACTCACTGTCCCGGCAATGACGCATGCGCCCGCCACGGGTGTGCTGACGTGTGTGTGTGTGTGTGTGTGTGTGTGTGTGTGTGTGTGATGCAGGACCCGCCGGCCGAAACCCCACAGTGAGGTGCACCGCCCCCAGAACGGGTCCCAGCCTTTGAGGGGACCCCTCATGGGCCAGCTAAAGGTTACCATCTATTTTCAGTCCGCAGCTGCCTTTTTAAAATAGGTGCAGATGCGTTCACTAAAATGGAGACTTGAGTCAGAATCAACATCTACTAAACACACGGACCGTTTGGAGGAGGGATTTTTTCCCCTCAGCATACAATCCTTACTAAAGGCATTCCAAAAAAGAAATTGCTGTACAATCTTGCATTTAGTGAGGGGCAAGAAGCAGAAAATGACCATAAATCTTAGGGAGCCTGAAGAAAAATAAACACAGCTAATTTATTGGGGTCAATGTAGGTAGGAAGTTTTAGCTCAAAAACGGAGAGAGTATTCCCATATACCACATCCCTGGACACGTCCTGTGAGAGACACTCACCCTGCAGGACACACCTCAGCCCGAGCGCGCCCCCTAGCGTCTCCCGCAGAGCCACCCTGACTGCACCGCTACTGCCACCGTCTCTAAATAAGATTAGAAAATGCAGTGAAATGGTTTGTCTTTCCCAAACTAGACGCACAATCAATTCCACTGTGTTTCTTTTTTCGCTAGTTTAAAGCATTTTTCATCTGCCCAATATTTTTGTTTGCTAAACTTTTGCGGGATCCACTTGGTGATCAATTTGATTAAGCTGTGCAGGATCTGGCCAAGGTTTGGTTCCAGTTAACAATTGATTGCACAGGAGAAAGTTCTGAGCGACACATCCAACTGCAGATTGCTCCCTGGCTCCAAACTCTGGGGGCTGCTTGGTGCTGAGCAGGTCTGGTGATCCGTTAACATTCCAGCATCTCTGCTGATGCCCTAGCCTAGTGGAGTAGCAGTTAAAAATGTGACTTTTTCTTTTATTAATTTCCATTAGACTCAAGACTGCCTGAACTCAAATCCTAGCTCTGTCCTTTTGTAGCTCTGTGACCCCTGGCAAGATATTTAACCTAGGTGACCCATGTATGATATAGGGGTAGTCACAGGGTTTGTTATGGGGACCGCATTATATGCAAAGCACTTAACACATTGCTTGTTTGTGGGAAGCACCCAATAAATTTGAGCTGCTGTTATAATTAAACACTCGCCTTATTCCTCAAGAGCCGTTATAACCAGATCAAATCTGTAGGGAAAATGCTATTGACCACAAAGCTTACACTTTTCTATTTCTAAAATTGTATACTTAAAATGTGTATGCTTATTTAATTTATTAAATTAACTCGGAGATGGTGGATATTTGGTTTTTCTTCAGAAATGTTTATGGAGGGTGAAAGCACCATGACTTAAATTAATATTTATCAGCATTGTTGCATATTGTCTTGATCCCCAATACCTACTTTATGCATGTGTGAAACCAGAACACATAAAAGCAGAACTTAGACATTCCTGCCAAAGGAAGTGGATTGAAAGGAAGAGAAGCTGTCTTTGCAAGGAGAAAATTGTTCTATCTCTCAGCCAGTGTCAGAATGTGGAAATGTTTACAAAATGCTCATTAAAAGAAAAAGGGATTGCAAGATAGAAACAAAATCTGGTGCACAAGTTTACACTGGGGAGATAAGAAAGGCTAGGCCCCTATAGGGGATTTTGTTATCCAATTACTGCAACCTGACTTTTGGGGGGAGAGGAAGAGTGGTAGGGGGAGGGAGAGAAATGTCTCATGACTCCAATGACATGAGGCATTTACACTCTGCAAGATAAAAGTGCCACTTAGAGCCCAGGAGAGCTAAACCTTCCTGGGTCGGGCTGGGGGCTCAAGCAGAGTCATGGGTTCTCGGGCCCTGAAGCTGTGTGCTCTTTTCTGCCTGGTGGCTCACTCGGTTTCTGGCAGCCCCATCATGAGCCTGGAGCAGTCGCCTCTGGAAGAAGATATGCCTCTCTTCGATGATGTCTTCTCAGAACAAGATGGTGTCGACTTTAATACGCTGCTGCAGAGCATGAAGAATGAGTTTCTCAAGACATTGAACCTGTCTGACATCCCTGCACAGGATTCAGCCAAGGTTGACCCACCAGAGTACATGTTGGAACTCTACAACAAATTCGCAACCGATCGGACCTCCATGCCCTCTGCCAATATCATTAGGAGTTTCAAAAATGAAGGTAAGTTTACATTTTCACTAGCGAAATTTTATTTGGATTTTTCTCATAAGAAGTGATAAGTAGATTTGCGATGCATGGGCACACTGTACGCAGTCAATGCATCTGTCTAAGGGGATGTAGATATAACACACATTTTGGTCTATACCATTTATATGGTTATTTCAGAACCCCCAAAATGTATTAAAACGTCTTTTAATCCAAAGCTGTGACACACCTACTGTTCTGACATCAAAGTGAGGCCTCTTAAAAGTCTTAATTTGGACCCTAAGTAACATAGAAAATTAATGTTGCTATACCTTTCTCTGTTATTTTCCGGGTAGGCCTTTTGGCTTTCAATTAACTACAAAATTTGTGAACTTATGCTTAGAATGAGAATTATAAGAACTCAGACAAAAACCAAACCAAAACAAAACTAGAAAACTGTGGTTTGTGTTTTGCTCAAACCTTGAATGAATTCCCATTTTGTGATCTTATTTATGAAATGTTCAAACTGAATGAAAACTTACATTTTAGGAATTCTTTCAAAACTTTTGTTGTGGTTGATGGATCGTGTATATCCTCGAAGCACTGTTTATAGTTTCTAGGAAATACACATGACCCAGTTAGTGATCCAGTTTACCATTTCTGTGTCTTTATGAAGAACAATGCATAGACTTTAAAATATGGTGGGAAATATCTTTATATTCAGTAACTAAATATAATGAGATGGCAAGTAAATCCTTTGTTTAGTAGAGTGCTACTAAGTAAAAAAAAACCTATATATCTACGGTAGAGGTGCTAAATCTTTAATATTTACTAATTATGGTTTTGTAGTCATTCATCAGGTTTAAGAGAGTGTTTAGATTGATGTTGGCCAAATGTTCTTGAAAGCAGGAAAGGCAGTAGCAAAGAAGTAGCTCAGGATTTGGAATTTTGAGAGCTGGTTGACTTAGTAGTCAGGACACTTAGCTCAGGTTCTCTGAACTCAATTTCCTCATCTGTAAATTGGAAGTGAAGATGGTACCTACATCACTCAGCTGAGCAACTCCAAAGAGGTTACGGATCAAAAAGCACTCCATCTGCTATCAAGTGCTGGACAAACGCTAGTTATTATTAGTGAATTACTTAATATTCTAGTCATTGGAGTAAATGTCCAGTGGGTATTGCTTACTCCCTGAGATACCATTTACCTTTAAATTTCAATTGACTTCCAAAGTTTCTAATATTTAATAGCATATATCTAATGGAAATTGCAAGCTGAATTTACAGATCCCTTCTGGAGACTAGTGTAAATTGAAAATGAACCCCCTCCTTCTGTGGGAATCCTTTCTACGGCTTTTTAGCACCGGTCCCTGAGTGCCTGGCTCAAGGCGTGGGTAGGAGAAATGTGGCTCATGTCCCGAAAAATAAGAAGTTTTCATTTCTCACTTCTGCTGAGGAGGATTTGGATAATCCAAGTCAGGATGTGGAGTTTGCAGAGCTTGTTATTACTAATGATCAGTGAGGGCAGTAGCGCATCTGTCAATGGAAAACCTCTTTGCCCACAACTCTGTCAGGTAGGTGGAAAAGCACAGCCCCCAGGCTCAGAGTCCTACCCTGGACTGTCTTGTTGGCTGCTATTGTTTCTTTTCTGACTCTTTGGATCTGCTCAGGGCAGTTCCCCTAAAAGGCAAAGAAAAAAAATCTTCAAACCTAACTGGGCTGGGGGAAATAAGTGCTGACCTCCAAGGTAGGAAAAGCATGCCTCCAATTTCTAGCACTGCCCGTTCTCACCTTGTATCTTGAGCAAGCCAGTTCTCTGTATTGAGGCTCAGATTCTTCCCCTGTAAAATGAACAAGGTAAAACTATCTGCATCATGGGGGTCATTGTAATAGTTAAATAAGACAATGTTTGCAGAGTACCTGGCATGTTAAATTTGATCAGTAGACATTAATTATTAATTTCCTTTTCCTGAAATGTCACTCCTCCACTTATTACTTACTCCATTAGCTCCCGTACAGAACTTCACAGTGAATTTATTCTTTTAACAGCATTATATGGATATGTGGCATACAATACAGTATACATATTTCAAGTATACAATTTGATAGATTTTGTCATACATAAAGACCCAGTAAAATCATCACCACAGTCAAGATAATGAATAAATCCATCACCACCAGCGGTTTCCTCACATGCCTTTGTAATCCCTTTCTCCCACCACAGTGAATTTTTTTGCCAAAAGTATGCAAGTTCTTTCTTCTTCTTTTTTTTTTTTTTTTTAACTTTTTTATTGTACACTATAACATACATACAAAACAAAGAAAGAAAAAAGCAATAGTTTTCAAAGCACTCCTCAACAAGTAGTTACAGGACAGATCCCAGAGTTTGTCATGGGCTACCATACGATCCTCTCAGATTTTCCCTTCCAGCTGCTCCAGAATATAGGAGGCTAGCGGCCTTGAATATATTTTTTATCATCACAATTGACTTTTTTTCCTTCTTTTTTCGTGAAAAATAACATATGTACAAAAAAAAAACAATAAATTTCAAAACACTACCACAATTAGTTATAGAACAGATTTCAGAGTTCAGCATGGGTTACAATTCCACAATTTTAGGTTTTTACTGCTAGCTGCTCTAAGATACTGGAGACTAAAAGAAATATCAATTTAATCACAGTGAATTTTTAATCTGCACTTTTCTCACAAATGTGGCAACCAGCCTTCTGCCCCATCTTTGGTCTTCTCATATTTCCTGTCTAAAGGAAGTCAATCTCCTCCATTCTCATAGTGGAAAAAGGCTCCTAATTACTTCAGTTTCTTACCCAAGATCTTGATGATCCATTTAGGGCATATGTCATGCCCATTAGTCAATTTGGCTTGGTGCCCAGAATAATCAATTAATCCACATTTTTAAAGAATAGCCTTGGTTTAAAGCACTTAAGAATGGTGACTACCACCCAGATGATCACAATCTATTTGGGGAGATTCATGAATAAAATGAAAACCAAAATACAATAAATGGCAAGTGTCGAAGGAAAGATATAGAGAGTAAATGCCTAAGTGACTCGGAGGGGAGTGAACCTCCAAATAGGAAAGGGAGGGAGTTCTCCACAAAGAGGTGTCAGAGCTGGCCTTGCTGTGAAACTTGAACTTGATATGAGAGGAGAGGACTTTCCAAGGGTCAGAAGAACATATCCAAAGTTACAAAGTTACAGAATACAGCAAAGCAAAGAGGTATTTTGGAAAGTGGTGAAGAGATCAATATACTTGAAATGGGGGTAGGGGTGGGGGTGTTGCATATTCATTCAGTCATTCAACAAATATTAATTGAGTAGATGCAATGTTCCATGTCTTCTAGAAGATGAATGAGAGCTGGGCTGATCAAGAGGTCAAGACCTGGGTAGAGCTGGTCTTGAGAGCCAAGTTAATGAGTTTAAATTCATTTCATAGGCTTATATTTCCCAGTAGCAGTGTGTGAGATGATTTTAGGTGGTACTCAGAGCAAGCTGTCTTATTTAAATAATTATATAATTATTTAAATATTTATTTAAATTATTTAAATATTTATTTAAATAATATTAAATAATTATTTAAATTATTAATGTGACTTAGGAAAAAACACATGAATGAATGCCATTGCTTAGAAAAAGTCTGAAAGAGTTAGCAAATGCAAAAATAATCACATAGAGTTAAAGAAAAAGAGTAAAAGTCTCTATTTAGAACAGAAACCCAGCTGAAATCATGAAGATAATACACAATTGGGGAAATGCTGCCAAAGATGGTAAAGAATTCCTCGATTGATGATCCATGGCATCTTTGGGGTCATGGAATCCTTTAACAATCTGATAACAAATGCCAGATGTGATGTCAACAAGATAGCATTTGGAGATGTGCTGATAAGGTTAAAGGATCTTTTAAAAGGTATTTAATAAAGGGGTGCAAGGGTAGTTCAGTGGTAGAATTCTCACCTGCCATGTGAGAGACACGAGTTCAATTCCTGGTCCATGCGCTCCCCCTCCCCCACCCCAGAGGAAACAACAACAACAAACCAAAACAAACAAAAATTCAACAAATAGTGCTACATTAATGGGGTAATCATGTGGAAAAATAACAAAATGTGACCCCACCATACAGCATGCAAAAAAAGAAAGAAAAAGGTATTTAATAAAAATTCGTAAGTGCTTTGTTTGTGCCAAACTCGCATGTCAAGTGCTAGGGGTGCAAGACTAAGGCAACTAATGTGTACCCAAGTTTACTTTCTCCCATTCCCATAGACAACCACACCCCTCAAAATCCCCACACCCATGGGTCTACAGCTATCTTGATGGCCTAGTCAGGATATTTTGTCTAGAGCAGGAGTCAGCAAACTTTTTATGTAAAGGGCCAGACAAATAGTATATATTTTTAAGCATGGGGGTCCATGTGATTTCAGTGGTAATGATTTAACTCTGCCATTGTTGTGCAAAAGCAGGTATAGACAATACAGAAATGAATGGATGGGGCTGTATTCCAATAAAACTTCATTTTCAAAGCTGGGTATCAGGTTGGATTTGGCCTGTGGACCCTACTTTACCAACCCCTTGTCTAGATGGAGGTTTCTCAGAGAGACTGCTCCCCATCTAGCTAGGTGGGGACATCCATTCATTAAAAAATACAAGTATGAAAAGTCATAAGGTCTTCATTTCTGAAAAGCTTCAAGAAAAAAAGAGACTCACGCACTGTCCTATTTGACAGCTATTCACTGGTTAGAAAATTGGGGGCTTGCCCCCACAGTCTCCTCAGGCTCTCTCCTAATTCTGTAACACTGTGGCTGATAAGCTACTCAAGCAAGGCTGGGTGAGTTTTCTCCTATCCATTAGACAGCCATTCTCCATTTTAGTCTTGGCAGCTTAACTCAATTTAGCATTCTACCATTGACCTTTCAGTATTTTCTGTGTTAGGGAATGTCAGCATTGTGTTTGTTTTCTTTGATCTTCTCTCTGTATCAAGCTTCCTGTGTGGACAGGCCATCTTATTCCATAAATAAGCATCTGTTTTTCGTCTGAGACATACTGCAAATCTGACTTTTGTCTTTTTTCCAGATCTGTTTTCCCAACCAGCCAGTTTTCATGGGTTCCGAAAATATCCTCTCCTCTTCAACGTGTCCATCCCTCACCATGAAGAGGTCGTCATGGCTGAACTCAGACTGTACACCCTGGTGCAAAGAGACCGCATGATCTATGACGGCGTAGACCGGAAAATTACCATTTTTGAAGTACTAGAGAACAAAGGGGACGAGGAAGAGGAAGGAAACATGCTGGTTTTGGTGTCAGGGGACATCTATGGAACCAACAGTGAGTGGGAGACTTTTGATGTCACTGATGCCATCAGACGTTGGCAAAAATCAGGCTCATCCACCCACCAGCTGGAGGTCCACATTGAGAGCAGACTTGAAGAAGCCGAGGACACCAGCAGGGGACAAGTGGAAATAGACACCAGTGCTCGGAATAAGCACGTGCCTTTGCTCGTTGTGTTTTCTGATGACCAAAGCAGTGACAAGGAGAGGAAAGAGGAGCTCAATGAAATGATTGCACATGAGCAATTTCTGGAGCTGGATAACCTGGGCCTGGGTGGTTTTTCCAGCGGCCCTGGGGAAGAGGCTTTGCTGCAGATGAGGTCAAACATTATCTATGATTCTACTGCCCGAATTAGAAGGAATGCCAAGGGAAACTACTGCAAAAAGACCCCCCTCTACATCGACTTCAAGGAGATTGGATGGGACTCGTGGATCATTGCTCCTCCTGGATACGAAGCCTATGAGTGCCGAGGCGTTTGTAACTACCCCCTAGCCGAGCATCTTACACCCACAAAGCATGCGATTATCCAAGCCTTGGTCCACCTCAAGAATTCCCAGAAGGCTTCCAAAGCCTGCTGTGTGCCCACGAAGCTAGAACCCATCTCCATCTTGTATTTAGACAAAGGTGTCGTCACCTACAAGTTTAAATACGAAGGCATGGCCGTTTCTGAATGTGGCTGTAGATAGAAGGGGAGTCCTGTGGCTTATTTAATAACTGTAAATGTGTATATTTTGTGTTCCTATTTAATGAGATTATTTAAAATGAGGGTGTACAGATAACATAGGCCTGCTACCTTGGGAGAATGAACATGTCGGTTTGCTGCAGGAAATGCATATTTTGCTCAACAGTCTAGTCCTTTCCACTCAATATTTCTGCCTAGGGGGTGTTGTTTTGCAATTTATATGGAGGGTAAGTAGAGTGGGTCGGCCATTTGCTGTTATAGATGGCAATGTCAGAAAATGACAAATTAAAAGACGCACAGATTCATATTTTTTATCAATCAAAAGATACATATTTGTGTATGTATGTGTGTACATACATAAACTTATACATATCTTTTGATTTTCTCTATATAGGCAGATTATACTTATCTATGTACATGACTCACTCAAATGTGTATACATTAAAAGCCAACGGTTGCTCTCAATCATCTCTTCTCTGAGTAGGATTTATGTCAAGATAATCCACATCAGGAGTTTAGCCATCCTAGGAAATTTTGCATTTCCTAAATACATTGGGAAATGTACATGTAGCTTTTGTCAGTTGAGTTTCTGCCATTTCTCGGCCTGGTGAAGGAGGCTGCATGTTTGAATGATGGGTATTTGATACGGAAACAGAAACCAAATGGCTCCAGAGAGGTAATATGGGCCTTAGACGTACAACAGCAATGAATGAACTCGGGGCAGAGTCTGGCCAAGGAAGGAAAACACAAAGCAAGGTCACGTGTGTTGGCCTTTCCTGCTGCAGAGGGTACAGGAGGTGGGAGCTGCACATAGAGGAGGGGGAAAGAATACGATTTGCCATCCTTAGATGTGTTCGCAAAATTATACACAGTTCAAACCAGATAATGAAACCTTCCAGACAAAATAAAATTACTCCAGACCGAAGGGAGGAAATCAGAAGGGACCTGTTTGTTAGGCTATCCACTTAATATTTTTCTCTACTTCTTCATAGTTCTGCCTTGCCTCAGAACCTCTGCTTTGGCTCTTTTCTCTTTTTCCCTTTCTCGTTCTTCTTTGCCCTGTTGACTCGTATCCTTCTCCCATGCCTGGGTCACCGTCTTCATTGGACTCCGCCACCCATGCTGTGGGCTGGAAGGGGACGTGTGAAAGCATTTGCTCTTGAGAGGAAAGTGGTTAGTGTTCCAATTTCTAGATTTCCCCTACTCTTTAATTCAATTTGATTTGATTTTTTTTTTTTTTCCCATGGGCAGGCACCAGGAATCAAACCCAGGTCTTCGGCATGGCAGGCGAGAACTCTGCCTGCTGAGCCACCGTGGCCTGCCCTGATTTGATTTTAATAATACATTTCATGAAATATTTTGTCCATGAAAAACACTTAAGTAAAAGAATTAAAAAACAAAAGCAAATTTGAAACAATACAATTTAAGCAAACAAACAAATAGAAATACAAGCAAATGACTTGAAAGCTAAGTCTGAAATTTGGAATCTGGTTTCCTCCATGATAGAAACCACAGCCTCCCCATTCTGGGAACTGGCTATGATTAGCGGTCAGGATGTGTCACTGTGCCTGATAGGATTGGCCCCAGTTTAGGGGGCTGTGGTGGGAGGTGGGGGCGTGAACCTGCCCAGTGATCAGGAGGACTTGAGGCTGCATCTTAACCCGCATTCGGGATCACAGGCTCTGCTCAGGAAAAACCAGAAGCAAAGAAGAACCAAACATTTCCCAAATCACACATTGCACTGGGGAATGTGGGTCCCAGTGAATGCTTCTTTCAGAAATCTTGCCCTTTTTTTTTTTTTTTTAACCCAGGGAAACCTCAGCCTCCCTTTCAAAACACTTTAGATTTATAAACATATTGTACTAAGAAATAGAGGCAAAGAAAGCTATTTTGAAGGATTTTTTGCCTGTTTTTGACATCAGCTCTGTACCTCCATTGCTCACTTGTGTCCAGAAGGCAATCCCTGGGAATTTATTGCCCCCGGAACAGTAGAATTTCAACCACCAGTGTCTATACAGAAAATGACAATTTGAGATGGCCAAGCAACTCAGAATCATTCATTTATGTAATAACTTTCATATAAAATGGTCTGATTGTGCATGTGCATGTGTGTAACTGGCTTAGCCAAGCTTAGTAGCCTTCATGGAATGTGGTGCATCTTTTAAACTCCACGGTACACAATGTATACTCTACAGTACTTCTTAGCCTCTCTAAAGGACACTGTAATAGATATACGGTAAACCTTCGCTGGACGGGACAGCTCTGGTTAGATAAAAATCAAGCAAAATTGTATTTTTATGTCTAAAATATATGACAGTGGTATGCTGGTATATGTTTTAGAGCCGCCAATCTGGAAGGGAAACACACACATACACGAATGCTAACAGACGGAGTTAAGTGGTGTTAATAGTCCACCACAGCTTTTCAAGCCACTAATGTGATGTCAACCAGCTTGCAAAAGTCCTGAAAATTCACCTAACACTCGGTTCTCAGGAGGTGGGCAAGCTGGCATACCTCTGATACTAGCACACTAAAGGGATGGCAGCCCCTGCTTCCATCACGCCCTCCACCAGCTGGGTTAGGCTCCTGGGGAAAACTTGTGAGCATTTATTACCACTGCTTCACTGCAAAAAGAGCTGAAAATCTAAGCCAGCGATGACCAGGCTGCATAGCCCAGGTGTTTCTCCTTCCTCCAAAGTCTGGATGTAAAGCTGCATTTCGTTGGTCTTCCAGGTTTCTGTGGAAAGAGAGAGAGCCATGTTAGTTATTCGAATGTTACTAGTTGCCTTTTAAAATTTGTTTGGCTTTTTAAAATTTGTTGACTTTCTCCTTATAAGAAATGAAAAGAGATAAAAGTAACCTGCCTGCCTTCAGTCCACCTCCCACCAGGCCCTGTCAGCCCATCTGCAGCTCTCCTACATCACTGTATTACATTAAGCTCTGACATTGTCACAATCATAGGGAAGTAGAATTTACCAATGTCTTCACTGGTCATGGAAGGTCCGATATAGTCTTTTTATGCTTTTATGGCAGACTTATCATCATGGGAATTGAAAAAGCTAAATGACCCAGGAAAGAAATCAAAGCAGAGATACTTTGGCAGCCAACAATCAAACTATTCATGTGAAAGTTTCTAGGCTTCCTACTATTTATTGATATATTTATTTTTGTAATATAGTGTAGAATACCAAATATTTTATTTTTATGTTTATAATTCCCTCTTGGATAAAATATTCTTCTGTGCTCTTCAAATAGCATCCTTCCCCAGAGTATGGCTTATTTACAATGTATAGTCTGTATTTTCATCTCTCTCTCTTTTTGCATCCAAATTTCGTGGTATTTTAAAGACCTTTGCCGTAAGCTTGCCATAACTGTATATTTGTGTCTAGCAGGCATGCTGTGAGTGACTTGGAATATTTACTGATTTGTAAATAGTACAGTTTTAACTGAAGTGTAGGCATCACCGAAGACATTTAATCAATAAACTACCATGTTGTTCTATAAGCTGGCATTGCCATTTTAATTATAGTCCTTAAAAATTCAGGCAGGACATAGCCCATAAAAGGCAAGTGTTGTCAGGTTCTGAGGGAGTTTAATTGCTGCTCAGTGAACTCAGGCAAACCCAGGGTCTTTTCATCCCCCAAAGTAAGAGCTGCCCCCTCTAACTATATCTGTTGCCTTCGTTTACCCATCAATTGAGAGATTCAATGAGGCAAATCCATTTGTATTTGCCAATAACTTTACAAATGTCAAAAATGTTAATGAGTGGTTCCCAAAAAGGTCAGCCCCAAAGTGCCTGGTTCTTTCCTTGTGTATAATTTTTGACCTGGGAAATTAATGGAAAAAACCTTTTCTGGAACTGTTAGTAAATGTTTGGCATTCTTGGACTCTATATTCTTCAAGAAAAAGATGCTTCCACGTAAAAGGATTTTAAATATTACTTCCTACTGGATTCGTCAACAGCTCACAAAGTTGAGCGATGTTTTGGAAAACCCGCTTGCCATTTGTAGCATGGAAAGGACGTTGCTCTTATGAGGCATTGTGGCTCTTTTCACAGAGTCAGCATTGGTTGTCCTCTGTCTTTCGCAGTTCTGCCAAGATTACATGTGATGAGAAAGGAAATGTTCTGCATTTTCTCACCCCCAAACAAGCACATTTAACTTCACACATTAGATGTAAGGAAAGTAGACAACACTATGCTATAGCAACCAAAAAAGGGGTGCTAGATGTGGAAATGTTTCCATAGATTAACAACCCCATCAAGGAATGACTGTTGGCTGTGGTCAGTCTGTTTCCATCACACACGAGCACTGATTTTGTGGACATCTGGCCCCATTGTACTGGGGAGTGGATGTGCTCGTGCCCACAAGGTCAGTTTCCACGACAGTGGGAAATCAGCTCAGATGTGGTCCCCGAATCAACTGAAGCATGTTCTTGTGCTTGTGTAAAGCATATTCATTATCTGCATCCAGATGTATGTAGTGATTACTAGACTAAAATGAACATGGAGATACACACATTTTACAGCGTGTTCATAAACCAAGTATGTACATGCAGAAAGTCATCTTGATAAATAAAGTGGACAAATTATTTTGGCAATAATAACGTGCAGGCTAATTTTTCCTTGAAATGAGAGCTGATTTTTTGCTTTTTTTTTCACAGTTTATCTAGATGGAATTAAACAAGTTTGGTCTTGTTACATTAATAGAGCATGATCTGAAGAATGGTAAGTTTTTTAAGCTTCTAAGTGGTCTTGATGGCACCTGGGATCCTGTTGTTACATGGGTCTTTCATTTTACATGACTGTGTAAACCCATAAATGCTGAGGACTTACATGGAAGATAGGACTTACATGGAAGATAGAACTGTCTCCTCTTTGAGCCAATTTCAACAACGTAGAAATATTTCTCTGAATTCTAAATAAAATATAATTACTTCTGGGAAAATATTCAGGCTAAGTTTCACTAAAATTTGTCATTAAACCTCATAGAAGGCATGGGAGGGGCCTTTAGAAGTTTTCCTCCAGCACTCCGCCAAAGGACTTATCAGCTTTTTCTGCTAATGTTAAGTAGAGAGAAGGGAACTCATTACTTTCTTAAGGATACCTATTGCATGTTTACAGGGCTCTGCCTCACTTCTACTCAGTTTAACAAGTCACTGTGGGAGAGACAAAGGTAAGCATAAGTTGTTGGAAAATTCTTCCTTTTGTGGAGCCCAAGTCCCACGTGGTATCCCTCAGGGCCCCCCAGTTCTTAACTCTTGGGGTTGCACACACATGTCTGATCTTTCACCTTTATGACTGTCATGTGCAGACAGCCCTCTTGTCCTCGTTAGGTCCACTGTTTCCCATTTCCTGATGGGGTGTGTATCTGAGGACATGCACAGACACAGCATGTTCTCTCAGCCAGCTGGAAATAGAAGAAGGCTGGCTAGTGCCTGGGCTAGATCTGCCCCTAAGGGGTAGCAGGCCTGGTGGGCAAATGGACCCTGTTGTGTGTTCTGGAAGGAAGTCCATTCCCATGGCAGAAGATGAGATTGGAGGTGCATGAAGACAATCCCACGGGACTAAACTTCCTTCCATCAGAAAACCAGCCTGAACTTCTTTAGATGGAAGCCTCCAGGTCCTGCCGAGCAGGCTGCATCTGGACAGTTGTCAGCAGGAGGCACAACCCTTGTCCCTGGATGAGAACTGAGAAGGCTGCGACAAGACGTCAGTCAGAGAGGAAAGGGAGCTGAGAATCCAAGATGGGGCTTAGTCTGGGGCTGGACTATTGAAGCCTGAAAAAGCCATTCTTAGGATGTGATTTTGAATTCTTCAGCGATCTGTTCTCTCTTCTGTAAAGAATTCCATTTACGGATGTCTCTCGCAGAGCAGCACCTGGAACCATGGTCTCCATGTGATCTGGCCAGAGCGTACTGACCCAGGACCCCCACTTCCCTTGCTCTGTACCGGGAGGGGGCCCTTCCGCCGGTGCAGCCTGGGCTCATATTGGGCAGATGCACAGCAAGTTAGTTATTTGGCAGGATAATTTGTTTACAAAGTAAGAGGGAAAAAAATATTTTCAAATTCCATATTACACATTCAAAAATATATTTCAGGTTCTACTAAGCTCCTGGTGTGAACTGATCTTTGTAGTGTTGCAGGAAAATAATTCCATGAGACTTGTTGCTGCATGTGACGTGAGTCACATGGGTGACAACCCACTTTCGAGGAGAAGTGGCCATTTGTAAATAAGAGGCCTATTTGGAGAAGGTGAGAGCTTGTTAACTTGGGTGGTTATAAATGGATTATGCGATTATCTCCGACTCACTCTCCCAAACTGTCAGTTTACAAGAAACAGTTCCTGCCCTCTCTTAACCTTCTCAGACCATTCACACAGATCCAAAGCAGCTCCTCTCCTCCCAAGAAGAGGGCCCAGAAACACACGGAAAATCCAGTTTGCTTTTACTCTTAAATATGATGCTGAGAATCTTAATTAAAATTTTAGGACACTCAATTCAAGTTAAGATTCTTTGATGGGCAACAGGAAACACCGTTCTGAAATCAGGATTCAGTAGAGAATTTTCACACATAGGACACTGGGCCGACTTCCCTGTACAGCACAGGGATCTTGTTGGAAAAGTCAGTCCTAACCCCTTATTTTTTTCTCCTGCCTAAAATGCATAACATAAACTGACTCATAATGAGAAATCTTCAGATGAATGGAGCTGAGAGCATTCTACAACATAGCTGTTCTGCACTCTAAAAATACTAATCAAAGAGACAAAGAAATATCGAGGAACTGTTACAGATTAAAGGATACTGAAAAACGTACAACTAAATGCAACGTATGATCATGGATTAGATCCTAGACTTGGAAAAAATGTGGTGGAAAGGACATTATATCTTCATTGTTAAGCTCACTGCTGAGCAGTCAACAGGGGGCCCAACTTTGGCAATTACACACTCTCAAATAACATTTATTTTTTTAAAGCTTCTTTAAGGTTATTGTTCTGTTTCTAAAGCTGTGAGAAGTTGTGCAGGAAGAAACTTTCCCCCAGTGCAGTGTGTAAGGGCAAGCTGGCAACCTTAAAAATGAGAACTTTGCCCAATAAGCAAACCTGATGAAAGGATCAGAGCGTGGCAAAGCTGACTTCAATAGATGAGCTGTAACAAAACATTTTCTGAAATAACCAAGCTCAGCACTCCATTCCCCAGAAAGAAGCCTGCTTTACAGGCAATAAACCATCTGTTTCAAGTGTTTAGAAAACGTATCTCCAGTCACTGGTAGTTTAAACTTCCTTATACCCCAGTTCAGTGTTTGATAAGGAAAGAGTGCTAACAGGATGGGAACTCAGTTACTATATTAAGAAACTCACTCAGAACAAAAACCAGCCCCTGTGCAGTTATTTTGTTTATGCTCCAGACCAATCTGTCTTAATAACATAATATTTACATGAGACCAGCTCCTGTTACATCTTTTGCTGCAACTGCCACATGTTCTGTTCGTTGTTTTTGGGTTTTTTTTTTCATTTAAAACCTGCAAAAGCAAAATTGCAGAATATACCTGATCGAGATGTAAATGTAGAATCACAACATAGCATGCCAACTCCCAAGAGCCAAGCCCACCTGCTTTGTGCAGTTTGTGATCAGGTATCAGGTTTCCAAATAATATAATTCTTTTTTGTTTTCAGTATAAATATGCCCCAAATATTGCATGGAGCATATATATCTTAAAAACTATTTGTTCTTTGTCTGAAATTCAAATTTAATTGGGCATCCTGTATTTTTCTTTGCTAAATCTGGTACCCTTAGTCAGTTACTGCTTAAAAGGGTTGCTTCAGTGGAAAAAGCCAGAGGAAAATCGAGCAATCTCCTCTCCATTCTCAAAAGGACTAGTCATAGAATCACAAGTCAAACCTGCCAGCAGGGTTCACTGTTGAAAGACAGCTTTGAGATCTGAGGTTGAAATCCACTTGAAGTGGTACCTGGTATTAGAACCCAACAGCACTGCTACCTGAAAGACATCATTACCCCACTTTACATATGCAGAAACTCTGCTACAGGGCTAGCAGCCATACACCAAAAGTCATCAGGCCCGGAAGTGAAATTGGGATTTGAAGACAGGCACTCAAGCCCTTAGCCACTATGCCCTGTGCCCTTCTACTCAAAACTACAAAAAGCACTAAATGTTCACAGCCATTTTCCCATGAAATCCATTTGTCCACAAACTAGAACCCCCCAGCCCTTAAGGTGGAGATAGCAAGTGAGCCTCTCGCCTCAGGCCCTGGACCACTTGGGCCTCCCTTCACCTCTCCCCCAGGTCCCCTCTCACCTGCTGCTTTCCTTTCTTCTTCTGAGCCACGCTTCACTACTCCATCTTTGAGAATTTTCTCCTTGTGGGACAGCTGCTGAGTAAGGCCAGGGTCCCTCCGCCTGCCCTTTCTCAAAATGCAAGTCCCTTTAGGTTGAGAATTTGCTGGCAGTTCTGCCTAGAGACAAACATGGAGTGCTGGAAGGGATAGATGCAGGGCACACGCACAGGTTGCACAGGTTGACACCCTTATACAGTCCTCGAGGCAGACGTTTGATCTCTGAGTCTTCTATGCCCATCACAGGGCTGCCCAGAAGCTTCTCTCCATGCTTGGAACCTACATAGTGTTAGATGTCAGACCATATTCCACAGCCCAAAGAGGAATGGGGCTGACACTGCTGGCCTCACCACGCCCTAAAGAATCTGTGTCCTTGCAGACTAAGCTTTACCTACTGCTCCCCCGCCCCTGTTTCTTCCCCAAAATGCCTTTCTGTCTTCCTTAACCCCCATAGTTCACCAGGTGAGCTATGACAAATGAGTTAGCATAAGAACAGGAATTTATTATCTCACAGTTTTGGAGGCCACAAGAAGTGTCAGTAGGGCAGTGCTTTTTCCATGAAGTCTGCAATGTTCTGGAGCTATTTTACTGAAATTCTCAGGGTCCTTTGGCTTGTATCTCTGCCCAGGTCACATGGTCTTCTCCTGTAGCTTTCTCTGATGTCTTCTGGCTTCTCCTTATAAGGTCTCTAGTAATACTGATAAATACCCACCCTAATTCATTTTGGCCACACCTAAATAGGATCCACACCTTAATGATAATGCATCTTCAAAGGGTCCTATTTCCAAAGGGGGTGGAACTCTCAGGACCATAGATTAAGATTAAAGGCATGTCTTCTGTTGGGGTACATGATTCAATCTACCACAATCCCCACTGCAGAATAGGCATTTTCCTCAGAGAAAATTTTCCTTTCCTCAGAGTTTCTCCAGTTCAGAACCCTGGCAAGCTTATTCTCAAAGGTTCTCTTTTTCTTGTTGACTTTGTCTACTTTAGATTTTGTTGGTTATATTCATAGAAGTGAAATTTCTGTAGAAGAGGCTAGGCACGTTTAAAATAGATAATTATGATGGATACTAACAAATTGCTCTCCAAAAGATTACACCAGATTACATTGTGTTGGCTGTATATAAGTGTGCTATTTCTATACAATTTCTAATATTGAACACTTTTCTTCAGGGATACCAAATAAAATGTCATTAACTATTTTTTTGTATGCTGTATGGTGGGGTCACATTTCATTATTTTTTCCATGTGAGTATCCCCTTATTGCAGCATCATTTGTGGAATTTTTGTTTGTTTGTTTTTTATTTTTCTTGTTTGCTTGTTTGTTTGGGAGTAAGTGCATGGACTAGGAATTGAACCCAGGTCTCCCACATGGCAGGTGAGAATTTTACCACTGAACTCCCCTCATACCCCCCAGTCATTGAAATTTCTTTAATGATGGCTGAGTTTTCATATATTTCTTGGCTAATTCTCTTTATTCGATGAATTGACTTTTCATGTCTTTCATCCATTGTTCCTATTTTTCTAATTGATTTGTTGGAATTCTACACATAATGCACAATTAACTCTTTGTTATATGTTTTCAATAGCTTTCTAAGTTTATCACTTATCTTTTTTTTTTTGCATGGGCAGGCACCAGGAATCGAACCTGGGTCTCCGGCATGGCAAGCGAGAATTCTGCCATTGAACCACCATCGCACCACACTATCGTTTTTCTTCTGAACACATTTTTAATATTGCATTTTGCTGGCCAATTTTTTGAGCTTTTTCTTTCATAGTGTCTTGGTTTTTGGTATCACGCTTAGAAATGACTTCTCTGCCTCAAAATTATTAAAATGTCTGTCAGCAAAAGAACTGTCATTTTTGGCATAGCCTAGTGAAACAGCCTTCCAATCAGACTCTGAACATCTACCCACATCACTTCTTCACAATCAGAGGGATGTGCAAAAAATAAATCTGATGATGCCATCCCTTTGCTTAAGCCTTTCACCAGATTCTTTTTGCTCCTGGGATAAAATCTAAGAGGGCTTCACGTAGCCTATCAGGTTGGGTTAGCAGAACCCCTCAGTGCCTCTCCAGCTTCAGTCCATGCTGCTCTCTCCCTCACTCTACCTTCTAAACACCTTAGCCTTTCTTCTGGTACTTAAATGTGCCAAATCCCCAGCTTCCCTGGTGCCCTCCTCAAGATATCTTTTTTTGCAAGGAACAGTCTTTCCTCTTCTCTTCACTTAACTGTCTACTCACTCTTCAGCCTACATGTTCCCCATCTACTGAGCCTCTTTGTCCAGTTGTCCTCAAATTTCAAATTTTACATAACATATAAACAAGGAGAACTCATCATGCATAAACTTTTTTTCTCCCACTTTAAATTTACCTACCCATGCATAAACTTTTAAATTTACCTACCCATGCATAAATTTTTTTTTTTTTACGTGGGCAGGCACCAGGAATTGAACCCAGGTCCTCGGGCATGGCAGGCAAGCACTCTTACCTGCTGAGCCACTGTGGGCCGCCCCCCCCCCCCGCCATGCATAAACTTTAACAGTGTTATAATTTTTCTTATCACTCTTAGGAAGCAGAAAGTTCCACAGTCACTTTAAAGTGGTCACAAACACAAGTTCACTTCATGGCTAAAAGTGCCCATGCCCAGTTAATCATGAACATTTCAAACTTAATTTGAACTGTATAAATTTATTTCCTCTCCCAGCTGGGGTCTCAGGTAAGCTGGCTGCTACACATAGGTCTTTATTCTCTTTACCCTGTGGCATTCTCTCTTCCTCCATAGCTTATTTCATCTCCATTTCTCACCCATCTAGTGTGGAAGCCAAGACACAGGTAAGAGGTAGAGGAAATAGGAAAGATTGTCCTAACTTCGACTATCTTATGCCAGTTTCATGGTCTCTAGGTCTGGAAGAAGTTTAGAGCTTTTCCTTGAAAATTCTTCTAAGAATTCTTTGAAAACCTCTAAATTTTGTAATTTCCTCCCACTCTGCTGTTTCTGTGACCCAAGAGCGAGTTCCTAACTCCTTTTGCATCAGGAGGCCACCTCAGCTTTTTCTGCACCAGTATCCCACCGTGCCTTTGTGCAGTCTGGTTACTTAACACTGTGTAACAGACCATTCCCAGGCAGTGGCTGGGAACTATAGCCATCATTTATTTTGTTCATGAATCTGGGAATTGACTGGGCCCAAGGAAGAGATCTTACCTTGGCCTCTCTTGTGTGGTTATCCCTCTGACAGTCGCTGTACTGTTGAGCATCTCAAAGCCTTACTCACTCACATGTCTGGCTCCTGGGCTGGAAGACCTGATGAGCTGGGGCTCTTTCTGTTCTCTTCATGCTTTCTCTCCACATGTCTACCTCAAAGTGTAACCAGATCTGATGGCAGAAGGCTGCCAGACATAGAGTCTGTGTTGGTTTAGAAGGATGTATGTTCCCTAGAAAAACCATGTTTTAATCTAAATCACATTTCTTAAAGACAGAATAATCCCTATTCAATACTGTATGTTTGAATCTGTAGTTAGGTCATCTCCCTGGAGATGTAACCCAATGAAGAGTGGTTGTTAAGCTGGATTGGGGGAGATGTGTCTCCACCCATTTGGGTGGGTCTTGAATAGTTTCTGGAGTTCTATAAAGGAGGAAACATTTTGGAGAACGAGAGAGATTCAGAGAGAGCAGAGCAGAACCACATAGCCATGAGAAGCAGAGTCCACCAGCCAGCGACCTTTGGAGATGAGGAAGGAAAATGTCTCCCAGGGAGCTTCATGAAACAGGAAGCCAGGAGAAGAAGCTAGCAGATGATGCCGTGTCCACCATGTGCCTTTCCAGATGAGAGAGGAATCTGACCATGTTCACCATGTGCCTTTCCAGATGAGAGAGACACTCTGACTGGGTTTGCCGTGTGCCCTTCCACTTGAGAAAGAAACCCTGAACTTCATTGGCTTCCTTGAATCAAGGTATCTTTTCCTGGATGCCTTAGATTGGGCATTTCTATAGACTTGCTTTAAGTGGACATTTTCTCAGCCTTAGAACTGTAAACTAGCAACCTATTAAATTCTCCTTTTTAAAAGCCATTCCATTTCTGGTATATTGCATTGCGGCAGTTAGCAAACTAGAACAGAGTCTTCAGAGGGAGAGCCAGGCAGACACAGTGTTACCTTTTATTTTCTAACCTGAAAAGTCAGGCAGCATGACTTGTGCCATGTTCTTTTTTGCTAGGAGTGAGTCACTGAGGTCAACTCAGAATCAAGGGGAGTGGAATTGGACTCCACCTCTTGATGGGAAGTGTTGGTAATGTTTCAGACATCTTTTAAAACCACTGCCGATAGTGTCTAAGAAGTCTCTAAACTAACCCTCTCTCTTCTGTACATTGCCCATGCCCAGCACCTGGGAAACAGGCATGCATTTCTTGCCCTGACTAACTCTGTGAGTGCAAGTCAGTCCTTACTCAACATAACTTCTCTTCCTCACTCCTCCACCAGAGCAGGTCACCAGCCCAACTCTTGACTTCAAATTTCCTAGATGGGTTTTGACAAGAATTTTCCATGACCTTTCCCCAAAAGTAGGGGTCACATATCAAGCTCTCCAAGAAAATAACATTTGAAGCTAATCTTATTACACTCCTCCCCTTCCCATTAATTTCAACAATAAGAGCTTGGCTAAGTAAATGAACACATTAAAAAAGTGAATTAATGGCCAATTAAAAACAAGTTTTGAATAATATTCATAGGCTTGGCAAATATTTACCCAATAAGAAAATAATTTTTCTTAAATTATGTCAGATCATGGTAGGTTTTTAACAACTTGATGGCTTAAGATGATTAAATAAAAAGTTTAAGTTAGAGCTATAAGCCTCTTTTACTTCTCTTTCCTTATTAGTAATTGTTAATGCTGTATTTGGAGATATTGTTCTTTGGACAAATGAATCACAGAAAAATTAAGTAACAACTAAACTTATCTAATCCATCAATGGGAGAATTAATCACAAGATCTAGATATCTCAGGATTCAACTTCATATGTCCAAGGTGTTTTAGTGAAGTTTTGTCCTTGGATCTGCCTCATTTTTGTTTCAATGAGGCAGAAAATAAACCAAAGACAAACAAAGTCCAAAAACTTACTGATTTTATCAACTACATTTTGCGTTATTCTAACATTCACAAATGTATTTGAAGAGAAGCCAGAGTTTGACAAATAAACACTGCCAAAGCAATATTGTTTCATAAGCAGGGATCCACAAAATGTGGCTGCATGGCATTTGCTTGAGGAGTTGCAAAGTGCTTTTGAGACAACCCAGAACCTGGTGTTGAAAAGCTACATGCAGAGTTAAGTAAAGCTGAAGGCAGTGTGAGTTCACATGGCATGTACAGTAACCAAGTGCCATGATCCATCACTTTGAGGTTTGTGTTGTTTGTTTGCCATGGCAACTGCTTATCTTTGGTAGACGTTTTTGGATCCACAGCTGACACTTGAGGAAGTGTCTCTTCTTAACTGGCTTGACGGATGAAGACCAACTATGATAATTCAGCAACAGAGCAAAATGATATTATAGGTTTATTATATTTGAGATTTATTATATCTACTCCTTTGCTGGTCACACAGTGATGTCAAAAAGATGTTGGATGGAAAATACTGGGTACTCTGAACACCTGATATTCACCAATATGATGTTATGTGACCATCTAGAGCTAATTTGAAACTTTTAGAGGGATTACTGACAAACTTAAACGAGTAATAAGAAGACTGAATTGTTTTTGCCTCTAACCTTTGTGCCCTAACAAATTAGACCAACTTAGACTCTCAATGCCAGATTACAGTCCCTTCCACACCACTTCAAGCCTGGATGGCCATCTTGTCCTCTACTGCAGTCTGAGGCTTTGTCTTCTAAGACCATCAAAGGACCCCACAGTTCTCCTAGCATTCCCTAGAATAGGGATGGTGTCCTAGGGGCCAGGTAGTAACATAAATGAGAGAAGTGGCCTGGGGGCTGTGGTTTCCTGGAAGTTTCAGGCCCCAACTGGTGGCAGCAGCAACCATACAATTCCACATGATTGCTGCCACAATAGAGTTTAGGCCATGTGAGCCAGATCTTTCAATGAAAAATATATAGAGAGAGAGATCTGGAATTTCAATGTGAATTTTTTAATTTTATGATTTTGCTGTCTGATCCCAGAAGATGTTTTACTCTGGGAAGTACAAACAATGCATATCTGTGAGCCAAATTTGGCCTACAACCTACTTCTTTGTCCTCTCTGACCTTGAGGTCAATGGGAACACTGGGAGAGTCATATTCCTATTGGTGGGACTGTGGCTTTTCGAATCATAGTTCTGGCAATAGTATCCAGAACTGGAACGCTTCCTCTTGAGGCTCAACACCTCTGTTTAACTCTCAGCTGCCTCCGCTGGTTAAGGTGCATCAGGAGCTGGGTTAGGTGCCTCCTTATTCTCCAGTTCTGGGAATTTACCTCCGCCCCGGGCTCAAGGAAGAAACAGAACCCAATGGACCTAATAACACCTGTCCTTATCCTGGCATTGTTCCTACAGCTCAACAATACAATGGAACTTGCTTCAACAAGAAACATTCTTGAATCAATGGCTCTCATTGTGATGTGTAAACTTGTACAGTAATATAAACAATATATTTTATGAGTAATAAATGTATTTTACAAAACAAAATTGATGTTATGAGAATATTGTCTTTTCTTTACAATTTTGCACATCTCTTTTATGTCTGGAATAACAGAAGACAGTTGAATTCCCCTATCTGCTTCTTATTCAATTAGTCCTTTATGAAATATTGCTTTGGTTGAATTATATGAAGGAAATTTGGCCTCAGACCAATTTGTAGTTGAAAGAAGGAGACATATTTTAATAACTCTTTCAAATAATTCTAGATGTTCTTTTTAATACTATATTAAAACTCATCTAGTAATAGTTTTTTAAATATCTGTTTCTGTGAGAGAGGAGCTTTCATTTTTCTCACCTGACAAGTCAGTAAACTCAGGGATAGAGAGGAAAAGTTACTTTGTAAAGTAAAATAGCCAGTGAGTGGCAAAGCTGGGATTTAAACCCAGTGCTCCAGCACCCAGGTTTCTTAAATATCATTTGTAAATATTCAATTCCACAGTCACAATGTGGAATCTTAAACCATAATCAAGGAACCTTTTGAATTCAGTTACATTAAAATCCATTGGTCTTATTATACTTCTAATGGATATTTTACCCAAGCATGATCATTTAACATCACACATTTGTCATTTTGAAAATATCTGTTCACAGATTTTCTAAATGTTGATCATTTCATTATGTAGTATCATCACATATCAAGTAACCTCTGGAAAACCCCACTCTACACTTCATGAGAGAATGAGAGTGATAAAAGCAAATGATGTCTTGATATTATTATTATTAAAACAGTCCTGACTTCTACAAACTGTTTTGACCTCCATTGTACTGAAAAGAGCTCTTTCCTAGAAATATGTACATTTCGGTTCTACTTCAGGTTCTGCTACTAACCAGCATTCAGAAAGTCTCTTTTTGTCTCAATGACTCAGCATTCTTAACTGCAAAATAGAAGTTTTGAATTAGTCTGTGCCAATGGCGTACCACTGGCATTTGAGGCAGAAAAAAGTCATTGCTGTGAGGGACCATCCCTCATATTATAAGACATTTAATATCCCGGGAGTCACCCACTAAATACAAGCAGCCCACACCCCATCCTCAGTCATAGCAAACCTAGTATTTTTGAGAGAACCCTTTAGGTGGCTCTTTCTTGCCTCTAGTTGAGACCTATAGGACTAAATGAACCTTAAGTTGCTTTTCTATCTGGAAGCTAATTCTATTAAAATGTGGGAGAACTTTCTATTTAGTTGGATGCATTTTGAATTTCCTTTTGGCTCTGTGTGTATTGACTTAGGTGTTTTAGACATTCCTAAACATTTCTGATTTGTACAAATGTTTGTGACCACTTTGGTCTAATGACATGGAAAATAGCAAAGTTAGAAGAGTTGGAGGTGGGGGTAGGAAGGGAGAACTAGAAATAGAAAAAACTCACATTCTCCTGGCCACATTTCTACAAATGAAAGGATTCTTGAAATCTTTAATAGTTGATAGGTTTTGCATATTCACTTATGCCCACTTTTTCAGATGACCAGAGGTATGGAAAAGAAGAACTAAGTATTCTCTAGACCACTGTGCTTTGGAGAACCCATAAAGCCGTGTGTGATAATTTGAAGTTTTACGGACCCCAGAAGATCATGTTCTTAAAGCTAACCCATTCCTGTGGGTGTAAAACTATTGTGGGGAGGACCTTTTGATTAGGTTATTTCCACTGAGGTGTGCTGCAGGTGGGCCCTAATCCTTTTACTGGAGTCCTGTGATGCACACAAATACTTGGAAAGCCTGGTCTGAAACTGCATTCTTTCTCCTACAGAGACAGGCCAATAATGGATATCCCAGGATTTTCAGCTTTGCAATTACCACAGAGAAGAAAATCCCAGATTAAAAAGAGACAATCCTTGACTAGACTTTTCCCACAGCAAGCATTTGAAAAGATTTGGAGGTGAAGCTTTGAGGAGGACTGCTGCTATGAAATTCAGCAGATCACACAAAGGTTTCATCTTCTTTCTTTTCCTCCTCCAGAAAAAAAAGAGATTACTTTACATTTATGCATTCTCCTTCTGGGCTCTAAAAAATTTTTGCTTTCTTGTCACCAGAGAAGTGGTGTTATAGGGACATGAGAAAGCAAGGACATCTACCTCTTATTAATTGTGGACCTACCTGTGACTATCGTTCTGGCTGATTCATGGAGCTCTGAGAGAAAAATTCTGACAGATGTATATATTCCATCAGCATTGCAGAGATAAGGAAAAGGTGACCTCATGGTAAGGCTTCTCTGTGTTTGTGTGTCTCTGAATAAACACTCTCCAGTGGGGAATCCTAGTCTCTGGTTTTTATTTCTATTCTTAAGTGGCCCCAGCACTTAACCACTCTTTTGTCAAGATTCTACCAATCACTGATTTAAGTATCGGATAGGGAATAATAAACAAGATGATTTTGGGGTTTCTTTCAAGCCTGTAAATCTATAAATGTACGTATTTATAGAGCTGGAAATGGCTTCAGAATTGATCTAGTTCAACCCTCTTATTTCTGATGTGGAAACTGAGGCCAGAGAAATTGAATGGAGTTCCCAGGTCAGAAAGTACTTTCATAGCAGCACAGGCTTGAGAACTCCCGAGCCATAACTTTGTATCATTTACTCCAGGGATCTTCAAATTGAGGTCCTTGCACTCCCCTGAAGACATGTGGGTATGTGCACAAGCGCACAAAGTTTATAGAGACAACTTGAGCTAGAGCTTCAGTTTCATCCTAAGGCCAATATTTAAAACATAAATTTTCTGTCACTGGATTCCCAACTCCCAGAAGAGTAACTGCCATAGTAGGTAATCAGGAAATATTTATTGAATGCATGAGTAAATGAATGTTAAAAAATAAAATATGCCATCTCATCAGAAATTTTTACTTGTGATGGATTCTTCTGCCATTAGAGATATGTCAGTGGAAATATTTGAGGAAATTATGGTGGGTTAAACCTGGTATCTCATGAAGCAGGTATATTGTGGCCAGGTGCCTCACTAGAAATTCTTCCTATACATTACTAAAGCCTATTGTATTTTGAAATTGGATGAATAAGGAAATGGCCTCCTTTTTTCCCCTCTGGAGGACAATTCCCCCCATTCCCACCTGCCTGGATAATCCTTTGGCCTACCTTTTATTATCATTTCCCCAACCCCTGGCTAAATTAAATACTCTAGAAATATGGTTTATAAGACACTTCCCTTCTCTTTTGAAACATTCAACACACTCGATTAAGTCTACACAGCAAGGCCATATGGTTCCTTCATGGGGCACTGCCCCATGGAATCACACATTGCCTAGTATCCCCAGTGCCTTGGCCAGGGCATGGAACATGATAGGTTCTCAGTGAATGTGTTTAACTGAAATAGAATTGGATTTTCTCAACTACTTACAATAATGGTGACAGGCGCCAGGTGAGCCTGTCCCAGAATGGTGCTCACCTGTCAGGATGTCAGCTACTCCATCAAACTAATTACTAGACAATGTCTTCAGCTGCCCTTGTTCCAGGAGCTGAACAGCTGTCAATTCCTGACTCATATGATCCAGTGTCCACTCACTATAGATCAGGCTATTTTCCCAACCCTTACCCCCAGAGTCACTTTATTTCCTGGTCACAAGATATTGGAGTCCAACAAGGAAGTTACCAGTCATCTAGATAAGAAATGAAAAGACTTGGTCTGAGCCAGTATGTCTTCTTGAGGAGGGATGGATAGATTCAAGAGACATTTTCATAAATAGAATTGCCTGAGCTTGGTGAAGGAGTGGATGTGATGGGAACAGAGGACCAGACATGGTGATGCCTAGATGATTCAGTATTTTCTAGCTTGGGTGAGTGCTGAATGGTGACACAAAGAATGCAGATGAAAGAGAGGAAAATCAAGAATCCCAACTTGAAAATACCGAGGGTGAGATACCCACATTTGCAGGTGAATGCTTCCATCAATTAGAAATATGAATGTGGAAATGGGTCAGGACTGGAGACCAACACTTTGAAACTGGAAGGTGTCTTTGGTCTGCAGATTGCCACCAAAAGTCTGTCCTGCTCACTCTCAGCTACCCATCTCTCTACCCAAGATTTCAGGATAGAGAGCCACCCTTCTCTTAGATCCACCCTCAATAGGTTGCTGTTGTGCCTGTGGCCTTTGGGCCAACATGACAAAGATAGGACAGTGCCAGTGGCAACTTCAACGGGAAGCATGGTTTAAAACAATGGAATTGCCTCAACCCTAGTGAAAGACTCACCACTGAGCATGATCAAAGAGGAGATAATGACTCCAGCATTATCAGTTGAAGCTGTATTGGTGATGGTTTGGGAGGTAAAGCATATTGGTGAAAATGCAATAGAAGCATATGGGAATTTGTAAATCTTGATAGAAAAACGGAAACTTGTAAACCACTTTATAGAATTACATGTATCAAATGAGATAGATCTGTGATGTGTGGTGTGGTTATATAGAAATAGATTTATTTTGTCCTCATTCTGTAAGAGATGCTACTTGGTTTGCCCCCCTGGATACTTGGCCAGGTGTCCACTCTTTTGGCTTTTTCTTCCTCCTTCTCATTGACTGAACTTAAACAGATCCTTGACATCCCTCTCCATTTCATCCTATTTTATCAGCCCCTGTAAGTTCCACCCCAGTGTCCATCTGCTATGGATCCCTGGTCCATGAGTCCCTGGCTTATATTCTCAACTTGCCTTGTCTCCCTGTCCTTTTGGCTCATCCACAAGGTAAAGCTCCAAATTTTGATTTATTATCTTGATTTATCTTAGCTGCTGTCTTCTACATTCTTGTCCTTGGACAGTGTAAGAGAAAACCACAAAGTCATGGAGATTGATGTAGACAGGACCACAAGACTGTCCAACAATCCTTCCAACTCTCATCAGCCATCTCTGCCTTCCATTTAAGTAAATATTCCAGACCCTTATCTCTCTATTCATGCATGGGTCCTCTGGTCCTCCTTGTGGTTCCGTTTATTCTGGCAGCTTCACCCATAGAAAATCTATGAATGCACAGAGCACAGGTGTGCACAGCTGAGAGTAAGAATCAAATTGTTATACCTAAGACCATGGTCTGCTCCAGTCGGAAGTGATGTGGCATGACTAAAAATTATTAAGATCAAAATTAAAATAATAATTCACACGTACTAAGTTCCATAAAGTGCTAAGCACTGTTCTGAGAGCCTCACCTCATTTAATCCTCATGGAACATCATGGACAAGTAGGTAAAAGCAAATCCCTGTTCATCCCTGCTTCTTTGCTCATTGACTCCCAACTTAGTTCACATACCCCTTTGTGGCTCATGATTGGTCTGAACAAGTCACAATGTCCTGCTCTGCTTTGCTAGATATTCACTTTCCCACCTGCCTTTATAGAAAGGAAGAACCATGTGACTCCAAGCAATGGGAAGTCCTCTGGAAAAGCTTCTTTTTCCAGATGATAGGATAGAGCCTCATAAAAGAGAAGTCTCTGCTCCTTGCCTTTGGATGTGGTCAAGTGGCCTTTGGAGATGGTCATCTTGGAAGCATGAGGTGACTAGTGTGAGATAAGCTAAAAGGCTGAAGATGGTGAGGGAGGGCAGGCAGGGGAAGACCCTGGACCCCTGTGATATCATGGAGTTGCCCCCCCCCCCCATATCTGTACCACAAACCTCAAATTTATTATTAGAAGAGTGTGGTAACTTGAGTTACATATCACAAATTTAGATAAATTTTTTGTCTTAATATGCATTCCTGTAGATATGAAGTTATTGTAAATAAAGTCTCTTGTAGATGTTATCTTTGGTTAACTTGTGGCCCTATTGAATGAGGTTGTATTAATCTGAATTCCTGGAGTCCTTTATAAGCAGAACAAATTCAGAAAAAAATTAAAGTTATGGAAAGGAGCCAGAAGTCAGCGGGAACCTGGAAGGAAAAAGAGAAGATATCACCATATGACCATGTCACAGAAAAGCCAAGGAACCCAAGGATTTCTGGCCATGAAATTCATTTCAGGCTCTGAAACCATGAACCAATAAACTCCTGTTGTTTAAGCCAACACCATTTCATTGTATTTGTGATAACAGTCTAGCAGAACTAAGACAGAGAGATAATTACACGTCTTCATTGTCTGGGTCACTTCATTGTTTGGCTGCATCTATCATTTGCAGCCAAACACTTTTTAACAGAATCAAGCAATTACCATTCTTAGCCCCCTTTTGTGAAAGACACTGAAACTTGAAGAAGGCTTTCCTAAGGTTGTGTGGAGAAGGAAACAGTCTTTGAACACATGCAGCCTGACTCCAGGTCTGCTCAGCCAGCTCTACCTGTGTCTGCCAGGTCTCTAGAAGTTTGTGATACAGAGTTGGAGCATGAGCAGAAAAATGGAGGACAATGTAAAGGGGAATGATAAGAAAAGGACCAAGTGAGAAAGGCTAGAGTAATATACTGAGTAAAGAGATGGGAAAGAAAAGTAGGGGGGGAGCCAAGGTTAAATATCCAAATAAATTGAGCATCTGGGCTGAGGGCAGGGAAAGTGATTATTCATTTTTCTTCATGAGCAGGCTCTGGAAAATGAACCCAGGTCTTCAGCATGATAGGTGAGAATTCTAACACTAAGGTACCCTTGCACCACCAAGGAGAGTGATTTTTAGGCTTAAGACTTCCATAAATGTGGAGTGTAAAAGGCTTGGAGATATTGAAAGTGCTACTGGAGGTGTTACAAAAGACAGAATGAAACTACTGAAATTCATCTCTGCATGTTTGAATGAGATGCTCTATGGAGACTGGAGATGGCACCCAGAGGCTGGGCCACATGGGCTCAGAGCCAGAGGTCACTATGAAATGATCAGGTCCCCATGGCTTCTATAAAGCAGATAAACTTTTTATATATTTTTTGGTATGTCTTAGTTTCCCAGGGCTGCTATGATAAATACCACACAATGAGTTTGGGTTAAACAACAGTAATTTATTGGCTCACAGTTTTTGAGGTTGTAAGTCCAAAATCAAGATGTTTTTAAGACCATGTTTCTCAAAAGCCTATAGCAGTCTGTTCTAGTTTGCTAGCTGCCAGAATGCAACACACCAGAGACGGATTGGCTTTTAATAAAAGGGGATTTATTTCATTAGCTCTTCAGAGGAAAGGCAGCTAACTTTCAACTGAGGTTCTTACTTACGTGGGAAGGCACAGGGTGGTCTCTGCTGGCCTTCTCTCCAGGGCTCTGGGTTCCAACAACTTTCTCCATGGTGATTCCTTTCTGCATCTCCAAAGGCCCAGGTTGAGCTGCAAATGCTGAGATGAGGTATGCTGAGCTGCCTGGGCTGTGCTACATTGAGCTCTCTCATTTAAGCACCAACCAATTAAGTCAAACATCATTCATTGCAGCAGGCATGCCTCCTAGCTGACTGCATCAGCAACAGATGAAGTTCACATACCATTGGCTCATGTCCACAGTAACAGAACTAGGTGCCTTCACCTGGCCAAGTGGACAACTGAATCTAACTACCACACAGTCCATCAATCCTCCAACACATGGCCATCTCTCTCCTTTGTCTGCTTGTTCCTCTAGTTTCTGCTTCTATTTCTGTGTCCAATTTCTTGTGCTTACAAGGACTTTAGCCATACTGAATTAAGGGCCATCTTCATTCAGTTTGGGCAAAACTTAGCAAACAATAGCATTTTCAAAGGTCCTATTTATACCTATGTACAAGTGAATTCACACCCACAGGACCAGGAGTGAGAACTTGAACTTCTCTTTATGGGGGACATGAGTCAATCCCCAACGAGGTGGTAATCCATTCTCCAAATTCCAGCTACCCCACTGCAGAGCAGAATGGAGAGAGACAAGAACACAGGCTCGCATAAAGAAAAGGATAAGAAACAGCTGGCAGCAGATAAATGTGCAGAATTTTCATTAAAGAAAAGTAAAATTCTTACATTTCAGATTTGCACCAATCTGCTCAGCAGCAGATTTTTAAAAGTCAGAATTGGAACTGTGGAAATACACCTGATGATGACTCTTCAGAGATGTGAACTTTGAACAGTGAGTATAAATCCCCAATCTTGCAAACTTTCATTTAAATCCATTCTCTTTTACCCCCTTTTGGGACTTGGTTCCTTTAATTCTGCCATCCAGATTGATTGCATTTCCTGAGCATGCCTCTCTACTCCACAGGTCATTTTCTCAGCCTGGAACCCCTTTTTCCTCTTTCTCTGAATCCCACTTTGACCAATTCCTCCTCACTGTGAGACTACTGTCCCAACATCACCTTTTTCAAGGAGCTCCCCTCACATTTGTTGTTGGTTGCTCCTTATTTTGTGTAATTGCCAGTATTATAGCACTTATCCTACTAGTTTAAAAATGTCTACTTACTACGGGAAAGGCTGTATTTTTAATAATTGATCTTCCTACCTACCTGAAACTACTGGTGTTCCCGTCATCAGAATGTTCCCAGGATCTCTGTTGTTTTCAGATCCCTGCTTATTCTCTAGCAGAGTGCACTATTCTTTCTTTAATAACATTAATCACAATCTCATGTTCTTTTCTTCATTTGTTTTCTTATATTTTTCCCTCTCTCCTCCTCTGGAAGGTACATTTTGTAAGGGCAGATACCTTGCTTTTTAGTCCCTACCACAGAGTCTGGCACTCACTAGCTGCTCTAACAGGATTCATAGAATACATAATAATATGCCTGGTAGGCTGTAATCAAATATAGTACTCAGAGTTCATTCCAGAGCTGCTTTATTGCATAGCTTCTCAAAAGCTAATTATTTGCATTTTTTGTGTCATCGAAAATTATTTCATGTGATACCAGTATCATTAATACGATACCTAAAATATAAAATGTTTGGGTACAAACCATGCAGAAGGCTTTTTATATGGGACAGTGTCTCTTAGTGACAAGGACCATACCTTTCTGGAGACTTCTGGTTCTTCATGAACTTTCATTGAGCCAAAGCATATCTTCTTTTAAAATCTTCTTTTTGAAGTTATGGATAGCAACCATTGGCATTTCCTTGAGGTCTTAGCAAAGCAAGAGCCAGACCAAACAGACTTGCCTGGAGTCAGTGCTGGGATATGTGGTGATGTTAGCTCCAACTCAGTACTCTGTTCTTATAAATTAATGTTTCCAACTTAATGGCACAGATAAGCAATTCAGAAAATATCGTTTCCTCAATGATGCTCTACCAAAGAGAAATACTGTTTATCACTGTGGAATAGAGAAACCATGACATTTTCTTTGTCTTTGTGTTGTTTTTCTTGGTACATCTGGTGTTCAGCATACTGTGCAAGTGGTGGCAAGAGTGAACCTGTCATGAGGAAGGGGCTGTGAAGTCCACTGCTCCCGCCAAAAGCAGTTAAGTTTCTACCTGGAATAAGCATCCCAGCTCTGAGAGGCCCATGCTCTCCCAATGGCTACACAACAGCTCTAAAAAAAATCACTTACTCTTAAAGAAGTTTGGCTTCCTTTTGTCTTCACATTTCTGGAGGCTTCCAGCCAACTCAGGATGTTAGCACTACAGAACTACACTAAAACACCCCAAGTAAAATGAGCTTAACATCTTCATCCCCTGCTTTGAAATCAGTATCTATCACTTGCCTTTAAGTCATTTCTCTGTTCAGCAACCAAAATTTCTTAACAATTCCTCTTATTTTGCCAGTGTACGCATGGAGCATAATCAGGTTGAATCCAAAACCTGGATCCACAACCCATAGCTGTGAAACTTTAAACTAATTGTGTGAAGCCATTAACTATTTTATTTTCTTTTTAAACAGGAGTTTTCATTCTAACAAAACTTACTTCTTAAGATTTTATTAATATTAAATGGAATCATCCATGTAAACTGCTTACACACTGCTTGGTATATTGATAAAGCTTAGATTTTAGTTATAATAATTAAAATATAATTGTTAAAATTATAGCTAATCATGATAAACGATTAAAATGTATTATCAGTTTATAATGATAATTAAGAGAATGGGTGTTAGTAAACTTCCGGGAAGATGGCTGACTAGAGTGGCTCGAGATTAGCCCTCCTCCATGTAATGGTTGGAGAGGGGACAGGAGGGTGTCTGAGGGAGCAATTCGTGAGTGCAGCTGACGTGGGAGAGCCTTCTGCACCACATGCGGCAGCCCTAGTTGCAGAGGTCAAGGAACTGAGAGGCAGAAAGCTGGAGACCGGGGCAGAGGCGCGGAGCCCATGGGAGTGCAAGGATGGAAATGTGGGGCTAGGAAGTAAGCCAAGCCCTGCTCCCTGGGTGCCCTACCTTCACCGGTGCAGCCCGGTGACCGGTGACTCACCCCACACCCCATGCACCTGAACCCCTCATCTACCCTCATTCTCTGTGCTCCAGGCTCCCCCACCCCACCAGCCCCCAGGGCACATACTTGCCCCACACCCTACCCCAAGTGCAGCCCGACCCACCTCTCCTGTACCCCTCCTGAGCACTACCTCTCCCTCCCTGTTCTCTGCGCACTGTTGCCAGCATATAAAGGTTGCGGGCACTAACCTCCATACCTAGGCTACCATTGCTCCTGCCCATAGTGTCACACAGCCTCACCCACCCTCCCTGAGCTCAGTGCATCCCTTTACAGCACTCCCAGGCCCATGCATGCACATGGGCCCCCAGCCTCACTTCCCAGCTCTGAGAAAGTGCCGATCTGTGCAGTCAGGTCACATCTGCCCCTAATCCACAGAGGTATAATGCTGACCTGCTGCCACAGCTTCACACATGCGCACAAAGGGCCCCATGCACTGGACCAACACACACCAGGGTTATGCCCCCTGAGTGGTGCACCCACACAACTACATCCTCCCTGGTCACTGGGTGCCCATATTCACAAGCATCAGCACAACATCCCCAACCTACACCTACACCTGCCCTGAAACAAATCACTGTACTGAGTGCTCCACCCCATGCCCTGCTCCCTGTACAACCATCTTGCAAACACAGGGCTTAGACTACTGAGAGCAATCAACTCCCAAAGTAAATCAATCAAGATACTTACATGCGATGAAGACAGCAGAAGATGACTAAGCATATCACAATGCAAACAGATATAGCCCTGCCTAATGACTAAATTAAAACATCAGAGGGGACACAGATGTTGGAAAAACTAATCAAAGATGTTCATATAACTCTACTTAATAAAATAAGTGGGATAGCAAATGACATAAAGGAGGTCAAGAAGACAGCAGAAGAGCACAAGAGGAATTTGAAAGAATGAATAGAAAAATAGCAGAAATCACAGAGATTAAAGACTCTGTTAACCAAATAAAAAACATACTAGAGGCACACTACATCAGATTTGAAGAGACAGAAGAAAGAATAAGTGATATACAGGACAGGATATAGACTTCGAAGATCAAAACAGCAAATGGCAAAAAAGATGGAAAAAATTGAATGGGAACTCAGGGTAATGATAGACAAAATAAAGTACACAAATATAAGAATCATTGGTGTCCCAGAAGAAGAAGAGAGAAGTAAAGGACTAAGGAGAGCGGTTTGAGGATATAATGGGGGAAAGTTCCCAACCTTCATAAAGGACATAAATACACAAGTCAAAGAAGCCCAAAGAACTCCAAACAGAATAAATCTGAATAAGCCTTCCCCAAGGCACACACTAATTAGTCTGTCAAATTTGAAGAGAAGCAGAAAATCTTGAAAGTGGCAAGAGAAAACAATCTACTACATTCAAGGGAAATCAAATAAGACTGAGTTCAGACTACTCAACTAGTACCCTGGAGGCAAGAAGGCAGTGGTGTGATATACTTAAGATCCTGAAAGAGAAAGAATTTTCTCTTCCAGCCAAGAATTCTATGCCCAACCAAATTGTCCTTCAAAATTGAGGAAGAGATTAAAATTTTCACAGACAAAGAGGTCCTGAAAGAATTTATCAGCAAGAGACCAGCTCTACAAGAAATTCTAAAAAGAGTTCTGCCAGCTGGAAAAAAAAAAAAAGACAGGAGAGGGAGGTCTGGAGGAAGGCAAAGAATTGAAGAGTACCACTAAAGGTAATTTAAAGAATACAAAGAAAAAGAGGGAAAAGAGTATATATCTCACAAATAAAATTAAAAAGATAAAATGGTGGATTCAAGAAACATCTTTTCAGTAATAACTTTGAATGTTAATGGACTAAATTAACCAATTAAAAGATACAGATTGGCAGAATGGATTAAGAAACATAATCCAGGTATATGCTGCTTATAAGAGACTCATCTTAGACACAAGGATGCAAATAGATTGAAAGTGAAAGGATGGAAAAGGATTTTCCACACAAGCTGTAATCAAAAGAAAGCAGGAGTAACTATACTAATATTGGGCAAAATAGACTTTAAATGTAAAGACATCATAAGAGACAAAGAAGGACACTATATACTAATTAAAGGGTCAATTCATCAAGAAGATATAACAATCATAAATGTTTATGCTCCCAATCGAGGAGCTTCAAACATGAGACACACATTGGCAAAACTGAAGGGAGTGATAGATGTTTCAACAATAAGGGACTTTAATACACCACTCTTCTCTATAGATAGAACAACCAGACAGAAGATGAATAAGGAAATAGAGAAGTCAAATAACTTGATAAATGAATTAGACTTAATAGACATATATAGGTCATTGCACCCCAAAGCACAAGGTTATACATTCTTCTCTAGTGCTCATGGAACATTCTCCAAGATAGATCATATACTGGGGCACAAAACAGGTCTTTATAAATTTAAAAATATTGAAATTATTCAAAGAACTTTCTCTGATCACAATGGGATGAAGCTGGATCTCAATAACTATGAAAGAAAGAGAACATTCACAAATATATGGAAATTAAATAACACACTCTTAAACAACCAGTGGATCAAAGAAGAAATTGCTAGAGAAATCAGTAGCTATCTGGAGATGAATGAAAATGAGAATACAACTTATCAGAACTTATGGGATGTGGCAAAGGCTGTGCTGAGAGGGAAATTTATTGCCTATGTTAAAAAACAAGAAACAGCAAAAATTGAGGACTTAAAAGCAAATGTGGAGGAACTTGAGAAAGAACAACAAACTAACCCCAAAGCAAATAGGAAAAGAGAAATAACAAAGATTAAAGCAGAGATAAATGAATGGGAGAACAAAAAAACAATAGAAAGAATCAATAAAACTGAAAGTTGGCTCTTTGAGAAAATCAATAAAATTGATGGGCCACTAGCAAGACTGATAAAGAAAAAAAGAGAGATGATGCAAATAAACAAATCAGAAATGAAAATGGGTGCGTTGAGAAAATAAATGAAATCATTAGAGGATACTATGAATAACTATATGTCAACAAATTAGACAACTTAGATGAAATGGACAAATTCCTAGAGACACAAAAACAAGCTACAATGACTCAGGAACAAATAGAAGATCTCAACAAACCAATCACAAGTAAAGAGATTCAATCAGTCACCAAAAATCTTCCTACAAAGAAAAACCCAGGGCCAGATGGCGTCACAGGGGAATTTTATCAAACATTCCACAAAGAACTAATACCAATCTTGTTCAAACTTTTCCATTTTATGAAGCTAATATCACTTTAATACCAAAAGCAGGTAAAGATGCTATAGGAAAGAAAAACTACAGGCCAATCTCCCTAATGAATATAGATGCAAAAATTCTTAATAAAATATTAACAAATCAAATCTAACAACATATTAAAAGATTATACACCATGACCAAGTGGGGTTTATACCAGGAATGCAAGGGTGGTTCAACACAAGAAAATCAATTAATGTAATACAGCACATTAACAAATCGAAAGGGAAAAATCACATGATCATCTCAATTGATGCTAAAAAAGCATTCGACAAAATTCAGCAACCGTTTCTGATAAAAGCACTCCAAAAGATAGGAATCAAAGGTAACTATCTCAACATGACAAAGGGAATATATGAAAAACCAATAGCCAGCATTGTACTCAATGGAGAGAGACTGAAAGCCTTCCCCCTAAGGTCAGGTACAAGACAAGGATGCCCATTGTCACCACTATTATTCAACATTGTGCTAGAAGTTCTAGCTAGAGCAATCAGGCAGGACAAAGAAATAAAAGGCATCGAAAATGGGAGGGAAGAAGTAAAGCTCTCATTATTTGCAGATGATATGATACTATACTTGGAAGATCCTGAGAAGTGTACAGCAAAGTTACTTGAGCTAATAAATTCAGCAAGGTGGTGGGATATAAAATTAATGTGAAAAAATCAGTAACATTTGTATACGCAAGCAATGAGCTAGCTGAGGAGTCAGCTAAGGAAAAAATTTCATTCAAAATAGCAACTAAAAGAATCAAATACTTAGGAACGAACTTAACTAGGGACATAAAGGACTTGTACACAGAAAACTACGTAACATTGCTAAAAGAAATCAAAGGAGATCTAAGTAGGTGAAAAGGCATTCTCTGCTCATGGGTAGGAAAGCTAAATATAGTTAAGATGTCAATTCTCCCCAAGTTGATCTACAGATACAACACAATACCAAACAAAATTCCAAAAGTCTACTTTGAAGATTTGGAAAAACTAACTCCCAAATTCTTCTGGAAGGAGAAGAGACCCCGAATAGTTAAAGCATCCTAAAAAAGAATAACAAAGTGGGAGGATTAACACTCCCTGACCTTAAAATCTATTATAATGCCACAGTGGTCAAAACAGCATGGTACTGGCACAAAGACAGATGCATCGATCAATAGAATTGAATCGAAAGTGCAGAAATAGACCACCAAATCTATGGTCAACTGATTTTTGACAAGGCCCCCAAATGCTTGAAACTGGGACAAAATAGTCTTTTCAATAATTGGGCATGGAAGAACTGGATATCAGTAGCCAGGAGAATGAAAGAGGACCCCTATCTTACACCATACAAAATATTAACTCAAAGTGGCTCAAACTAGCACCATAAAGTTTCTAGAAGAAAATGTAGGGAAACATCTTCAAGACCTACTAATAGGAGGTAACTTCCTAAACTTTACATCCAAAACACAAGCAACAAAATTAAAAATAAGTAAGTGGGAACTCCTCAAAATCAAATGCTTCTGCACCTCAAAAGACTTTGTCAAAAAGGTGAAGGGGCAGACAACTCAATGGGAGAAAATATTTGGAAATCACATATCAGACAAAGGTTTGATTTCCTATATATACAAAGAAATCATACAACCCAACAACAAAAGAACAAACAATCCAATTATAAAATGGGCTAAAGATATGAATAAGCATTTTTCTGAAGAGCAAATACAAATGGCTCAAAAGCACATGAAGAGATGCTTATTTTCACTGGCTATAAGGGAAATGCAGATCAAGACTACAATGAGATACCACCTCACACCTATAAGAATAGCTGCTATTAAACAAACAGGAAACTATAAATGTTGGAGAGGATGTGGAGAAACTAGAACACATCTGCACTGCTGGTGGGAATGTATAATAGTGCAGCCACTATGAAAGACTGTTTTGCAGTTCCTTAGGAAACTAAATATGGAGTTGCCCTATGACCCAGCAGTAGCACCCCTTGGTATATACCCAGAAGAGCTGAAAGCAACGACACAAACAGGCATTTTCTCACTGATATTCATAGCAGCATTATTCACAATAGCTAAAAGATGGAAACAAACCAAATGCCCATCAACAGATGAGTGGATCAACCAAAACGTGATATGATGGGATATTTTGCAGCAGTAAAGCAAAATGACGTCCTGAAGCACATAACAAGATGGATGAGCCTTGAGGACATAAGGCTAAGTGAATTTAGCCAGACACAAAAGGACAGATACTGTATGAGACCACTTTTATGAACAGCATAAAAGTATAGTCAGAGGCTTATAATACAGAAGATAGGGTACTTAGAGATGCATAGAAACTAGAGATGGGTGAACTGTTAGCTAATGAGGTTGAGCTCCAATATAAGGGAATAAATAGGAGTGAAGGTGATTCTCTAGTGGGTCTAGAAGTAATATTACCATATTGAAGATGAACAAGATTGAAAGGGGTTGTATAGACCTACATGTCCCACTGACTCACACTAGAAATATGGATGAGTTCTCTTAAGAATTACTTCAAGGATATGTTTCTTGTATAGAGTGTTTAACTCCAGGGTACAGGGGGAAAACTGTTATTGCATGCTATGGACTATGTTCTAAAGGAAACCATCAGCACTACCACAGCAACAGCAGAGGTAAATAATAGGGGCAGGGACAAGAGTTAAGAGGATGTTTCGATTTCCTATTTGATGAGGGTGTGTTTACTGGTTTTCCATCTCTTGGGAACAATGAAACGATCTAAAATTGAGAATGTTGATGGACTGTGGACTTTGGGCCCTCTACATGATGCCCAATGAATGCGGGAGGATGCACTGACAGAGAAGTGGAATGGTGAACGATGGTGTATACTTATGAATGAAGGTTGTGCAGCTACAAAAAGGAGCTATGTTGTGAGGCATGCAACAATGTGAATGAACATGTGGGGCATTTGGTGAGACAAAATAAGACAAAATGGCGTGGCCACCTTTAGAAAATGCTTATGAGAAAACAGGGGCCTAGATTAAAAGCTTTTAGAGCAGACACATTAAGTCCAGAGTGGTGATTAATATTTCTGGATTTTGAGAGGCTGTTTTATATATATAACCTGATATTGAGAAATAAGAATGAAGCCAAACAGGTTGGGGTTAAAGTAACTCAGAACATAGGAATAAGGAAGGCAGTGTCTATATTTTAGAACCACACATACTCTTTGAGACCAATGGAAGAAAGGTTTATTTGATCTGGAATTGAAATTTTCTGTAGTGCATAATCTAATACAATCTATCTGTATAACTCATTTGGACAAGCACAGAATAAGAAAGAGGTCCATTAATCCTGTATAGATTATTGTAGTGCCTGGTAACACCCTAGAGTATATTAAGCAGATAATCAAAAAGTATTGGCAAAGTGCCCTGAGGGAGGGGAGAAAAAATATGGAACTATTAATCCTTACCATCGGAATCCCCTGATACTGTGTCAAACTTCAGGGACACCCAAATCAATAGGTCATGCCCTCGATCATGAGGCTGATGCTTGTGAAGTTTATGGAGGTAGCAAAGAAGCTTAGACTACCTACAGGCATGCCTGAGAGTTACTTCTGGAGGACCTCTTTGGTTGCTCAGATGTGCCTCAGTCTCTTTAAAGCAAACTCTGCAAGAGAAATTACCCTCCCCCCTACGTGGGGCATGACATCCAAGGGGGAAATTCTCCCTGGAATGAATCAAGTCCTGGCGCCATGGAGTCAACAATTACGTCCTGACCAAAAGGGGGAAAAGAAAGCATCACTGGCAGAAAGAGTTCAAATAGAGTCGAGAGGCTACTCTGGAGGTCACTCTTATGCAAGCTTCAGGTAGATGTTGCTACCTATCATAACCTGCCAACCCCCAACCAGGACCATTCCAGCCAATCCTAAAGAACACCTAGGGCAATATATAAGATTCTTCAAAGGTTCTAGGTACTAGAGTAACCTTCCAGAAACCTACAATCTTCAGATGGGTCCCTGGTCCAGATAAGTCCTGAAACCTAGCCCAGCCTCTCCAGAACATCAGATGGCTCCATCTTCCTACTTCATATTAGTGACAGACCTTTCCAATAACAAAAATTTAGAATTGCCATAGCCCAGACAACCCCAAAGAGAGGTATGGAAAGATCAAAGGTGATGGTGGAATTATACATAAAAGATAGGACTTAACAAATGAATATGAATGCTGAATCATTAAATTGATATCTCTTTTAGTCATCAGTATTTTAGAGCAGCTAGGAATAAAAACCTAAAATCGTGAAATTGTAACCCATGTCAAAGTCTGAAATATGTTCAACAACTAATTGTAGTGCTATGCTTTGAAATTTATAGCTTTTTAAATATATGTTATTGTTCACAAAAAAAGAAGGAAAGAGAAGTTAATTGTGATGATAAAAAGGTATTTAAGTCCTCTAGCCTCCTATATTCTGGAGCAGCTAGAAGGAAAAATCTGAGAGGATCGTACAGTAGACCATGACAAACTCTGTGATCTGTAACCACTTGTTGAAAAGTGCATTGAAAACTATTGCTTTTTTATTTATTTGCTTTGTATATATGTTATACTATACAATAAAATGTGATGCAAAGGTTGTAAAAAAGAGAGAGAGAGAGAGAGAGAGAGAGAATGAGTGTTAGTGTAAATCTACCCTAGTAGTGAATTCTGTATCTACCACTTATCCTCTCTGGACTGTTCTTCAAATATAAATATGAATAAATTCAGTGAATTTCTGATATATACTACAACATGGATGAATCTTGAAGACATCAGATTAAGTAAAATAAGCCAGGCACACAAAGATAATATTGTATGATTCCACTTGTATGAAATACCTAATTTCATTGAGATAAAGAGTAGAGTATAGGTTACCAGGGGCTGGGGTAGGGGACGTAATTGTGTAAAGTGTTCAGGGTTTCTGTTTGAGGAGATGAAAAAGTTGGGGTAATGGATATTGGTGATGGCAACACAATATTGTGAATACAATCAATAATACTGTACTGCACACTCGAAAGTGGTCAAAATGGGAAATTTTGAGTTGTGTGTATGTTACTATAAGAATGTGTTTTGTACACTTCAAAGGATAGGAATACAAGGGAACTCCCTTAAAATGATAAAGGGAATATATGAAAAACCCACAGCTAATATCATCCTCAATGGGGAAAAATTGAAAACTTTCCCCCTAAGATCAGGAATGAGACAAGGATGTCCACTATCACCACTGTTATTCAACATCATGTTGGAATTTCTAGCCAGAGCAATTATAGAAGAAAAAGAAATACAACGCATCAAAATTGGAAAGGAAGAAGTAAAACTATCACTGCAGATGATATGATACTATATGTCAAAAACCCTGAAAAATCCACAGCAAAACTACTAGAGCTAACAAACGAGTACAGCAAAGTAGCAGGTTATAAGATCAACATTCAAAAATCTGTAGTGTTTCTATACACTAGCAAAGAACAAGCTGAGGGGGAAATTAAGAAACGAATTCCATTTACAATTGCAACTAAAAGAATAAAATACTTAGGAATAAATTTAACTAAAGAGACAAAAGACCTATACAAAGAAAACTACAAGAAACTGTGAAAAGAAATCACAGAAGACCTAAATAGATGGAAAGGCATACCGTGTTCATGGATTGGAAGACTAAATATAGTTAAGATGTCAATTCTACCTAAATTGATTTACAGATTCAATGCAATACCAATCAAAATCCCAACAACTTACTTTTCAGAAATAGAAAAACCAATAAGCAAATTTATCTGGAAGGGCAGGGTGCCCTGAATTGCTAAAAGTATCTTGAGGAAAAAAAACGAAGCTGGAGATCTCACACTGCCGGACTTTAAGGTATATTATGAAGCCACAGTGGTCAAAACAGCATGGTACTGGCATAAAGATAGATATATTGACCAATGGAATCAAATAGAGTGCTCAGATATAGACCCTCTCATCTATGGACATTTGATCTTTGATAAGGCAGTCAAGCCAACTCACCTGGGACAGAACAGTCTCTTCAATAAATGGTGCCTAGAGAACTGGATATCCATATGCAAAAGGATGAAAGAGGACCCGTATCTCATACCCTATACAAAAGTTAACTCAAAATGGATCAAAGATCTAAACATTAGGTCTAAGACCATAAAACAGTTAGAGGAAAATGTAGGGAGATATCTTATGAATCTTATAATTGGAGGCGGTTTTATGGACCTTACACCTAAAGCAAGAGCACTGAAGAAAGAAAGAAATAAATGGGAGCTCCTCAAAATTAAACACTTTTGTGCATCAAAGAACTTCATCAAGAGAGTAAAAAGACAGCCTACACAATGGGAGACAATATTTGGAAATGACATATCAGATAAAGGTCTAGTATCCAGAATTTATAAAGAGATGGTTCAACTCAATAACAAAAAGACAGCCAATCCAATTACAAAATGGGAAAAAGGCTTGAACAGACACCTCTCAGAAGAGGAAATACAAATGGCCAAAAGGCACATGAAGAGATGCTCAATGTCCCTGGCCATTAGAGAAATGCAAATCAAAACCACAATGAGATATCATCTCACACTCACCACAATGGCCATTATCAACAAAACAGAAAATGACAAGTGCTGGAGAGGATGTGGAGAAAGAGGCACACTTATCCACTGTTGGTGGGAGTGTCAAATGGTGCAACCACTGTGGAAGGCAGTTTGGTGGTTCCTCAAAAAACTGAATATAGAATTGCCATACGACCCAGCAATACCATTGCTAGGTATCTACTCAGAAGACTTAAAGGCAAAGACACAAACGGACATTTGCACACCAATGTTTATAGCAGCATTATTTACAATTGCAAGGAGATGGAAACAGCCAAAATGTCCATCAACAGACGAGTGGCTAAACAAACTGTGGTATATACATACGATGGAATATTATGCAGCTCTAAGACAGAATAAACTTATGAAGTATGTAACAACATGGATGGACCTAGAGAACATTATGCTGAGTGAGACTAGCCAACAACTAAAGGACAAATACTGTATGGTCTCACTGATATGAACCAACATTATTGAATAAACTTGGAATATGTCCTTGGTAACAGAGACCATCAGGAGATAGAAATAGGGTAAGATAGTGGGTAATTGGAGCTGAAGGGATACGGCCTGTGCAACAGGACTGGATACAAAACTCAGAAATGGACAGCACAATAATACCTAATTGTAATGTAATTATGTTAAAACACTGAATGAAGCCACATGTGAGAATGATAGAGGAAGGAGGGCTGGGGACATAAATGAAATCAGAAAGAAAGATAGATGTTAAAGATCGTGATGGTATAATCTAGGAATCCCTAGAGTGTATAATAATAGTGAAATGTACAATGTACAAATTTTAAAAATGTTTTTGCATGAGGAAGAACAAAGGATTGTCATTATTGCAGGGTGCTGAAAATAAATGATAACTAATACTTTAAAATTTCACATTATGTGTAAAACTAAAGCAAAAAATGTTTATTTGTTACAAAATTTAGATTTTGACTAGAGCATTCCCTAATATAACTCATGTAGATAGTTTGATTGAATGTCATAAGTACTTGGAATCTGAGGTAGGACATGAGATTTTGTTGGATTGTCCAGAGTGATGCCCCGATGAATCCCAGAGTGATTTGATCAGTGACTGGAGAAGTATTTGCAATCCCCCTTCAGGGAATGGTGAGAGTGGGGAGAAATTCAACTTCCCCAAGTTGAATTCTTGATATCCTCACAAGCAGTGTGGACAACCAAAGCTATAGGCTGAGCCCCCAGTCTTGGGGTTTGTTCATATGAAACTTTACCCCACAAAGGATAGGTCAAGTCTACTTAAAATTTAGGCTTAAGAGTCACCCCTAAGAGAGCCTCTTTTGTTGCTCAGATGTGGCCTCTCTCTCCAGCCAACACAACAAGCAGACTCACCACCCTCCCCCTGTCTACATGGGACATGACTCCCAGGGGTGCGGACCTTCCTGACAACGTGGGACAGAAATCCTGGAATGAGCTGAGACTCAGCATCAAAGGACTGAGAAAAACCCTAGAATGAGCTGAGAATTAACATCAAGAGACTGAGAGAACCTTCTCGACCAAAAGGGGGAAGAGTAAAATGAAACAAAGTGTCAATGGCTGAGAGATTCCAAACAGAGTTGAGAGGTTATCCTGGAGGTTATTCTTACGCATTAAGTAGATATCACCTTGTTATCCAGGATGTAATGGAGAGGCTGGAGGGAACTGCCTGAAAATGTAGAACTGTGTTCCGGTAGCCATGTTTCTTGATGACGATTGAACAATGATATAGCTTTCACAATGAGACTCTGTGAATGTGAAAACCTTATGTCTGATGCTCCTTTTAGCTGCTATATCAACAGAAGAGCAGAACATATGGAATAAAAATAAATAATAGGGGGAAGAAATGTTAAAATAAATTCAGTTTGAAATAGTGGTAAATGAAAGCAAGGGGTAAGGGGTATGGTACGTATAGTTTTTTTTTTTCTCTATTATCGTTTTATTTCTTTTTCTGTTGTCTTTTCATTTCTTTTTCTAAATCGATGCAAATGTACTAAGAAATGATGAATATGCAACTATGTGATGATATTAAGAATTACTGATTATTATGTAGAATGGAATGATTTCTAAATGTTTTGTTGTTTATTTTTTAATTAATAAAAAAACAAAAAAACAGTGACTATTAAAACAAAAAAAAAAGAGTGTTTTTTTTTTTTTTTTTTAAGGTTGCTGTGACAATTAACTGATTTCATATAGAAAAAAAGCAAAACACCCCAGGACCTGACTCACAGCAAGTGCACTCAATGCTAAGACTCTGGCTCTGTGAGGAAACACAAAAGTTCAATGAAGCAGGAACACTTTTTCTCTAAGGCTGTTTATCTGTTCATTTTGTATTGTTCTGTGGATAAAATGGTCAGGCATGTGATTGAAGGCACATGAACCTAAAGTTCATCTGTCAGTCAACATATTTTGCTTCACCAGTGGTCCCCAGTCTTTTCAGCTCACGTTGCTGTCACTTACTCAGTAAATCTTTTATGGCGTCCCTGGGACAAAAGAAATGCCTAACAGCTCCATTTATTAAGTCAAACTTCAGCAATTTAGTATGCATTTATCTCAATAGCTTTAGTAGTCATTTGAAAAAAATACAGACAATTTGAAAGAAAAACAATAGTTTTACAATTTTGTTTTATAATAACTACGGTCTGTGCTCCAGGAATCCTACAGATTGGCGGAGGAGATGACAGTCATCAAATACCATTTGGCAATAGCATTAATAAATGTGCTATTACAAACTGTGATAAGCACAGAAGGTAAAACCAGGGTGTTGCCAGCTGAGCCTTGTTCTCAGGCCTGAGGGAAGAAGCTATCATTACTTGGTTCTCAGCAGGTGTTTCCTTTGGCAGAAACAAGCCTACTCAGCACCATCCTTCCTAGAACAATGATATGGATGGAGAAGAAAACTGTCAGGTCCAGAATTGTGAAATTATAAAGAGCAATGTTAGCTTTAAGGAGTTGGTATCTGGCTGGGATTGGGCTTGCCTAGCTTCTACAGCAACTTCCTTTGGTCACCCTTCGTTTAGGGTGGCTCATCCTAGTGGCTCTCCCCTGGTGGGCCAGGCTGGACCCTGGGGCTTTCAGGATACCTGGTCCAGGTCCCAGGAAGACTGGAGCTGACAGTTGGAGGCAGGTTGTATCGCCTGGGAGGGGGCATCTGGGCCCTGGGTTCTCCCTCCCATCTCCAGATGGATGTTTTTCAAACCCACAGTGTGTAAGGGGCCCAGATCCCTCTTTCTGAACTAGTTGTGTGGGAAATTGGACTCCCGAAAGATCACATTGCAGGGGAAAGTTTTGATCTCAGTCTTTCATGCCCTAGTCCCAGCACCCTGAAAATATCCTCGCCCTCCTTGGGGTTGGAGGAGAGGCATGAGCCTAGAGCTCCCACTAGTGGCAGGAGCAGGCCACCAATGCCTGTTCTCCGTTTGCTTCTCTTATTCCCAATGGGAGTGACAGCTAGGCCGACCGTCCACCAGAGGCATCAAACAAAAGCCATCTTCATCTTTACGGGGATATTTCTCCAAACATCCGAGACTTTCTATAAACCCACAGGAAACAATGGGGACCTCTGATCCTTTTAAGTATCTCCTCATTGCTAACTCCAAAAACCGCAGTTACTAGGAGGGGAGCTTAAAGTCGCCCCGTTTTTGCCACCACCATCCTGTCTCCCTTCCTTTTCTGAGAATGAGTCAGAATCAAGAGATGTGAATTTTTCTAGGCTATGATGTTGTAAGAGTTGTCTGCATGGTGAGAAAAGGTTAAATTTCAGTATAAATGACAAATTCTCTCCATCTCTTTCTCCCTGTACCCGCACCCCCCATGCTTACACATATGCACACAGGATGAAGGGATTCCCTGCCTCCGTCCAACGGGGAGACAGTGTGGCTGCTGGAGAGGCCTGGGGTGTGTGGCTTAGGATAGCTGTGCCCAGGAAATTAAGAAAATCACTCTCTTCCTCCTCCTTCATGCTGCCTCTCCTTAGACTTGTCTTTCCTCAACATCCCTGGCGAAAGTGGGAGGCCCAACACAGCGGGACCATGGATGCCGCTCAGCCATGCTGGAAGCTGCAGGGTCTCGCCCAGGTGTAAAAGGGCCCCTGTGTGGCCATGAGGTACAGCCCAGCTCAGCAGGGGGCTAAGCTGTAGTTTGGGGCAGAATCTTTATAATAAGTAATAAAGTAATATTGTGCAATTGTCCAGCACATCCCCACACACCCACCAGTTATAGGTGGGTGGCTGCAGGCTAGGCAGACGTTGAGAGTTCCTGGGTCAGTTACATATTGCCTCCTCACATTGAACCAATAGAAGTATTAATAAGAATAATAGGTTAATAAGTAACATAGCAATAAAAATTGTGGTATATCACAAATAAAATCCAGATTTTCTGACTCTCACCCACTGCTCTTCTCACCACTTTCATGGATCAGCAAGACTTTAGAGTCCTCAGAGTCCTTATTCATCTTCCGTGATGGAAAATTTACAGTAAAATTTAACAAAATCTGTGAGTTTCAGTAATGAAGGTAGCAAGACTTTTACTGTTTTGCAATAGAGCCCCTGAAATATTGGAATTCCTCTTCATTGTGGACCTAAGTGACAAAAATAAAAGGGTTACCAGGGTTGGAAGTGTTTCTAACTATTTTAATTTGAAATTATACCATTGAATAGAGTAGAACTGGTATTCAAATTCAGGCAATTCTCATGCCAGAGCCTATGTTGATGGAAAACATTAATTGTTCACTACCCTGGGCAGTTTTGAAACAAGGACTTCTAAAAGGCTGTTAAAGAACATTTTGGAGTAAAAAAGGGTATTTTGGTGAAGAGTCCTTTCTAAGTGGCATGGAAGGTTACGCAGGAAGCTAAACCCATCAACATCTGTCCAAGGGCAAGTGGATAAAAGCAGAGGCCTGCCTTTTGCATCTCCCTTAACTGCTTCTTCCAAACCAAATGCTCGGGTGTGGACACAGTACCTGGAGGCAGCAGGTCTCTTGGGACACTGTAACCCCATTCCTGTCCAGAAGCTTCTCGAGTGCACGTTGGACCAAAGGTTTTGAAGCATCCACTGTGGCTTCCTTTGTGGCAACAGACTTTTCTCAGCCGGTTCCGAGGTCCAGGTGCTCTTGCTGTGGATATGGGCTCTCACTCTCCAGCCCTGAGTCCCCTCAGGAGCTGGGAGTAGTGTCTTCCACTCTGGGCAGTTATTGCTTGGTGGCAGGTCTCACCCTGACAGCCAAGCCTGCCAACAGGGAAATCTCTTATCTTGGCAGGGTGAGGGGAGTGCTTTGACATGCAATATCCCCTAATCCTTATTTTTACAGCTGACCCTTATATGGCCCTTTGACGTACGTTATTCTGTTTGTTCCCAAGACTGTCTTGGGTGTGGGTACAACAGGTCTCACCATTACCCGAGTTTTACAGGCAAGGAAAGTGAAGTTTCACAGGGTGACCTTGAGTGACACCCCTGTTGTCAGTCAAATTAACTCCCCAAAGTGTATACAGAAAAGATAGTCTTAAAGCAGCTGAGTGCTGGCTCCTGCAGCAGCACTGTCTTGGCAGTCGTCTTGGGGCCCCAAGGAATACAATGAACTAACATGGCAGCTCCCTTGGCCACAGGGCAGCATATGTGTGGGTGGCAGGGCGCAGGTCCCACAAAAAGGGCCTGGACTGGACCACTCTCCAGGTGCCTGATGCACCAGTTGAAGGTGTTTGAGCTTGTATTGTTGGCAGGAAAAAGTTTGTGAGGCAGGGAGTGGTGTGATAAGACACCTTCAAGGAGAGTAACGAATTAAAAACTTGGAATAGTTCTTCCAAGGTACTATCCCAGTTGTATCCCAAGGTACTATTTAGACCAACCAATACCACCCATCTTCTAGACTGAAGAAAGGAAATTATTTTAGAGTTGGAAAGTCTGTGCTCCTAAATTTGGACCTACTGATCCTCTCATTCTTAAGCCATGTTGATATTAATTCCTTTATCTACAAAAATATCTTCTCACTTGCTTATAAGTGGTACTAGTAATAGCAATAATGACATTTGCTAGTAAAGAGCTGTCTTATGATGGATTTCTTGGACAATCTCTTGACAGCCAAGAAGCTCCATGAGGCAGCATCTGGAACTCCCTTATCCTCACCGTGCAACTCTGCCATTTCTACTCCACTGCAATCATCTGGTGGAGAGACACCAGGCAGCCTATATGGCATCTTTGGTGTGAAGTGAGAAATGGGCCCCCCCTGGGCTGCTGCATTGAGCTCAGTGTGCTGAAAAGGCCCCCTTTGCCTGGGTGGGGACGGGGCACCAGGCTCGGTGAGCAGAGTGTGGCTGGGTAAGGACTGCCCTCGCCCCTCAGCTGTACAGTTGAACATGACGGCCCTGAGGCATCCACCTCCCGGGCTTCAAATGGTCAGCTCCCGCTGCCTGTGGCCTCCTTCTCATCCTCTCTGTGGTGGTTCTGGTCCCACCTCACCCCACCCCAACCCAGCCGTGTTTTCCTGTTCAGGGGCCAGGAAATGGTCTCTGCCTTGTCTTATACCCCCTGTCTAACTCTCCTTCTATCAGGTTCTGGATGGCTTCACTTCTTGCTTCTCTATGGTTTCCAGTAAATCTCTATGCTTCAAGCAGTTCAAGCTGACTGAGGAAAGCAGACTAATGTGCCAAAAGCCAATATATCAGATGGACAATTCATCAGATTACTGGAGGTTTTTTAAAATGTTAATTTGCTTTAGATCTGCCCCAGCTCCACTCCCAGCCCCAGCTCCAGCAGCTGTCGGAAAAAACATATTCCTCTGGATATAGGATAGTCTGTAGAGCCTCAGTATTGCCTAAGCAGGAGGAATAGGAGAAGCAAGCTATTTCTCTGTAAAAAGGAAAAACTGATATCTAGTTCTGTGGGGAGTGTGATGATTAACTCCATTAATACAAATAAAGTGCATAGAACAGTGCCTGGCAGGCAGTGGTCAGAACCCAACAAATATTAGCTCTTAATACTATCCGCATCATAATTATTTCTAATTTCACACATGTATTTAAGTTGTAGAAATTAAACTATATACCAGATAAAAATAAAATAAAAATTTTAATGGGATGACAGGAAAAGAAGATAGCAATCACTAGGACCACAATTCACCCTGAATTATTATTATTCTTATACCTTAGTGATTAGAGTGTACACATATTACATATTGTACACATAAAACCATAAATTATGGAACTTGCGATCTGGGGGACACTCAAAGGTAATTTTAACAACAGGTGATTTTCATTCTACAGGCTTAAGAAATGGACTAAATATGATGGAGTTGGCTGCCTTGGGAATCTGTGAGTTGAACTAGAAGGTGCAATATTTCCCAAATTTATTTGAGCATGAAATCCATTGTTCAAAGAGCATCTCATGTAACAACAATGAAAGAAGCTTGCCAAAGATGAGCTTTGGGAAATACTTCTGTAGTAAATTACTGGGAGATCTTCAGAGAGCAGAGGCTTAATCTAGAGCTAGAGACAGATTGTCATCAACAAAAACATGTATGGAGGGTATACTGGGTATGCTGGGTTTGAATCTATTATGTACCCCCAAAGAGCCATGTTCTTTTAATTTAATCTTGTGGTGGCAGATGTATTGTTGGGTGACACCTTTTTGATTAGGTTGTTTCCACAGAGATGTGACCCTGCCCATGCAAGGTGAGTCTTAATCTGCTTGCTGGAGTACTTTAAGGGAGATACATTTTGGAGAGAGCTCAGAGCTGAGTGAAGTTAAGAGAGAAAGAAAGCTCCCATAGAGTTATTTTTGAGAGATGAACCAGCAGATGTCACCATGTACCTTCCCATGTGACAGATGAACCCCAGATGCCAGCAGCCTTAGAATTGTAACTTGTACATTAATAAATTCCCTTTGTAAAAGCCTATCCATTGCATTCTGGCAGCTTTAGCAAACCAAAACAGATTTTGGTACCAAAGAAGTGAGGTGCTACAATTTACAAACACCAAAAATGCCAGAATGCCTTTATGAATGGATAAGGAGAATATTCTGAAAGAACTGTGAGGAGTTTAATAGGAAAGTCCTAGAATGCTTTGAAGAGTCTGTTGGTAGAAATATAGACTCTAAAGATACTTCTGATGAAGTTTTAAACAGAAACGATGAATGTGTCATTGCAAACAAGAAGGAAGGCAATCCTTGTTTTAAAATGGCAGAAAATTTGGCAAACTTGACTACTGGTGTTGGATGGAAGGGAGAATTTGAAAGCAACGAGCTTGGATACTTAGCTGAAGAGATTTCCAAAGTAAACGTGGAAAATGCAGCCCAGTTTCTCCTTGCAGTTTATAGTAAAATGAGAGAAGAAGGGGACAAGCTGGGAACCAAACTCTTAGGTACAAAGAAACCAGAAATTAATGGCTTGGAAAATTCTGGTCTTCCAGAAAGTGAGACCCCAGAGAATAGTGTCCACATGAAGATTTAACCAAACATGGAAACTGTCAGCCATTTCAGAGAAAGCAAGAATTGGAAATGGAGACATCCATGAAGGATCTGTGGAAAGTCCTATTGTCTGGTGGTTGTGATCCCTGTTTGCTGCAAGGAAACCCAGAAAAGTGTGTTTCAGGGTCTGTATAAACAGAAGCGCTGGACTAAAAGGGACAGAAAAGGAACAGATTGAAGGAAACATGACTTCAAGGGCAGAACCATGGAAACTATGGTCTGCAGCAAAGAAACCTTGGCCCAGGAAAGCAGATCCACCCATGCACATGGAGAGGGTGAGTTTGCCCTGGAGTGTGCAGAAGGTTGAACACATTCCCCAGGGATTTGGGAGAGCCTGGCTACCACCCAATTTTTCTGAATGGGTTGAGCATGTGCCCCAGAGATGGCAGAGAGTCCTGATGCCACCCAGATGCTTGAGAAGAATGGGGGCAAGACAAGTTAGTCTCCCCAATTCTCCCCAATGTTACAACTCTCACCCCAGTGTTTGGAGAGAACAGTGCTGCCACATAAGCCCTTGGAGAGGATGGGGCTCCTGCTCTCTCAAGCCCCAAAGATAAAACATCTATCTATAAATAATCCTCATTTTTGAAATCTAATGGAATTTGCCTTGTAGGTTTTCAGAGCTGCGCATAGAAATTGTTTGACTTGCATGCTACGTATTCAGTCATGGGCAGTCACTCTTGTGTGCTCCCATTGCTCTTCTGAGAGTACTGGGGTGCATCGCCCAAAGAATTGGGTATTAGTTCCACTTATTAACAAGTGTTTCATCCTGTGAGTAAACTCAGTACTGTACAAAATGTTGTTGGCTTTTTCTGATTGGGGGTGGTTTTTCATGGAAGGTTATTTCTAGTCTAAAATAGACACTGGATCTAATCCAGACCACCTGCTTCCTGATGATCAAGTTCATGTTCCCACAGGACATGTCTGTTGTCCAACTCCAGGGCAGCTGAGCTGGGCCACGTACTCCGCAAGTGTTTTCCTAAAAGGGGACCAACAGGCAAAGCTCTGCCCTCTTTTCACAGCTGGGGAAGGAGCAACTTCTAAGGGAAAGAAAGATTTTGCATCTGAGCCAAAAATGCAGTAATGATAAAACACAAGATGCACAGAGCAAGTCAATGTAAATGCATCCTTAGCTGGAGCCTTGTTTCCAAAGCAGGACATGGTGGTGCTTCCTCTGCTCACTGATCCAGAAGGGATTGCTTTGAAAACAACCAGACCTTATGAAACAGGGTGAAGCCATTCCAGTGCCCTAGACTCAGAAGCTGTGAGCTTCCAGTTAGCAAGGCTGTTTTAGGATGTGAACTTGCACAGGGCAGATATTTTATCTAGTTTAGATACATCTCAAGATGAGGAAATGATAAGGACTGTGTGACCCTATTTCCTTCCATCAACACCACCCTATTCACATGTAGTCCTTTTGATGGCACCTGAGGAAAGTTTCCTCTCTCTTAAATGTTTCACTGGCAGTACCTCCTTCAAACTCATACCGTATACCCCACTTGAGGGCCCTTCTAAGCTCTTAGGAAGAGAAAGATCATTTAAACGGAAAATGAGAGTTAAGAATAGGTGAGGAAGTCAGCATAGAGGTCCGAGGGACTTGGTCCTTATAACATTGTGGAAACAGAGACTCCTAGGAGCTTCTAACCCCAGAGTTATTCCCAGGAGGCTATTTGAGTGTGGACTTGCTGACATGGGACTCTGAATCAACTCCAGACAAGGACTTGGTGGCATGTGGCCTCCTGGTCATCCTCAGATCAAGCAGGCAAGGATGATTTGAGGCTGTGGGGAAGGGCTCTGCCTGAAAATATTTCTCCATCTTGGTGCTAAATCAGAAAAGGCACAATCAATGGTTCTTTCCTGGACCACCCACTAGGCTCCTCTTTTCTCTAATAAAAGAAAGTCCTTGGAAATTTTATTTTAGTCCATCATCACTCAAGTTTTATAGTTTTACAATAATGCTGTCCACTGGATAAGAATATTTGTATTAAGAAATTGGCTGGGATGACTCACTTCCAGTGGATTTGGTCAGAGCCTGAGGCCTATAGAGATCAACTATGTGACATTCTTAGTACAGAGCCTGTGTGAACAATGAACAATTTTTCATTGTTTTTTACTGTTTTAACAAACTTCTTGAAAAAGAAAATTACCCTGATGTGTGCTAAGCTTGAGGCTGTGAAGGAGAAGAAGAATTTGGAGGTGAAGTGATCAAGAGATTTGAAAGTGCACATTAAATACCTTTTAAAAGTATTTTCGTTTCTGAGAATCTGAGCAGAAAGAAGAGGAGGTAAAGTAAAGAGGGAGTTAATAAAGGTGTGGTTGGAAACAGACAGATCTAATAGAGTTCTGTCCACAGAAGGACCTAAAAGTAAGTACTGGAGCCCCAAGGTCCAACAGAACACGGATACCATAGGTCAGTCTCCAGTACTTCCTTCCAGAAGCTAGCCCCTTGGTTCCCTGTCACACATTTCATGTGTAGCCTTTGGAGGCAGTGAGGACAGTGGCGCCAGACCCCCAAACTTCTTCCCTTGTCTTCCTTTACGTTCATGAGGGTCTGGGGTCCTGGAAGAATCCTGTTTCTTGTGTTGTGTGAGTGGTTCTTCTTTGGAGGGTGGGGCAGGACCAAGTAGCACAAATTAAGCCAGCCAGATTACCCCTTGGACTGGGAAGAGGGATTGACGCCCCCAGATTGTGCAGTGCATCCAAAGCTGCAACAGCTCTATTAACTCATAGTACAGGGTGGAAGGACTAGAGGAAGAACAGTACCAATGTGGCACTTCCATGCAGACTGAGCAACTTGCTCCCAGACCCAGCAATATCTGTAAAATATCTATAAAATAGACTTCAAAGCAAACAGACTATAGGACCTTCCTTTTGTACCATAAAACCAATGTTCTACTTGGAATCGTGAAGGTAGCCACTTCCATCCACACTGAACTCTTGTTTTAGCACCCAAAGGGTCAACGTGAGAACATGGAGCATGTGTCTGACAGAATTTCAGATTGCAGTTGCAGCAAATGTCTCCAGGTTTGTAACCACGTAATTAAAAAACAAGCAAACCCCAGGAAATCAAATATTTTTATTGCTTCATTTAATAATGTTTTCAAATCAATGTTGCCCCCAACTTTCTGCAAGCAGGCCGACAACGGGATGCTTTAAGTGTGGTCCCCAGGCCCCTGGGGGTGGGTGGAGCAAGTCCTGAGTATATACTAAGAGAAACAGATCCTCCTATCTGTACCTCTTTTGCCCTGGTGTGGGTAAAAGTCACGACCACATCAGAGGAGGAATACCCAGAGGGATAAAACATTGGAATGAGAGAGGAGGAGAAAGAGGGATTTCAGAGGAGGCACATATACTAGGGAAGGGTACACTCTCACTGCATATTTCAAACCACTAGTTAAGCCATGTGGCTTCAAGAGTTCATGTGGGATGGGATGAAATCAGGTCAATGGGATGAAATACATAAAACTGTTGCAGGCAATACTTAGGAGGAAACTAGACCAGTGGTCTCCAGAGCTCAAAAGACATCCATTCTGTTTGCTTTCAACTCATCGTTATTCTGCTTCTGTACCATGTATGTTTTATTATATTCATATATTTGTCATGTAGTAAGACGGTAGGACATGCATATTATTTTTAAATAAATAAATGTACGTATATTGGAAGGTGCATGTGCAAACATTTCCTACTTAAGGGGTACACAATCAAACAGCTTGGGAGACCATCTGACTAGAACATGACAAAAATCATAAGAGTCAATCAACCTACTTAGCAAGGCCCGGGTCATGGACTTTTAGACTTTTCACCCTGGAGCCAGGCTGGCTTAACTTAGGAGAATGGTCAGCTGCTTTCTGGGGAAGCTTTTTCCTCTTGCAGCTATTTTCTACTGCCTGACTTCCTTTTAAAGGTGAAATCACTTGCATTTCAGTGGGAAAAAAAAATCATAATAATACTACCTAAACCCCCAACTAGTCTCTCAGGAGGGCTCATCCTAATGGGAAGGACTTTGCTCCAAGGCACTCCATACAAGTTGGGCAGGTCGTGGCCACCAAAAGGCAAATGGGGGCTGAAATCCAGTCTGGGACCTGTCTGCTAGCTGAATGCCCCAGTGAGGGCGCAACTCACAAAGGTGCTGGAGAGATTAGTAAAGGCCCTGCCTTTCTTTTTTTCTTTATTTGAATATAATTTTTTCATTGATTTTGTAGTCATAAATACAAATTTGTTGCTTGTTTCCACTTATTCTAACAGTAATCGTGAGTTTTCAACCCCTGGAGCTTGTGCATCTCATGGTAGGGGTGGCAGAATGGGGCTCTAACTGTAGCAAGTGCAGCCTCCTAAAACACAGCATGCCATGGGTGAGCCTTCAAAAGCTGAATTTCCCACAAAGGGCTGAGGTCATCTGACTGGGTGAGTTGCTCCACACAGAAAACAAAGAACTAATACCTCAGCCTAGCCTCGAGTTGGGGCCAGCCTGTTGCCCGAATCTGAGCCGTGGCCTGTCTCAAAAGTCTCTGTTGGACATAGTCTGATACATGGTGGAAGACTCCATTCTACTCGGCCCAAGGCCATGGTGGAACATGCAACCCACACCTTTGGACACAGCAAGGGCAGGCAGAGATGTCCACACATGTCCCTGCTCCCCTGTATCATCCTGCAAATTCCATTCATTTATTACTGGGAAACACAATGTTTTCCCCCAAAATGTTCCTTCCCTCTTAGGGAGTAATTTTGCTTCCAAGTCATCAAGTGGGACTGGGAATGGCAGCAATACTAGGCCTCTCCCAGGCTGTCACTGCAGTACTCCTGGAACCCTAAGCATCAGTCTTGGGACCCTTCATCGATTTGACAAACTCCTTAACTTCCTCTTCCAAGACCTTGTTCCTCTTCTCAACATCCTCCCGTGAGCGCTCCACATTGCGGAGGCTGATTTCCAAGGCTGTAAACTTCTTCTTCTCTGTCTCCAGTTCTTCATTGAGCCTCACCACCTTAGCCCAGACGTCATAATTTTCCTTCTCAAGGCTACAAAAAAGAAAAGAAAAGAATGACAGAATAGTGGACTAACTCTTCCTTCACCTTTGCCCACAACCTTCTTTGTCCATTGCCCTTTTCAAATCTCAAGACCTTCTGACTCTCCACCTTCCCATATCCAACCTATCCCTTTTTTATGTCCCATTTCCCACATAAGGGCTTTCCAGGTGAACATGAATTCCCAGAGCATGTTTGAGCCCTTTATCATTTAACACCATCTTGGGATATCTCATATTGTTTTTCACATAACCTATGTTTTATGTCTTCACCCAGGTACTAAAGTCTCTGAAAGAAGGGCCCACCTCTGATTTATGTATCTTTCAACTCCTCAAAAACTCGCATCCGTCCTGCTCAGTTGAAACTGTTGATTGACTGGTGAGGCCCAATCAATATTCTGGATTCCCCACACCTTTGCGCCCATGAATACCCCCTCATCCTGCTTCAAAGGACCTCATCAAAGATCAGATCAAGATTTTGAGAAGGAAGGGGGAAAGCTGTCCTTTGGGGATCAAAAGTCTTGGAAGACCCTGCTCCAGGCGAAGTATGTGTTGGAATACTGAATTCTCAAGATTTTCATTTTATTGACCCAAATCCTATTGTAGTCCCTAATGCTCCCCTCCTCCCTGCCAGACTCAGCTAAATATGTTCTCTTTGGAGTGATTGTACACATTCCATTTTTTTAAGCTAAAGGAGGGAATCTCAGTCCTGTGGGGAGATTATATGATTGGAGATTTGCTTCCAAATTCATGTCCCCCAGATGGCCTGACTATTTTCATATGGACAATTGAGCTTCCTTTTGATCTGTTACATATGCAATGGCTCCTCCTCAGAATCTCACCTCTAGCTTATTTCTTCTTAAGCAAAACTAGCTTAATTCCCAATACCACCAATTATCTGCTGAATGCCTTTCAGGGAATGATTTCCCAAGCCCCGTTTCTTCTGTAAAATGAGGATATTTCCTATTCCACAGGATTGCTGTAGGGATTAGATGAGAGGGTGAACCAAAGCACAAAGTTTGAAGTAGTAGCTGTCAGGCTAATTCCCCTCCCTCTGCTACAGGCAGGAGGCTCTGCTGACAGGTGAATTCGGAAGACTGTGTTTGATTCAGGATGAGCAACCACTTCTGGGACAGCCAAGTCTTTTACTACTCCTCCAGTGACACTCGGGTGGAGAGTACAGTGGGAGACTTTTCTGAGTTGTTTAATCACTGACAAGGTCACAGAAGTCTTGGAATTCTACACATTATCGATTTCAGGTTCTTAGACAAAGGAGCTATGTTTTGCTTTTCTTCCTTTCACTTTGAGTCTTAATGGACTGAAAAGTATCCATTATTTAAAAAAAAAACAAAACCACTAACTCATATTTCACTATTGAAGATGCATGTTACTATGGACCAAACTGGATTGAGGTTCTCTCTCATGACAAAGTTTTCTGGACAACCAGTAGGGTGTAAAAGATTTCAAGAAGATGGTTCCCCTACCTGAGAGGAGCAATTGCACCCAGTTATCTCGATATTGTGGCAAGGGCCTTCTTGCTGGTCTCCACTTTTGCTTGCCGTCCTGCGGCCTACACCCAATCAGAAACCAGTGGCCCTTTGAAATGTGAGTCAGGTCAAAATCCTGCAGAGGCTCTCATTTCACCCAGGCCTTACTGGGTAACAATGCCCTACAGGTTCTGGCCGCCTGCCTCATCTCCTTCCACTCTCCTCCTGCTCCAACCCTGCCATGTGCTGCCCGTCCATGAACACCCAGACCTGAGCGGTGGCCCCTTTGACGCTCTCTGCCTGGAGTGCTCTTCCCCATGTATGGGCCTGACCTGTCCCCGCTTTCATTCAGGCCTTTACTTGAATGCCACCTTCTCTGCCAGACCTTTCCTGAACATGTTAACACTAAAAACCCTTCTCAGAACATTCTAACCTCCTGCTCTGCTTCATTTTTCTCCATAGCATTTCCCCACCTGGTATGGCATATATCTTATTTATTTATTTTTATTACCTGTCTGTCCCTACCTCATTATGAAAGCCCCATAAATGCAGGGACTTTTATCTGTTTTGTTCAGTTCTATTCCCCAGGATGCTGTCCTGGCACATAGTAGGTGCTCAATAAATATTTATGGAATTGATGAATTCAGAAAGTTCTTCTTAATTCATTAAAGCATATTGATCCTTGAAATGGTTTATTAAGCTCCATAAGTTAGATAGATACTTAAATGCACATAAATTTAATCTAAAATTTGGAGTTTTCACTTATTTAGTCATCTCCTCACACCTTTTACCCTTTTCCTTATTAAGCTCAATTGCTATAGTTCCCTGTGGCCTCTACATCAAAGTTTTATAATGTCACTTATTCAGCAGATGAGGACAGTTCCTTTGGTCTCTATTGATGAAAGCTCAGGAGCTCCCCAGGGCCCCTCAGGGTGTGACTTACCTTTTATTTATATATTTATTTTTACCTTTTTTATTGTATAACATAATATATATACAAAGCAAAGAAAGAAAAAAGCACTCTTCAACAAGTAGTTACAGGACAGATTTCAGAGTTTGTCATGGGTTACCATAACATCATCTCAGATTTTTCCTTCTAGCTGCTCCAGAGCAATGGAGGCTAGAAGGAATATATATATGTTTATCATTGCGATTGACTTTTTTTGTGTAAAAAAACCCATATATACAAAAAAGCAACAAATTTCAAAGCACAGCGCAACAATTAGTTATAAAACAGATTTCAAAGTTTGGTATGGGTTACAATTCCACATTTTAGGTTTTAATTTCTAGCTGCTGTAAGCTACTGGAGACTAAAAGAAATACCAATGTAATGATTCGCACTCATACTCATTTGTTAAACTTGACCTTCTCTGTATAACTTCACCATCACCTTTGATCTTTCTCCCACTCTTTAGGGGTATTTGGGCTATGCCCATTCTAACTTTTTCATATTGGAAGGGACTGTCAATAAAATGGGGTTCAGAGACGGAACTAGCTGATGTTCTGGAGAGGCTGGGCCTTCTAGGTGTCAGGACTTATCTGGTCAAGGGACCCATCTGAAGGTTGTGGGTTTCTGGAAAGTTATCCTAGTGCATGGAACCTTTGTAGAATCTTCTATATTGACGTAGGTATTCTTTAGAATTGGCAGGAATGGTTTTGGTTGGGGGTTGGCAGGTTATGACAGGTAGCAATGTCTAACTGAAGATTGCATAAAAGCAACCTCCAGAGTAGCTTCTCAACTCTATTTGAACTATCTCAGCCACTGATACCTTATTTTTCACACTTCTTCTCAGCCTTTTGGTCAGGATGGCATTGTTGATACCATGGTGCCAGGGCCAGACTCATCCCTAGGGTGACTTACCTTTTAATCTGTTCCTCATACATTTGCTTCTGTGTTTCCATTTCCCTTTGTAGCTCCTGTACCACCCTCTGCAAAGATTCATGTTCCTCTTCTCCAGAGTCCTTTCCTTCGGGCCCAGCTTCAGAATTTGGGCTGGCAAGTGCATCTCCTTTGGAATCGCAGGCTTGGAAAGAGGGGGCACCTGCCTCGCCCCTGGGGGACCCCAGGTGGGCAGGGACATTATCGTAGGTGGAAGTCCTCTGGGAGTCAGTAGAGTGGTGCATGTCTTGAGACAGTGTCCTCCTGTGCCCTTCCCCTGCTTTCACCTCTGCAGAAGGAGACCAGAACTCGTTTTTAAAGATCTCCACTTTGTTGTTGTTGGCGCCTTGCAAAGCAGAAGTCAAAAAGCATTTCCGGTTTGGGAGCGTTTGAGTCCTTTTTCGCGATTGCAACTTCCAGTCTCCTAACTTTTCCCTAGGGGACTTGTTGCTCTCCTCCAGCCACCCTTCCCTCGGCTGTGGTCCCGTGGGACTGGTGGTACTCGAGTCACTGGTCTAGAAGAAAAGAAAAGAAAGAAGAAATGGCCCGACTGTTATATGGATCTTTGCCACTCATGTGTCTTGCTCCCAAGATAAGAACTATAGACATCAAAAACAAACAAACAAACAAAAACACAACTCTTGGCTGCACACCTAAGTCCTAACTATAAGACCATTTCTCAATTTCCCACATTCGTTGCTTATCTGTGTGATGTTTTTTCAAGAGGATATTGCACTTATGGGAACTCAGGCTCTGGAGGTGACTTGCTGGCTAAAAGTGATGGTGTGTGATGAAAAGGGTCCTAAACTAGGGTTCCTTTATCATTTTAGAATGGGGGAGACCTTTCTAATTGATTCAAAAATCCAGAAGTCATAAAAGAAAAGATTGACAAACTCAACCCACATAACAAAAAATAAGAAATAGAGTAAAATAAAGAAAATGAATAAACCCATGTTAAATCAAAATACAAATGATAAACCGGCAAACATATTTGCAGTGCATTTCACAGACAACAAGTTACTCTCCCAAATATATAAAGTTCATTTAAAAATCGTGACAAAAATAACCAACCACCACTGGAAAAGATACAAGACCAGACAGTATACAGAGAAAAAAAAGAGAAAAGAAAAGAAACTGGCCCTTAAACATAACATATTAAAACTCTCATAACTGAAATTAAAATCAAAATTATTTAAATATGAGCTCTCAACCATCAGATGGACAAAACCCCCAAATCTGATGATATACTCTGTTGGTGAAACTGTCAGGAAACAGGTTGTTTCATGCATTGCCTGTGGGGGTACAAAGTGGCACAACCTCTATTTAACAATTCTTTTTCAAAATTACACATTAAAAATCCACTTACTCTCTGACTCAGCAATCCTATTCTGCAAATTTTTCCCAGAAATACATTTGCACAAGTACAAATTGATGCATAACCAAGGTCATTCATTGCAGTCTTGTTTGTAGTACAAAGGATTGAAAACCTCCTGTCCATCTGTAGAGCGTGGGCAAATAGATTATGGTACATGCACAGCATCTACACCTGCCAAAAACACAAGGTTGTGTGCAGTTGCTGTCTATGTACTGACCTGAAAAAATATCCAGGGTATACCATTAAGTAGAAAAAAAATCAAGATATGGAAAAATATGTGTGTGCATGCATGCATGTGTGGAGAAAGAGAGAAAGACAGAGATACACATATCATGTTACATTTTGAGTAAAAGGAGAAGCAAATAACACATTCTATAGGCTTCTAGTTGCATAAAGGAATACCAGGAGGATAAATAAGAAATTAGTACAGGCAGGGAGGAATGGGGTGGATGAGAGCAGAGGAGGGAGAAAAACTTAGCTATTAATTTGATTTTTTGAACCATGCATATGCATTACATATTTTTAAATTATACAGAATCATATATATTTTAAATTATACAAAAAAGACAAAGAAAAAAGAAAAAAAGAGAGACTTAAATGTGAAATCAGTAAACCAGAGCTCAAGCTCTCCCTCTAAATTCAGGCCAAGCCCTCAGTCTTGGGTTTGTCCCTATGAAACTTATCCCTGCAAAAAATAGACTAAACCTACTTAAAATTAGGTCTAACAGTCACCTCCAGAGAACCGCTTTTGTTGCTCAGATGTGGCCTCTCTCTCTCTCAGCCAACACAGCAAGCAAACTCACTGCCTACCTCCTCTCTACGTGGGACACGACTCCCAGGGGTGTAAATCTCCCTGGCAATGTGGGACAGAAATCCTAGAATGAGCTGGGATGAGTATCAAGGGATTGAGAAAACCTTCTCGACTGAAAGGGGGAAGAGAGAAATGAGACAAAATAAAGTGTCAGTGGCTGAGAGATTTCAGAGTCAAGAGGTTATTTTGGAGGTTATTCTTATGCATTATATAGTATCCCCTTTTTAGTTTATAGCATATTAGAGTGGCTAGAGGGAAGCGCCTGAAACTGTAGAGCTGTATTCCAGAAGCCATGTTTCTTGAAGATGATTGTATAACGATACAGCTTTCGCAATGTAACTGTGATTGTGAGAACCTTGCATCTGATGCTCCTTTTTATCTATGGTATGGACAAATGAGTAAAAAATATGGATAAGAAATAAAAAAATAATAGGGGGAATAAAGGTTAAAATAAATTGAGTAGACTGAAATACTAGTGGTCAATGAGAGGGAGGGGTAAGGGGTATGGCATGTATGAGTTCTTTCTTTTTATTTTCTTCTGCTGGAGAGATGCGAATGTTAAAAAAAATGACCATGGTGATGAATACGCAGCTATGTGATGAAAAAAGAGCTGTCCCTCCTGCCCTCTAAGCCTTCTAGGTGATTGCCTGTCTCAGCAATCCCATATGGAGTGGGGTGCTTGGGCCTTGATGTGAGAACTAAATCCAAGGCCCAGTCTCCTTTTTTTAAAAGACATTTGAAGCCCATTTATTTTCATATAATAACAGATGTGGGAAAGGGGGGAAAGATGGAAAAAAAGAATTTTTTTTCCTACTTTTCCTTTAAAATTTTTAACTAGCCTGGAATCATGGCACTTTAATGGAAAAGGAAGAGAAGACTAGGAGTCAAGGGGTCACTAGTTAGTCGTTCTGTGACCTTAGGCATGTGAACCCTTCCTGAGCCTCAGTCCCTAATCCATAGATTGAGGAAGTCAGGGCTGCCCTTGCCTCCCTCAAGGAGTTGTTTAAGGATAACATTAAAGCACATTTATATATTTCTTTTTCTATGTATAACGTAAAATTAAATTATGATATTAAATATATTACATCAATCTGAAAAACTGAAACTTTGAATAACAGTTTTATAAATATAGCAAAAATGTTATAATAAAATTTCAACATCATTATGAACCAAGACTTTGTAACACATAAATATTGGATTTACTTATTTGCCTTGATATCATTTTTTTTTTTTACTTTTTTTTATTGTATAGTACAACATATATACAAAGCAAAGAAAGAAAAAAGCAATAGTTTCAAAGCCCTCTTCAACAAGTAATTACAGGACAGATCCCAGAATTTGTCATGGGTTACCATACAATCCTCTCAGATTTTTCCTTCTAACTGCTCCTGATTATAGGAGGCTAGAAAGCTTAAATATTTTTTTATCATCATGATCAATTTTTCCTTATTTTTTTTGGTGAAAAATAACATTTATACAAAAAAGTAATAAATTTCAAAGCACAGTACCACAATTAGTTGTAGAACATATTTCAGAATTTGACATGTGTTACAATTTCACCATTTTAGGTTTTTACTTTCAGCTGCTCTAAGATACTGGAGACTAAAAGAGAGATCAATTTAATGATCCATAATTCATATTCATTTGTTAAACCCAACCTTCTCTGTATAACTCCACCACCACCTTTGATCTTTCCATTCCTCTCTTTAGGGATGTTTGGGCTATGGCCATTCTACCATTTTCATATTGGAAGGGGCTATCACTAATATGCGGTAGGGAGATGGAACTATCTGATGTTCTGGAGAGGCTGGGCCCTCTAGGTTTCAGGACTTATCTGGACCAGGGACCCATCTGGAGGTTGTAGGTTTCTGGAAAGTTACTCGAGTGCCTGGAACCCTTGTGGAATCTTATAAATTGCCCTAGGTGTTCTTTAGGATTGGCTGGAATGGTCCTGGTTGGGGTTGGCAGGTTATGATAGGTAGCAAGGTCTACCTGAAGCTTGCATGAGAGCAACCTCCAGAGCAGCCTCTCGACTCTATTTGAACTCTGCCACTGATATTTTATCAGTTACACTTCTTTTCCCTCTTTTGGAATTGTTGACCCCACAGTGCCAGGGCCAGACTCATCCCTGAGAGTCCTCTCCCTTGTTACGAGGGAGACTTTCCCCCCCAGTGCCCTTCTTTTAAAGGCATGAATTCTTCAGGTGTATTTGTCAGTCTTCAAACCCTAACATTCCGTTGGTCAACCTTCAGCACTGACAACCCAGTCTCACAGTTCTGCTTTGGTGACATGATTTGCGAAACGAAATGTGGCTTTTCTTTCTCCAGTTCCCTTTCCTAGGGGGGCTGGCCAAGCCCGTTCATTAACAGGCTAGTTACCTGGTCACCTGGGGCCAATGACCATCGTCTCCGAGCCTCCCATCCTCAACCACCCAGTGTGAATGATACACACTGCCCTCCAGAGTTCTGGTGAGGACTGCTCAGGTGGTTTATTTACACTGCAGAGCAGCTCTGCTGTCCCCCAGCAGACAGCAAACAGTAACTACCTGTCAAATGAGCAATGGCTACTCTCAATGTTCTCATTAGATGAATTATGAGCATTTTCTACATTTTAGTATGTTCTAGAAACATAGGGTGTTAGTCAGAGGTGTTCTGTAAAGACAGATCCCATCTAAGAAAACCACAACTATGACCACTACCTACCTTTATTTTCAATACTTTTTTAGTCATCCTCAGAACTGGCAGTGCTATAGGTAACTTAAGTTACCTGGTCAACCAGAAGTCTTAAATTCATTTCTTGGCCCCACATAAAGAAGCAAGCTGCAACATAAAGTTTGCATGTTCTTTGTACAAATATTTGTCCTATAAGTATATAAAAATATTTGACCTTTGTAAATTATTGCCCTCGAATAGTCTAAATTTCAGAGTCTGCAGAGTTTTGTACACTGGGGACGTGAGCCCCAATCCTTAAATACAAACAAGGGCGCTGACATTGCTGCAACTGATTATCAGGGAATGAGAAATATTACACGAACATATCACATATTCTCAGAAAGAAATCATGTTTCATGGGTGACAGGAAATCATGTCTCTTCAGATTCTCACCCATAATTTTCAACAACTGTCACAAAACATTTAAAACGTGGTATATAAATGCTTCCCCATTGAATGTCCCCCGACTGCATTAGAAAGAGTTTCTCATTCAGAGGGGGGCTTCAGCGAGAGCCCCTGTTGCTCAGTCACTGGGTGACTGGTTCACTTGCCATGATTCCCACCTCTAGGGTTCTAACAGAAACTCAAAGAAAGAGGCTTTCAAGAGGTATCCAAATGAGTTTGTGCCAGTTGTGCCCTCTGCCACCTGAAGTGGCCACCCCTGAGCAGCCCTTACATGGAATCATCCATACTAAAAGAAGAGAGAGGGAAAGAGGAGGGCTCTCGGCACCTTACCGTGCTACTGAAGCTGTCTGTCCGAGAACCTGATGGGTCCTCAGTGGCATCCCAGCCCACAGAGCTACGTGCCACTGGAGGCTTCTTAGAGTTGTTTTTCTGGGCAGGGGGTGACAGGGGTGCATCCTTGGACTTGGGGAAGAGAACTTCATGGTCTCGGATCATCATGGTCATCACCCTTTGGATCTGAGGAGTCCCTGGAAGAAAGAAGAAAGGCACTTGTAGCATCAGTCCCCAAGAGGAAGGGAAGACAGCCTGCAAAGTCTTCGACTTGCGTGGCGTCTCCAAACCTGGCTCTAAAGCAAAGGGCCCCAAAGAACCCCATAGCTGACATGAGAAGTTACTTTGCTCCTCATTGAAACCTTCACAATTCCTTGGGGTGGGGGTTTGTGCTATGAAAAAGACAGGATGGAAGAAGAATATAGGAGTGGGATGAAAGAGGGAGCTGTTAAGGGTTATTTGGGGCTTACATCTGCTGAAGCAGTCTTTGATGAGGAAAGACAGTCATAAAACAGAAGGGAGAAGAGAGAGACATCTTTCTGTCCTAATGTGCTCCCCAACATGACAGTCAACTTTCTTACCAGATATGTGGACACTGAATATGTGCCAGGCATACTCCCTCCATGCCACGGCAAGCATCAGTACTTTATGCCAAGACTTTGCTTACTGGGCTTCAGAAGCCTTTTCAATATAGCTTTACAGGCAACATTTGTGTGAGCTAGTTTATCAAACGAAACCTGTTTTACTCTCTAACTGGAAGTATTTAAAAGTAGTAAAAGACTAAGAAATGCTAGTGAACCATTTCATGCTGGCCTCCTATACTATGTAGTCATTGGGCAAATTTTTTAACATCTCAGCTTAAATGTACACTGGAAAATGGACATAATTCCGGCCCTGCCTGCCTCAAAGGGCAATTATAAAAGATTTAGGTAAGCCCATTAGCTGAAAATGTTTGCTTAACTGTAGAGTCACACAAAAACGCCACAGAGTGGGGTTGTCACAATTGTCAGGGTGCCCACAGGGTGGCCGTACCTCTCATGATCACAGCAGGGTCTTCCACCTTCGACCTGATGAGATTCACACCAATCACAGTGGCCAGGTTGTCCACACTCATCTTGTTAACAGCGCAGTTCAGTTGGATCTCATGTAGGAACCTGCAAGCAGCCAAGAAATCCCACAAGGGAAAACAGGAAGCTCTTCATGGGTACGCACAAAATCTCGGCAATGGAGCCCAACTATTTCCTCATGGTCTCTGGTGCTGGGACCAGCCTGCCCCTACCCACAAAAGTTTAACTTGGACCTAAAAGATCCAAAACCAGGAAAGGAAAAGAAAGAAAGAGGGGGCCTCCCAGCTGCTGGTCAGGGTGAGGGGATGGGGGATTCACGTCATCAGGTGCAGGGACCAGACAGGAACTAAAAGACAGAAAGCACTGGAAGAAGGTATTTGACTGCTTCCTTGTCCAGCTTATACAGGCTCACTTCCCAGGTTCTCAGCTCCCAAACCACCCCAAAAAAGAGAGTCTGCCCTCACACCCACCCTCTAATTAGAGCATCAAGCATCTCTAATGCTCAGCAGCTGCCTAACAATAATAATGAATTTTTACTACAATTCTACCTATTTGAGGAATGCAGCTTTCAGACTCACTGTAAAAAAACAAGCAAACAACAACAAAAAACCTGAACAAATCAGCACAGGGACTTCTAAATAGTCTTTCTGGAATTTGTTTTCAAATAGATAGACTGATGCAGCATAAAATTCCAAACACAGAGAAATTATTAAATAAATGGTGGTGTGTCCACATAATGAAACATTATTAAATATTTTACAGTCATTCTCATATTTTATGACATAAGGAAATGCTCATGATAAATCATTAAGCCAATAAAAGCAGGATTTAACCACATGTATCTATATCATCTATATCTATATATATGGAAAGATTCAAATTTGTAACCATAGAAAGTGTTTCTACATATTCATAATGCTGTTATGCAATGATCTATCAAAAAGAGAGAAATATCCAGAAGGAACCAGGCCCTAGCATTAACTGTAATTATCTGTGGATGAGGGAGTGTGAGTAATTTTTATGTTCTTATTTATAAACTGCTATAGTTTCCCAGTTTCCAAATAAAAAAGCATGTATTACTTTTATAATCTGGAAACCACAACAAATTATTAGAAAAAAAAATTAAGTCAAATTTCAGCTCCATCTGGCATGTAGGTTCAGGCCTTCAGTCAGACAGATGTGAATTAATCCACTTGCTAGCTTTGCCACAAGAATGACACACAACAGACTCTTAGAAAGGGATGAAGGGAAATAAAAAGAGAGGCCTTGAATGTTGTGGGGTGCTAAGTCCTGACCCAGTCAGGAAGATGGGAGAGAATTCTAGAAACATTATAAGAATTTAGGTTCTCTTGCTTGTCCCGGGACTCAGGCCAGTGCTGAAGCAGACCTAAAGAGGGAGACATGTTCACTTTGTGTGCCCGCCAGCTTTTTAAGGACCCTTGAAATTATCTTATGGAAACAGGAAGCCTCAGTGCCGTGTAAATAGAATTGACCTTCCCCAAACCCTGCCGGGATCTGAGCCAGAATCTCTGAGCTCGCACAGACATCCCCCTCACCCCCTAAGGGCTTCTTTCTCTGCATGGCTGAAAGCTGTCACTTTGGAGCCCACACCAGGGAACGCTCACCTGCAGATGTAGCTCAGGAGGCTGTAGTTGTCACGAGGAAGTGTGGAGAGTTGCTTCATCAGCTCCTGCTGAGCCTGGGAAGAGACCATTAACACAGGGAAATGAGCCTGTCCCTTTAGCAGCAAAGGGCAGACCCGAGAATGCAGTGGGTATAACTGCATGAAAATAACATTTTGGCAGTCACGTCTGCTCCCATAGCTTTTTTATATAACTTTTTCCTTTATATATAGCTTTTTTTATTTTGAAATAACTATAAACTCACAAGAAGTTGCAAAAAATAGTATAGAAAGGCTCGTAGTTTTTGTATAGCATGTTCGCCTACAATTATGTAAGAGTGATGTAACGATTTCCCCTGAGGTACATGGCCATCCTCAGGCCTGAGCAGCGGCTTGTCACACAACCCCACATAAACACACCCTTCGGCCAGGTGAGCCCTCCTGCCACAACTCTGTGCTGCCTCTCTGCGTTCAGTTTCTGCTGCCCAGGGAGGGCCTACTTCACTTGGAGCTTTTTTCCTCTTCAGTTTCATCAAATGAACTCTTCGCCAAGGTTGCAATAGACTCAGCTCTCCCGATTACCTCCCCTGCCACGTAGTCACTGGTGAGAAAGGCCTTGGTCCCTTGTCCAAGATGTGCGAGGCCATGCACGGTGAGATTGAAAATGTTGGTAAAAGCAACTAAAAACACAGTGAGGACGTTCAGGGGTCAAGGAGGGGCGGCCCCGGTAGGGCAGTATCCGCCTGCCTTAAAACGGAGGGGCGAGACACCACCTGAGACAGGGAACTTTTTACTTGACTTTTAAATTTCATCCCACATATTCTCATAAGTTTCACAAGTGTGAGCTGATTATACCTGCATAAATTAAGATACTCCGTATCTTCACATCACCCCACCCCACCCCACCCCCAAACTTCAGAAATGACAGGCAAAATATCCTGTAACAGATCACGCCACCTGAATTTTTGCTTTTAAATTGGTTACAATAGCTCTAGCATGTTAGATGAATCATTATTAGTCTCTTCCTCATTTTGAAATATAGAATGACCTTTCTCCTTGTGCCAGGATCTAACTCAAATCATGATCCCGCTCTGAGGGTTCCTAACCTGAGGCTCTCTACTTTCAGAACAGAAAGTTCCAGGACTGCGTTTTTTTTTTCTTGAACAGTCCTAAGGCACTATTTCCTTATCCATTTTTTTAAAAATAGATAACATAAACCTCCCCTTAAATGAATAATTTTTAGAACTCACTCATCTGTATCATATTTCTTGGTCCTCAAAATAATCATGGGTATAGCAGACATTATTATGACAATCATCTACATTTCTACTGTCCATTGCAATGGCCACCTGCCACATACAGCTCTTCAAATTTAAATAAGTTAAACTAAATAAAATTAAGGTTTGTTTCCTTGTTGCACTAGCCACCTCTCAAGTTCACAGTTGTCCTGCGAGGCTAGGTGTTGTTATCCTATTGGACAATGCAGATACGTAACAGGTCTACCATCATGGAACATTCTATTAATCTAAGAAAGTAAACTGAGTTTCATAGAAGATGCCACATCTGCCTAACGTTATACTGCAGGAGAATTTCAAAGTCAAAATTAAATCCAAGTCTCCATCCACTACAAGTTTTTCTGCACATAACTTGCCAGAGAGAACTTTTAACATAGTGATAAAAATGAGCCTACTTAGGAAGGAAAATTGGACTCCCATATCAACAGTGAAACACAAATGCAAAGTGTTCATGGGCCATTTGGTTTTACGAATCTTGTTTGAAAGTCACGAAGGTTTTACTGTTGTGAGTCAGGTCTTACTGGTTTCTTCCGTTGGTTTGTTTCATTATCATGACTCCAGTGTGGTGTTTGTTGTCTGTGAAGTCCTCCTGGAAGCAACCTGTATAGGACCAAAGATCCTGCAGGTGACCCCAACCCACCCACAACTGTAGCTGAAGAGAACAAAGGAAAGCTCCCTGTCCTTCTTTCTAGCATGCACATGACTCATGCCACTGCCCCTGACACTTGCTGTCATCACAGAAGTTGAGTAGTCCAGCTGGTGCCTGCCTGCTGGGCTGGTTAGTCTGCCCTCATAACCAAGCAGCTCTCAGCAAGTTCATGCTCTTAAAACCGACCTCAGAAGTGTCCTCTTTCTCCCAGGACTTTAAAAATGATGCTGAAAACTCTGATCAAAGTCCAGTTCTTTACTGAACTGTTACGTCTCGTGCAGGCTGTGGGTTTGCCAGGCACCATGATTGCTGAGGAATTTCCACGTTGACACTGTGTTTCACTAAACGGTATCAGAACAGGTTTCGGGAAACCCATGACTTTCCTCCCGAGCAGGATGACTAACGAATGAGATACATACCTTCGTCTCATCCGCACTCATGAGCTGCCCGCAGAGCAGGAAGCCCTCATACTGGCTCCAGGGAACCACCGGCTCCGGGAGGTCTCGGAGATAGAGTTTTAACAGGGAGGCCACCGTGTGCACATCTGTGTCTCTGAAAGGTAATAAGCAAGCTCTTTGAATAGAAAATTCCAGGTCTCTCTTCATTTCCACCCAGTGATCCACTGAATGAAGCTCAGGTTCCAAAGGGAAGTTTTTCAGAGGAATAGAGTCTGGTACAGATGTATAGATCAAAACATTTTAGTGAACCCACTCTTGTGGAATAGCTATCCCTAACACATCTCTCTCTCTCTTTAACCCATCTGCCTCAAAGGTAAGTTCTAGGTCCACTTTTTTCATTAACTTTTCTTCAACTCTTTTAGTCTTTATTGATGTTTTCTTTCTCCAAGTCACCTGATTTAGCATTCTCTAAATTATTCTCTCAATTTTCATGTGTTAGCTTCTTTGTATTCATAGTTCATTGATCTCTTTAATTCCTCAGAGTACTTAGAATAATTCTGGGAGTCATTCAGCCCTTTACTCAATCATTCATTCAATCAACAAGCACTGAGGGTTTCCTAGGAGGAAGATGCTGTGCCAGGCACAGTCATAAGTCCAAGGGGCCTCGGGGACTCACTGAGCCACAAAACTGTGTGGGTCAAAAACATTACCAGGTCAGTGCAATAGTGTGTGCCAAGTACCATGATAGTGGATGGCCAGGACCCAGGTGTATATGGAAGTATGGAGAAAGGGTAGCCCAGACTTGGGAAGCAAGAGCAGACTCCTCAAGTGAGATCTGAAAAACGATGAGTTACATAAGAAAAGAGTGACTGCATGGGGCAGACAGATTGTGTATCAGTCTGGAGGATGACAGAGGACTATTTTCTGCAGGAATTGAGACATCACTGCATATAAGCACCCAAGTGACTGAAAGAGACACAGCTCTTCAGCTTGGTCTTTCCGGCTTACAGCAGGGGGTCGGCACACCACGACCCATGAGCCAAATCCGGGTTAGGAGCTAAGATGCTTTTTACATTTTTTAATGATTGAAAAGAAAATCAGAAGAAGAATACATTTCATGACAATGACATGTGAGGAAAACGACATGAAATTCGTATTTCAGTGTTCCTAAATCAAGCTTCCCAGGAATACAGCCATGTCCACGCATTCATGTAGATACTGGCTGCTTTCGGACCATAAAAGTGGAGTTGAGGAGTTGCGACAAAGACCGTATGTGTGAAATATTTAATAGATGGACCTTGAAGAAAAAACTTGCTGACCCCTGGCTTTCAGGACGATTGCACTCACACTGCAGCCGTACAAGAGCAAAGAAATCAGAAAATACCAAGTACTTGAAGGTTACTAGTGAAGGAATACTTATTCCTTCATATCCAGGAAGATGGCATCCTAGGCGATGCGGTGTTTAGAAAAGCTGGGACATATTAGCAGACCATCTGAGTGTCTCTTGGGATTCGGAATATAAAATAGGTGGAGTGCCAATGCCTGCTGTAGGAGGGCAGGGAGGGAATTTAAGCAGGAGGAGGGGAAGGGAGGCATTTGAGGCAGCGGAAATAACACCGGGGCTTGACTGCAGGGTTCCAACTCAGCTTTACGTGTATTTTTTACTTTTGTTTTCAATTGTAGCCTATCTCCTGAAAAAACTTCCGCTTTCTGCAGTTTATTAATTCTCTACCTCAAAGGGAGAACTCAGGCTGGCACAGAGCCCCGGCTCTGCTCCACCACTGCCCTCAGGACATTTGGGCTGGGAACCATTCCCTTAATGTGGGGATTCTGGAAAATCCTTCCCTGTTGAGTCACTATCTAAATATACCCCTGGCAAAGCCAGGCAGGGAAAAGATTCCCTGTCAATATGAACTTCTTGAGAAGTTCTCCAGAAAGTGGCAGAAAGACAACCGATTGACAATTTGTAGGGGTGGCATTCTTTTTGGAGCCCCTGGATCACTCATTCCAAACCCAAAACTCCAGTTTGACGGGGGCCTCTCTTTCACCGGATATCCAATTACACTCCTCAAATCCTCTCAGTTCTCCATGGTCATGTGACCCCCCTCTAAAGCCCTCCCCCACTTTCACTGCCCTTTTTCAGAGTCCCTCATCATCTTCTACCAGGAACACTGCCCTGCCCTCACACAGGTCTCCCTGCTCTGGTGACATTCCCCTGAGTCTCTCAAAACACACCCATAGAAGGAACGAAGAAAACATAGAATTTGAGAGGAGCAAAACAACATAAACTACAAGTTATCAATCTGGACCTTTTGGAGAAACACAACACAAACAACCATAAAGACAAACTACTAGATAATTTAATCAAAAGAAACTGAGATAGCAAAAATATCCAATACCTGCAAAGAGAGAGAGATTATAACCACAGATGTAGTATAGGTATTTTTAAGTTACGGTAAAAGAACTCGATCAGCTATATATGAGTCATTTTAGAAAACTGAAGCCTCTGGAAAACTTCCCAGTTCATTCTACCAGGTGAAGACAGTTCTGTTAATCCCTGCCTCCTACTTTGCCTGGCTAACTCCTAATGTTTTTGCTTTTGTTTTTTTGAGGGGGGCGGTTTCTCAGTTTAAATGTCACTTTCTTCTTAAATTCACTAGACCATGTTAAAATCCCACGTTCTAAGGTCATAGTACCCTCTACGTTTATATTTTAGCAACAACACAATGGAAACTGTGTAGTTATTTCTGTACATTTTTGGTATAATGCCTGTGTCCCCACTGGAATAGGACTGACTCAGATGTCATTCTTTTGGTCTAAGTTTCCAGCATGATTTTTTCTGAGTTTTCTGTTCTTCCAATCCAACCGAACCCTTTTAAATGATATTGATATATATGTATATATTTTAAAGCTCGAAGACTGAGAGCAAGCCGGGAGCCAGGTAACTTCTTAATTCCTCACGTGACCCGCCAGGGAGTGGCCAATAGCCCACAGATGGGTCTGCTGACCCTTCCCTTGTGCAGTGATGTTTATAAGGTGCACGTCTGTAGGTCTGTTTGTCACAGAAATATAGATGTAACAGGAAGTGCACAGGCTTGTCCCGTACAAGCTTGACAGAATTTTAGTTCATATTTGCACTATTTTATGAGAACCAGACACACCTGCACCAGAACCTCACCAAATTATAGCCCTTCCATGCCCTTTCATCCTAGGGAGGCATCTGAGGAACATATGATGGAATCAAGCTCTTAGGTCTTCACAATTTTCCCAGGATCAGTCCAACTTCTCAGTCCTATATAAGTTTGTATGGAACTTCAACCTTTGGAAACTGGGCAGAATTCAGTCCTGGTTATTAAATCAGGGCTTATTGACAGTTAATTTGAAAGAGAAGTCTTTCTTATGCCACCGTGACGAGTGAGGGCAAGGCAGCCAAGGGTGAATGTTACACAGTAAGCAAGGGGTGCACAATGCTGGGCTGGGGGCTGGGGGCTGGGATTGTACTAGCTAAGCCCCACAGAGAAGGAAACCTTGGCTGGGGGGCTGGAGAAGGTGGGGTGGAAGGAGGAGGGGAGCGATGGGAAGGAATGCCACTTCACCTGTCATGCCCAAATAGGGCTTGAAAACCCCCACAGAGGAATGCCCCAGGCTGAGGAGGTGTCAGTATATGCTCTTTCCTAAAGGACTCAGAACTAAATTTAGAAATATGCTGGTACTGTGGTCTCTCCAGCCAATAAAAAGTGCTGGGTCTAGCCACTTCTGCAAACCTGAGACAGACCAGTGTGGACCCTTGGGTATAGCTTTCATGTGATCTCTACCACATCTGAGTCCGTTTGTACAGCCAGCTCAGCTTTCCTGAGATGTTCCTTATCCGTCCCAGTGGGTGGGCCTTGCACCGGGCCCCATCTATTTCCCCTTCCCTGCATGTCTCTAGCCCCTGTAACCTAAACATCTCTTGAATCTGCCTAAGGCTCTAATTCTTGTCCAGACCATCTCTCCCATAACATATCAACATATTCTCCTAACCGTGTCCCAAGCTCCTTAATTCTGAATTATAAACCAAACAAAAATCTCTTTCTACTGGGAGACAGGGCTCTTGGAAACATTGTTGCAAGCTCCAGAGCTCAACTGGAACGGATAATTCCTCTTAACAAGCAATACAGAGATGGGGACAGAGATCAGAGCATGGAGGGGGACAGCGCACCTGTCAAAAGAGGGCCGCTCCCCGGCATCAAATGCATCTCTCAGCTGCTTCACCAGGTTGTCCTGCCCAGGCAGGCGGAAAATGCCCTCCTCGTGCAGGCCATGCTCCCGGATGAACTCTGCACACTTTTCCACCAGGATGGGCACGAGGTGGGAACCAAATTTCTGTTCATAGGCCACAGTCTCATCCAAGCGTTGCCCAAACACCGCTGGAAAGAGAACAAAAAAGCAGGACTTGCCCATCATTCTGAATCTTCTTGGAAGAAATGGTACGTCAAAATGCTTTGCTTACCTCTTCATTTTCTGCATCATTTGTGACCTCAATGTTTTTAATGCAACAATACTAAATAAAATGGGGAAGACAAATCACCCTGAGACAAAGGCTGTAAATTGGGGGTAGTGCCTGTCAGTCTTTCTCTATTGACCCACATTTTTCACATATTTACACCAACAGTTCACTCTTCCTGAGCACTTGTCATGTGTTAGGAATTGCATTAAACATTTTGCAAAACTTTTTTTTTTCATTTAATTTTGACAACAGCCAATAGGTAAGTGGCATGCCCATCTCACTGTTAAAGACACTGAGTCTTGGCGTGAGCTTACCAGGTCAGGGAGAATTCAAGATCAGGTAGTAAACTCAAGAGAATCTGAGCTCAACCACAGCAGCAAACCTTGAATTCTGCTTATTTCATATAGCATTAAAGCACAATAGCCTATCTCATGCCATATTAAACCACTGCAGCATTTATAATAATTTAGTTTTTTTACTATTATAAACCGAGCCTTAAGCAAACATGTTCATTTGCCTAGCAGAGTTTCTAGGCACCATGCATAACTTCTAATTAATTGCTTAGTTAATTAACATGCTGGCGGCTGAACATAAAGCTCGTTCTTAGAATTTCTTCTTTGAGGAGATTTCCCACAGGTAGAATTACTGGGTCAAGTGGTAGGAACATGTTTATGACATGATGACATGCAAATTGCTTTCCAAAACTATCTTTCCCAAATTGCACAGCCTCCAGCAAAGCATGTACAGACCAGCTCCGCCCAGCCTCACCAACTCTGGGCTCTATCATCTGCCCAGCCTAGTGGTGTAACAAGGTTAGTTTGTAAATCAGAGGACAGTCTTGGCTGCGGCTCTCCCAAGAGCCCCTGTGATCCTCATTTCTCATGACCAGCGTTCTCAGAAGACAGCTCCCGGCTGCGGCTCTGTCCTGCCTGAACTTCCCTGTGACTGGTTAGGGCTCTGCTGCACTGGAAGCTTCAATCTGTAGGATATTGGTCCTCAAAGTCCTTTGGTTATCCCCACACTTCTCTCTCTCTGTCCCCTATGCCTAGTCAGTCTTTAACCTAGATTCCACCTGGAAAGAGCTATCCTGAGCTCTTGAATGCACTGTGCCCTCTCCACCCCCACCCCCTGGTATCCTCTCCTACCTACCATTGCTGCACTGCCTTCTCTCTAACACCTTCCTGTGACTCCTGCTACCTACCTGTCTGAACCAATGTTCTGACAGCTTTCTGCAACCCTGTTTTTAATAGTCATCCACTTTTTCCCCAGTGGCCACAGCAGTGCTTTTCAAATTGCCCCTCAAGGCCCTGGGGAAGCCCCCACATCATGTGAGGTGCTGGGAAGTGAGGGCAGCTGGATCCAGGAGGAATTGAGCAGGGGGGCCTCTGAGACCACCTCATGCTCCCATCCAGACCTGCTGGGCTCCTGACTGTTTTGCTTATTGCATTTCAGTGGGACTTGATTTGATGAAATATTGTCTGGGACTAAAGTTCAAAACCTGGCACTAGACAGTCCTTAAGTGGGCATTTATTCTGACACCCTCCTTCATGTCAAGTGCCCTAGGACAGTCTCTTCTGATGATCTGGTCTGGTCTCCTCCCCCTTCACTGTCTACTGGATTCAATTTGTCTTCCTCAGCCCTCCTCAAATTCATCGTCTCATCAGGCCTTGCCTGACTCCCAGACTGAGTGACTTCTTCCCAACCCTGAGCGATGAGAAACAATTAGAGAATGCCAATAATCTTACAGAATTGGGTTTCTACTTATCTGTGAAGTGATATGGATATTTTCACTAAATCGGAAGGATGTGTGGAAATGATCTGACTTAAAGCAAAGACCAGATGGCACGTGTAAATTCCCCTTGAGGGTCCGGGCAGGAAGCACCTCAAAGGGAAAAGCAGATGCTTTCCAGGGCAGCTGAAACTTGGGTGCAAGGGCCCCAGTGGACCTCAGTAGGAAAGAAGCCTCCACTTCATTTCTTATTCACTTCTTAACCCATAGCAATCCAGTTTAACTGCCTGCGTCCCTTAAATAGGTGGTTATGATGTGCACAGAGAAGTCGGTGCTTTCAAATATGAGCTCCATTTGTGAGGTTCCAGGGCCAATGCTCCATCATGGAGGTGATGTAGAACCAAGCTACTTCTCACACCCTTCTGTATAGCTAATCCTCCAACTTTTCTCCTCATCTGAGTCTGCCAGCTTTGTTCTATGCTACTGTCAATTCCTCACAGGCTCCACAGACCATCATTTTGATGTCACTCTCACCTGTAGGCATATTTCCCAAGACTCCTTTGTCCTTTGACACACCCACTCCTCTAACTCCCACTGTCCTCTCCATTCTTTCACTCAGGGCCCTGAGAGTTACTAGGGAACAGAGCATAAATATTTCAAGGAAAACTGATATTTTCAATATCTGCAGGAATTTCACCAGATCTTCACCACTCCCTTGGAACTCATCAACCATTTCTTCCCCTCTCTGTCTCAGCAGGGGACCTCATCTCCTCTTTCATCTGCTTCCCAAAATGGCGGCTGTCATGAGTGAGCTTCCTCAGCCCCAGCACTCACTTCTCCCATTTTCATGCCTGCCTGTGTACCTGTCTCCGCTCAGGGAAACAAGGGGTCCTGTGCTTTCCTCTAAGATGATGCTTTCCTAAACTTTGGGTCCCAACCAATCCTTCCACCTCTTCCAGGACTTTGCTCCTTCTTTTTTATATCTTAAACTTTTGTTTTTTTATTGAAAGAGCTCACATGAGTTTAAGTTTTATCCAATTTATTAAAGAAAAACTCTTACCCCAGCTCTCATGCAAACAACTGATACTTGCCGTTCTTCTCTTCACCAACACACTCACAGAAAAGCATGTCAACTTCTGGAAAGAGTTATCCAAACTCAGCCTCTACTTCACTTCTCATTCATTTCTCAACCCATCGCAGTCTGTTTTCCTCAGCTTGCTTCTTTCCATTGAACTTGTTCATTCACATTTCCAGTGTCTTTCTAATTGACCTGTGTTCATTCCACACCTGAATTATCTCTGAGACTCTGACAGCATAGACTCTCCTTCCTCCTCAAAACTTTCTTCCTCTGTGGCTTCCACAAAATCATTTATTCTCATTCTACTTCCATCTCCCTGGTTCCTTTGCAGTTTTCTTTGCTGTGCCCCTTCCTCTATCAGCTCCTTTATTTTCATTTCCTAGAATTTCAATTCAGACTTCTTTCTTTTTCACTCTACACATTCTCCTTGGGAAAGCTCATATGATTCCACGGATTTGGGGCATCCCCTACAAACTGATGACTTATAATGTTTCATATCTAGTCTGGGTCTCTCTCTCTCTCCTATCATCTCTAGCTCTAGCTCTTGCTCTTCTGTCTATTTCTATCTCTGCTCTAGTTTCATAATTCCTATGTCTAATGGCAATTCTTTCAGTGTCTTCTCAAATCTTACTCTCACCCCATGCCCTGCCCTCTGTTCTTCCTGCAGTCTTCCTTGTGAGTGAGAACGTTTCAATCAGTCAAGTAGCAGGCACTCTGCTGGGTACTGAGAATATAAAGTCATTAACACAATGTACCTGTGGTCACCTAGACCAGTTAGCAAAAGTGTGAGCCTTAGAACCACCCATAACACTCCTCTTTCATCCAAATAGACCAGTGCAATCCAAGGAGTCTTTAAATCAGCTCTTCTCTATCCTCACTGCTACTGTCTAAATTATTTTAATGATTTCCTTTACAGCTTTGTGTCTTGCAAATTCCTTTCACTGGAATTCACAAAATCATGCAAGAAATGCAGACTGAGCATCTGCCATGGATCAAGCCCTTTGGTAGCTAGAAGTCATGACAGAATGAAAGATGGTCTTTGCTCCTGAAAATTCTCAAGCTAATGTCCTCCTCTCTACTTGCCACCTAGAAGCCTTATCTTCATTCAAGCTGGAGTTCAAATGTCCTCTCGGAGAAACCGGTCACTTCTCCCTCTGTCTTCACAGTGCTTTCTACATATAACTCTACTCTGTCACTTCCCATGCAATCTTATGATGATTTATTTCAACATCTCTCTCTTCCACTGGACTGTGGGCTCCTCAAAGACAGACAGGCATGTGGTTCAACATCTATTTTTATCTCCTGCATAGTGCCTGGTACATCATGGTCTAGTACTCAAAAAACCTATTTCTGAGTCTTATCATTTTTGGTCCATTTTCTCTCAAACACATTCTGACCAGGTCTCCACTCCCATTACATTGCAAACCTGCCCTTGACAAGGGGTTCAAGGACTTTTACATTTTTAAACCTGGGCTCAAATTCTTAGTCTTCGTCTTAACTGCTGGATCAGCCACATGACACGAAGATCCCTCCCTCTTCTTGGGTCCCTTCTTTCAGCGGATTTTGGTACACCAGCCTCTCTTGCTTCTCCATTTATCTCACTGGTCTCTCTTTCTCAGGCTCCTTTGATGATTCCCCTTTTGTTCCCTGTCCTGTAAATTTTGACATGCCCCAGGTATCTGTCCTTGGACCTTCTCCTTTCCTCATCTGCACAAACTTCCTCATAATGTCTTGGCTTTAAATATCACCCACACGATGAAGAGTCCAAACTTTACATCTTCATCCTAGAAGTCAGTCACAGCTATTCCCTCCAGCAAGAAATAACCACTGCTTGCTCTAAAGACATTAGGATGAGTAGCATCTCTTCTTACATGTCACCCTTCATGAAACTGTGGAGCCCATATGAAGTTTGCATATGAGGAGGGTGATATCCAAAATCTCCCTGGAACTCCAAAGACCCGGTCCTGAATTTTACCTGCCTCTGACCTCTAGGTCCTGATCACCACCCTTTGAGCCAAGGTAGACAAGAAAAAAGCCTAGATATGGGGAAATCAATGAACAGAGAAATCCCAAGGAATCAGGCACCAGCAGAAGGGAAACAGCAGACAGTGGGCCAGGAGGTACTCAAAGACCATCTCCCAACCCAGAGACAAGAAGGGGAAAAATTGTGATGTTGCTGATCCAGACTCTCTGCTCCTGTCTTGCCCTAATACGCTATGCCCAATCCTTCAGGGAACTAGTGCCCTACTGCCCTTTCTACCCTGGGCTGGTAGAAAAGGGTCTAATCAACTCATTCACTCCAGACTGACAAGCACCTTGAGGCAATCACTGTCAGCAGATACATGGCTCTGTTAACAAATACAAATTTTATTTGCTTAATTAAAATTATTATATATAGTATAATATATTTAAGTATTAATAATTTAATTTAATTCTATTCAATTAATTATGTTAATTAAACTTGATCAATTTGCTTAACTCTATACTGGCAACTGCCCTAGAAGCTTTCATTTAGTTCTCATAAGAACTCTATGAACCACACACTATTATTTCCCTCTTACAGATGAGAAAACTGAGACTTTGATTAGGCAACATGCCCAAGGTCAGATGTGCCTCCAGTTTCTATATTCGGTGATTTAACCCCTTTTGTTTAAAGTCAATGAGATAAAATTATCTCAATGAAATTGCAAACATCATCAAGTCACAAAGAGTGGGAATAAGGGGGGGCTGGGACTCTCGGTGCTTCTTACAGAGTCTTCCAATGCCAGCCCACCCCACCCCAACCTTCCCTCATACCACCTCTGCCTTGCTCATCAGCAGCCCCCCAGACAGAAAGCTGAACAACCACAGGATTAGGAGACCACTGTATAACAGACATTGGCAACTGCTCAATCTCTGTCACAGGCCATCCTCCATCCTTGACCTCCAAGCTTTCCCACCTCCTAGGTTGCTGCACAACCCTAGGACACCAGAATGGAATGGTTTGGAGAAGTGAAAATCATAGGCTCGGCTGTCACCTCTTTTCCAGCCTTATTCCTCCTTCATCATCACTCAAAAAACCCTCCTGGGTTCAGAGCAAGAGCCCCTCCCCAGCCCCACATCCACCGCAGCCCGGGTCACCAGAAAGCCCACCCTTCCTCCCCTGCCCTGTGCCCCCACTGATACCTGCTTCTTAAGGATCCTCCCCCATCCCTGAAATGAGAGGGCTGGGGAGCTGAAAACGCATGTTCTTGGAAGAACTGAATTGCAAAACAAGAAGGAAATACCTTTCTTTCGGAGCTTGGGAGTTTTCTTCCTGAAATCCCAGCAAAAGAGCAGTGCCAGAGCAGAAAAGGAGCGGCACAGATCCCACCACGGCATCCCGGGACCATGAAGCATGACAGGTGAGGACGCGCAGCCTCTGGTCCAAGCAGCCTCAGGCCTCCCCTTCTCCGCCCCAAACTGGAGGAATTGTCCTCGCTGGCTTCCGCATCAGCACATGCTTGCGAATCCTCCCCAGGCTCTGACTGTGATACGGAAATGATGGGATCTGTCCGCACCTGCCCCTGGCCGGCCCCTCCCTCCCTCCCGCCCTCCCCTTCCCACTCACCTTTACACACATGACTCCTGGCTTCTAAAGAGCGAACATAAAGCTGTCAGGGCCCGCAATAAACATAAGTGCCTCCTTTTACTTAGCAGCTAATTGTCAACTGCCATTCAGGGGATACCCAGGAGGTGGGTTAAAAAATAAAAAAAATTAAAAATCCCCCGCGCAAGCCTTTACCAGCATTGCTCCATATATCAAAGTGTCTGGCAAGAGCACAGGATTTCACTTAGCATTTATGAAGCCAGCCTAGCCTTCTCTGGAAATGCTTTCAGAGTGGCACGTGGCTCAGTCAGGGCCTTCCAAGATAATAGTCTTGGAGGTGGGTTGTTGGCCAGTGTGAGATGATTCCCCCCCCCCACCCTTTGAGTAGATTTAGCAATTTGTGCAGCAACCCTACCAGACAAGCCCAGGAGACTGGAAATGGACAGACAGAAAGAACCCCAGGGGAGCCTCACGCTGCCCTGCCACCAAATGTCCATCCCTCCGTTCATCCTTGACACCATATTCTCCTCCCAGCTGGAATTCATCCCCACAGCCTGGCAATGTGCAAACCCCTCTCTTTAATGTGCAAACCCCTCTCTCCACTGCCATCTCCTTCATCTGGACTACTGTCCATGCAGCCTCTCTGACCTGGATGACCACGTGAACCTCATAGCTGGGCTCGTGTCCTCACTCTGATTCATTAGCCCCAGTCCAATGCATTCTCACACAGCCACTAGAATGATCTCTTAAGTATAATCTAATCTTATCACCTTCTTACTTGAATCCCCGATGGCTACTCACCAGTCTTGGGATAAAGATCAAGATCCTTACAGAGGCCTTTCTTCACTTTTACAACCCTTCCCTCACTGCAGTGCCTGTTCTGTGACCTTTGCACATACAGTATGTGACCTTTGCACATACCGTTCCCTCTGACTGAGACACTGGTCCTCTTCCCCCTTCTCTGCCTAGTTGTCCCTTCCTGGACCTTCAGATTTAAATTTGATCATCACCAGCTCAGGAAAGCCTTTTCTGGCCTTATTGATTCATTTTTTTTTTCAACCTAGTATCAAGTGTTTTCCTTTCATGGCACTTTTCACAGTTGTAATTTTATGTTTTTACTTTTTTTTTAAATTAATTTCCATTTCTTGGACTGGACTGTGAGCTTCTTGAGAGGAAGGACTTGATCTTTTCTCTCTCCCGCCGTTGCACACCCCCCGGGGCTAGCACAGTGTTTGGCATCTGTCACATGCTCCAGAAATATTTGTTGAATGAATGAACAAACATCTGCTTGGTATTAGGAGCTGGTGGGGAGGGACAAGGAAACTAGTAAAAGTAAGTGGAAATCACCTCTCAGTTTAGCTAGAGAGAAAGGACCAGAACATATGGAATGATAATGGGTCCCAGGCAGCACACCCCCAACAAGCAAACTGTGCTGTGGATTGTGAATTCATGCTTGGAAGGATGCGAAAGGTGTAAAGGGATGGGAGAAGAAAAGGAACATGGTGTGTATAATATTCAGTATTTGCCTACCATCTGCCTTGTGCTGGCAGACACACAAAGGTGCTTAAAACACAGGACCTGCCCCAGGGCCTTAGTGTTTAGCTGGGTAGAGCCTGGTCACAAGTTGTCAACAGTCTAGATACAATTGCTTCTGCAGTCTTTTTCCTGCTCAAATCCAGAAAACCTTGATTGTATCCAGAAGTTCTGGGAAAAAGAGATGGTCTAACCTTTCTAGCCAGGCCCTTAGGAAAGAGTTGTAACAAAAGAGCTAAATTATCCAGGTGGGAAGGAAAGGGTCAAGGCATAGATAGCTGCTCTCCACAATGAGAGGATCCTTCTCAGCCAGCTTCAGGCAGGAACACCCAAGAGGAGGCCATGGTGGGCCAGCTCTCTAGCAGTGAGAGATAAGGAGCCAAAAAGGGACTTTAGGCCAGGAAGAGGCTTCCACTCTGCAGAATTGTCACCTAATTCTCATGATTTCCAAATAAGGAGAACATATATTTGACTTAGGCAATGGCCTCAGACTGGACTCTCTGCTGTCTCGAACAGCCTTCCTGCCCTGGGAGCCATGGTTCTGGTTCAGTGAGACCCGTCTAAAAATGGCACAGAAGAGTCAAGCACTGTTCTTTGAATAGTGCTGCACTCTGCTTTCCCCTCCCCTGGACTTTCCACCACCTACAGGACTTAGGCTTGATTTGCTTCTTTGGGTGGTGGTCTTGGGGTAGGGTGAAGGAGAAATCCCCAAGTGTTTTATGACTGTGTTCAGCAGTTTCATCATTGCAAGTTCTCGTCAAACACCACTGGAGCCGCACAGCCTGGTGAAAGTTCATGTACGGCATTTTGACTCAGAGCAGGTGCATCGCTAGGCAACATGAGCTACCCTGGTCAATGCAGACTGCCTAAAGCCCTGAACTAGGGAAAGCCAATAATCTCAACACAGCTCCTGTCTCCTAATCCAAGGTAATGAGGAAAGTCATTGCTAAGATTATCCAGGCCGAACAGCATGTGACCAAGTTCCCATACATAAAAACCTAGCTTCGGTATGATGAGCACAATAAAAATTATGCTTGGGAATTGGAAATGGTTATTGGAACTATGCTACTCTTCCCACAGTACTGAATGGTGATTGTGGCAGATGCTGTTGAATTTGGCTGCCTCATACAGGCCACTTCTTTTCCCACAGTCCCCTCTGGGTGGGGGCATGTATGGTTTCCTGACTCACGTTAAACCAGGTAGATCCTCTTTCTCAGGAGTTTGGAACAGGATTTCAGAGCCCAGGTTCAGCTTCTGCAAAGGCTCAGTGAGACGTGTAGGAAAGCAGGGGCTGTCAAAGCGAATCTAGGACAGATGCGAAGGGGCTGCTGACTAACTGAATATGGGAGGGTATGCAGAGCTAAGGAGAATGAGAGGCAGTGGCCCCAGAGACACAGTAGATTTAATGTCCATGTTCCATTTCTTGCTCGCAGGGCCTTGTGAAGCCTCTTGGCAGTGCTTGCCCTGGGTTTGTATGAGAAGCTACTAGATCTACCCAGTGAATTCCTTTTTGTTGTTTACCTTAAATGGATAAGATTTCTATTTCTTACGACCAAAGAATCCCTGAAATGTGTCAATTAAGTTTACGTAGAAACTTGGGGAAATTCTTAACCTACAAAAGAAAAGGTATCAAATTGTATACAGGCACACTTTGGAGATACCATGAGTTTGGTTCTAGGCCACCGCAATAAAAAGAATATCATGATAAAGCAATTCCCGCGAACTTTTTGCTGTCGAGGGCATACAAAAGTTATGTTTACTCTATACTGAGTCCATTAAGTGTACAATAGCATTATGTCTAAAAAAAACACATACCTTAATTTAAAATACTTTATTGCTAAAAAATGCTAATCAACATCTAAGCTTTCAGCAAATTGTCATCTTTTTGCTGGTGGAGCGTCCTGCCTTGCTGTTGATAGCTGCTGATTGAATAGGGTGGTGGTTGCTAAAGGATGGGGTGGCTGTGGTAATCTCTTAAAATAAAACAACAATGAAGTTTGCCTTATCAATCGACTCTTCCTTTCACGAAAGCTTTCTCTGTAGCATGGGATGCTGTTTGACAACATTTTACCCAGAGGAAAACTTCTTCCAAAATTGGAGTCAATCCTCTCAAACACTGCTACTGATTTATCAACCAAGTTGATGTAATATTCTAAATCCTTTGTTGTCTCTTTAACAACGTTCACAGCATCTTCATAAGGAATAGATTCCATCTCAAGAATCCACTTTCTATGCTCACCCATAAGAAGCAATTCCTCATCCATTCAAAGTTTATCATGACATAGCAGCAATTCATTCACCTCTTCTGGCTCCATTTCTAATTCTAGTTCTCTTACTATGTCTACCACATTTGCAGTTACTTCCTCCATGGAGGTCTTAAATCTCTCAAAGTCACCCATAAGTGTTGGAATCAACTTCTCTCAACCTCTTGATAATGTTGATATATTGACCTCCTTCCATGGATGACAAAATGTTCTTAATGACATCTAGAATAGTGAATCTTTTCCAGAAGGTTTTCAATGTACTTTGCCCAGATCTATCAGAGGAATCACTCTCTATGGCAGCTGCACCCTTGTGAAATGTATTTCTTCAACAGTAAGTCTTGAAAGTTGAAGTTAAAATACTCAGTAAACCATGTTGTAACCAGACGTGCTGTCATACAGCCTTTGTCGTTCCATTTACAGAGCACAGACAGTGTAGATTAAGCATAATTCTTAAGGGCCTGAGGATTTTCAAAATGGTAAATGCACACTGGCTTCAACTTAAAGTCACCAGCTGCATTATCCTCTAACAAGAAAGTCAGTCTGTCCTTTGAAACTTTGAAGCCAGGCACTGACTTCTCTTCTCTAGCTATGAAAGTCTTAGATGGATCTTCTTCCGATAGGAGGCTATTGTGTCTACATTGAATCTGTTGTTTAGTGTAGTCACCTTCATTAATGATCTGATCTAGACCTTTTGGATAAGTTACTGCAGCTTCTATATTGGCACTTACTGTTTCACCTTGCACTTTTATGTTATAGAGATGGTTTCTTTCCTTAAATCTGATAAACTGACCTTGGCTAGCTTCAAATTTTCCTCTGAGGTATCCTAACCTCTCTCAGCCTTCATTGAATTGAATAGAATTAAGGGGGGCTTTGGCTTAAAGGAAAGTTGTGTCTGGTTTGATCTTCCATCCAGACCACTAAAACTTTCTCCATATCAGCAATAAGGCTGTTTCGCTTTCTTATCATTCGTGTGTTCACTGGAGTAGCACTTTTAATTTCCTTCAAGAATTTTTTCTTTGAATTCACAACGTGGCTAACTGATGTAAAAGGCCTAGCTTTTGGCCTATCTTGGCTTTTGACATGCCTTCCTTACTAAGCTTAATCATTTCTAACTTTTGATTTGGTTTAAAGTGAGATGTGGGACTCTTCCTTTCACCTGAACATTCAGCAGCCATTGTAGGGTTGTTGATTAGCCTAATTTATATGTCGTTATGTCTCAGAGGGATAGACACAAGGGAACAGCCAGAACACACAGCATTTATTCGTGAAGTTCACCATCTTATATGGGTGCAGTTTGTGCCCCCCACCCCTACCCCATAACGATTACAATAGTAACATCAAAGATTACTGGTCACAGATGACCTTAAAAGATATAACGTTGAAAAAGTATGAAATATTGTGAGAATTACCAAAATGTGACAGAGATACAACATGAGCACATGCTTTGGAAAACTGGTGTTCATAGACTTGCTTAATGCGGGGTTGACACAAACTTTCAATTTGTAAAAAATGCAATATCAGCAAAGCCCAATAAAGCAAAGCACAATAAAATGGGATATGCCTGTATATCCTATTTGTTACTCTGGAAAAAAGTATATAGATATATACAAAGGTCAGAAGAAAAATATAAAATTCCTTCAGGTGACTTTAGGGGTGATTGTTTTTCTATATATTTTTAGAATTGCCACAAAATGATTATGGTGTTCTTTTCATTCTTGAAAGAAGCCACTGAGCCATCAAATAAATATGCTGTATTTGAACCATGAAATTCTCCATAAATGATTTCCAAAACTACAGGCAGCAGCAATGATAAACAATCACATGTTTATACAGTTATCCTGCAGTTGACACAAATAGGTGTGTTCCTAAAAATCTGGAGGAAAATGCCAACTTGATAAAGGAAAAATACTGAATTTACTTGTCAGTTTCAGATCTTTTTAGTATTAGGTTTTCACAGGTAGGACCTCTTTTCATACAGAAACATCTCCAGGATTCCCAGAGCCCTCAAACACGTGAGCCATGCAACCCAGAAAAGTGTGGAATGTGGAATTCATTGCATACCAGTGAGTGTCCTGAACCACTCCTGAGTCTGACTGCCTCTTCTAGACAGCAGCTTAACTGTCCTGTGCCAATGGACCCGACTTATGCTTTCAGCTTAGCTCTTGCCCTCAGTCCCCTCAGGATTCACAATCCCCATAACCAGGCAACCTCATGATGCTATAGAATATTGCGCTGCCAGAGTCCTGGCGTCAGCTGGTCTGGCCCCCTCATTTTGCAGTTGAGCATATCGTGGCCCTGGAGAGGAGAAAAAATTGCTCCAGGACATCACACGTCCGCTGGTCAGTGCAAAGGGCTTGAGGTCGCCTCACTTGATCTGGAGTAGGCTCTATGAGGTGACCAGAGAGGCTCTGAGCCCCTTTGCCTCCCAACCTAAAAGAGGAGGACTTGGCAATGACTGTTACCTCAGAGCCTTTCTCTGCTTGTTTCCCTTGAACAGCATAGTTTGTCTGGAGTTACTTCCTCCCCATACTGGGGTGTCCCACGGACACCTGCCCAGGAAAGCCTTCAGGAGCTCCTTACCTCCAGAGGGCGTGCCGGCGACTCTCCTGAGGAATTTAACCCACTCCTCCATCTCCGCCTGGGAACTGGCCATGAGGACGTAAGAGTCCTGTCCCGCACGGTTCTGGTCCCATGAGGCTGGAAGAAGGAGCACTGATGAAGGTCTTGGGGTAGCAGGAGGATCAGAGAGTGAGGAGCAGGGAAGGGAAACTGAACCTGAATTAATTTCTCGGTTCTATTAAGTGCTACCAGTCAAACAACCCAAAAACATCATCTAATCAATCCAGCGGAACTGAATATCAATGTGCTCTTATTGTTTTTGCTGAAGCTCTAATTCTACTGACAAATCATCGAGCAGAATAGTTTGCAGCTGGGGTGACTTTGGTTCGAGAGCTGCTTCCCCGGAAGCCACTTCCTACGAAAAGGGAGAGGAAGTTCACGTTGCAGGTTCCTTGGGACAGGGAACAGGATCCGCTCCTGTAAGTTTGAGGACTGCAGTCCATCATGCCAATCATGGCTCCTCTCCTAAGCTGCATCCAACCTCATTTGTGTGGTAGGGAGAGGACAGCAGCCTCGGGTGAGAGGGAGATTAGCATGTGTGTGCCTTTCTCACAAAATCAGGTGCTTCCTGTTCAGGGTTCCTTCTTCCTTCCTGCACAGGAACTTGGAAATGGCAGCTTCTCAATACATATTTGATAGAAGCCAGTTAGGGGTCCCTTTAATATTTGCCCTTTAAACTTAAGATTACAGACAAGCTATAATTAATGTTTCCTTGTTGGTTCTCTGTGAGGGAAATGACCCAACACAGTGCAGGACCCATGAATAGCTACTCTGTCCTCAGGCACACGCTTTCTCCAACTTAAACATAATCTGCTCGACTTGTGTCACCTATTGGACTGTTTCCTTTGTCAGAAACAGGTCTCCCTTCTTTTCTTACCTGACTACAGAACTCTTATTTTTCCTTCAAAACTCAGCTCAAACGACACCTTTTAACATCCCCTCTTTCTGCACCAAATTGAGACAGAAATCCCTATTTTATATTTCCTTAACATCCTGTTCTTACCTCTATAACAAAAGTGATATAAATTACCCTGAACGTTGGTTTCTGTATTGGTAAAAATTGAGGTAATTTCTTCATATGTCAGAAATTGAAACCCTGATCTTCCCCCAAAATTCAATATATGTGCAAACCTCAGCAAATCCATCTTTTCAGTTGTCTACATTGAAACCTTGTGATCACCTTCGGCTTTTCTTTTCCACATCCAAGCAATCAGCAGATGCAGTCATCTCTACCTTCAAGATGTGTCCTGCAACTGCTTATTTCTCACCCTCTTCACTGTTACCCTCTTTGGCTTGGGTCATTGCAGCCACCTCCTAACTGGCCTGCCCGCTTCGTCCTTATTCCCACCCCACCCCCTACTTTTTATTCTCAACTCAAAAGAGTGATGCTTTCAAAACCTAAGTCAGATGGGGGACATTCCTCTGCTCCAGACCTGCCAATGGCTTCCCATCCTACCAGCATAAAGGCTAAAGTTCTTACAATTGCCCCCATGTGCCGATAATATCTGACCCAACCCGGATCTAATCTCTTCTCCCCATCATCACTCCACACTGCCTTCCTTGACATTCCTTGAACATGTGACACAAGCTCAGGGCTTTTGCTCAGGCTGTGGCCTCTGCCTGGAAGGTTCTTTCTCCAGATGTTTTGTTGGCTCATTCCTTCAGTGATTTAAGATCTTTGCTCAAATGCCACCTTCTCAAAGAGGCCCCATTTGGCCACTCCCTTTTATTTTTTTCTTCAATAATTTTTTTTATTGAGATATAATCATCTAAAGCATACAATCAGTTGTTCATAGTATCCTCATAAAGCTGTGCATTCATCATTGCAATCAATTTTTTAACATTTCATTACTCAAAAAAATATAAAAACAAAAGTGAAAAAGAACACCCAAAACATCCTATACCTCCCATGCTCTGTGCCCTCTATTGTTTATTTTTTTACTTTTTTTTTTTCATATTCATCTGTCCTTATACTGGATAAAGGGAGTGTCAGTCACAAGGTTTTCACAACCACATGGTCACACTCTTAAAGCTCTATAGTTATTCATTCAATCATCTTCAAAAATGAAGGCTGTTGGATTACAGTTCAACAGGTTCAGGTATTTTCCCCCAGCTACTCCAACACACCAAAAACTGAAAAGGATATCTATATACTATATAAGAATAACCTCCAGAAAGACCTCTCAACTCTATTTGAAACCTCTCAGCCATTGAAACACTATTTTGTTTCATTTATATTCCCCCTTTTGGTCAAGAAGGCTTTCTCACTCCCATGATGCCAGGATTAGGCTCATCACCAGTAGTCATGTTCCATGTTGCTAAGGAGATTTACACCCTTGGGAGTCATGTCCCATGTAGGGAGGAGGGCAGTGAGTTCACCTGTGGAATTAGCTTAGAGAGAGAGAGGCCACATCTGAGTAACAAAAGAGGTTCTCTGGGGTGACTTTTAGGCATAATCATACGTTGGCTTAAGCTTCTCCATTGCAGGAATAGGTTTCACAGGGGCAAGCTGCAAGTCAAGAGTCTGGCCTATCCAATTGGCAGTCCCCAATGCTTGGGAGAATATCAGGGGGGCCTTCAATACTTCAACCATTTTCCCCAGTCCCTAAAGGGGACTTTGGAGACATCTTTTTTTTTTTTGCATGGGCAGGCATCGGGAATCGAGTCCAGGTCTCGGCATGGCAGGCGAGAACTCTGCCATTGAGCCACCCTGGCCCGCCTTGGAAATACTTTTAATCTCCTGCCCAGTTTTGGGGGATGTTTGGGGCAGCACACCAACCTGTACAAATCAACGAGATCCCAGTCCCTATTCATGGTTTCATGGAGTTATGGTGTTCGAATAAGCTGACCGCATGAGTTAAGTTAGATAGTGTACTACCAAAAATATAATTTTGCACCAAATAAGCATCCCTTCCTTTGGACTTAAACAGAGGTTGAAGTTTTAAAATACCGTCAATATCACTGTTTATCCTTTAGTGTGAAATACCTTAATTCTTCATTCATATCTCTAATTGAAGTCTGATTTCTTTTTCCGTGTTTTTAACAGTTGCTATATGGAGTAATACATACTTTCACAGCTTCAGAATTCTAGCTCTGAGTCTCACGTGTCACACAAATACCCAAAGTTTCATGGAATGACCAAGTTATACACAAAAAGCTCAGCATCTAAGAATTTAGCAGTAACAGTTACAACTCCAGAACAGATGTGACTGCTGTAGAAGCTTGCAATCTAGGAACCTTTTCAATAAGCCTTTTCCTGATAAACCCATGCTCTCGAATTCAATTCTTAGTCTTTGTACATTTATAATACCTCATATTAGTGAGGCATTATAATATTTGTCTTTTCGTTTCTGGCTTACTTCACTCAACTTACTGACCTCAAGTTTCATTCACCTAGTTGCAAGCCTCACAACTTCATTCCTTCTTGCAGCCACTCAGTAGTTCATTATAAGTATACACCACAGTTTCCCCTTCCAGCCTTCGGTCAATTACTATTAGGCCACTCCATCCATTGCATAACATGAACACTGCCACCATAAACACCAGTGAGCAAATGTCCATTCCTTTCCCTGCTCTCAGTTCCTATAGGTATACACCTAACTACAGCCTGGCCGTCTGCCCATACTTTTTAAAGTGATAAATCAACCACCACATCCTCCCTCAATCAGCACTCTATCTCCTTCTTTACTTTTACTTTCTCCTTGGCACTTACCCCATATGAAAACCTACACATGCTACCTGTGTATTTCATTTGTTTTCAGTCTCCCTTTGCTTGTATGTAAGTTGCATGAAACTCTTGTTCTTTTCTGGGTTCTCCAGTCCCTACAAGAGTGCTTGGCTCATAGCAGATGCTCAGTAAATTTGTTGTATGCCTGAATGAGCACATCTCATCACATATGAGAATTAAATGAGATTACTTATACAACAGAAGGAACCACCTTATTCCTGGCAATTCGCTCTAGATAGAGAAGAATACACAGTTATTTCATTAAGGATAAGTAGGAGCAGGGAAACTTGTCCTAAATTTTGGCCTGTGCCCCAAATAAAGAAAAGCATAACTATGATCAAAGACTTCTACCTGCCCTTTGTGCAACTAAAGTGGTGACCCTGGAGAGGTTCCTGGTTAGAAAGGCCCATTTCTTAGGCTAGCATTGGCTCCTCAGAATAGACTTGCACAAGTGGATGGCAAAAAAGACGAACTGAAAATTCTCTACATCATACCATAAAGAGCTGCTTCACCTTAGGCTGGATATAGCCCTGGGGGATGATGAGGACTTTAGGAAAAGGGTTCCCTACCTGATTATAGCTTTAGTATTGTTTGCCCTGATGAGCTCTGTGTGTATGTGTATGTGTGTGTGTGTCTGTATATGTCCATGTGTGTCAAACTGGCCAAGAATTCCCCAGGAACTCAAGAAACAGCTACAAAAGTGAGTGATACTCCCTGGCGACTTGGGAGATGAACAACCAGGGATGAGCCTGGCCTTGGCACCATGGAATCAACAATGCCATCCTGACCAAGTGGGAAAAGAAGTGTAGCAAATAAGGTATCAGTAGCTGAGAGAGTTCAAATAGAGTTGAGAGGCTACTCTGGAGGTCACTCTTATGCAAACTTCAGTTAGACTTTGCTACCTACTATGGCTTGCCAACCCCCAACCGAAACCATTCCAGCCAATCCTAAAGAACACCTAAGGCATTAAATAAAATTCTGCAAAGGTTCCACACACTAGGGTAATTTTCAAAAACCTACACCCTTCACATGGGTCCCTAGACTAAGTAAGTCCTGAAATGCAGAGGGGCCAGCCTCTCCAGAATATCAGCCTATCCCATAATGTCGACACCCCCTTCCAACAGGAAAAAGCTAGACTGGGCATAGCCCAAATACCCCTAAAGAGTGGGAGAAAGATCAAAGGTGATGCTGGAGTTATACAGAGAAAGTAGAGTTTAACAAAGTGATTGTTGAATCACTATATTGATATTTCTTTTAGTCTCCAGTATCTTAGAGCAGCTAGAAGTAAAAACCTAAATTGTGGAACTGTAACCCATACCAAACTCTGAAATCTGTTCTACAACTAATTGTTGTGATGTGCTTTGAAATTTGTTGCTTTTTTGTATATATGTCAGTTTTCACAAAAAAGAAAAAGAAAAACAAGTCGACTGTGATGATAAATGCACAGCTATATGATAATATTCTGAACCACTGATTGTACACTTCGGATGATTACATGATGTATGACTATATAATATATATCAATAAAAAATTTAAAAAAAGAGCAGTTGTAGATGAGAGGGCCCACCTCTGAAAACTCAATTTGATTCCATTGGTCAGTATATCTAGCTTTATGCCAGTATCATGCTGTTTTGACTACTGTAGCTTTGTAATAGGCTTTAAAGTTAAGCAGTGAGAGGCCTCCCACTTCATTTTTCTTTTTCAAGATATTGTTGGCTACTCAGGGGACCCTGACCTTTCAAATAAATGATTACTGGTTTTCCTATTTCCACATATACACAAAAAAGTGAGTGCTAATGAAGGAACAAATCTTTACTTTAACCTGGCACAGAAGTCTTTTGGTGCACAGCCCATGGTGAATTTTCAGCTGAAGCTCTCAATAGTGTTTGCCTAGACTGAAAACTCAAGCTTTGTGACTCACGTTACCATGGTTGGTGTGTTCCGTGGATTGCACTGAGAGGGGAATTTCCAAATTTAGGAATAGATGAAGACTGGTGGGACCGGGTGGAGTTTTTCTGGAGAGAGTAGCCTGGAAAAGCAGGTTCTCTCTTAGAAGAAGCAAAGAGTGATAGACCTTGAGATAGGAAAACAGAGAGTATTCCACCAGGGAAGAGCTTAACTTTTAAAAAAATTTTCTTTGGTTTTTATAAACAATTATAGCCAGCCTTAGGGATTTTTTTTTCTACATTTTAATTCCCTGTAGCCATCCCCCAAATATCCTACACTTATAAGGCATTTACGATATACCAGGCTCTGTACCAAGTGTTTCATAAATGTCTCTTTATTTAATCCTATCATTGTCACTGTCCCCATTTTACACAAAAAGAAACCCCCCTGAGTGCAAGGTTTCCATCGGGAGACCAGTAGTCCCGTACTTTCCCGCAGGGCTAGGGCTGGCCTGGAAGCAAGAGAGAGCAGAAGCAGCACCTCCTTGTGGATAGATGCAGGTACACAGGGCAAACCCCATTTTCTCCCAATGGAAAGGTGACCAGCACTTGGGAAGAGGCCCCCTCGGTGTGCTGCTCACAGACACAATATGTAATGCCCGGCACCTGCCACATGGTGAGTGCTAGGAAGGCAAAGCTGTTACTTGTCATTATGTCACATTGAATCATATGAGGCTGCTGATAGTAGACCATTTTTGACCTTCTAAGATGGCAATTTTGTATGGTTCAATTTATATTTTAACTGTTCCTTTTAATGTGCCACTCCCTTTCTACACAGAGCTCCTTTTAGCAAGTAAGCTTGATGTATTTTTCACATCAGTGTCCCAGAGCCTACTGGAGTGCTCTTACATAACAAACACACTTACATAACTGAACCAAATGCACACCAACTCAATTCACAGGCCTTATCAGGGCATCTGATACTAATGTGCCAGTATAGGTTTGTTAACGATATATAGAACTAGTTTAGGTTCTTAACAGGTTGGGTGACTGATTCACTAAATATTGTTTTGACTTTTAAGATCCAGAAGTAAAACGGGAATGTAATGCTCCTCTGTTCCACTTTTGTCACCTACCTGGAATGACTTCAAAGACAAACTTCCCAGCTTCATCTGGGTTTGTGGCAATCTCCTTGATGGTACTTCCTGGTAGATACATGTAGCCCTGAAAGATCAAAAATCAGATTTTTAAGATGAGTGGCAATTTTATCACTTCTGAACTCAAATTAAGTTGGAGAACAGTGGGTGGGATAGTGGAAGGATTGGGGGAAGTGTGGAGAGGAATTTAGCATTCCAGTTTTGAATGGAGCTGCTCAGGCCTTTGGGACCTAAAGTTGTTTTCTGCTGCTCAGGCCTCTGCGACCTTAAGCTGTTTTTCATGCCCAATTCATATTCCCATGAATATTTTAAGATCTCAAGTCAAAGTGACAGCCACATTCACTTGGGGACAGTTAACCAGAAACAAATATCTCTTGCACCCTTCCCCCAAAACTAATTTGGTTGCATTTAAGGAAGTAGTTTTTTGAAGCCATTCAAGCATCACTTTCCAAGTTCTCATCTCTTTGCTGGGGCACCAGCCAGATACCAAGTGGCCTCCCTATCAACCCAAATCTACCTGTAGAGAAAAGGGATATCAGCCGCTGTCACTTTAGTGTGAATGAGACTGACTCTTAGCGTCTGATCCAATAGGCTTTCATTTTAAGCTTCTCACTCATCTTGGAGTAAAAGGTTTGGTCACAAGATAAGAATTTAAGGAAGGGAGGCATTTGGGGGCAGTGGTCCCTTCACAGACACAAGTCCCACCTCTACTGGAAAAACAGACCTATATTCCCAGAACCAGATTAAGATCCTGGTCCCAGGACCAGACTAAGATATTATTTTTAGCAATGAAAATAGTATGGTAGCATTTTCACCCCCAGCTTACGCCCTTCAAAACAAGACTAAACTACGTTATAAAAGTATTTGTATGAAAACAAAGCTTTTATTTTTTCTATGATAACCATTTTGATGCTTTAAAAAAAATATTGCATCAATTTTTTTCAAAGATATCTCTTATTTTTAGGAGCTCTGACTTACTGTTCCTTTCAGTAACCTGGCATTAAGGGTCCCAGAGTTCCCCAAGGGCAGGGGTTTTTTGCCCTTCCTGCTGTGGGGCTCTTGCTCCCCCGTCCCCCACCGCCACGTGTCATCCAGGGGGAGCCCCATTTAGTATGGACAGAATCTTAGGAAACTAAGGATTAGGAGACTGAAACTCCACCCCAGATCAGTGTCAGATGGTGTCCATGTTCCTGAAAGTATGTTTCAGACAAGAATCTCTGCCCTTGGTTCCTCATGGGTCCTTAAGGAGCTCTACATATCGCCTGCCCAATCGCAGGTGCTTGGTTGTAAATAAATATGGTCAGGATTTGGGAGAAACTGGCACTCAAAAGGACCAGCAAATTACAAGAATAACCAGTCCCACTTAATTCTGTGGAGGAGCAATTAGCAAATTTTTTTTTTATTAATTAAAAACGATTAACTAACAAAACATTTAGAAATCATTCCATTCTACATACACAATCAGTAATTCTTAACATCATCACATAGTTGCATATTCATCATTTCTTAGTACATTTGCATAGATTTATAAAAAGAAATAAAAGACAACAGAAAAAGAAATAAAATGATAATAGAGAGAAAAAAAAACACTATACCTCACATGCAGCTTCATTCAATGTTTTAACATAATTACATTACAATTAGCAAATTTAAACAATAGAATCCTATTTATATTCCTATATTTTGTTGTTAAGGCTAACCATGTGTCTTTTAAAATAAAATAAAAAATTTAAGATACATTTTTCCTACCTTCTCTAGGAAAATAAGCTCATAAATATGTTTTATTTTTACAAGCCTTATATTTCCTAAATACTCAATGCTGTACTCAAGACCATGGGTTTTACTTAAACTAGCAAATGATACCTGTAATTCATAAGTCTGTTATGAATTCATAAGTCTATTCTTCTCTGAGAGACTTGCAGCCGACAATTGACAACGAGGCATAGTCAATCAATTTACCACGTGCTTCAATGCTAACAGTCATGTGACCTTGGACAAACCCCTTCTGTAACCAAGAAATCAGGATTTAAGGGATGATTTTGATTCTGAATAGTTACATAAATGTTCCTTTTTGCTTTCTGGCAGATTGGAGTAGACAGAGGGAAATACCTGAAATCTCTGAACTGTGATCCAGCTACCTTGATCTTTGATAATGATTGCATAGCCCTTATCTTCTGCCCCGTGACTACAAAAACTCTGTGACTAGTCTTCATTTGTACCCAGTTATCTTGTTTTTCAATTTTAGAGTCTTGTAATCGCTAAAGACAGCCCCTAATGTTTATTAATGAAGGATCCTGGGTCAGCCCAGAACTAATTCACCCCAAATCTAAAATTATCTTGATGACTGAGACTGGATCTAACCAAAGTGGGCCCACCTGACATGCATAGTAGCTTAGACTTAAACCTACATGTCACCTAGACGTCATTCTGCCATTTTTTTTGTATGTTCTGTGACTAAGCATGTAATCAATCTGTGCATGCTCAAAAATCAGATCACCTCTAACTATATCATCTGGTGTTACTATGCCCATTATTCCTAAACTCTGCCCATTTTTTTCTCTAATAAAACTATCAGAATTAGTGGGTTTAGGGAGACAGATCTTGGGCCCATAGGCCATCTGCTCTCCTACTAAATGCCTCGTAATAAAGTCATTCTCTTTTTGAAACACTGATGTCTCAGGAATCGGTTATTGAATGCATCTGGCAAAAGAATCCATGGCCTTTGTCTGGTAATGTTTGATTCTCTGGGCCTCAATACCCTCCTGGTAAAAAGAGAAAGTTGAACTAGACCAGATAATATACAGGTCCCATTTAGTTCTAACACTGCAAGATCCTAATATCTTGTCCAGGTTAGACTCACAAAATTCACCTAAAGAGGGAGATAAGCATTTTCCCCACTTTCTTGGAAATGAAGACACAGAGAAATCCAAATGATTTCCCTAACATCACACAAAATCTGAGACCAGGACACTGGCATGCTTCCAGACCTAAATAAACTCAAACTTTCTATCTTTCTTATCTCTCCCTGCTGCCTGCCTACTTCCACTCATTTCCTGACATATTCAAGAGTTCCATGAGCTTTGCGAACCCTATTAAAGTGGTGATTCACTAGAGTGGGTTTCTCTACCTTGGCTTCACTTTGGACTCATCTGGGGAGCTTTAGAAAATATGGATACCCAAATCCCATAACCAGAGATTCTGATTTGATTGGTTTACATTGTAACTGACCCTAGGAATCAGGAGTTTCAAAAGTTCCCCCGATGATTCTAATTATGCAACCAAGGTTGAGAATGACTCTTTTGGGATAAGCAGTAATCAGCTAATACTTGAGCCCAGAGATGTCCAAGCATTTCTGAAAGACACAGAATGCTTAAAAATTTATTCATATGTCACCTGCATAAATTTTATTGAAATAGTAAATTTGAGGCATTACCTGGAAATAGGAGTTTGGGATTTGACTCAATATTAATCTCTGAAGCCTTTATCCAGACCTAATTTCACATTATTTTAGTATGACCCAACAATTATGAATCAAGAATGCATAATCTAATTGATTTATGTATTGGTATGTTGGGGCCCAATGGCTGGAGCTCGTGGTAGTTGGTCATATAAGATGGTGGTAGATGGCAGTTCAGGCATCAGTTTGTATAAAGCAGTTGTAAACTAAAAAACGTGGGGCAGTGGAACTCCATTCATGTGGCCACATGGACCTAATGCGCTACATAAATAGGTCATGAGCTCTGTCAAATTTAGTGGCAGGATCTGAGAGCAAGCCAGGTATCTGGAGAGAAAAGGATCAAGACCTGGCAGGAGAATGAGATAAGAGGGTGCCATCACCAACGCCTGCCTCCTCCCACTTTTCCAAGGACCTGACTTCATGGTCAAATCAGACAACTTATAAAGACAATTCTGAGTCTAGGTGGACTATACCACTTGCCTGGTTGTAGGAAGTGGGGGTGGGGGGTAGGGAGGCACTTAGGACTGAACCACAGGTAGACCTCAGGGGTTAAGATAATTATAAGATAATTAGTAATATCAAGAGCTACTGAGCAGCACTTTCTGAGTGCCAGGCTCTTTGTTAACCTCCTTGAATATATTAATCATTTAATCCTTATAGCTATCCTCCAAGTAGGCATCATTATGTCCAGTTTACAAATGAGGGGACTGGAGATCATAAAGGCTCAGGAGTTTGCACAGAGCTAGTAAGTGGCAGAGCCAAGATTTAGTGAGTCACAAGCCTGTGCTCCTTACCATTACAGCTGCCACGGTGGGGGACATGTCAACTTAAACCGTCCCCCATGTAAATGAGGCAAAAAATCATAGATCTATGGAGGGGGATTAAGAGTTCAGTAGGGATACATGAGCTCTTATACACAAATGTGTCATTAGAAAAGAAATGGTGCTTTGCCATACACAATACACTTGCAATATCTCATTAGGTCCCAACAAAAGTGGATACAAAGAGATTGTAGGAATGATCACTTCTTCTTTGAAGACGAGGAAACTGATGCTTTGAAAGCCTAAAAGACTGTAGAAAGTGGCCCAGCTGATTTATTCTGGAGTCACTCATAATTTACAAATCACTAGCTGTTGAAGGTAGCACACCTGATTTTGAGCTGAGCAAACACGTGTCTTTCTCCAGAAAAAAAAAATATGGTTGTAGAGGATGGGGAAAGAGAAAACCATAAAGGCAAAGAGGTGTAAGGAAATCTCAGAAGATCAGCTCAGAAGCATGAAAGTATAATTCCTAGGTGTCAGGGCGTGTGCTAAATGTTCTAAATATATCGTCACATCTACTCTTCATAAGAGCTTTAAGCGGAAATGAGACTCAGAGAGGTTAATTAACTGACCCAAGATCGTAAAGCTAGTGGTAGGAAAACCATGATTCAAACTTAGATCAGTGTGATTCCAGAGTTACTAGTAAGGGCAAGTCCATTCTCTGGAAGAAGTACCAGTCAGAGTTAGGTGACTTCACCCAAGGCATCTGTAACTAAGAGCAGGCCCTTTCTGGATATGAACATCTTAAATGAAAAGAGGAGGAAGAATGGGATGTAGTGAAAAAGGTACCAGTAGGGCCAGGGGTGGGGACAGTGATAGGGAAGAGGTATTGTCCCAGGCACTTTCACCCCCTTCATAAGTCAATTAGGTTGTCCCTGTATACAATAGAAGGAGGGACAGGAAGAAGCTTGTGCTCAAGAGGCCACAAGTCCTTCAGCAATGAAGCAGGAGAAATGGTATGGGGTGGAGACAGGCTAGAAGTGGCTTATACTGACTCAAGAGAACTGACAGTTAGATTTTTAGGAACTTTGTGAGCAAGTTGTTAAACACAGCCCTATGAAAAGATAAATGATAGAAATTTACAATGAAATATTTAAATTAAAAACAGTCAAAACCCATCTCTTCCTAAGTTTTTCCCTACGATTTATACCATTTCTACTCATGATTATTTATATCTATTCTATCTGTGCGGTAGAAATACTATATGATGTGCAACTACATATCCTTCTCAATCCTGCATTCAGCATTGCTCAAATAAACCACCATTGGAGTATTTATATCATGGAAATTGGCAAATTCCACAAATCACCCCCTCCATGAGACCTGGTTGGCACACACTTACCAGCATAGCACTGGTAACTTCACAGAGAGCAGGAGATGAGCTGATGGAACATGTTGTCTACCTACTAAGCTAAAACTGTTTGAAACCATCATTGTAGCCAAGACTTGAGGACAATTTGCTGAGATTCTTTCTCCAACAACTTCCCGGACAAAGAATCTTTTGGAATGGGTGATTTAAAGCAAACGCATAGTCTTATAGAGCACTATACTCTCAGAGCTGGGCAGAACTTTCCTGAGAACTTCCACAGTGCACCAAGGTCCCTCAAAAGCACAAGTCCCTCATGGAATTTATTTAACCATCTTCTGTGGCCATTCGGGCCAATGTTTCTCATTCTATATAACACTGCATGTCTCTTTTTATGTATTTTAGATACCTGTATACCAGAAGCACCAGGTCTAAGGGCTGGACCAGTGTCCACACCTCCCACACCTCATCCCACAGCCCCTTCCACCTGATTGCCCCAAGATTATTATGGTGGTTTTCCTTGGTTTGGTTTGGGTAGAATGTGTGTGTGTTATATTTAATTGACAAAGTATTACATGTTCATTACAGGAAAATTAGAAAATAAACACAAAGAGAAAATTTTAAAACTGTGTGCAGCATCAGGACTTAGAGAAAACCACAGTTCACATCTCTATTTCTTTCCAGACTTTTTTCATAAATACAGATTCATGCCCCACCTCCACAAAAATTAGCATATTTGGTGACTAATCAACTAAGCATGGGACTAGTATATAAAGCATCTTCTGTTGCAAGCTGCTTTTTCTCTTCTTGTTCACAAACAATAACATTGTGGATATCTTGGCATTTTAAAAAGTACTCATTTGCAGCATTGTAAACAATGGTCGAATTATATTTCATTGTTTAGATATGTAAACATACCCTGATATACCTTAGCCCCTACCACTGGGTATTGTTCTCACATCATTACCATAAACAATGGTGTGGCAAAAGCTCATACAGATAAATCTAAGTATTACGTCACTCTTAACCGGGGTCCAAAGGATTTGTAAGTCTTAAAAGATAAATGATTCTCTAGAAAGGTATCGATTTTCATTTCCACCAGCTGTGCCTGAGAATTCCTGCTCCTGGTCCCCGCCAGCATTGAGATTTTTAGAAAATCTTTGCTAATTTTAACATGGGAACAGTGGGAGCGCATTAGTGTACATTGCATGTCTTTGATGATTGCTGAGATAGAACTTTTTAAATGTGCTTATTGGCTATTATATTTCTTCGATGGATTGTCTGTGTCATTTGCTCATTTTTCTATTGCACTGTTTGGAACTTTCTTATGGACTTGGAAGAATACTTACAGTTTTAAGAATATTTCTTCATCATATGTGTATAGGCCATTTTTTCCTACTTATCATTTGCCTTTGCACTTTATTATGTTGGTGCTTAAAGTACTTAACGGCATATTTTTATGTATGCCATTAAAGCAACCTTTCCCCTGTGCTGTATTTATTATTATGCTTAAAGTATGTCTGCCTCTAAGTGGATAAACAAAATGCATATACATAGTGGAATATCATGTGGCAATAAGACGAGATGACGTCCTGAAGCACGTGATAAGATGGATGAGCCTTGAAGACATAATGCTGAGTGAAATGAGCCAGACACAAAAGGATAGATACAGTATGGTTCTACTTTTATGACCATGGTAAAGGTAAAATCAGAGGCTTATAATACAGAATACAGGAGACCTAGAGATACACAGAAGCTAGAGATGGGTGAATGGTTAGCTAATGAGCTTGAATTTAAATGTAAGGGAATAGACAGAGTGAAGGTGGTTCTCTAGTGGGTCTATAAGTAACATTACCATATTGAAGGTGAACATGATTGAAAGGGGCTGTATAGACCCTTGTGTCCCAATGATTAACACTACAAATATAAATAAGTTCTTGCATGAAAAAAAAGTCTGCTTCCTGAAAATTGTGAAAATAACTACATCTCTTTTAACATTTTTTACATTTAAGCCCAATCCATCCAAAATTACAAATGGTATGAAATGTGACAAGGATAAATGCACCTTTACTTTGCCCCAAAAATTTAGCCACAGTTGTAACTTCCGTTTCATTTCTAGTTACAATGTCTAGGTGTCCCAAACAAGGTTAAATGATAACACAGTTATAATAATTTATTTTAAATAGGTTTTCTTTATCTTAATGAAATAATTACAGACATATGAAAAGTCACCAGGATGGCCACTCTAATTCCTGTTGCTAATAATGGTACACAGATATAAGCCCAAATTCCTAACAGTAGGAAATTTGTTAAATAAATTATAAAACATCTATCCAATGGATTATTTTGCCACCATTCAGACTTACACTGCAAAAGAATATTTAATAAAAGGGGAAATGTTCATGACATATTAATTTTTTTAATAATGTAATACTAACTTTGCCTTTATAACAAATGAATTTCTTGATGGTGGGGTTGCATATAATTGTTACTTTCTTTGCTCTTTCCTGCATCTTCCAAATTTTCTACAATGCCCCATGTATAAGGTCTTATAATAAAAATGTAAATAGCAACATAAAGTACTATATTCTTTCTAAGGAATTATCATTTTACTCCTAACAGTTTTATATTTTTTATCTGAGTGTTGGACATTTTATCAAATGATCTTCTAACCATCTGTGAAAGAGTCGTGCGGCTTTTCTCACTTGATTTATTGATCTCGATCTTTTGAGATGATGTATTATATTAATAGATTTCCTAAAAGCAAAGCATATTTGTCTTTCTAGAAGAAGCTTTACTTAATTGCGCCAGGTTAATTTAATCCTGAGAAGGCTTGGGTATCCTCCTCCTAGGAGTAAGGAGGAGAAGCTAAAGACCTTCAAATACTTATTTTACCCTTTGACATCAGCTTAAGTTTCTATAGAAGCGTTCTCCACACATGCTTCGTCTCATTTACTCTATATCCCTGTGACAAAAGTAGGCCAGGTATTACTGCACCATTTCACAGAGAGAAGAGCAGAACGAGAGGGCTACAAAACTTAATTTTGTACCATAATTATCTATTACATATAATAATATATATTTTATAAATAATTACTTGCCCAGACAGTAGCAGAGCCAGAAAAGAACACAATTTTGACATAACGTGCTCTCATGCTCTGTGCCTCATGGAAGCCAACAGCACCGAGCTGCCCTTTCCATTGATTTAGGGAGGGCCGGGGCATTCTTGCCAGCTCCCTTACAATACAGAGATGAAAACACTTCCCCTGCTGGATGTTTACACACCAACTACCGCAGTCTGAGCCTGGGATTGCTCGGCTCTGACAAGAACCAGCTTGTTCGTAAAGAGAAGGAAGTCCGGTTACCACACACGGGACACTGGGCAAGAAGCCAGTCTATGGGGCTCTCTGGGCCCCTTCCCCAGCCTCCACAGGGACGGACACCCAGGAGTCCCACAGTCCTCGGGTGCAGGCCTGGTCAATCAAGGGCTTGGGGATGTCTCAAGGATTCTTAAGCCTGCCCTTAAAGGAGATAACATCCTCTTCCCAAATGACCCTTCGATTTCTTCACCTCAAACACCTACACACATCATCACCCTTCTTGGGACTTTTTTTCTGGTTCCAAAAGGTTCCAGAGTCTGCCTTCTGTAATAAGTTCTTTCTGGCCAAACCCACCTTTCTAACTTTACAGGTGTGAGCTCTAGATAGGATGACCAGCAGTCCTGGTTGCCCCAGTGGACATCCAGCTCATACTTGGGGGTTCAAGTTCATTGTTAATAATAGCACCCTCCTTTCACTCTTACACAACACAATGACCATTAACGAGGTGGGGAAAAGAGACATAGACCCAAGATTTAGGATCAAAGCCCTCTCTTACAGCCCCTTCCCCTTCATCAGGAAATCCTGTTTGTTTCAAGTGTCCCTGGCATCTGATCTTTTTCCTCCAGCCCACAACTCCCAGTGAGATTCTAAACATCACAAGCTTTTACCTAGATTATCCTGGCCCGTTCCCATCTCCCACTGCCCTCCGTATGCTCTTGATCATAATAGACAGAGCCAACCTTTTACTAGGTAAGTCAAAGACTTCCTCTTCTCTGCTTGGAATCCTACCACGGCTCCCCATTCCCTTCGTGCAAACACCCAAGTCCTTGCGGTGGCCTGCCCTGTCTTCTCACCTGCACCCTTCCTCAACCAGCACCGCCCCCCCCCCCCGCCCCCACGCCGTCTCTTCTCGCCCTCACCCCCTTGCTTTCCTCCTTCCTCCCAAGCTCCGCATGCCCTGGCTTTGGGCTTCTACTCTGCCTGGAATGCTCCCCCCAGCCACCTACATGGCTAATACCCCCTCTTCTTTGCTTATGCCTAAATCTGATCCTCTCCATGAGGTTCCCCCTCACCACCTTATTTGAAATCATAGCAACTCCCCCTTAAACCATTTTATTTTTATCTCATGGAGCTATTGCTTTCCCTAACCAACGATCTACTTTCCTTATTTGGGATGCGTATTTTATGCCTTTCTTCCTATATTCTAAATGTCAGAGGAAAGGGATATTGATCTTTTTTACTCGCTGATTTATTTCAAGTGCCTAGAACAGTGTCTAGCACAGAATGGATGCTCAATAAAAATCTGTCGACTAAACAAATAAATGAAAGCCCTGAATCTTTTTCCTAAACCCAAAGTGGTCCACTCTGAGCCCTTGTACTCAGTATCACCATCCTCGCAACCAGGGTACGAGCCTTGGCTTAGAGCTCCATTTAGGGAACCCCACAATGCTCATCTCGCAGCTTCGAGGAAGACTGCCCTGTCATCTCCGCAACCTAGAGAATGGTGAAAAGGAAACAACACTCTCCCCCCAGATGGATCTGCACCTAGTCCTGGTAAGAAGGCCCATCTGAGTTTATGCACCATCTAAATAGCCGCTGTGCTTGCCAACCCCGTGCCAGGAGAGGAAGAGCCCCACTGTCGAGGCTGAAATCCCAGCTGGTACCTGTGGCTTCGTGTCCTCCTCGTCCTTGTAGTAGTGGAGCTGCTGTGCCCTCAACACAAAGTACCTCTGCTGCCAGTTCTTCACGATGGACCTCTGCTTCTTCAGCCAGCCCATCTTGATGGGTCTCTCCAGCGGGTTGGGGGTGGACGGCGGGTGGAAGGCTGCCATCAGCTCGCCGGTCATCACGCTCCTTGACCGAGCTATGGAAAGGAACAGACAGGCGGGCTGACTGAGGGACATGAAGCGGTGCCTGGAGGGGGGGGGGTGGTGGCGAGAGAGACACCCCCACAGGGGCAGAGAAGCTGGATGGGGCCACAGCCCGGTCCACTCAAAGATCCAGATGTGAGTCAGAGAAAATCCCCCATGCACCCAGGGAGACAGCCGAGGCGGCTGCCCCCAGTAAGGGCTGGACCGAGACGGAAAACGAGGTGAAAGTCAGGGGCACCATGGCACCCGCAGTCCAGCCGCTGATGCCGGCCCCCTCATTCTGCAAAGTGAAAGATTGGCTGGAGCCTTCTGAAGAGGAAGTGGCCGCAGCATCTGACAAAAGGTGCTTCCTTTTTCCTGCGTGGGAGTTACTATCTGACAAAAGAGTGGAGAAAAAAAAAAAGCCTCTCTCTAAGGCTCAGGGTGAGCCCCAGGCAGCTGCAGAGCAACCGGAAACCGCCCAGGCAATCTTCCACGGTGGCCAGTGCTGCAGCGGCGCAAGCTGTGTCTGCCCTGACCTCACTGTGGAGTCAAGTCCTTCTCCCGTGGACCCCACTAAAAACCCCAGCCCCTGTCCACACGTCAGCACGGGGGACGTCAGCACCTCCTGCATTTCCCTACTGAGTGCCGTTCGGTTTCCTGCCCGCTGAGTGTTTACAGTGCGTGTTCCCCCTGAGTGTTTACAGTGCTTTTCACAGGACCCAGAGCTTCCCAATCTGCTGCCTTCCTATTAGCTTTTGAGTCAGTTGTCGCTCCCGTGTGGTTGATGAGTGTGTAAGCATTCGAAAGCATCTGAACCTCAACCCAATGCAGAAGCAGAATCGGAATACAGACCCCCTCAACCCACCGCATAGGGTAGTTAGTTTTTGTTTCCCACGCGACCTCTGCCTGTCACTGGATGAAGCTCACACATGTTGTCTCTAAGGTAAGTCCCACCCTGGACAACTCTCTCCTTCCCCCACCTCTTCAGCTGTCAGCTGGCCTGTGGCCCCAGCTCAATGCTTCCTCTGAGCCTCACCTTCTTTCTTTCTCAGTCAGTTGGACAACACCTTTCAAGACGCACCATACCTGCTGGTACCAGTGACCTTCCCCTTTGGCCGAAGTCTCCATCCACAATTCCTTTATCCAGCTCGTGTTGGTTCCCAGAACATTCAGGACATGGCTGAGCTAAGCCGTCAGTCCCACTCTCACCCTGTTTTAGCTCATCTGCGTGGGGCACTCATTCAGCCCTTCCTGGCTCTGTGACCATGAGTAAATTCTAAAACTAGGATAATAATAATCCCTGCTCTATGGAATTGGACTGGAGTAACCTAACCTGTGGGAAGCACTTAGCACAGGCCTTGGTCGAAGGGAAGCAAATGTTACTCCTATTGTTTCCATCAACAAATGACTTTACTTCCTGCTGCAAAAATGGAGACTGTCTTTGAGAACCTCAACTTTTGTCTTCACTTCAAAATGTCTGTATCATCAAGCGTCCTCTCTTCCTTTATTCTTATCTTCAACGCATTTCATGGCAACCCTCTCCCCCATTATGCTTAATTCCTTTCATTCTATTTTTTTCTAGTCTTTAATTCTCAATTTTTATTTGTGTCCATGATGTATATTCAAATATCAGAATTTTATTCTGTGTTACAGAGTCTTTATTCCACTGAATCTAATTATCACCCTATTTACTTGTTTTCCCATCAGCCCTCTATTGCTATCCAAAGAAGACTGGGCCCCCACTGGCCCACTGGCCCTCACAGGGGTCTGCACTTCCGGGACATCCCAGGAGCCAGCTTGCAGTCACTCCTCACCTCTCACCACTGGCCTGTGTTAGTCTTTCTATGTCGGAGACCAGGTTGCAAGACACTCTCCATTCACCCTCCGTTTGGACAGACATCATCCTAAGACTGCATGTACTCAGTTGTAGCAAAAGGAAAGTTCACACTTTGATGACAATTAGACAGCATGCCTGAAAAGGGTTTGCATTAATTATGTCAGTGTGTCCAGGCCTACTAGTTAAGAATCAATAAGAATCCTGCTTTTCGGCCACCTGTTATCTTAAAACTTTCCCTCTCAAACTCAAAAAACAGCCACTCTGGGGTTGATCACTTACTTTAAATCTCCATAAAGGATCCAAAGAAGCAAAAAGGAGGGGGGGGCATTAGTAGGAATGCAGAGGGGAGGAAAGGATTTGAAGGACACCTGTCCATCTTTCTAGGTCAGAGACTGCACTTGGCAAAGACAAACAGCCATCCTGGAAAGAAGGCAGACAGTAGGCAGAAATTAAAAGGGTGGTTCCCACACAAAATTTCTGGAGAAAAAGAAGAGTGAGGCATCCAAGCAGATGAAGGTACATCCCTATCCCCTCAACGGAGAGCTTCGGCACAGTGCAGCCCGGCGTGACTGTAATGACCAGCACAGGAAGGAGGGCAGATGTCAGAGAAGGGCCCCTCCAAAAATGGCATGATGAGGGTCCCCCAGAAGTGTCTGGGCATTGCAGAGTTCCCTGGTATAGAGTCTTACGTTCTCTGACCTGGCCAAGAAGGGCACTGATACCCTTGGGCCAGGAAGCCTACCTCTTTGCCTGCACACAGGCAAGGCTCTGGCTGGCCATCGTTTATATTCTGGCAACACCAACACCAACCTGTATTCCAACCAGCATTTCTTGAGCACCTGTTATCCTCATCATAACCAGAATGACTATAAGAACTGGATCATGTGCTACAAGTTGGGAGAGTGAAATGGCTCATTACAAACCTCAAACTGCTGGAAGTTCTGCCTAGACATTGGGGAGATGATGGCTGGGAGCTCAGATGAGCCAGTGACTGAGCAAAGGAGCTTTTTTGGTCCCTTCCTGCCCTAGCCTTCCGCAATGCTGAGCAACCAGTCACCCATCAGGAGATGATTCAAAGGTCAGAGAAGAAAGCCTGGTGGGTCTTGAGTTTCACTTGGTTTTGATGAACTTCCCTTGGTAGTTCCTTCGAGTAGTCTCTCTTCTTTGTGGGTATGATTTGTTCCCGGATAAAGTAAACAAAGACATCTATGACTATTAATAGCACTGTTTCTCATAGTGAAAATAATAATCAAGATAAGCTTTGCTAGTGAGCCAGCCATTGTACACTGAGTACATATTCCCAGCCCTTTGAGGACTAGGCTGAACCAGGTTGGGGGTTGGAGAGGGGGCTGCCGGCAGTCCAAGAACCAAGGTGGACAGGAAGCTGCTAAGCATTTACAGAACACTCTGGGGCAGGTAGGAAATGAAGGTCTCAGTAATGTCAGCCCCAACACTAGCTATGGAGGCTGTGGACAGTGAAATGAATTAAATTTAATGAAACTTCAGTTCCTTGGTCACACCAGCTATACTTCAAGTGTTCAGTAGTAGCCCCATGTGGCTGGTAGCTGCTATACTGGGCAGCACAAACAGGGGATATTTCCATCATTCACAGAAAGTTCTGTTGGTCAGCACTTCCCAGAATCTGAATGCTATTATTCCAAAACATGGGACAAAATGGGCCATAAAGCTGATTTGGCATTTCATCACATGGAGAAATTAAGCAGAAAAACATGGCTTGGGGTGGCAGAATGAAAAGTTGAACCTTGAACTGAAAGGTAAGAGAGAGAGCCATTTCATGTTGTTGAGCAAAGGAGGATCGTGATAAAATATAGATGAAATATGTCCTTTGACTATGAATACTGAACTTTTTATACAGTCTTCAGGTGAGGGAGGGTACAATAAAGGAAAGAAGAGAATTGAGAGAAATGCCACAATCAGGGATTTCATTTCTGCAGTAGAAGTTAGTTACTTTTCGTCTGAGCTGAAGCAAGAGAAAAGTAAATAAGGAAGTATGAACAGAAGAGTCGGCTGGGGAAACTTTATCATTTCCTTTTTTAATCTTCCCATCTGCTCTGTTAGTCTGTTTTGACTAACTTTCCTTGGTAGTTCCTTCGAACAGTCTAACTCCCAAAATAAACAATCACAAAATCTCCTAAGGTCTACCCTTGAGATATTTCTTATATCTGCTTTCAGCTCTGCCTTGGTTTAGATCACAATGGCTTTGAACATGAGGGAGAAGTGTGAGCAGGTAATTCAAATCTAAGAGGAAAGATTTAAGATATTTTCTCATGTCAATGAGCAGTAGATTTGCCTGGCAACTTAAAAAGCAATTGGAATTTACAGGGTTCCACCCAGACCTCTCTCCTCAGCTAGCCCCTCTCTCTGAGCTGCCTGCACACACTTCGGCAGGGAATCTCAAACTCACCATGGTCACTAGCCAAGCTTACCACTTTCCCCCTGCCCCCTCCTTCCACTGCCCAGCTTTGCACCAAACATTCACACCGGGGCCTGCTTTGCCTCCACTGGTCTCTGGAATGTGCTGTGAATAACTTCTCCCAGCCAACCATGCCGGAAAGTAGGCCGCCAGCTCAGCCCTCTCTGCTGCCAGGGGCCCACTCCAATCAGCCATCAATCACAATCAGCATCTCTCTCTCTCCCATCCAGCCTTCCTTCGTATCCCGGCCTGGTTTTGGCCTCCTAGCCTCACCTGCATTTCTACAATAGTCCCCTGACCTGTCTCCCTCCTACCAGTCCCACCTCCAATCCTCTGATGACATGGTTTGTGACATGACCCTTCTAAAATACAAATCTGATCATGTTACTATGCTGCCTAGAAGCCTCCAATGACTCCCTATATCAATGGGAGCCTAAAAAGCTTGCTTCCTGCAGGGTCAGTATCTTCTGGCTCATTGGCAATCCTCAAGGTTCCTTAGCTTTTCCATCACATGGTGATGCACATGGCAACATTCTCTCTTATCTTCTCTGTGTTCCATTGACTTCCAGCTTCTGGCTCACCCCAACCTCCACCCACCACCACCATATTATCCTTCAGTAATAGGATTAAGGCCTATCCTGATTAAGGCCACACTTTAACTAAAAATAACCTCATCAAAAGGTCCTATTTACAATGGATTCACACCCACAGGCATGGATTAAGATTAAGAACATGTTTTATTCTAGGGTCCATAATTCAATCCCCAACATGCCACCATTATCTTCACCCTAAAAGATGAAGACTAAACTCCCTAGCATGAGGCTCAGAGGCCTTTAAGTTTTCCTAACTGCATTTCCTACTCTTCCTCCAAACCCATCCTGCCCTTCATCCAGGACAAAGATGCTCTTCTCTCTGCTGGCACCCTTTACCCACCTGTCCCCACCCACACCCCAACTTGACCACTTTGGAAAGCTCTTGCTCACCCTTCAAGAGTCACTTCAGGCCACATATCTTGTGAGAAACCCTCCTTAGCACAGCCAGACTTAGTCACGTTTCAGTTCTGTCCCTTCTTCACATTAGGGGGTCCTTTACTCTTACTCTGTCTCCCCTCTTGATGTGCCCTCTCAGTGTTTTACTCATCCTTGAATCTCCAGCATCCATAGAAGGCCTGACAAAGAAAAGGCAGGATGAAGGAGCAGAAGGTGCAGAGGCTGCTGCATATGCAGCCTTGGGCAAATCATGTGCTCCCTCCAAGAGTCAGCTTCTTCCTCTGGGAAATATATATGCACTTTTGGGGTGATTACATGGTAAGGATTAGCAATGACAAGTGCAGAAGTCCCAGCTAGCAACAGCCTTGTAAGGCATGTGCATTAAATAGAAGCTGCTATTATTATTAATATTGCTGTAAGAGTACGTACTCAATTTTATGCTAAATGAGAGGAAAGAAAGTAGAGACGAAAGAGGAGTGATGAAAGGATAAAGGAAGACTAACTGTATTTTTGTTGTATTTGAGATACAAATTCTGAGTTAGGATGGTGGCAGATGGAAAGGAAAGAATATGAAGCAGACCTGAGGTTAAGCAGGGAGAGTGTAAGGCAAAGGCTCTTGTGAGGTTTCTCAGGCAAGGTCACTTCCTTCATCTGTTGATTCAATGCATCCACGAAGTCACTGAGTACTTCGTCTATACCAGCAAGTGTGCTGGGTGCTGGGGATCTAAAGTCAGCCACAACAACCTTGCCCCAAAGGGCTCAAAGGCCTGGGAGAACAATTCCTAGAAGCAGGGAAGGAAGTCAGAGTTGCTAAGTCTGGTTTGGACAGGAGGGTGAGTCCAGTTTTGGACATGATGACGAGTGAGGGTGTCCCAAGAGCTCCAGGCTTCCCGGGAACTCTGGTATTTGACAGATAAGGTCTTCAGATTAAGAAAGGGAGAAAAAAGAGGCACAAGTGAAAGCCAGAATATTTGAGTGACACGTTAATCTCAGAACAGAAAAGAAACACGATACATGTCCAAAAACAAACAAAAAGCCTGAGCATGCAGGCATTTAACACTGATGAAAGCAATTTTAATTTGGGGCTATGGAGATCAACCTACACACAAGACAGTGGCATTGTTTGTTTCTCCAGAGACTTTCAAGAGAGTTGACACTAGGCTGAAGAATGGAAGAAATGAGAAAAAGTGAGAAAATCCATTTCTCCCATAGGTTGAGACTGGAGCAGGAGGCTGCTGTCTGGAAAGAGAGTGAAAGGAGAGAAGCTTTCATCCTGTGCCAAGCAAGGGACAGGTCCACTTCCCTTCCACGCAACACACCTGAGGCAGAAGCAGGTCTTGGTGAGCAGATGGTGTCTTTGGGAGAAGAAATAGACTTCTCTGTCTCCAGGTGAATGCAGTTACCAGGGTAACTGCTCAATGAAAGGAGCAGCAGCTAGATTTCAGCCCTACTCTCTCATTCTGTCCAAAACCTTTGGGCAATACACAACTTGCATAACCACACGTGTTCTGCAAGAATTCATTTAAGGCTATAAAGCACCATTCAAAAGCAAGAGATCCTTTTTAAAGAAGTGTTCAAGATTTGATCCCAGATGTCTCTGTTGGAAAGGTCTATCTGACTACAAAGTGAGCAGAAGGTCTCGTAGCTTCAGGAGCAACATCTTTGAGCTTTTATCATATGTCTGTGGGTTCTAAGGCACCAGAGCTCCAAAGCAGTTCTTGAGGGCAAGTACCATGTCTAATACACCTCTGTATCCTGAGGACCCATCATGGGATCTGGCTCAGAAAATTTCATTGGAAAGAGTGAAGACGGGAAGGAAGTCTGTGACTATGTGTGTACAAGAGTGTATGCATGGTTTGCAATGATGTGAATGAACATGTGGGACATTTGGTGAGGCAAAATAAACTAGAAACAAAAGAACAACACTGGTATGGTCTCCTTCTGGATTTCGAGAGGCTGTTTTATATATAACCTGATATTTAGAGATAAGACTGAAGCTGATTAGGTTGAGTTTAGAGTAATTCAGAACACAGGGGTAAGGAAGACAGTGTCTATATTTTAGAGCCACACATACTCTTTGAGACCAAAGGAAGAAAGGTTTATTTGGTCTGAAAGTGAAATTTTCTGCTAGCACATAATCTAATTCAACCTATCTGTATAGCTCATTTGAACAACTGAAAAACAGGGAACCCTGAATAACAAAGAGGTCCTTGAATCCTTTATAGATTATTGCAATGCCTAGATACATCCTAGAGTATATTAAACAGATTGGCAAAGTCCCTTGAAGGATGGGAGAAAGACCATGGAACTATTAAATCTTACCATCAAGAAATCCCCTGATTTCTTGTGTCAGACTTTAGGGACACCCAAATCAATAGGCCATACCCTCAATCCTGAGGCTTACTCTTATGTAGGTAGTGGAGAAGCTTAGACTACCTATAGGTATGCCTAAGAGTTACTTCTGGGGGACCTCTGTTGTTGCTCAGATGTGGCTTCAGTCTCTGTAAGCCCAACTCTGCAAGTGAAATCACTGCCCTCCCCCTTACATGGGCATGACATCCAAGGGTGAAAGTCTCCTTGGTGACATGGGAAATGACTTCCAGGGATCAATCCAGCCCTGGCACTGTGGGACCAACAATTCTATCCTGACCAAAGGGGGAAAAGAAGTATAACTAATAAAGTATCAATGGCAGAATGAGTTCAAATAGAGTTGAGAGTCTACTCTGGAGGTTGCTCTTAATGCAAGCTTCAGTTAGACCTTGCTACCTATCACAACCTGCCAACCCCCAATCAGGACCATTCTAACCAATCCTAAAGAACACCTAGGGCAATATATAAGATTCCATACAGTAGAGTAACTTTCCAGAAATCTACAACCTCCAGATGGGTTCCTGGTCCAGATAAATCCTGAAACCTAGAAGGCCCAGCCTCTCCAGAGCATGAAAAAGTTAGAATGGCCATTGCCCAAACATCCCAAAAGAGAGAGATGGAAAGATCAAAGGTGATGGTGGAGTTATACAGTGAAGATAGGATTTAACAAATGAATATGAATGTTGAATCATTAAATTGATATCTCTTAGTCTCCAGTATTTTAGAGCAGTTAGAAGTAAAAATCTAAAATGGTGGAATTGTAACCCATGACAAACTCTGAAATATGTTTTACAACTAATTATGGTGCTATGCATAGAAATTTATTGCTTTTTTGAATACGTTATTTTTAACAAGAAAAGAAGGAAAAAAGTCAATTGTGACGATAAAAAAATATTTAAGCCTTCTAACCTCCTATATTCTGGAGCAGCTAGAAGGAAAAATCTGAGAGGATGGTATAGTAGCCCATTACACACTCTGGGATCTGTCCTGTAACCATTTGTTGAAGAGTGCTTTGAAAACTATTGCTTTTTTATTTCTTTGCTTTGTATATATGTTACACTATACAATAAAAAAGTAAAAAACAAAAAAGAGTGCATGCACACATGTGTGTTATATGTGGAGAGAGAAAAAGTAATGTTGAATAATTTCAAATGAAAGATTCATTAGATGGTCTCTCTTTAACAAAGAAATTCATCTTCCTCTCATATCTCTTTCATTAACCAGTCAGAACAATTTATTAGGCATTTTTTATGCACAGAGCCCTGGAGAAGGTACTGGCTGGGATTAGAGAAGTAGTAGAAACCCTTTAAATTAGTTAATTTGAGACCCGTGAGGTTTCAAACATTTACTGTGCACACTGGCGCACAAACACGAGTTGTAGTCTTCTCTGCTGCCAATGGCCACCTCAACTCCAGCCCTAGTTCTTGACAGACCCCAGCCTTCCTATAAAAAGGAAGGGGGAGGGTGGGCCATGGTGGCTCAGCAGGTAGAGTTGTCACCTGCCATGCTGGAGACCCGGGTTCATATTCCCAGTGCCTGCGCATGTAAAAAAAAAGAAAATTTCAAAAAGGAAGGGGGAATTAGTAATCAATTGTGAACATGAAGTGTTAAGAAGAGATTATTACCTCATGCAGGCTTTCTCTTTCAAAGTGAGAAAACACCACTATGCCAGTTTGAAGCCATGTTTTAATCTTGATCCAATCTTGCGGGGGTAGCTATTTCTTTTCATCCTGATTCAATACTGTAGGGTGGTATTTTTTATTAGATTATCTTCATGGAGATGTAACATACCCAATTGTGGATGTGGCCTTTTGAGGAGATGGAGATGTGACTCCACCCATTCAAGGTGGGTCTCGATTAGTTTATTGGAGTCCTTTAAAAGGGGAAACATTTTGAAGAAATCTCAGTTACAAACACTTAGAGAAAATTGCTTCAGAGCTGACAGAGACACAGATGTTTGGAGATGATTGGAGGGCCGACAGAGAACAGATGCCTAGAAACAGTCAGAGCCTTCCCAGGAGATGATACACAAGCCAGAAACCAGAGTTGTGTCCCAGAGGAGCTAACTGAAGTCCCACAGGCACTTAGGAAAGCACTGGCATCAGAAGCTGGAAGCAAAGGAACTGGGAACAATGACCAGGAGACACCAGACACGTGCCTTCCCAGAAAGGACTTCCTTGAGCCAAGATATCTTTCTCTGGATGCCTTAGGACATATTCATGGCCTTAGAACTGTAAACTTGTAACTTAGTAAACTCCCTTTGTAAGAACCGTTTCATTTCTGGTATATTGCATTCTGGCAGCATTAGCAAACTAATACAACCATCAGAGAAGAACAGAATGGAAGCTCAACCATCAGAAAGTGGTTCTACAAGTTTTCTTCACTGATCTATGCTGACTCCTAGAAGAGTGAGTGCCTGCCCATCAAAGGTTCTCAACTAATATTTATTGTGTGAATAAAGTAAAAATTTTAGAGGGACTTACAAGCCACCATCAAGGCATCTTACATTTGCAACAAACACTGGCCAGTCTACCCACGGGTGGGATTGTACACACGTTCACTTGCACGCACGCAAGCCGAGCGGGGAGGAGCAGGTATGATGCCTGACGTGATGATAATAAACATCAAGTTACTTATTTATTTTTTTTTAACATGGGCAGGCACTGGGAATCAAACCCAGGTCCTCTGGCATGGCAGGCAAGCATTCTTGCTTGCTGAGCCACCATGACCCACTCAAGTTACTTATTAATTGAGGACAATGCTAGTGCGTTACCATGCCTTTTCTCACTGAAGGCACATATCAACTCTTGGTGAAACCTGCTATTATTGCTATCCTGGTTTTACAGAGGAGGAACTGCAGCTCCGAGTGGGGAAGCCAGGGCCCTGGTAAGAGGTTCTACTTCTGAGTGATCTTGGAGCCAGTCTCTCTCGCACAGCCCACAGAGGAGCATATATTGGAGCAGTGACGGTAAGGCGTACACATCTGGGATAATCAGTCACAAGGTTAGAGAGTAAGAGTCGGGTGGACGCAAGAGACGCCAGCCCTGTTCCGGGCAGTGAGCGGCGCCCCTTCTCTATCCGGGGACCTGGGACCGCGACAGCCCCGCCCCGCGCATGGGAGCAGGTGAGAGTCAGAGCGCGTGTCTGTGTGCGGAGGCGGGGGCGGAGAGGGGGCGTTTTACCTCCATAGTGTGTGTAAACAACATCGGGCTAGTTTTTCCACCCAGCCTCTGCTCCGCAGGCCTTGTCATTAAGGCGCACAGAAACGGCACAAAACCCTCAAGCCGGCTACCGGGGCCCGCGCAGACACCCAGCAGGAAGATGGTGTATCAGGTCATCTGGTCACGTCTTACCAGGTCCTAGCCCAAGCTCATTTGACTAGACTTAAGGATTCTGACCCGAGCGTGCTGTGGCGCCTCGAGGCGAGGTAGGCGGGGGAGAGGCCTGGGAGCCAGCAGCGGCGCAGCCTGGAAATGACAAACCCACCTCGCACCTCCTCAGCTCCCCGCACTCGCGCACGCAGACTGGCATTTAGACTTTAAGTTACTTTTTTTATGGCTGCTCTCCTGGTTTTATTTTTTATTTTCCGTGCTGTGTTTTATTGTTAACTGTTATTAAAGACTTTGCCCCCTGAACCCTGAAATTAAACCACTCAGGCTTTCCCAGAACACTCTCCATTCAGACTAATTTACATAACCTAATTAGAAGAAACATTTAGAAGTTGTTCCCTGAATGCCTCAATATCCAGGAAATTAATTTTCCCATGTTCTATAGCCTGTAGAAATCACCTTCAGTTTTGGACAAGTGAACATTTCAACCTGAAAGAGCAAATTCTGCTTTGAAAAGGGACTAATCACACATCAAAAAGTCTTCTGAATGAAGAAGTGAAAAATGCTGTCTCAGGAGCCCAGAGACAAAGAGAGAGTCAAGCGTTCTGTTTCTTCTTTCCCTCCAGCAGCTCTGGAAACTTGAGCTTGCAAGGAGCCTTCAAGGTCATCTGTGTTCTGGAAAATTCCCTTGGCCTGAGGTGCCTCCCCAGGGCGCCACTCTGGTGCTCATGCTTTGGGGCCCTCATGTCCCTTGGGGAGCCGACAGAGCAGGTACCTCTTGTGGGTCTGTGTGTCTCCATCGGTTGCAACACTTCCCCCCCAGCTCTCTCTGCCCTTCTCTGCATAACAGGAAGCCGCGCTAATAACACGCAGCTTTGCAGAACTGTGACTGCTTCCTACGAATCATGGTCCTGAGCTGCCTCTTTCTCAGCGCAAGTTTAAACACGAATTAGGCAATCCTGAAGAGAAGCACTGACCCTTCCATTGTCCAAGCTAGCCCTCTGTTTTAGGAAAGGAAAGTTGCTTTATTAGTCATTAGCATTCATAAATAGTGCAACAGGATGTTGGAAGTATTTGAATATTTTAAACCTGACTACATTCTGTGGCCCCCACGTTTCACAGTCAGGGATCCTCAAGAACAGACACCTGACACCCAGCCTGGTCCTTGAGGAGCTGACAAGCTACTGTCCCCCTAACAGATGTCACTCTAATCCATTCCCAGGTCTTCACTGACCTTCTGGAATACCGATATTCACCTTCAGCTCTGCTCAGGGTGGGAACAATGTTTGCAGTGGAATGGGCCTGGGACGCAGGTCATAATACGTTTTTCTTATTCTGCAATGTAATAAAAAAGAGTCTATTAAAAATGGAGACAATTTGATTTATGGATAGAGGGTAGGTGGTACCAAAGAATTATTATGTTTGCTAGGTGTGATCACTGCAATGTGGTTAGGAAATAAAACTCCCATATTTTTAAGAGTGTTTCCTTGAGCCTGAGGAATAAGTACACACTGTCTGGGATTTGCTTTAAAATATCTCACCAAAGGAAAAAAAAAGAGAAAGGGATAGATGAAGCACATGTGGCAAAATCTTGGTAATTGTTGAATTTCAATGATGAGTTCTTGAAAGTTCATCGCACTTGACTCTACAGTGGTGTTTGAAATGTTTGTACAATAAAAAATCATTTTCAAGATACTATTAGGCTTAGAAAGAAGATTCTATTAAGCTTAAGTTTTTTTTTTCGCACATCAGCTGTTGCCCTGAACTTCAACTTACTCATTTTCCCAGGCCTGCATTTCCAGACCTGTTAGTTATTCTTCTGAGCACAGCAAAATGATACTACACAGATGTTACACCACACACGTACACATTCCCTCCCAGGCAGACACTGGCCCTCCATTTCCCCCTGCAATGTCGTTTTATCAGTTAATGAAGAGGAAGAAGGAAGGATCTCCTGATGCTTCCAGTTATAGACAGTACTTCCTGTATAGTCAACTTTGACTCAAACAGCTAGTGGTGGTGATAGTGTGTGTGTGTATGTGATTTTCCCAGGGTAAGGGAAGGAGGAATGGGTAATCCCACCTCAATGAACAACTGTTGCAAGAAAAGCAAAGCACGTTTTCACTGTGCATGGCAGCTCCATCTGCTTAGGAATGATGCCCAGGGCAAGCTCAGTGCAAAGACAGCTGCAGGGTTTGCAATGAGAAAGGTGGAGGAAGTAGGAGCCAATGGTCCATATCATGCCACTGCAGCGTGGTAGAGCACCATCAATCAGCCATGTCTATCTAGCCTTGTGGTCAATAAATAGGTGGGCAACAGAGGGTAGCAGGCATCAAGAAACCTGGCTCTGAGTTCTAGCTCAGACACAAGCCAGCTGTATAACCTCTTGACCATTCGGAGCCTTCATTTCCTCATCTGTAAAATCATAGAAATAAAGTATATTTAATGCATTTTAGACTCTAAAGTTTTTAAATCAACCTGTAAAGCAACTTTCAGTCAACGACTTTGTGTTGAAATTCCATTTTAGGTGTAATGTGTCTAGCTTAATTGGTAAACTCAGGCAGGACTCCAGTTCTATACCAAGAACATGGACTTCTGGGGATGCAGTTTTCTAATGGGTTAAGAAAAATGGACTTAGTAAAATGTCTTTTGTACCACTGTACCATTATAATCATGCATAGATTGCCTGTCTCCCCCTGTCCAGAGTGTTTGTAAATTTTAGAACCAGGCTGAAAAAGGTCACTTGAGAAGTCAATAATAATACACTGTAAGAGGCGCAAAGACGAAAGCCACTATTATTATTACCTGTGGCTCGAAAGGCAGCATAGCCAGTTTGTTCTGGAGTGATACCTTAACTCCCAAATTTTACAGACACATCATCTTCTGGATAGATCTTCCTAACTCTGTACCAGGTAATATAAATCAAAAGCTGCAAACACATTCATGTCCTTTTGACAAAGAAGTCTTCTAGGAAGTCAGCTAAGGAAATAATAATAATATATGACGATTAAATTTATTTACGAGGATAGTCACTGGAGCAATTTTATTTCAAAAATTGGAATAAATTTAATATGAATGCCTAATAATATGGGATTAGTTAAATGAAGTATGGTATGCTCATGAAATAAAATATCATGTAGTCTTAAAACGTTGCATTGTTGGATTGTAATGACATGGAAAACTTTGACTTTGTGTAGTTCGGTTAAAAATTGCAGATTCCAAAACAGTATATACAGTATGATTCCATTTTGTTAAAATATACACGCGCACACACACACATACATGTGAACACACATATTTACGGAAAAGGATAAATGTATGCAGCAACAGAGCCAAAAACCATAAGGGCAGACTTTACACAAGACCATTGCAGGGTTATCTACAGTCTTTCCTGAGAGGTGAGATTACAGACAATTTTTACATTTTCTATTTGCTGCAATTTTTTTTATAACGATAACAAATGTTATTTGTAAAAGCTCAATGTCATCTTTCTCTTCAATGGCCTACAGGCCAGATCTCCCATTCTAATATTCTTTAGACTAATTAACTGAGACAAGACAGAGAAACACTGAAGAGC